>NC_079319.1:71000716-71625716 GCF_029931775.1 Euleptes europaea | reverse complement strand
GGGGAAGAGCCCCTGAACCCCCTACTCACCAGGAGAGGCGGCGAATCGGCAATGGCGGCGGTGGCGCGGCCTTCCCGGCCCTGCAGGAGGCCCCTGCAGGCCGCTGCCGGCCGGAGGAAGCCTCGTGGGCCCGGCGGCAGCGGCGGCGCGGCCTTCCCGGGCCTGCAGGAGGTCCCTGCAGGCCGCTGCCGTCGGAGGAAGCCTTGCGGGCCCGGCGGTGGCGGTGCCTTTCCGGGCCTGCAGGAGGCCCCTGCAGGCCGCTGCCGGCCGGAGGAAGCCACGCGGGCCCGGCGGCGATGACGATGGTAAGTTCCCCCCTCCCTTCTCCCTCCTCCCCCCTCTACCGTATTGACCCGCATATAAGCCAAGTTCGGCTTTTTCAGCTCTTTTTTTGGGCTGAAAAACTCGGCTTATACGTGAATATATACGGTAATTGTATTGCCAACATCCTCTTCTGCTGCCCAGGTTGCTTCTTTCCCTGAACTGGCAATTTAACGCTATCATCTCCTCCTCATAGGTATACAGGCAGTGGCCTGGTGACTGTGAACTACTTTGTCGCTTTAAGACTTGTAGTAGCCCAAGCACATGTCGGAGTTATCATAGATAAATGTTGTATTTTGGAAGGCTTAGGAGGTTTTACTTTAGCTTTATGCAATTATGAAAGACTTCCAAGAAATGTTGCTAGGGTTTTTTTTTGGGTTGTTGTGTTGTTGTTTCTTTGCTGCTAGAGGGTGCTGATCAGATTTACTTAGCAAGGTAATTTAATTCCGTGTCAGACAGTAGCAGCAGGATGTTAGAAACACAGACTGCATGTTTTAAATTAGAAGTCTTTAATTCTAGAGCAGTACTTAAAAAAAAAAGCTTAAGAGATTTTTATACATTTACATAATAGTGAAGTAATTGCCCTGATGTGACCTCAGATAGTGCTCTGCAAACTGAAAGAAAAACACCCCACGTGGCTGTTGTCCAATCAAGTCCCATGATCCCCAGCCTGTCATTTTCGGTGATCAAAGAAGACTCCTTTTTCCTTGGGTCACCAGGGAAGAACTAGTTGGACCCAACCCAGTATGTGCATCTCCTGATGATATTTCTGCACCCCATTTCTGGATTGCTTCTAGCTGTTAAGTGCTGTGCTTCCTTCCCAGCCCAGAGAACCTTTGCTATGGCGATTAATACGGATCAGAGGGAGCATAGCTCCTCCAGTCTTAATAACACTGCCCAGGACTCTTTTACCTTCAAAGGAATCAGAAGGTTTTAATGGCCTTATAGCATCGTGCATGGGGGTGGGGAGGGATTAGGCCTTGGAGATGGGCACTTCTTGGAGCATGTCCCTGAACCATAATCTCCTCTACGGGGCTTGAGCAGGCTAATTCTCTATCTTCTTCCCTGGTAGCACAGATGTAATTTTTATTTGCACTTGTCACTTGTTCCTAGAGGACACTAATCCTGCTCGGTCAGGCTGGTTCTGAGCCACCCCCACCTTTTGGGGTGGATACAGATTAGCATTTTCTGACATGCCTGGTAAACACTTACTTTTTCTGCGAGTGGCCCATTTCACTGCCTACTGGCAAGCTCACCGAGTTCATTATTAGATACAATAGCATGAAATGATTTAATTACAACATAATATTCTGTCTTCTTTATTTCCAGCATCTTTCCTCATTGCTAAAATTAAGGGATTTGTAAAATGTTTTGCATGTGAGAGTTGGCCTGCCTAGGGACTAGGCAGAAAGTGATGTGAAAGACCTCTGCCAGAGACCCTAGAGAGCTGCTGCTGGTCTAAGTAGACAATTCTGACTTTGATGGACTAGAGGTCTGAATCAGTATAAGGCAGCTTCAGGTGTTCATGTGATATTTCGAGTTGATTTTGTGGGGAGAGCAATGTACAGTGCATTACAGTAGTCTAGTCTTGATGTTACTGTGGCGTGGATCCAGGTGGCCATATCAGCTATATCATGGTAAAAGGCCATCTTATGGGCTAGGCTGAGTTGGTAAAAAAGCCTTTTTTGCAGCTGCATTCGCTTGCTTCTCCAATAATAAGTGTACTCAATTGAGCGACTGAGTAAAAAAAAATCTACCATTCTTTTTGAGGACAGATTGGTTCATTAGAGCTGCCATTCTCAAATAAGCAATATATACCCTGATTCACTTGCAGCTTTCATCCCACAGAGGGGCAACGAGAGACCACCTAAGACTGGAATTTCCCCCTGAAAAGTAACAAGTGTGCAGGCTGCTTATTCCTTTGTTTACAGTTTTAGTTGCACTTCCAGCTGACCCTGGACTGCTGGGATAAATGTTGCAGTTCAAATTCGTTTCTAGCTGTCTGCAGGCATTCAAGCGTGTCTCAGTTCTTTTGGGAGATCTTGTTAACTCTCCTACATTCAGGGCTCGGTCCTCCCCTCTTGCTGTGAACTCTGATCTTGGACTGTATGTTCTGATGAAGTTCTCCATCCTGCAGTTGCTAGACCTTTTTATTGGATATTCAAGCTGCCCCTGAAACTGAATGTGTGAAGAAAAGTCTTTAATGCACGTCCAGCTATTAGCACTCAATAAGCCCCTTGCAACGCACTTAGATAATTAACTTACAAAAGGCTGAGGTACTTTAAAAAATGCAGATAGCACTTTCAGAACACTTTGCTACTATTTAACCAAGTTCCTGTTTAGAGATAATAAGAATTATAGATTAAAGCACAGTGTTTGATGAGATTGTTACTCCACTGCAAATTAAGGTAGGATAGTTCAGATCTAAGGTCTTGCAAGTAGATCTTGCTGGCAAAGCCTAGCTCATGGTAGTGATACTATAAGAAACAGGCAGCCCATTCCTGAGGGGGAGGGCTGAGTTGTTGGTTGGAGGCAGCACAGCTGCGCCGCCTCCAAAGGAGGACTCGCCCCCCACACACACACACACCAAAACTGAAACCTTGCCCTTACCTGCAAGCCCCGTGGAACCGCTCCATAGTGTTCCATGGGGCTTCACCACTGAAAAAGGTGGCGTAACTGCAGGTAAGGTCAAAGGGGGCATTCACCACCTGAAGGGGGGTTAGGAAGCCACCTAAAGGAAGCTCCACCCCCGGAACACTCCAGGAATGCCCCCTGGGACAACGACGCACAGAGGTGTGCCGTAAGGATGCTGGCGGGAGGCCAAGCTGGTGTCCCAGGGCCGCACTGCCACGGCAGCACAGGGAGGCTGGTGAGAGCGCCCCAACGTCCGTGCCACTCTGGCCGATGCAAGTGGCCCGGGTGCTGGTGCAAGTGGCCCGGACGCTGGCATGGGCCCTTGCCCGCCTCCTAAGCACTTTCGCCCTTCCAGCTCAGGAATGGGCTGTGAACCTTCTATTCTGATAAAATTTATGAACTATTTTTACATTTATGTTTTAACATAATTTAGCTTGATAAATGGAAGGAATGGAAATATGTAAGTTTTTGCTTTATCAAGGTTCAATTTTTGGGTCCAAGTTTCTGTGTAGACTTTAAGTTCAGGTTTTAAGCCTGTGTAGCTCTCCATCAGATTTTTGAAAATTGGTAGGTAAAACTAGTTTCTAGTTACAGACGTCTCCCGTTAGTTTCTTGTTTGTCTTTTAATGGTCTATGCTTGTTCATTCCTTTCCACTAATGGTGATACACACAATAAATAGCTAGTAACTTTTGGGACATTCTGCCTTTAGTTCTGTTTCCAAGTTTGTTTGATGGCTTCAAGCACATGACAATGCTGCTTTATATTGAGTCTGTGTAGTTCAGTACTGTGTCTATTCCAAGAGGAAATGGCCCTCCTCATTCTCAATTCCAGCTACCTGAAATTCTTTAATGCCAGGAATTGAAATAGAGACCTGCATGCCAAGCATATGATCTACCATTGAGCCATGGCTCCTCCTCTAAGTTCATATGGTGATCTGTTGAGCAGCCTGTTAAACTCATGGAAGCTATATTTTCCTGGATCAGAAATATTGAGCTAATCAGAACATGAGAATCTGGACACTGGCTGTGCTCTGTAGTCATTAGAAGATCCCTGGGATAAAGTTGTGGTGTTGTAATGAGCTGTTGCTGAAATCTGCTTATATAAGTGTAGTACAAATTTAAATTTTTGTAGAAATACATGCTGCAGAGAAACATGCTAACACACTCAGTAGTTGTTGGTTTAAGCTCCCAGATGTTTCTTATGTCCAGACTTTCCGACATTATAAGGACGGTGAACAACGAAATGTGTACCTACACCCAGAAGATTTATAAGGGCCCACTCAATCACTAATTTAAAGTAGCATAATTATAGTGTTGATCTGTGCTGCCTCTTTCACTCCTGTTTTGGACATCATTAATGCTAACCTATTAAATATTTTCACAATTTTTCTGTCTGTGTGGCACCTTGCAAGTTGAGTGCTTCAGTGTATGCTCGAGCCTGTATTTTTAAAAGGCTGTTCACACCTGCCGGTGCCTTTTTAAAATGCTTAATTTCACATGATGAGATGCACAGTCTTCCATGTCACCTGTCAAAATGAGTCTAGTTCAAACTCCTCCGTATGCCATCTGTGGGTTTTATCTTCATTATTAATTCAGAAAATTTCAGTGATACACCAGCCATTGAAAAGGAGCGTGTGTGGTGGGTGTTCTCCCCCCCCTCCTTTGAACGCACACAGAATGCCAAGAGTGCTGCAAGTTACAATAGAATTTCTTTGCTCTTTCTCTTTGATTCTTCGTGTCAACTCAGCATTTTTGTTCCCTGGCCTCATTTAAGCTGATGCTCTACAGATGGCTTCCCCTAAACATGCCCTAACACAGCACCTTAAAATGTATTGCAGCACACCAGCTAATCTGCTTTCTCTCCATTTGTAAATGTCTTAAATATATATTTTTAATTTTCCACACAGCCAAGTTGTTCTAAAGACATGTGTTTAGCGATTGATCATAAATATTCTCATATTTACAGCAACTTGCCATCTTTGAAATGTATTTTTAGTTGACTTCAAGCAATTTTATTATTTACGGTGCTGTCAAGTGCTGTGCTATATTACTTTACCCCTTTGGCTTTTATATTCTTCTCTTGATTTTGTCCTGTACATGAAATGCAGAGCCAGGGCTAAGATTTCATAATATCAATAATGTAGGCTTTCTGTGCAACATCTATGGTGAGACCACACTTGGAATACTATGTACAGTTCTGGTCACCACACCTAAAAAAGGATATTGCAGAGCTTGAGAAGGTACAGAGAAGAGCGACCAGAATGATCAGGGGACTAGAGCAGCTGCCCTCTGAGGAGCAGTTAAAACGTTTAGGGCTGTTTAGCTTGGAAAGAAGGTCTATAAAATTATGCATGGTATGGAGAGAGTGGACAAGGAGAAGCTTTTCTCCCTCTCTCATAATACTAGAACATGGGGCCATCTGCTGAAGCTGCAGCGTGAGAGATTCAAAACAGATAAAAGGAAGTATTTCTTCACACAATGCATAGTTAAACTGTGGAACTCCCTGCCCCAGGATGTGGTGATGGCTGCCAACTTGGAAGGCTTTAAGAGGGGAGTGGACATGTTCATGGAGGAGAGGGCTATTCATGCCTACTAGTCAAAATGGATACTGGTCATGATGCATACCTACTCTCTCCAGGATCAGAGGAGCAGGCCAATTATATTAGGTGCTTTGGGACACAGGCAGGATAATGCTGCTGCAGTTGTCTTGTTTGTGGGATTCCTAGAGGCACCTGGTTGGCCAGTGTGTGAACAGCCTGCTGAACTTGGTGGACCTTGGTCTGATCCATCATGGCCTTTCTTATGTTCTTAAAATCCCTTTAGGCCACAGGTGGAGGATCACATGTTTGTGTACGCCCTTGTCAGAAAACATGACCATGGTAAACTAGCCTGATGGTACTTTAGCCTAGCCTCCCTTCTGACATGCTTGTTTTCTGTTTGCAAGGAGTTTTTCCCCAGAGGGGAGCATTCACATATATGATCACCACCACTACCATCTGCAGGATGAAGTGACATAACGCTAGGAGACTTTGTATTGCTTAAAAGATCTGAATTTTGCTTTTAACATGATGCTTCTGGGCTGGGTCTGCGTAGTTTGTTTTGCACGGGGCGCCCACAAAATCCTGACATTAAATAAAAGTTAAATACTGGTAATCTATTTCTGTTTTCAGAAACCACTTGGAATATTTCTCACGGTTATTTCCTTTAACTTCGGGCAGCCCATTCCTGAGCCTTTCAGCAGTTAGGGATGGTGTGGCCAAGGTGCCGCTGCGGCACCTCCGAAGAGCTTCACTGGCCTCCGAAAGGCTTTTAAAAGCCCTTTTAGATTTAAAAAGTCAAAAAGGGGGCATTTCCCCCCCCCCGTTGAAAACAGCGTGGCTGCGCCAAACGTGGCGCAGCAACACTGTTGCTGGAGGAGTTATGGAAGCTTACTAACGTCAGCTGCGCCCCGGGAATGCCCCCTCCATGCCAGCACCACATGTCTCTTCCAGGATTTACATTCTGGAAAGACTGCGCCGCTGGGGGAATGGCGTGCAGCTCCACGGTGCCCAGGCACTGGGGGAGCTGCCCCCACCGCCAGCCTAAGTGCCTGTTATCACGGAATAAGAGACACTTAGGCTGGTGGCAGGGTCACACCGCCTCCTAAGCTGTCTCGGCCCTCCACCTCAGGAATGGGCTGTAAGTCACAGAGCACTGTCTCTAGCATTAGTCCTATCCCAAAGATTGGCTCATAGCTGCAGGCACAGCAAAATGATAGCAATGTGATCATGTAAAAATTGCTCCCTCATGTACTCTCGAAGAGCTTGTGAACTCAGAAGTCACAGAAATCCGAATTTTAAAAAGTAAACAAAAAGCAATATCCAGAAAGCAGTAAAAACGTACAGAATAAATCCTATAAAATAGTCTAAAACTATAAAAGTAGCGTCAAGAATAAGGCACCATTAATCTTATCTCCCTAACTAAACTCTTGATTCTGCTGGAAACTCTTTAGGCAATCTTAGGCCAGCCTCCTGCCCCCTGCCCCCACTACATTGCAGTATTCCCTGTGGTTTCCTGTTGCTCCTTCCAATAGTTCTTGCTTTGTGTGTTTTTTAACCAAAAACATATCACCCTACAGCTTGTCTTTCTGCCTTGTCCTTGCTGGTCGGTCCCTGTCTAGCCACTCCTTCCATTAATTTCTTCAATTCAGTTTGTTTTCCCTGGTGTTTTCCTCATTTTTCTGTGCTCTCTTGCTTTCACCCCTCCTCCTACCCACAGTCTCAAAGACACAGCTCCGTTGTATTGCCATACTGCTGTGGGGGTTAGGTGAACTGATAAGGGGTTTCTGTATTACTTACTTCAGCCAGAATGGTGCCATTTTACCCTTCTTTCATGGCAATCCTGTCATTCCAAACAGTCAGTTTCTACGATCCATTAACCCAATAGTGTTCATTATGCTCTCACTGGATTTAGGAGGCCTTACTGCTAAGCAGGTTCAGCCCTGGTTAGTATTTGGGAGACCACCAAGGAAGTCCAGGGTTGCTGTGCAGAGGAAGGCACTGGCAAACCGCCTCTGTTAGTCTCTTGCCTTGAAAACCCCAAAAGGGGTCGCCGTAAGTCGGCTGCAACTTGACGGCACTTTACACACACACAGACTGCCAGCATCACCCTGTCACCCAAAGTGTAACCTAGTAAGCTCTGAATATGTATGGCTGCCAACCTCCAGGAACTCTCTATTTTCTCCCTTGTTTAAGCCAATTGCTAGCATATTCATGTTAATTATTATTTGAAGAAGGCGTTAATCGCCGAAACAGAAAGATCACCGGGCTTCTGTTGAGAACAACTGCACTACTGAATTGGTACTCTCAAGAAGCATATCTGTGGAAGAAAGGGAGGTTGGCACCCCCTTTCATGGACTTACCTATAATACTGTTATTTGTTTGTAACAAGGCATAGTCCTCTCTTCGGCGTTACTTTTAAGGCAATAATTAACAACACATGTTTTTGGCTACATACTATCAGTGGTGGATATGTTATTAAATACCACTACTTTATAATCATTGTGTCTAGCTTTGTGAAGTGCTGTTTCTAGTTTGCTGAACCTCCAGGAACTAGCTGGAGATCTGCTATTACAACTGATCTCCAGCTGACAGAGATCAGTTCTCCTGGCGAAAACGGCCACGTTGGCAATTGGAATCTATGGCACTGAAGTCCCTCCCCAAACCCCGCCCTCCTCAGGCTCCGCCCCAGAAACCTCCGGCCAGTGATGAAGAGGGACCTGGCAACCCTCAGCATATGGTAGCAGAGATCCCGAACTGTTCTAGCAACCCTGCTCACCCTACTCTAACCTTAGTAGCCTCCCCTTTCTTAGAATCCAATAATCCTCGCCTATATTATTAACTGTGTCTCTGAAAGGGAGCAAAAATAAGGACATGTTGAGTTTTGGTAAAAAAATACAGGAAACAAAGAAGAAAAGCAGGTAATAAAGAGCAGAAAAAAAGATGCAGGGTTACAGTAGGTGTGATGCTAGCAGTGCTTCCTATGTTCTCCACATATATGTAGCATGGAAGTGTTGCCACCCATTATGCAGAGGAAGGAGATTGGGGCTGAAAGATCAACGCAGAATATAGGTGCATGAAGCCTAAAGTGTAAGCAAACACTGTACATAAGACGCTAAAGAGCCTTTTCTATTTTCATGGTGCATTAAGATTAGACAAATTACTTAGCTTATGATTTTTTGGAGCATGAGTGAATTCTTAAACCAAGGGTTTTTTAAAAAATTGTATTCAGCCAAAATTGATTCTCAAAGTGGCATCCAACAATGAAAATCCACAAACACGATTCTCTCTCTAATTCCTCTTGTTTGGTTGTCGGGAGAGATTTAAATACAGACTTTTCCATTCTTAAATCTTACGCTCAGTGTGTCAAGGCCTCTGTCATTCACTTGTAATAACCATCTGCCTGTGGCGAATCTTTGGGGCTGAGGTTCATTTTGTTTGTGGATTAGCAGCAGGGAGATCAGCATTAATTGAGTGTTTGTAAATTTCTGATGGCAACTCCAAGCAGCACCCAAAAAACACAGTCCCCGCCCCAAAAAGGTATTACTTTGCTAAAATACTTGTGTTTGTTCAAGACACCAGGGCGGAAGGTACAGATCAAATATATATTTTGAATAATTAACTGTCTCCCAAGTTTTCTTTTAGTATTTGTACATTCATTAATAACCAAATGAGATGTCACTACACTCGTTATTTATATTCTGATGGGTAATTAAAGTTCTACCAGCCGCCACCTCTGCTGTTTCAAAATTGTCATTTGACTTGAATGCATAAAATCCTTTGTGTGCTTTGATAGATGACCTGACACATTTTCTGCTTTGCAACATCATCTGAATATTCTGCAGTAGTACAACTTGCTTCATTAGTATTTGTGGAGGGTTTTTTTTAGTCATGTGTTCAATTTACATTTTTTTTAAAAAATATGACACAGAGAGAGAAATCTAATCAATAGGAAGTTTAATGAATCTGTGTGGAACTACCATAGACATCTACGGTAGCCTATCTTAGTTTTTGGTTTTGCACATTAATTTCACTGTTGATGCAAATATGATTTCATGCAAAGGAAGAAGAGAAAAAGAAATGGAAGCAGTGAAATGGAAGCAGTGAAAAGAAATGGAAGCATAATGCTTCTATTATATGAACTTTGGGGTTAATTTAAAAAAATACAAGTATTGGGCAGAAGGGGTGGAAGTTCACATGAGGCCTGAACTGTGGGATTAAGCAACTTGATATGAGCAGTTTAGGACCTCTAACTCTAGATCCTTAGACTTTGCCAGGTTTCCTGAAAAATGTAGATTGTCTGCTAGGTGAACCCTTCATTAAAGCTGGTGAAAGTATATGACTAGCCATCTTCTAGTTACCTGTACAGCCACCTTTTATCCCCTTGAGTGAATTATGCATTTATGACAGTAATTTGCCCTGTTGGTTGCGCCTTATGTAGTCTTTACTATAGGTATCCCCAAAGTCAACTTTCTGTGGGAAAGCAGACTCTTCTTAATGCTCTGTGAGGTCTGGGGATTGAATGTATAGTTGAGGCCTCCGTAGGGTTGCCAACCTCCAGGTGGCGGCTGGAGATCTGCTGTTACAACTGGTTTCCAGCCGATAGAGATCAGTTCACCTGGAGAAAATGGCAGCTTTGGCAATTGGACTCTATGGCACTGAAGTCCCTCCTCTCCCCAAACCCCAACCTTCTCAGGCTCCACCCAAAAAACCTCCCGCCGGTGGCAAAGAGGGACCTGGCAACCCTAGGCCTCCCTTCCCTCAACCTGGACCCTGAGTATTGCTTTATTAATGCTTCTTGAAGTTTTTTTGCCTTTCTTCCAGCCGTCCCCCTTTCAAAGTGTTGTGGGGGCTCTCTGGGGAAAGGTTATGTCCACTGCCACATTATTAGTACTCTTCCAGAAGGTAAAACCCTTGCTCAGCTCCCACCTGTTACTTTTATGTGTGACAGACCCGGACTGGTTATATATAGGGTGGCCAGCTCTGGGTTGGGAAATACCTGGAGATGTTGGGGGTGAGGAGCGCAGGGCTTGGAGAGGGGAGAGACCTCAATGCCATAGAGGCCAATTGCCAAAGCGGCCATTTTCTCCAGGGGAACTGATCTGTGTTGCCTGGAGATCAATTGTAATAGCAGGAGATCTCCAGCCATCACCTGGAGGTTGGCAACCCTAATGATGTACTAATGAACTGTCCATAGGTACCTGTCCTCAAACCCTGGTTTATGAGTGTTGCCAAGTCAGTGACTCTCCCCCACCCAAAACAAAGTGTGATGTATTTTTAGTGGGACAAATACCCATCTAGTGGCCACTTTAAAGGGGTTAGGGTTAGGCAGACAGAAACTTTTAACAATCCATACATGCCCCAGCATTGGAGGAATGTAATAGCAGGGATTAGTCATATAGGCCTAGGCCTTACTTAATGTGGAGTCACATGTATGAATAAACCATCACAGGTGGAAATTTAGTTTGCTTCACCTTGCTTCCTGACATCCAAGTGTATCAGCTGCCAAGTGCCCATTATTTCAAACCATCTCCTTTCCACTCTCCCAAAGTCTTAGATTATCTCTGTGCTCCCGCATCTTTTTTTCTAAAACCATTAAGTGTTCTGCTGTTAAGTTTTTTTTAAAAAAAGCTTTTTACTTTATCTAATAAAAAAAGAAGCCTTCTGATAGGGGGTGGGCTATAAATACCAATGGTGGTGTGGCATCTGTGGTGTTTCTGTGCCTGGTGAGTCATGGAAGCAATGCTAAGGTAAAACAAATGTTGCCTTTTATTTTCTAGGAAATGGCAAAAATCCTCAACCATCCAAGGGTGTATGCTTTTCTCCATGTGCCAGTCCAAACCGCTTCTGACAGTATACTTATGGACATGAAGAGGGAATACTGTGTGGCAGACTTCGAAAAGGTTGTGGATTTCCTTAAAGAAAAGTAAGTTTTTTGATGCTTAGCCAGCGATCCACAGATACTTTTTCAGGTCCCTGGACATGTAGTTTACTTGCAAATACCTGCAACTTCACAATTAAAGTAGAAAAAGAATCCTTTTTCTACATCTTCAGAGTTATTGTTTTCCCTACAGCTCCTTTGATGTGGTCTGCTCTTTTGCTGGAGTCTTAAATATATAGCTTGCGTTGTTATAAACTACATTTCAAAATGGATCAGTGGATTGCTATTCTGTTTCAAATTACTTTTATGCCTGAGTTGCTTTGTTTAGAATGTTTGGAATTCACTTTGTTGAAATCTCCCTTAATGCATCTTTTCAGGATAGTTGACACTGCATGCAAAAAACTGAGCAAGCCACATTCATATAATTGGATAATATTATCTCAAGTTGCTTTTTGTTTCCTGCATGTACCATAGGTTGTCTTTTGTGTGTTAATCCTAGGAATTTGCTTTAGCAAATTATGACAGTTTATGGCTGTATTTCCCAAATCCTTTTCCATAATGACATGAACTATTTTGACAACAGTAGAAGTCTATTTAAAAATAAGTCTTGTTGGCTCTAACATGCACAAAGAATTGTATGTTTATCTAAGAAATACCCGTAGCATCCAACAATAGTTGATTTAGACATTTGTTGAGCAGTTCGGTTGAGTACTGAGAAATAGGGGCTGGCTATTTGCTCCATATTGTGCTACTCAAAGATATTTTATTTGGAAATATAAAGATATGGATACATAGAAAAGTTTGTATTCTATTTCTCCTTGTCTGTCCATTAAATTACTTAGCTTTTGTTAATGGGTTTTGAGTTTCCTGCAAATGCTTGCTGAATACTCGTTATTTATTTATTTAGAAAGCATATATGCTGCCTCTCCTGAGGACCTGCTCGAGGCAGCTTACAAAATGAACTTGCTGAAGTACTCATGCTTATTTATTTAAAGCTTCCTTTTCTGTAATGCAGTATTTCAACTATAACATCCCCAAACAATCTGTAAAACCGACATAACAGTCCATAAGAACAGCAACAGGCAGGAATTAAAACTGCAAAGGGCAACAGAAAATAAACCAGAATGTGTGGTTGCCTTGGCTGTTGGTTCTTCATGCTAAATTCAGGACTCTAGACTAATGTGGTCTGGGCATAGTGCTCTTAAAGTATATCAGATGGTTTCATCTATGTAGGGTTGCCAACCTCCAGGTAGTAGCTGGAGATCTCCCGCAATTACAACTGCAAATCCAGCCGATAGAGATCAGTTCACCTGGAGAAAATGGCTGCTTTAGCCATTGGACTGTATGGCATTGAAGTCCCTCCCCTCCCCCAAACCCCACCCTCCTCAGGCTCCACCCCAAAAATCTCCAGGTACATCCGAACATGGAGCTGGCAACTCTATATCTATGTGGGGATGAGTTGGAACTGGCATGAGTGACCATGTGAAATCCCAAATGCAACTCTAAATACAAATGAAATAAATGTAAATAGTTGTTTAATGCTGAATTATTTCATAGTCTATTTCATGTTGTGTGCCCTTGTAATATATTGAATTTACTACTCTTGCTGGTTGACTTTCCTAAAAATCTTAAGTAGTAAAATAATTTTTAAAAATCAGATACTCAGTGAGAATAGTAAAACAGTGTTGTCGCAAGCAGAATAATTTTTAGGACCTTGATTATAAGCAGGGAAAATTTGCTTTAAAAAAATGCTCCTACAAAATGTTAGAATACTGTGTGTGAGGACATGTCTCAATAGACAGCATTAAAAGGGGATGGGATAGATTCATGGAAGTTAGGTCTATCAGTGGCTACTAGCCCTGGTGACTAAAGGAAACCTCCACATTCAGAGGCAGTCAACCTGTGAATCACGGTGCCAAGAGGCAACATCAGCGGAAGGCCTCACCCTCTGTGCCCTGTTGTTGGACCTCCAGAGGAACTGGCTGGCCACTGCGTCAGACAGGATGCTGGACTAGACGGACCTCTAGTTTTATGTTCTTATGTAAGAGCAACCTGCTGCAAGATGACCTAGTTAAGCTGTTGAAGTATGCTTGCATATTGAATGATGTGGAAATATGTTCAATTATGCAATCATATAACAATATATACATGTAATTAGTAATATTCAAATTTGGCAACTGGATATTCAGTAGTAAGTAATTCTCCATTTGCTTCTCTCTTTTTTTTATGTAACCCAAGTTTGGTGTCAAGGCTCTTTTAATAGAAATGTGTTTTTTTTTGTTACTCATTGTATTAAATTTCTACATCTGTATCTAGTGAGTTCCAATTGCTAACAGTTTCTGGAGAGCTTGAGAAATTGTTGCCAGTAAAAAGAAACCAAGCAGGTTAGATCTGCAAGGCCTGAGGGAGGCTTTTGGATATCTGAACCAGCTCCCATCTGCAAAGCTCATTTATTTTTACTTCTGTATTTAGGAGGTCTTTATTTATAGTGTCTCAGCTCCTAGAAGCAGCCAGCTATGACCTTCCTACATCACCGTTCCCGAATAGACATCTCATCACAGACACTGGAGTGGCAAAACATTTCACCAGATGTCTGCCGTCTCTACCAAGAATATCTTGTATTAATAGAGCATCTATAGGTGTGTTCCAATAGTCCTCGTCAGTTTCCCCCCCCCCCTCTCTCACCAGCTGGATAGTACGATGTAATGCAGGAACATGGCTGCTAACACAAGAAGTGGCATTGGTCAAAATCTCAAGGTGACATCTCTTTGAGAACCGCACTGCAAAAGCATCACAAGATGCTGACCATATCTAAATTCCATGTTTTCTCTTCTTTAAAAACAAATAATTTTCATGACGTGTGTTTGAGCTCAGTAAACATGCAGTGTACATACTTTGATAGCCTGCAAAATGGGTGCAGTTACATTGATATTGTATTTATCTGTTCCATAACACCTGCAAATTAAATGCAATGGTTTGAATCTAAAAGATACAGAAAGATGCATCATTCATTTTCTCTCAGATCACATTCTTTACGGAGATGTTCATTTCTAAGAGTCTCATAGCAAACCGTATAGGTGTTAGAGCTGAAAAAATCTTCTCAGGGAGGGAGGTAGAATCCTTGAATGGCACAACATATATGCATTCTGCCCCTGTGTAAGGGAATCTCTGATTTGAAGCCAATATCAGTCGTCTGTAGTGTATTTACAGTTTTGTGTTTTATGGCGGGGAAGGAAATAATGTTGTTTGTTACTTGAAACTCCAAAATTCTTTCACTTGGCCTCCATCAAAATATTATTTGCATCAGCATTTGTGGTTCACATGTAGAGCTTGGGTCCATGTTTCGCTTGTCACTTGAGCCAATAGCCATATATAAAGCAGATTGTTTACCGCTGAGAACTTGGAAGCTTTCGGTAGAAGAGGAAGCTGGAGGGGTCACAGGCAGACACACAGGGAAAGCCACTGGTCTTCCTTTCTTCTGCTTATCTTCTCCCACTTTTAGTGGTTGATTTTCAGGGTATGGGCTGCTAAGGAAAGATAAGATAAGCAGAGACCGACATTGGTTAGAGAGACGTGGCTAGCAGTTCCTGCTTCTCTTTGCTTGCGATCCTTTACAGTTTGCCTTTCTCCTGGGGTGTTTCAGAATTCTCAGCAGTCGGAGCTTGGGTTACATATAGCTGCCTTTCGTGATGCGTGTAGTATATAGTCAGGTGCTTTGATTGCTTATTCTTTATCAGGTGTTAATTTTACATTATTCTCCACAAAGAGCTGTATCTTTAAAAAACCAGATGTGTAATCAAATGTCCATTTTTTTTCTTGAACTCCAGCAGTCTACTAATTGGTATTTCACAGACTGAAAATTCTGTTCTTTTTTCGTCATTCAAGACCAAAACATAATTATATTTTTGTAAGGATTTTTGTTGAAAAATAATAAAAGTTAACCTCTGCTTTGTAACTTCTAAACTCTACACAGCTTTAGGTTTCTTGCAGATTACTTCTAGAGATTAGAGGTAATTAGAAAAATTATTTTTAGTTGAACAATGTCCTTCATCTAACTATCACACTCTATATTCACGTGTATCAACTTCAACATCTTGAAAATACTGATTAAAAAGTTCTACTTTTAAAGGGATTTAACTTCAGTGGTCATCTACTGGAGCTTCAAAATGCTGGTGATGAACAGAAGCTCTTCCTACTAAACCGGCCAGCATCCAATATAATATACATATGTATACACATGTGTGACAAGCACTTTCTTTACCATCTTTGTGATTATTCAGGTCCTCAAGAAGTCCTGCCTGAGTATTCTTTCAGATCCTAGGCTATGGCTTGCTCAGCATGTGGTGATCCGCCCTAGGCAATTCCTAATGTGGGGTGCTTCCACACTAGGGAGTTCTAGTGTCCTCGTGTTGCCAGTGAAATATTTTCTCAGTTCATACTTGCAATCACAAATCTATACTACAGTTGAATGGAAAGCAGCCACAGAGCTGGGGAAAGGAGTGCCTGGGACAAAGTAGGGTGCTGTTGGCCCTGGTGCCTGCTGGCCATGTTTGATGGACAAGCTCGGCAGGGGTGCAGCAGGCTTGGCTGCGCCTGAGCAAGCTGGTGCGAGATGTGCGTGGGCAGCTCATTCTGCCGCTAGCCTGGTGGGTGTGCTGATGCGGGAGGCAGCCGGCAGGCTCCGCAGGAGGACGAGCGGGAGGCAGCGCGGCTGGAGGCACTGCTGTGGCAAGTCTGTGCCCTATGGCCGCCTGCCCTGCACAAGTGTCCCAGGCAGCCTCTTCCCTGCAGCAGCCACGCCTCCAACCAATGACTGCCATGTCCCGTGCCACCCCCTCTCTGCCACCCCCTCTCTGCTACCGCTGCTCCCTCTTTGGTGTCAACTGCTTCACCCATCCCCCTCTAGATCCAGCCCTGATGGAAAGCTTGAAAGGGAAGGGTTCAACTGGAGATAGCCTTGAGATACATCCAACAAAACCCTTGTACCTGATGAGATCAGCACATTTCTTAATGTTAGGTTTGGTTTTCATTTGCTGTGTGCTGCTTTGTTAAGGACCTGGGAGAAAAGTCTGGGCTTCTATCCTTCAGATGGGGTGAGCAGTATAAAACAGTACTCCTCCACTAGCTGTCAGAAGCTGTTGCAAGTAAAGAAAGGGAGCTACTGACTAAAATGCCAAATTCCATCTATTTGCCCCCCAAGTTCTGAATGCCATAGATTTGTAGATCACACAATGGAGTGCCATGTGGCCCCTGTTAAAAATAACTAACCCACTGCTTTAAAACTTATAAAAATCAATTGTTAGTAGTAATGTGAAATACGTCTTGTCTGAAAACCAGAATATAAACCTAAGAAGGCATCTGTAATAATTTATAAATCACACAGCTGCACACTATATGCAGGTTTTTTGTAAATCTAAATTTTGATATGTGCGTTTTTTCAGATTCAGTACAAAAAGGCAACATTCTTTACCCCATGCTTATATATAATTACTGGGTTTTTAAATGATGGCGTACAAGAACTGTTAGCAGAAGCAATTTTTGAAAACTACCTTCAGATTAATTACAGTCCTTTTGCTGATCCTTCTTCATTTACAGACCACTGATCCAGTAGATCTTAATGCCTTTCAAATGAATGATCCTTAATGGATTTTTAAAATATGGCATTTCTAGTAGTTCATGCACTTAGTGCAGCAGAATTATCATTTTAAATGCTTGATGAAATTTTTAAAACCTCATATTTATTTAAATTTGTGTTACTCTATGCCAAATGCCAGTCCAAGAGAACTGTCTTTACAGTGCCCCAAAACGCTCATGCTTTCATTTATATGGATCTCTGAGTATGAGGGCTTTCATTATTGTGAGGCACTCCCTATTAACATTTATTTACATGTCTTTTCCAGTCAAACACGAGTCACCAACAGTATTATTTAAAATAAGAGAACACTGCCAAGGACACACTGCAGCTGATGAGGGGGGTTTCTTGGCTGAAGCTCCCAAGCCTTTTGTTCTTTTTAAATAGGGGCCACGTGGGGTGCCAGTGTAGACTGGGCCCATGGGGTGTTAAGCCTTCACCCTGCCTAGTTTCCCCAAACAAGAATGTTCCTGAAGAGCTGCTGTTTATCCTGTGGGACAAACATACAGTCACTCTATATGTTGCCTATATGTATATTTTTTTTCCCAGTGGCACAAATAGCAGCTCGTGGGTTGGAAACACTATGTGGAAGGTAAAGGATTAAATCCCTCCTCACTGTGCTGAATTCCCAGTCCAAATCTGGGTCCTGCATGACTGCTATTCATGCGGGGGGGGGGGGGCAACACTTGGGGATTCTGACAACGGCATTACATGTCGCTTGTGGTTTAACTGTCGTTATTAAAGACTGCAATATAAAATAGTGACTAAAGTAGTCTCAAGGATATGAAGGAACAATCAATGTACTATATAGTATGAGGGTCATTGGTACAATTCTTACTCATCTTTGCAGGCTTAGAGTTCGATTCTGCAAGCTGTGAGCACAAAGGGCACTTATAGAAGCTTGCTTGCCCTCAGAGGACCCTAGTCACCCTTCAAAAGCTAGAAGAAGAAGAAGAGTTGGTTTTTATGTGCCGACTTTCTATACCACTTAAGGAAGAATCAACCTGCTTACAATCACCTTCAAGACACCCTGTGAGGTAGGTGGGGCTGAGAGAGATGTGACTAGCCCAAGGTCATCCAGTTAGCTCCATGTGTAGGAGTGGGGAAACAAATCCAGTTCACCAGATTAGCCTCCGCCGCTCATGTGGGGGAGTGGGGAATCAAACCCAGTTCTCCAGATCAGAGTCCACCACTCCAAACCACCACTCTTAGCCACTTCACCACGTTGGGGTTCAAGAAGCTTCATGGGCACAGAGCAGGGGGCTCCATTGACAAAAGGAATTGGGCGATAGTGATCGAACAGTGGGTTATGTATGTTGTTTGTTTGTTGCCCTGTCCCACTTCCTCACTGGAGCCTCCTCATGCCATAGCATCTTCCCCATGATGCTCCTCCTTCTCCTTCATCAGATTTTTTGAGGGACTGGGCATCAGTGACTGATGGAGGAACTGGAATGCAGGAAGAATCAATGTCCACATGGAGTTCATAAGATCCATCCCATAATCACTTTAAGAGCCTGCTTTCTGTCATCAATGAGCAACGAACATTGATAATTAAGCCGGGTGGTATGGGGCTTCTGGGGAACTGCACCATTGCCAGATCTGCACACTGTGGCTCTGGCTCCAGCTTGATCTATAGAAGTTCAGTTTTATAATATTTATGTCCCATCAACTTGCACATTCCAAGTTCTAAGATATCAACTTTGAAGCATCCAGTCATTGGCCTCCAGCCCATTAAAAGAAATCCAAACCCACTTTGTACTTCTCTTTATTTAGAAAAGTCAGCTGTTGTATCAGTTTAGCAACAGCTCTTTTGTACTTAATAATTTTTTATTTATTTGTTTTTGCCATTTGTAGACCACCCTCCCTGGCCAAAGCCAGGCTCAAGGTGGGTGACATTATTAATTTGTTGCTGAGGGCTGTCCTTAAAAACTCTCTTTTTTTCCAGAATTTTGAGAGAGATGGTAATTTTTTGTTATTTTGGTCTAAAGACTGGGGCAGGGACTGCATAAAGTGACGGTACCCCCTTCCCCTATACTGTGGAGTTCATTTGTAATGCAGACTTGACTCCTGTGTCTACTGTTGACAACTGCTGCAGTCAGCTAGTTGAGATATAAACAGTGACTGTAAAACTGTAATGTCATTGTACCTGTTCTTTTGCGGTAAAACTTGGACCTTACACTCAGAAACAGCGGCTTGTGAAGTTATATGTTGTTTCCAAAGCTTCCAGACATTCGCTTCTTCATTCCATTCATTCCTGTCATTCATTGTCTAGCCTCCTGACTTGAGGGGACCTTAGAAAATACAGTGTGTACTTTGCTTAGATTCTGTATGCAGTTCGCTCTTGATCAAGGAATGTACTTGCTCAAGTGTGTTAGCCTTCCTCCTTTCATCCAGCTGATATTTTCCCTTAAAATTCTTTTGGTAATTGCCAAGACCTTGGCAGTAGCACTTGTTCACCTGTTTTGTGATGGTGATAAAAGAGTCGGTTCTTCCCCACCCAGAAAGGGACTGCTGTTCATGTAATAGGCTTACCAACCTCCAGGTACTAGCTGGAGATCTTCTATTTCCCCATCGGTCTACATCTCCACTTTGTGGAAACCTTCGTGGGACCAGTGTTGACTGTATACACCTACCCTTCAAGGGATTGATAATTACTTACCTGGTGCAGGACTGTACAAATTTTGGACTGTATGTTGTTCTTTGATTGCTTGTTGGTGATGCACTTATTTGTGTTGTTTGTGTTACATCTATATATATAGTATATTGTGTATTGTGTTATTGTGTAGCATTATAAAATTTTGCACTTTGTATACATCTTTTCGCATCTATGCTGATTTCCAAACCTTAGGTACTAGCATAGAGGTGCCTCTTTCCTACAAACCTCCAGGTACTAGCTGTAGATCTCCTGCTATAACAACTGATCTCCAGCCACCAGAGATCAGTTCACCTGGAGAAAATGGCTGCTTTGGCAATTGGACTCTATGGCATTGAAGTCCCTCCCAGAACCCCACCCTCTTCAGGCTCCACCCCAAAAACTTCCCGCTGGTTGCAAAGAGGTACCTGGCAGCCCTATCATTTAAATGTACATCAAAGAAACTATTGAATACTTCTTTTAACCCAGCTCTTTTAAACTGTGTTTTGGGAACCTTGGATTTTCTTGGAAGCATATTATGGTTCTTCAGTAAGAAGGTCAGTAATGATAGAGCCCCGTGGCATGGAGTGGTAAGCTGCAGTACTGCAGTCCAAGCTCTGCTCATAACCTGAGTTCGATCCCGACGGGAGTCAGTTTCAGGTAGCCGGCTCAAGGTTGACTCAGCCTTCCATCCTTCTGAGGTCGGTAAAATGAGAACCTATCTTGCTGGGGGTAAAGAGAAGATGACTGGGGAAGGCACTGGCAAACCACCCCGTAAAACAAAGTCTGCCTAGTAAACGTCGGGATGTGACATCACCCCATGGGTCAGGAATGACCCGGTGCTTGCACAGGGGACCTTTACCTTTAATGATAGATCAGTTTCCACAATCAAAGCCACAAGGCCAACTGGGCCTCACTGGCGTGGCAGAGCCTTATATCTCAGCTGGGTGTACCTAGGGTTGCCAGGTCCCTCTTTGCCACCAGCGGGAGATTTTTGGGGTGTAGCCTGAGGAGGGTGGGGTTTGGGGAGGGGAGGGACTTCAATGCCATAGAGTCCAATTACCAAAGCAGCTTCTCGAGGTGAACTGATCTCTATCAGATGGAGCTCAGCTGTAATAGTAGGAGATCTCCAGCTAGTACCTGGAGGTTAGCAACCCTAGGCAACTCCCTTGATAAGGTCCACCAGCCAGGTGGGACAGGAAGCCCTTGGAAGACAGAGGAGGCCAAGAAAAGCCCGTACATGTGTGAAGGTCTTCCCAGCTGCGACTTGGCCATGCCGCCAGCCCAGACAAGGCCTGAGGCCCATTGCCTCCCTCCTTGCGCCCTGCAGGCTTGCAAACAGGCCCCAGGTACATCTGAGGCCCTCAGCATCCTAGAACAGGCCCCAAAGTCTTCTGATATCCAAGGGATGGCTCAGTAGGTACATTGATTTGTAAAGAAATGCATTAATTTGGAAAGGGTTCCCCAAAGATAGGTAGTTTGAAATCCACTGTGTTAGCTTATTATTGGTCTACAACTGACAAGTCTGCTGAAATAAAGCCTATCTATGGAATTATCCGTGGTTAGCATGGCTTACTTTAAGTGAAGTTTGTTTAGGAATCAGTTCACATGACATCAAGCAGTCTTGATTTATTTTGAGAAATCCTGGCCCCTCCCTTCAACTATCCCAGCCTGCATTGCAACACCAGCCAAACAGTCAGATATTACTGCATTGCCCAGGTCATTGGCTGATGGCACTTTGAGGGTAAGGAAGTTGAAATCTTGGAGCACACAAAGTAGTCACTGGTTTGCATAAAAATAGCTCTGCTGGATCAGACCAATGGTCCATGTCATTCAGCATCTTGCTTCACACAGTGAACAACCAGTTGCCCTGGAGGACAGATAAACAGGGCACAGAGGCCAAGGCCTATCCCTGATATTGCCTCCTAGTCACTGGTATTCTAGCCTACTCCCTCTGAACATGGAGGTTCCCCTAGGTTACAATGGCTAGTAACCATTGTAATAACTTTCTCCACCCCATACGTGATTTTATAAACCTCTGTCATGATTTAGTTAGTTCTCTTTTTTCTAATTGAAAATCCCAGACTCCTTGGGGGTGGAAAGTGCTGTCAAGACGCAGCTGACTTACGGCAACCCCATAGGGTTTCAAGATAAGAGATGTTCAGAGGTGATTTTCCAGTGTCTGCCTGTATGTAGTGACCCTAGACTTCCTTGGTGCTCTCCCATCCAAATACTAACCAGGGCCAAGCCTGCTTTGTTTCTAAGATCTGACAAGATCAGGCTACCCTGGGCCATCCACATTAGGGCCCCAGACTCTAGCTTCTCCTGATAGGAAAGGTGGTCCCACAGTCATCTTGGTTGCCCTCTTCTGCATCTTTTCATATCCCCTTAACTTCCTTGCTTTTTAGATTAACTCCTCATGTGAAAACATGTGATTGCAACCACATATATTCACAATTGCACCTGAAGTTCCAACTGTCCAGCAGATAACAAGCCAAGTCTTTTTTCACAGTTGGCAACCTTATTCCACATTCTGCCAGAGAAGTTTACCTTACACCTTGACAGTAGCAAGGCAGATCTGGGGAACAATTTGCTTCACAGGTAAGAGAAGAAATCAGGACCCCCTCCCCAGATCCTGCTATCTGCCTTCACTCCAGGGTGTTCTGTAGAGGAACAGAACCTGCCTGACCAGCCAAGGTGACAGGAAAATCCCTTTGGCAGCAAAATGCATTGAGCCAACAATGATGATAGATGCCAGCTTACAAACCGGCTTACAATCTCCTCCCCTTCCTCTCCCCACAACAGACACCCTGTGAGGTAGGTGAGGCTGAGAGAGCACTTAAGAGAGCTATGACTAGCCCAAGGTCACCCAGCTGGCTTCATGTGGAGGAGTGGGGAAACCAACCGGGTTCACCAGATTAGCCTCCGTGGGGAATCAAACTGGTTCTCCAGATCAGAGTCTACCTCTCCAAACCACCAGTGTTAACCACTACACCAATTGCTGGGTGGCGGCAGCCAGTCTTTTAGCCCTTCTTTTCTAAGGAGAAACTATTCAGAGGAATCTAGAATCCAGCCTTCTGTTTGGAACAAGGATTTTCAGCGGCAGCCAGGAACATATCTCTGCTTGCAGAATGCTGCAGGGTGTGTGTTTCAGAGCTGTATTCATTAGGTAAGCCCCTATGCTTCATTATAAAAGGAGCATCTGCAAAAATATTGTAAAATATTTCAAAACTCCAGAGTGCCAGATAATATGTGTATGAATAATGTGATGCATCTTTTAAGACTTTGTTCAATTTTTCCCTTTATTTTTGGTCTGCCCATGGTTTAAGTAATTAACATAATTTTTTTTCTCCACATGCAAGAATCTGGAGAATTCTCACAGATTTTACTTTCTAGTGGGATGTTGTTCATGTGTATTTTTCAGTGGATTAAAAAATCATGCTTAATCAGCCCTATGCGTTTGTGTTTTCCTCTTTCCAGTCTCTTATTTACTTATGACACATAACACATTTTACTTTTATTTCCAACTAGCTGCATCAGAATTAAATTTCTAAATATGGCTGGAAACATAAAAATGTTTTTCTCCAAAGGTCTTCCCTGTTCGAGAAAATTAAATTCGCCTGGAGCTGAATATGTGTGAGAGCAAAAGCTAATAATGTCTCAGGTTTGTCCTAGTTGTTCACTGAGTGCAAACCTATCATCAGTTATGCATAGCTAAGCCCCATTTACTTCCATGGGACAGATGCATTAATAACTAGGGCAGGATTGCAACCTAAATGACAATAGTGATGGGCTAATTAACACATTTATTCATCAGCGTTGAATCTGTGGTAAAGTGTAAATTGTATTTATTTTGCAACCCGTGTTAAGACTATGCATAGGTGAATTAGGAAATAATTGAAATAAGAGGTGGAAATCAATCTTAAAAGTACAATACAACAGTTTATCCATATTTAATGTTTTCCCTGGTGACATTAAGTAGATGTGTATGGCATGTTATGCGTGCACCAGAGTAGATCGCTACAATAATCAGTTCTGAAGAGCCAAGTACAATTTTGCACAGTGTACTTTCATAGCGGGATGAAGGACCTTTATGGTAAGAGAAAATAGAAATAAGTTTTGTGTTAGTAGAACTCTGTGTTAAAAGCTTTTAATACAGATCACTGTTTATGAAGAGATGCAAAATGATTTAAAAAATAGGATGCAGATAAAAACTTCTACTGTGGAAAAAGTAATAGCTTGAAAAAAGCTTTAATAGGTGTTTAATTAAAGGGATAAGACTATTGCAAATAAAATGAATTGATACAGAACTTAGAAGGGAAAATGTTCAATTGAGAGATTTTTGAAGGACTGGAAAAAGACAATTCACTGCACTTCTTTCAAAGAAAAACATTCACCGGTTATTTTAGAATTAAGTAATTGTGTAATTGGCATTGAGACTTTAGTTCTGTATTTTCACAAAGATTTGCCCATGTATTGGTGAAATTAAGGTTGATTGCAGGAAGCTATAAACTGGAATGGGAAGAAATTAATCATACAAGCAATTCCAGTATTACTTGACACACTACCTGAAATTCTGACCCAAAGGAGGGAATATACATTTTAATAGACAGACTGAAGACAGATGACCTCAGATATAAAATGATGTCTTCCATGTAAATTAAGCATGGAGCTTTAAAATGAATGACTCGTTGTTATGTCTTTTGTTGCCTGTCTGTTCCTCTTTCTTACCTTATCAGAAGGAACCATCTGGGGATGTCTGAGTTCCCTTTCTTTAGTTAGCTTTGAGTACAGAAATACTAAACATTACAATTCACACAAATGATATATTAGGAGTAAGAGTACACCAGCTAGTACAAAAAGACTGCAATCTTGAGACCACCTTCCTGGGAATAAGCCCCACTGAGTAACATGGGGCTTACCGTATATACTCGCGTATAAGCCGAGTTTTTCAGCCCAAAAAAAGGGCTGAAAAAGCCGGCCTCGGCTTATACGCGGGTCAATACGGTAGAGGGGGGAGGGAGGGGGGAACTTACCGCCGCCATTTTTTCTCTGCCGGGAGCGGCCTCTAAAGGCCCCCTGCGGCCGCGGGGAGGGCGCTCCGCTGCCCCCGCCGGCTTCTCCCGGCCGGGAGAGGCCTCTAAAGGCCCTCTGCGGCCGCGGGGAGGGCGATGCGCCGCCCCCGCTGGCTTCTCCCGGCCGGGAGAGGCCTCTAAAGGCCCTCTGCGGCCACGGGGAGGGCGATGCGCCGCCCCCGCCGGCTTCTCCCGGCCGGGAGAGGCCTTCAGAGGCCCCCTGCGGCCGCAAGGAGGGCGCTCTGCCGCCCCCGCCGGCTTCTCCCGGCCAGGAGAGGCCTTCAGAGGCCCTCTGCGGCCGCGGGGAGGGCGCTCCGCTGCCCCCGCCGGCTTCTCCCGGCCGGGAGAGGCCTTCAGAGGCCCCCTGCGGCCGCGGGGAGGGTGCTCCGCCCCCCCGCCGGCTTCTCCCGGCCGGGAGAGGCCTCTAAAGGCCCTCTGCGGCCGCGGGGAGGGCGCTCCGTCCCCCCGCCGGCTTCTCCTGGCCGGGAGAGGCCTCTAAAGGACCTCTGCGGCCGCGGGGAGGGCGCTCCGCCCCCCCCCGCCGGCTTCTCCCGGCCTGGAGAGGCCTCTAAAGGCCCTCTGCGGCCGCGGGGAGGGCGCTCCGCCCCCCCCCGCCGGCTTCTCCCGGCCGGGAGAGGCCTCTAAAGGACCTCTGCGGCCACGGGGAGGCTGCTCCGCCGCCCCCGCCGGGCCGCACCACTTCCCGCCGCCAGGAGCGGCCTGGGGGGGCCTCCTGCAGCTGCAGGAAGGCCACCCCCGCCGGATCCGCCGCTTTTGCCATCAGGAGCCCAGAAGGTAAGTCTGCGCGGGGGGGGAGGGGTTATAAGCCGACCCTCGGCTTATACGCGGGTGCCTAATTTCCCCCCATTTTTGGGGAGAAATTAGGCACCTCGGCTTATACGCGGGTCGGCTTATACACGGGTATATACGGTACTTCTGAGTAGACCTGCTTAGGCTTGCTCCTAGAGTTTCTATATGCAGATGATATTGTAATGATCCAGGGGTCTCAGGGTTAGAAGATAAATCAGTTGATATGATTCCATATTAGGTTATAAACCAATTTAACAAAATCTGTTGGGAAGCCATGTGCATTGAGCCTTAAAGGCTTTTTCAATTACATAAAATATCTTGGGAAAATTATGAAACACTTAGGGATATAGGTCATTAAAAGAGGCAATTATTTGACCTTGCTTGGGGCGGGAAACAGCTTTAGATAAAAAGATGTGGCTAATTAAAAACATTACAGCATTGAACTTGACCTTTCTGGGGAAGGTGATGAATAGGGTCCCTTAGCTCCGCCAGGTCCCTTACCTTCACTGGCAGGAGCTTTTTGGGGGTGTGGCTGGGGCATTGTGCGCGCCTGGTGTGATGTGCACGCGCCCACATGCCACACCTATGTCACTTCCGGTTTTACCCGGATGTGACGCGGATGCTCTAGCAATCTCTGCAGAAACTCTGTTTTTCGAACCGTTTCGGCAGAGGTAGATTGGGCAGCGGGGTGGATTGGCGGGATTTTACCTGCCACCAGTGGGCATTTGGCAGCCCTAATGATGAATGGTCAAAGAGCAACTTCAGAATTTCCTTGATCATTCATCTACTCTTGAGCCATTTTAATATGACTTCAGGCCTAGCTTTGGTATAAAATGGGATTGGTGGACAATCTCTGTAGTGAAATGTTTACAGCAGCTGGATTAAGAGGTGTATTGAAGTGGTTTACATCTTTCCTTGTTGCCTATATTTAGGGTAGATGTTGGGAAACCTCAATTGGCAACATAGGACCTTTTCGGTGGAGTGCCACAAGGTTCTGCATTGGCCCTAGTGCTTGTCAGTATACATATTAAATCCTTTGAGAAGATTGTCTGTAGATTTGGAGTGGACTGCCATCTCTGTTCAGAGTAGGGTTGCCAACCTCCAGGTAGTGCAGGAATCTTAGGCTATAATTATGACAACACAAATGAGTGAAACATCAAAGTGTAATCAATGCATACAATAGTGGAAAGGGACAACATACAACTATATACAATGGTATTTCAATAGGCCACAAAGGTATGTATAAATGTGTTTTTTTCAATAGTCCATAAGGGTACATAGATCCAAGAAGATTCCAATAGTTGGTCACAAGACCTCAGCAGATGTGTAAAAGACTTTTATGAAAGGAAGACGATCGTTTCATTCTTCATCAGTTCCATTCAATTCATGCAGTTCAAAAGGTATACAAGGTTCAAAAATTCATTTCTTCCCCTTAGGGATAAATCTTATAACTATATCCATTGGCAAATGTAATAGTCCATATGACTTAAAATCTATAGAGGATATAGTTGGAATAAACAGAAGTCATTGCAAATGTAACAGTTCCACAAGGGATACACAGTGTATGGCTATCATCAGATTCTGAGAAAGAACAAGCTGCCAGCTTGGAAGGCTTGGAAGGAAGAGGGGAGTAGACATATTCATGAAGGAAAGGGGTATTCATGGCTATTAGTTAGAATGGATACTAGTCATGCTGCATACCTATTCTCTGTAGTATCAGAGGAGCATGGCTATTATTTTGGGTGCGGTGGAACACAGGCAGGATGGTGCTGCTACAGTCGTCTTGTTTGTGGCTTCCTAGAGGCACCTGGTTGGCCACTGTGTGAACAGACTGCTGGACTTGATGGGCCTTGGTCTGATCCAGCAGGGCCTTTCTTGTGTTCTTATGTTCTTATGAAGTTTAATCCAGAAAAGATGGAGTTATGCTAACTGGAAAGGATGAAATACTGGAGGGTGCGGACTTTTCCACTTTTGGTGGATACTGGTACTTTTGGCTGACCCAATTAAGAGTTTGGAAGCATATCTAGATCCTTCTTTTCTAATGGAGAGCATAAGTTGAATGTAGTGGCTACAAATTCTTTTTACTATCTGCATTTGGTGTGAAAATTAGCCCCCTAGTTGGACTCAGCCTATCTAGCCACACCACTCCACAGTACTATTGAGATTGGACTATTCTAACATTCGTTCCATGGGGTTGTTCGTGAAGACTTCTTGTAAGCTTCAGCCAGTGCAAACTGCTGCATCACAGCTACTCGCTAAGTTACATATCACTTGTTAAAGTCATTGCATTGGCTTGCCCATGTTTCTTTCCAAGTCCAGTTCAAAGCATTGGCTGTGAACTATAAACCCTTCATGGCCTAGGACCCCCACATTTTCAGGGCTGCCTCTCTCACTGGGCAGCAGCTTAATTCGTCATTTTAAAGTGTACTCAGAGTTCCATTGTGGAGGCAGATCAGATCAGTGTCTGCACATTGTTTACTATTTTACTTTTTGCTGTGATCTAAGAGATTTATGTCTTCTTGCATTGTTTGGGATGTTTGCTATGTTTATATTCTTTGCAGTCATCATTTATCCATACTTATATTGCTTATGTTGTTATCAAATGTTTATTTACATTCATGTTGTCTACAATATATGTTTGTATCTTTGTTAGCTTAATACTAAGAAAAACAAAACACCCCAGTCAGTAATTGGGTAAATTATATGTAATCCTTGTCTGTAAAACTGTGATAAAATGGAGAGACGTGTTTTTGAAAAATGAACATTATTGAATATTTTTAGGTCCCATGGAGGTAGTGTCCTTCTCATATTAGAGTGATAGTTTTAATAAGAAATTTCTAAGGTGTAAAAATATTTACCTGAGATTTTATGAAAAATTTTGCTCCAAATAAGTTGGACCCAAAGGACTATTAGTGGAACTCCTCTTCTGGATTGACCCTTTTGTTTCCAAATCAGTTCCAAATCCGGCTACAGTCCCCCGTCTTCCAGGGGGAAGGGTAGACCCTTGGGAACAGCATCGGGTGTGATGTCTAGATCTGTAGTAATAATCGGCAATAGTCATCCTTTCCAAGCATTGAAAGGGGCACTTGGTCTGGTCAAATAGTCACAGGAACTGGAATTTTTAGTGTAATATTCCATGTGAGTGTATTGATCAAAGGTTATTACACTATTGCATTATACATAATGGCATTGGGTTTCTTCCAAAGGGTGTGGCAAAACATACTGTAGATTTGTTGGGTAATTAAAAAATGAACTTTTCTCTTGAAACAAATTGCCCTCCTTGAATTAGAATAACATTAGGAGCAAAGGGATATCAAAGCAATTAAGAAGTGTGTTGGGGGAGGGAGTACTATCCACAAGGGGTATCTTCCCTGGCATAGATATTTGTTCATTTCTCACATACCACCCATGCAAATCCTGTAATGTCTTGGTAGCCTGTACAATAAGATCATACTTTTATTCTCTGCTCTTATGACAACAGTCTTGAGTACAAACAGTTCCAACAACATAACAACAACAAAAGAGTAACAATAATAATAACAATAAATACGCCTATGACAACCAGGGCCCTGACCTGGATGGCCCAAGCTAGCATGATCTCGTCAGATCTCAGAAGCTAAGCAGGGTCATCCCTGGTTAGTATTTGGATGGGAGACCACCAAGGAAGTCCAGGGTTGCTGTGCAGAGGAAGGCACTGGCAAACCACCTCTGTTAGTCTCTTGCCATGAAAACCCCAAAAGGGGTTGCCATAAGTCAGCTGCGACTTGACGGCACTTTACACGCACACACGACAACTAGGGCATCAGGCTGCTCAGAACTATCTGTTAGATTTTATTACATGGGCTGGAGGGGAGTTGGCAACTGCCAGGGTGATATTATGATCACTTCCAGCCAAAAGGGTCTAGCTTACAATGGGCTGGAATGCTAACCAGATCCTTTAGAAAGGGAGAGACAAACATCATTCTACACCTATGAAATTTTGGACAATCTAATCGACAATGGAGCAAGGTGTTGATGCTCCCTGTGTCACAGCTACAAAGTCTGTCTGCAAATGGATGTACAATAAGATGAGTACAAGTGATGCATGCTATGAGATATGGAAGGGGGAAATGCCAAGTTGTGGACAATATGACACTTTCTGGGAGGGGGGTTCATATATTGTTTGCTTTAGTTCCAGTATTATTTGAAAGCACAAGCTGCTCCGGAGGCCTGTCCTCTGTGTACAGAGCTCATTTTCCTTTCTTACTTGTTTCAATCATATCTTTGCACAGATTTGAACTGGAACACCAAAGATTTTGGTGATATTTCACTCATGTCTTGATGATGAACATGTGAATAAATAAGGCTGTGAAATCTGTTGGGAACTCAGACAGCCATGATGGTCCATTATTAAAAATCCAAATGGAAATAGTACTATTATGGCTCTATAAGGACAACGGCAACTCATAAAACAATGAGCTAACTCTTGAGTTACACAGAATTCTTACACAGAATTTGAAGTTAACCCCCCAATAAGATAGATAGGAAGGTAAAAAGATGTTGCTGTTAGAGGGTAGGAGACCTATCTGTATTATTTTAGTCCCAAAATGGGGGATTCTCAGAGCAATCTAAGTGGGTTAGAGTGTCCAGTGCAAAAAACTGTAGGTTGCACCCAAAGCATGATGGAACAGAGAAGGAAAGATCACTCTCCCTTTTAGATATAAAAATTAGCACTTATTCATATCCGTGTCTAGCACTAATCAGTATCTTGTTAAGGAAGAGTCTAAATGGAACTTTAGTAGACCTTATATTAGCTTAGGTGGACATTAATTATGAATGGCACGTTGTTTTGGAAACAATAAAAGCCAGATTTTCTTCAGTTTCTTCTCAGAATCCCACACAGGCATCCTCAGATGTTAAAAAATTCTTTAGTTCTGGTTTGATGATGTTTTGTCTGTCACTTTCATGCCCCTGAGCTCCCAGGCCCGTAGCTTTTAAAGCTGTACCATTTGCTTTAATTTTTTTAAGAACTTTTAGATGTGCTGCTGTCTTAGTAACATGTTTCACACCATTGACTGATCTGTGAAGTAACCACAGATGCGGTGAACCATTAAAGAGAAGCACTCCGCAGATATGAACAATAAAAAATTGTAAATTCGTGCCTTAGGGCAATAGTTTTTATATTGGTACTGTTTCATCTAGTCTAGCTTCTGGCTGATGTAATTATTGGTGAACTACCCACTTGTTTTCCAGTCTTATCCTTTTTTCATCCCAACTCCTCTGAAGAATTTTTCTCAAGAGTCAGTTTCTGAACTTTAAAGCACTTTGTTTATGGTGATAACCATTTTCAGAAGCAAGTGTGTTTTTGGATTGCAGGGTTAATATGCAATCCAGGGAAAGGTGTGTGTGTGTGTTAAGTGCCGTCAAGTCGCTTCCGACTCATGGCGACACTATGAATGAAAGTCCTCCAAAATGTCCTATCTTTGACAGCCTTGCTCAGATCTTGCAAATTGAAGGCTGTGGCTTTCTTTATTGAGTCAATCCATCTCTTGTTGGGTCTTCCTCTGTTCCTGCTGCCCTCAACTTTTCCTAGCATGACTGTCTTTTCCAGTGACTCTTGTCTTCTCATGATGTGACCAAAATACAATAGCCGCAGTTTAGTCATTTTTGCTTCTAGGGTCAGTTCAGGCTTGATTTGATCTATAACCCATTGATTTGTTTTTTTGGCAGTCCACGGAATCCGTAACACTCTCCTCCAACACCACATTTCAAACGAATCTATTTTCTTCCTATCAGCTTTCTTCACTGTCCAGCTTTCACACCCATACATAGTAATAGGGAATACGATGGCATGAATTAATCTAGTCTTGGTGGCCAGTGACACATCCTTACACTTCAAAATATTTTCTAGCTCCTTCATGGCTGCCATTCCCAGTCTCAACCGCCTTCTGATTTCTTGGCTGCAGTCTCCCTTTTGGTTGATGGTGGAGCCAAGGAATAGAAAGTCTTGAACAATTTCAATTTCCTCATTGTCAACCTTAAAGTTGTGTAATTCTCCTGTAGTCATTACTTTTGTTTTCTTGAAAGGTACCTACCAGGGAAAGGTAGCTGTGCCTAAATCCTCTACACGCGGTTGAGCAGTTCAGCGCAATTGAGTTGTACTACTTTGAACCTATTGAGTCAAACAACAGAAAACCAGTGGTCCATCTAGTCCAGCCTCCTGTTTCACACAGGGGGCAACTTTTTGTACTAGATGGCCAACAAGAAGGCCAAGGCTTTCCTTTGTTATCGCCTGCTGGCAGTGGTAACGAGAAGTTTAATGCCTTGAGACATGGAGGTTCCCTTTAGTTACCATGGCTAGTAATTTGGCTGGTTGGAGGGAGGGCACAAGAGGAGGGAGCACATGAGCTTCTTCTTTGTTGCAGCATTATGGTCTTTCCAGTATGAAATGTTGCTTCTGTCTCATTTTATTTTCCTGATGGGGTGTTCTTTTGTGTTTTCTGTCTGATCTTGGGGGTTACTTTTGGTCTTTATATTCAATTATGTAAATTTTGTCATGAGCCACTCTTTGGATCCATTTTAGATATGTGTGGGATGTAAGTGCTTTTAAGCAATGTTAGCCTCTTCCTGAGATTAGGTTGATTTTCATTAAGGCCATTTTAGTCACTCAGATGGGACTTAAAGAAGGAAAAGTGAGCTGTGCTTCTGATGTAATGTACAAAGCAAAGACTCGCAAATCTTACATCTCTACCTTTGTGATTATATCAGTCATTGAATTAGCCCATTGTACCACAAAAATGCAGCAGTGCAGGCAAGGCTGTGAGATACCTTGTATTGGAGTGAGGATTTATACTTGGGTCTCTCTGGTCCAAGTCCAACTCTCTGTATAATGCATGATATATATTCTGTGTAGGATTGTGTCTCTGTGTATGTGTATGGCTGCATTTACAGGTAAACTGTCTTTTGCCCGTGAAAGGAAAGGTATTGTATTAGCTGCAGAGATATTTTTGTGTCTTTAGCCTAAAGAAGTATCCATAGGATACTTTAATTAAATATTCTAGAGCAAAGTCAATATAGTTTTCTCACGGAGCATGCCATTAGAAGGCCAGCCTTGAGTGCAGAATTAAGAGGGATGAATTGAGGATCTTTATTTCCATGGTCAGCCACTCCAGACTTTGAGACTACTTTATGACTATGAGGTGTTAACAATTTTATGTTAACAATTTTATGTAAAGCTGAAATATAACATCTCCTCATTTAAGAGGGAAATGCACATGGGGGTTAGTTTCTCTTTTGTATGGAAGCCTAAAACAGATGAGGAAGTCTTGCAGTTTTATATATATTAATTGTTATCCTGCAAACACAACACACCTACAGTCATAAAGAGTTTTAGAAAGTTATGTACATTTTTAGTCTGAAATTGTGATTGTTTTGACCACTGAAGAAGGCCATGTGGCTGAAATGCGTTTGGTCAAAGTCTAATTTTGTGATTTTATGTCTATTTGTGTTGTAGGTTTACATGAGCATGTGGGTTTGGTAGGCTATTGCAGGGCCTTATATATGTTATTGATTTTAGCCTGTAATAAATATATACATATTTTGTTTTGACATAACCTTTATATGGTATAACTTGTGGCCTTGGATGTTGATTTTTTTCCTTGGCCTTTGGGTACTTAATTTCTCAGTGCCAAAGAAATTCATACGTTATTCCTTTCTATTTTTGATGCCATATGGAAGGAGCACATAACCAGTTAAAACTGTCAGAGCCCAAATCAAGAAGTTTAAGGCTGTGTGATATTTTCTCCTATTAAAGTAGGATAAGTTGTGTTTTATGATTATGCCCCAAAGGTTTTAAATATGGAGAGGCTATAGAAAACTAGTGACAGTTCTCAGTGTCTGCTGTCATGCAGCAAATGTTAAGCCAGTTCACATGATCACTTCCCCGATGCTACCCTTAATAAATGCAAACCTTAGTTTTGGTTATGACCTTTTGTAATGTGATCTTTGATCCATCGAGGTGCCATTCACTTCTGATGCATTCTCCAAATCCTCTTTTTATGCATTTTAAATCAACACGCGCTTGCTTTGAATTTATGCATGTGCATAGAAGGAGATGTAATTTAAACACATCTGTTCAAATATGCATTTCAGATAAACTTGGTGCTGGTTCTCATAATATGGCTGAGTTTTTGATGGGTATTATATCCCCAAAGTACACACCAGATGGCATTTATTAGAGATTTAATGGAAATGAAGTTTAAGGATGTTGAGCTTTTGTCTTAAGTCTCTCATTTTAAAGTCATAAAACAGTAATGATCTGCAGTTATAAATCTTTAATGAAGTTTTGTGTAAGGATTCATTTGGGTAGAAAGTGTATGCTGTTTTAAAGACAAGTAAACTGAGTGGGTGTTAAAGCTTAAATTATTTCTTCAAAGGAATCAATGGTGAAAAGTAGGTGCATTTAGATATTTAGTCTGCAACTGCTTGTGGGCGAAACCAATTCTAGGAGTGTCTGTTACAGAAATCAAACGAAGGCTTTCACCGATGCCTACTTAATGTTGAAAATTCTGGCAGGTATAAAAATAGGCAACTTAATGTCCAAAAGAGTTAATCCCAATTTGTAATTAAATCGTTTCATTCTGAAGCCTAATTCTGCCTTGCTCGGTCTTCTTCCTTTTTAAGAGTAGTCCTTTCTACCTCCTTTATAGCTGACCGGTGATTTAGAACTTATTTAGCTACAGAACTGGCATAGGGTCAGTGTAAACCAAGAATGACCTTATCTATTCTGTCCGATAGATGTATTTTGTGAAAGATTTCAAGTCTAGGCAATGTGTAAATGAAGTGGTTTCAGTTGAATTTATGCCCAAGAAAATGTGTGTTCCTGCAGCCCTAGAATATGGTTCATTGGTAGGAGAACTATAGGTCAATCTGGACAACCCATTTAACCATATATCTGCACCTAATGTGCAATAAAATGTTTCTTTCGACTTGGCAGGATGCTAGAGAGGGTGGATACTGATCACAATTTATCTAGCGGTGTGCGTGCAACCGTTTAACTGGCTTTTTTGCACATTCCAGCACAGATCTAAAACTGAGGGGTGTAAGAGATCCAAGCATCCCAAGTTATCACTACCAGCCCCTCATTTCGCTGTTAAACTTTTTTGTTCTTCGGCAGGAAGAACTTACATGAGGGTTTAGAGGTGTTGGTCTGGTTAAAAGATTCTTGTTCAATAAGGGTGCAGACTATTCTGGTCTCCACTGTGGGGGAGAAGGGTTCCAGCTCTCCTTTCCTTGACTCCTGAGTATCATAGAGAGCCAGGCCTGTTTGGAGTCATTTCTTCATTCAGTCAGGCAAAATCCTTCTATTCATGAAGTGTATTTAAGATGCAAAAGGAAAAGGGAGAGAAGATTCAAACAAGGAAATTCAAAATAGAAAAATAAATGCTCCTCAGAGGATCCATATCCTGGTTGTTTTGATTTCTGTGACTATAGAAAAACTGTGTCACCCCGGTACCTCTCTGCTGTACGTAAAGCAATGGAAACAACTCAGACACTGTTTTTAAAAGCCTAAAAAAGATTTACTTAAAATATTTATTGTTTATAGGCTATTGTGGAGTGTTGCCATTACATACTTTTTAGAAGGAAACACCAGCACTGCAAAGTTTTCTTTTGTACTGTATTTCCAGTAGAGCAAAAGGCAAATCAGTTTGCAAGACAAGAGTCTTCTCCAGTGGAAGAAAAGATTTTAAAATATTTGGAGGAAAATGAATTATGTGGTGGAACATGTACAGGAGAAAAAATGTTAACAGGTGTCTTGCCAGTGTTGAATTTCTTGCTGATATATTGGTTGGGATACGCACTCCAGTAACAGATTAAATTGGTTAAAAAGCAATCAAAAGAGAAGACTTAAATAATGGACTCTAAATAAAGTGTCTGACAAATAGACGTTAAAATGTCTTCTTCCTTTAATTCAGTGTTTCATTCACTTTTAATATAGCTATGAAGAACTTGCTGTTGCTAGCCTGGCACTGTGTTCTTATGGCACTGCGTCTTGGCCAGGGATTGAGGGCGGGATACAAGTCCGAATGAATGAATGAATGTCATGACACTATGTCCAGAGGTAGCGTTCCATTAGGTTTCTCTTAAGGTGATGTATTAGAGCTGCTGACTTCTGAACATTAAAATGTCACATAGGATCCTTACCTGTAATGGACGGTATCCTTCTACTTACCTCTGTTGGGAAAGTATAATATACTTTATTCATAAATGGGTTATTCGGTTGAAACACTCCCGTTCTCTCACCAAGAACTGCTGCCTGAGTACTAGAGTTGCCACCCTCCAGGTACTAGCTGGAGATCTCCTGCTGTTACATCTGATCTCCAGCCGATAGAGATCAGTTCACCTGGGGACCTGGCAACCCTACTGAGTACAGTAAAGGTGCATGTGTACTGTACAGTGCACAAGTACGGTAACCTGCACAAGCTTTTGAACAGTTTCCATACCTGGCTGTATTTAGTATAACTCAAAACTAAAATAAACGTTTGTGGTGGGGAAGGGAGGTCAAAATGCAAGTATTCCCCTTTGTTGCCCTGTTAGCAGCAGCTGTTTCCATTTTCAGATGCCGCTTAGGCAGTTTTGTTCCTGAAATTTGTAATGTGAGCAATCCAAACTAATTGGAGGTCACATAGTGAACACGATGATGTCATGGTACTAAACAGCCTATCAGATTTGTTCATGTTGTGACAGCGCACAGGGCAAGTGAAAGTAAGGATGATTCTTCCTAAAGGGCTTTCTTACACGTGGCTTGTTTGGCTCAGCTTGGATGCCGTTGGGAAGTGAGTTTTTTCTCCCCTTCCCTACAGAAACATGGTCCTTTAATCCAGCTCCTGGATTTTCAGTGTTCTTTCCAAAATCTGCTTTATTCTGATCTTTTCAGAAAGGTCTTAGCAAAGCTGGGATGGCAGGTGTGTGGACAGGGAAGTGCAGATTTTTCCCAGTCCCATCCACACTGACGACGTTTTTGCCACCTGCAACTGCCATTTGCCCTCTCACACCAGGGATTGTTGTAGAATTATAACGTTATAAAATCTACTGCCACAATGTACTAATTTACAGCTTTCATTTTTAAAACATCTCCAGCCCTTTTAGTTGCAGAGTCATAAGGGGAAATGTACAGCTTGTACCATTCCACTTATAACTTTGCCAACAAAAGGGCTACGGACTTCCTTAAAAAAAAAACTGAAACTGGGAACTACTACAGTGTTTCAGTACATGGTTATGATGTTATAATGGTACATAAGGTTGCCAGGTCCTTCTTCACCACCGGTGGGAGGTTTTTGGGGTGGAGCCTGAGGAGGGTGGGGTTTGGGGAGGGGAGGGACTTCGATGCCATAGAGTCCAACTGCCAAAGTGGCCATTTTCTCCGGGTGAACTGATCTCTGTCGGCTGGAGATCAGTTGTAATAGCAGATCTCCAGCTAGTACCTGGAGGTTGGCAACCATAATGGTACAGCCATCTAGCAAGAACTGATTAAAAATATATATATCTGGTATGAGGAGGAAAAATGGCAGTTGCAGAAGCTGAGGTAGGGAAAATGCAAGGAAACCTACCATGTGAAAGCCCCATTGCTGCTAGATTGCCTTGGCAGCCACAACAAATCCTCTCCATGTGGAAAAACCCTTGAATCAGCAATGTCCACACATTAAATGTGTGAATATTTTTTGTCCTCTTTCAGAGCAACTTCTGAAAAATCACAGAATGAGGGATTTTCAACACTTTGCAAAATGTTACGATAAATTGCCATCCCTCTTTTCAGTTCATGCCTAAATTGCCATCCCTGTTTTCAGTTCATGCCTAAACTGAAACACATTAAGCAACTTTTACTTCCTGGTTAGGGCAAATGGCACAGGGATGAAAGCCACTGCAAATGAGAATATGCCAGCATATTTCTTTAAAAGCCATTCCTCAAAGGCAAAACGGAGACATGATTTTATCAAGGACCGGTACCACAAAATAATTGCAGCACATTATATGATGAATCAGCCGTATTGTTTTCAGTCTCAATATTTTATAGTAGTATTACTTGTGTTTCTGAAATAATAAGTTACTTAATATTTTGTTAATTGGGAAGTGTCATTCATGGAATAATGGTCTTGCAATCTTCCATTAGTTTTCCTGGAAAAAAATAATACCCAGTCCTGACATCATCTGACTGCAAAAATTAGCTCGGCATTATATTTCTAAGGGCTGGGTAAGGCGAGATGAATTACTTTTTTTAAAAGATAACTGCAAGGGTTTGTGTATGTATTGTAATATATTTAACAAGGGAACTGCTACGTACAATTCTGTAATATGCCTGCTCAACAAATGTTTGGAAGGCAGTAACCTCAATCAAACGGGGGGGGGGGCATTTTACCATATGGCTGCTACAACCTGAACAAATAGTAGCATCCCGAGTTGGGGCAACAAGAAGACCCTAAGGTTCTGAAAAAATCTGCCCTCCTCTCAATCACCGCTGTTTCTGAGAAAAGAGCAGTTAGTTTCCTTAGCAGACTGGTCTGCAGCATGGGGAAAGCCCCATACTTGCAGAGGCTGACAGCACTCAGCTGCCAAGTGTAAGCTTGGCATCTTCTTTGGGATGGATCAGGTTTACCCAAGGGTGCGGTTTGGGAAGGGAGCAGCCCCCCCGACACACACACACACACTGAACAGAGTATTAAGTATACTGTTTTCCTCTGTTTTTCTCTGTATTTCTTATACAGATTTTATAATCATATATTATAAATATATATATTAAATATATATATAGCAAAGACTAGGGGAAATATTTTGAACATATAATTTATATATTTAATCATCAATATATCTAATTCTCATCATGGCCAAATCTGTGGATACTTAAATTCAGAAACTAGAACCATGAACAGGCAAGACAGATCTTTCTATGAGCCTAAAAAAAAGCCCCAGGTATGCGGAAAAATCTGAAATCTTACAAAAAATTGTGGGGTTAAAACTTTCCAAAATTATGGAAGCAGTGCTTGTTGCTTTAAGAAACAAAAGCTCTCAGTGGCCATTGCTAGGCAATCACAACAGTATTGCTAGGTTTCTAGCCTTGGTTTCTGTCAGTAAAAGGCAGGGGGCAGGGTCCTTTCCAGGGTTGTTTTGGTCTTGAAGGGAGAACACATCAGGGCCAGAGCCAGCTGCAACTGCCAGACAACTTTCTACCACACGGCTTGTATGACTCACTTAAGCCTTGTTACTCTTCAACAGCAGCCACCCCACAAAAGCCAGTGTGGTGTAGTGGTCAGAGTTTCAGAACAGGATCTGGGGAGACCCAGGTTGGAAACCGCATTCTACCGTGGAAGCTCACTTGGGTGACTTTGATCCATTCATTCATTCTCAGCCTAACTTTCCTCACAGGGTTGTTGTGTGTATAAAATGGAAAAAAGGAGAATTATATAAGCTGCTTTGGATCCCCATTGTGGAGAAAGCAGGGTATAAAAGAAGAAGAAAAAAATCAATATAGCCGAACATGGGGGGCAGATAAAAGGTCAATTGCTTAATGGGTAGGAAGGAGAGAAAGAAGCAGGGAAATATGAGAATATGGTGCCAGGAGGAGGGAGGGAAAGAAGAAACAGAGGGGGGCATATAGGAGAAAGTGGGGTACTCTCTGCAAGTCCTTTCGGGTTCCTCTCCAGGCATCATGTCCCAGCAGCCGCCCATGTGCAAGTGGGCCATCATTTTCCTATGTAGAGACTGTCGGAGGATGGAGGGGGGGAAAGCTGAAGACAGGGCAGATAAAGGTAGGTTGGCTGGGGGTGGGAAAGAGCGATGCAGGGAAAAGGGGGAGAGATTATGGGGACTTTCAGGGAATGGAAAGAGGAAATAGTGGGGGAAGATTAAATGAGATGCTCCCTGCAAGTCTTTGTGTGTCCTTTGCTTGTTAAATATAAATTCAGCATAGGGTTGCTAGGTCCCTCTACATCACTGGCGGGAGGTTTTTGGGGTGGAGCCTGAGGAGGGTGGGGTTTGGGGAGGGAAGGGTCTTCAGTGCCATAGAGTCCAATTGCCAACGCAGCCATTTTCTCTAGGTGAAGCCCCAATAGAGGAAAATCTCGATTGGCTAGAGATCAGTTGTAATAGTGGGAGATCTCCAGCTAGTACCTGGAAGTTGGCAACTCTAATTCAGCAAGTTCATCTACAGTTATGTAACTCCTAAACATTTTTTAAGTACTTTACTTTCCACGTAACTATCTGTTACGTTTCATTGTGTCAGTGTTGCCCATAAAGACGTTGGGGAAACTTTAGCATGTTTTTAATGGTTTGGGTTGGACCGGCTTAACTGGGTTATAGCTAACCTTTGTGTTTTTAATTAAAACTGCTGCTTATTTCCATGGTTTCTTTTATTTGGAATGCAAACATGTATTGCTCATCCCCCCCACCCCACCCCAAAAAAACCAACCAAATAAATTTATTGGTAATGATTGCAAAAGAAGCTTTGGGCACATATGCTTATTATGATTTTTAAATTGAAAGAGTTTAATCCCATGTCAGTCAGGGGAGTTTGTCACTGAGGAGCAATGGAATTTGTGTCAAGGACATTTCACCAATTCTAGAATGACTGGAGCTTACCATTCATGTTCCCATAGAAACTGGCAAATATATCTGAAATAGGTGACATTGCCAGAGCTGTAAGGCATAGCAGGCTTTTGCAATGGCCAGCTATGTCATTAAAATGAGTGAAATGACTAAAATATAACTGGTTTTTGTCCAATGTAATGCACATTTTATTAATCTTCTGAATGTCAGACAATGCTACTTGCCATTCATTGGCAGAGTAGTATCGTTTGCCTCATTCAGGCCTGGCGGAGCTGCAAATCCTGCAAAGCAAGAAAAGAAACGAAGAGTGCAGATTTTTTGCTTTGTTTCTGACATTGGAGTGCAGATTTTGAAACAGTTCAGAAGTGTGGTAAATGTACTTGAATGTGCTGGCTTTGTACTCACTGACATCTTCCTGGCATTGCCAGTAACAACATGGGGGTAAAAAAGAAAATATCAGCGTTTTCCAGTGTGCTTACTGTATATGTAGTAGATCATAATGGGTAGCCACGTTTGTCTGTAGCAGTAGAAAAGAGCAAGAGTCCAGTAGCACCTTAAAGCCTAACAGCGTTTCTGGCAGGGTATGAGCTTTTGTGAGTCACAGCTCACTTCTTCAGATACAGCTAGAATGTGAGTCCATCTGTCCTTAAGTAGAGGACAGTGAATTCAGACAGCCAATGGCAACAGCATGTTATCGACATTTACATGCTATTATCATTGGGTGTCTGAATTCACTGTTCTCTATTCTAGCATCTAGCTGTATCTGAAGAAGTGAGCTGTGACTCATGAAAGCTCATACCCTACCAGAAATGTTTTAGTCTTTAAGTTGCCACTGGACTCTTGCTCTTTTCTACTGTATATGTAATAGTAAAGTGGTGAACTGGTTGCCCTAGAAACTGCCATGGACACATTAAAACATGTGTGTGGTTTTCAAACTTCCTGGTCCAGGGAATCTTCTTTATGTTAATGCTGAGGAACAGCTGAACACTTGGAGTAGGATTTTTAGCATATTGCAGAGGATGCCGGGATTCTAAGACACATAGCTCACGTGTGGCACTGGGTTTCACTGTTGCTTCATATGCACTGAGAATTCACCCTAGATTATACCCAAAGCTGTCCTGCAGATTCACATTTTAGAGGGCGATTAGGTAGCGTGATCAAGTTGGCTGATTACGGAACCTCTGATAAGCTTTTAAGAAGGAGAAGAAGAGTTGGTTTTCCCTATCTTTAAGAAGATGAGTTTTTTTTCTTTACCTTTAACGAGTCTCAAATCGGCTTACAATCGCCTTCCCTTCCTCTCCCTACAACAGGCACCTTTTGAGGTAGGTGAAGCTGAGAGAGATCAGAGAAAACTGTGACTAGCCCAAGATCACCCAGCTAGCTTCATGTGCAGGAGTGGGGAAACCAACCCGGTTCACCAGATTAGAGTCCGCTGCTCATGTGGAGGAGTGGGAAATCAAACCCGGTTCTCCAGATTAGAGTCCACCACTTTTAAGCACTACACCACACTGGCTCTCAAGGGTCCCGGAACACTATTTGAAAACAACTGATCTAGGCTTAGTCTAAATGGCGGATTAGGAAATTTAACTGGTGGGTTAGGAAATGTTTTGAGGGAAGACGGACTTCCGCTTTTTCTTTTTTCCTCATTTTTCACATACAAGATAGGGAGATTTGGAGCAAGGAATGGCTTCTCCCCTCCCATTCCAACCCACTGCCACTTTCTCCCATAGCCACCACATATTTACTATTCAGTGGACTCATACTGAATGACTACGTGATCTGAAGAAGTGAGCTGTGGCTCACGAAAGCTCATACCCTACCAGAAAATATTTTTGTTAGTCTTTAAGGTGCTACTGGACTCTTGCCCTTTTCTACTACTGCAGACTGACTAACACGGCTACCCACTGTGAATGACTACGTGGCCAACTTCCTTCAGATGCAATAATTAACAACAATTGCATGCACTAACTAACTTATAATTCATAAATCATGGAGGTCACCCATTCTACTTGAATATTACTTTGCATTTCGGGAATTTGTTGACAATTCCACAGCTTATAAATATTTTCTGCAATTAATCACAATTCAAGGAATGCACAAAAGGGGAGGTTAGGAGAATGAAATGCCAAACCAGGAATTTTTCATGTTTTCCCCACCACTTCTAACACTTGAGAGGAAAAACACTCATTATCTAGTAAATAGTTACGAAAACTTATTCCACTCTTCACATTTCTTTTGCCTGTTTAAAAGACCATTTTTATAATTTAATACCCATTCTTGGTCTCTTCATATACATTATAAACATCATGGGGTTTTAGGGGGGGTTGCCTACTGAGAATACTCTATTGACAATTCTGAGTCCTTTCACAAAACTTTTTAGGATTTTCTTGGAGGGAAACCAAGGGGGTTACCGCATTATGTATTCCCAGCAATGTATTAAGAGTTTGAAAATGTTATAAAAAAACATCGCTTTAAAAGGGTTTTTGGATACCATGGCTAAAAAATGGTTGGAAGACGTCTTTACAGCCAAAGGGGCCAAACAAAGTGCGAACAGTATTTTTTATAACATTTTCAGACTCTTAATACATTGGTGGGAATACATAGAAAGTGCGAACAGTATTTTTTTATAATGTTTTCAGATTCTTAATAACATCCCTGGGAATACATAATGCGGTAACCCCCCAAGACAGTTTAACCAGTCAGATATTATGCTGTAGACTCTTCTTCTATAACACTGTGTTTACCAGCTGATCTTCAGTAGGTGATCTTCAGCCTGAACTGAGAGTATTTGGCAACAAAAAGAAACTAATTCTTCAATGTAATGCTTTTTGTTTTATTTTGTTTCAGAGTGTCTGGAATAACAATTGCTACAGACATCATTTGCGGGTTTCCAGGGGAAACGGATGATGATTTTCAAGAAACCATGAAACTTGTTGAAAAGTATAAGTTTCCAAGTCTCTTTATTAACCAGTTTTACCCACGCCCTGGGACTCCTGCTGCAAAAATGCATCAAGTTCCAGCTCAAATAGTAAGAGAGGTTTTTTTTCTTTCTTTCCATCTTTCTAAGCCAGATCATCTTATGCCAGATATTAACATGCAGTACACAAGTTTTGCTCGCTAGAAACTTTTAGTTGGGGAGTTTCATTTTGCAGGAGATTGAGAATACAATTCAGGTTTAAGCTTTGTCCGTCACCCTTCAGTTCAAGCTTTTGCTGAAATAGCGTTTGATATATTGTTAAATTGGAATGCTTAAAATTGGGTTAATTAACCTGAAATAAGTGGCCATGATAATTGTAGATTTTACCTCTGCAGAACAAGTTCCAGAAAATTCAATGGAAAATAGAGCAGGAATTCACATGTAGAAAGGAAGGAAGAGGTAAAATGGCACTCAGAGTAGGGCTTTTTAGAATAGCGCCCACTCAAAACAGCTGTGGGTACATTGAACCTTGCTAAAAAGCTCTTCTGTAAACTGGGATGGTTAAGAAATCAGTATACGGACAACGAGAGTTCGAATATGTAAACCCCAAAAAAGCAGGAGAGCATGCACACGGTGGGCATGGAAAGCAGTGCTGTTTATGTCCCACTGGGACAGTCTTTTTTTCACTAGAGAGCAGGCGGTAGCAGGCCCTTCAACATGCTTACTTCACTTTGCCCCATCCTTTTTTCTTTTATTTCTTTTCAATATTTTACTACTTCTGGAACATTTTCACTCTTCCTTTGAGGGTTTTTTTCCCTTTTAATAAATGTACCAATGATATTTTTCTGGATACTGAGTATTTAGAGACCCCTTGTTTACAGTGTGCTTCAGGGGACAGCCAGGTAGAATGACTGCCTGAATATTGGTGAAATTTTTATGTTTCTCAAATTTGGGTTGAAGACCTCTAAGTTTTTGGAAGATCAAATTTTACTCCCATGTTAATATATTCATATATGCATCTTTTAGTATGTACATTGTATTGTTCTTTGGTTGTGAATCATATAACATTACTTTCCCCCATTTTTTCATTACTTTTCGCTTTTTTTCCACAGAAAAAACAAAGAACGAAAGAACTATCCCGTTTATTTCATTCGTACAACCCTTACGATCACAAGGTAAACAAAAAAAAAGATATCTTCTTGTCAGTGATAGCATTGTGGTAACTAGAATGATGTAAACACTCTTCAGTCTGCTGTGAGAAAGAGTATCCCCATTTTGACCCCCTTGATGTCACAGTGCCATTCTTGCTACTCCACTGTACTTTGTGGTCTCTGTCAAGGCACACTACTAGATTCTGTGCCTGTGCACAGTACTGTCAGGAACTTTCTAGTGCTAAGCTACAATAAAGTTGGGGTGAGTGGTTTCATCCTCTTTAAGGCAGGGAATTCTATATCACATGCCTCAAAGTGTTGAGCTGTGTCTTCCTTTACAGTTCTTTGTCAGCCACCAAAACAACTGCATCACTGAAAACTTTCTCTTTTGATTCTGGTGAACTAGCCTTATTTTATCTAAAATTCCCTTATTTTCACTTTTTCTGGGGGGGTTTTCTGTTCCTGTACTAGCTATTTTACACCTTATAGTGGACTCCGTGTTTGGGCACAGTGGTCCAACTTCAAAAGGTGCCTGTGTTGCCTCAGCAAGCTGCCCAACTCTCCTGGGCATGGCTATTGCCTCCTTTGCCTCAAAGAAGGACATAAAGTTGAGTGTAGCATGCATTGCCAGTGCTTTACCAAGCAAACACGTTGTAATCACTCTACTTATCTCTGGGCAAGTTTGTGGAAGTATCCCTTATCGGCTTCAGATTCTGTGGTTTAGATGTGATGGTGTGCTCAATAGGGAGTCCAATCTGTGTGGCTTAAAGCAGGGGTGTCAAATATAAGGCCCACAGGCCAAATCTGGTCCCTTGAGAGCTCTTATCCAGCCCGCAAGCCAGCTGAGGCAGCCTCTCCACTCCACTCTCAATCTGGGCTGGCGAGGCAAGGCCTGGCCCAACCAAGTGACATTTTTGTCATATCCTGCCCTCATAACAATTGAGTTTGACACCCCTGGCTTAAAGTGATACTAAAGTGCCCGTTAAAACATCGACGCACTGTATTGGATTTGACTACCATTTAATGCCACTTGCATTGGGGAACTTCTGTGGAGTGTATGGCAGTGTATACAGGCATTGATATCTGCTTGAGAGAGGGACTACAGATGTACCAAGATTCCTTCATGCAGTCTGTACTGCACCTGGCAGATGCGAATGAATGCATTTTTCCTCAGCTTTGAAACTTGCAATGGTGCCTGTTCCTTATGACATGTTGGTAATCTAGAGATCTGAATAGTTTCTGTCATGTTTTACATTTTCATATTTTTGCAAGAATATTGAGTTTTACTGCCACTGTTATGCAAAATATACTACAAAACTGTTTCATGCGGTTATATTCTTCCATTGTGATGTGTGTGTGGTGTAAAGTTCCATCAAGTTATAGCTGAATTGTGGCAACCCCCATAGGGATTTTAAGGCAAGAGATGAACAGAAGTGGTTTGCCATTGCCTACCTCCGTCTAGCAACTTCTGTGGTGGTCTCCCATCCAAGTGCTACCCTGGGCTGACCTTTCTTAGCTTCTGAGATCTGAAAAGATCAGGCCAGCCTGGGCCATCCATATGGAGATGTGAATTGGCTGGTACTGAACTGTTTAAAGTATAAGAGATGATACTGCATACTTTCAAGATATTAATGTTTTAAGCAATGGTTATGAAAAATATGCACCTTATTATCTATCCAACACTGAAAGTTCAGTGAAAGGCGTTTTATTCTGGAGGTATCAGTGTTGGCAGATAAATAACAGGAATTTGTGTTATTTGTTTAGGTTTTTTTTTTAGTGTTTTGGAGGAAATGATATAGAAAAAAAGGCAACATATTGGTCTATCTTTTAATTCAGTATTTTTAGACTTTCTTCTGTGATCCTCTGCTTTGTAGTTAGGTTTCCATTTGCACAATTTGATGTTGGGCTGTACTCTGAACATCTGAAGTAATTTTAAGGTACCTGTGTGACTTTCAAGTGTGACATCCCCAGTCAGGTAACAATAATTTATCAGAACATTATTTGTCAAAACAATGTTTGCAATTTAGATAGTTTCAGTGATTCATATCCATAATGACACATGTCAAACCATGGCATGTTTACAATAATACAATATAAGTGTAACTGTGGACATTATGGAATAGCGTTAACAATTAAATAACTCTTTGGAATGTTTTTTTTTCTTTTCACTTTGGAGTGCAAATTTTAACACTTGTGTAAATTGATTAATGTTTTATAAAAAGCTTTTTTAAGGTTTACAACTAGCATTTCAGAAGGGAGTATTGTATTGCATTATTCAGCTAGGACTATTTAGGCTAAATATTGTAATAGATCAATTACTATCTAACAAAGAGGAGTAGCTGAAGAGCCAGAAGCTTTATTCTTTATTTCTTTCTTTAAATTCACTGGTGACATAGATTTCTTTTTTATGCACAGTATGAGAAAATTCCTTTTTTTATTATCATTCTAGCTGGAATTGAGCCATTTGTAATCTTTATTACCTTCCTGTTCGTATCCTCTGTGGCACGATATCAAAGTATCCTCAAATGATTGGATTCTGCTTGTGAACTTCTATACTTCTTTAACTAATTAGTCAAATTAGTGGAAAATAATATAAATGCTCAGATTTGGTCTTTTTGATGGTTGTTTTAAGGACTTCTATGAATAACAAAGTGGTAGTATCAAATGGTGAATGGTTTTGAAGACCAACTGTTATCTTTTGTAGTATGGGGATATTGGCATGAAGAAGTAAGGGGAGAAGTTTAGCAAGTTGACAACGTAGACGGGTGAACTTTCTCCTGGTTCGATTTAAATTTCATTCAGTTTGCACCTGCCAAATCAAGCTGTTTTAAAAACAAATTCTCAAGAATTCTTGCTCATTTTTATTAGAGCTCTGTTCTGAAATCGGGAAGTCCTGGTGTGGTCTTGCTGTTGTTATTGAAAGTGTAATGGTCCTGTGAGCTTGAATCTGGTTCTGTCAGGTAGACTGTAGCTACAGGCTGGGAGTTCCCTCTCTTTCCAGAACTTGAATTGCTGGTATGCTCGGCACTGTTACTTTCCTGTTTCCAGGAGACCTGGGACAGATGGTGTGCAGGGTATACAACATCCATATGCAGATCATGTCAGACGCCGTGGGGAAGCCATATTTCACAAGGCTCCGAACACACGGGAGCAGTTCATCGCTTCTCAGTGCCCCACCACGGTCTTCACTTTAAATGTGTGAGAGTGAGAAAAAGTAAAGGCTATCTTTCTCTGGCTTGGATTACAATTTTAGGATTGGGATACTCACCTTGGATTGGAAGCAAGCCTTACGGGCCATCTTACCGCTTAGGAAACTACAAGCTTTTGATAGCATTGTTAGTTGTAAAGGATATGCCTTGAATCTCAAAGAGTTGTGTGCTTTAAATGCACAGTTGACTAAGTGACTGCCTAAAGGAGTCTGCTCCCCTTTGATCGTTCATCACCCCTGCCCTTTCCTCTCCCCCCCCCCACGCTTGGAAGCAGCTGCAACATGCAAACCCTGTGCTGTTATTTTTAGTTTAAAACATCTAAGATATAGTTTTTGTAATTCAAGACATGTGTGGAGCTGCATTTTGGCCTGGCAGATTAATTCATTTCATGTATTTTTATCTTTTATTAGTTTCCATGGATACTATTTTCTGGAGTGTAATTCCTTATATGTTAGTTGTAAGGTAATTACAATTACTTCAGTGGAACTTACTTCTGTATAATGGCAGCAGTCCAACAACCCACCTCATCTTTGTGGATGCTCATGCCCTTCTTTATTTCCTTCCTCCCACTTTCTTCCTGCCCGGACAATTGGAAGCTCTTTTGATGGGGGGTAGAGGAGAGAGAAGCTTCCAGGGTGTGTGCATAAGACTCTGGATGAGGGCCAAAATGCTTACAGCAGATGTGCCAGTAACCTTACTGCACAAAAGACAAACATTATGATGTAATAATGGCACACAGTATGTGTTGTATCCTCAACACTGAAGTTTGTCTCTGCAGTGTTTCTGTAGGCTAGAACTTAGGACAGCGCTTCCCTCAGGAAAGGGGAAGGAAAACCCATAAAGAAATGCAGGGGCTGTAGTAAGAGCCATAATATACTTTGGGGTATTTAAAATCTATCTGGTGTGCTGTCCTTACCAGGACAAAAATATATCTTTTGTCTCTTTAAAAGAAACAGAAAATGGGCAAGTCCAGGGCATTTCTGTGTTGTTTTTTTCATGGATCTGATAAGGAGCCCCGTGGCACAGAGTGATAAGCTGCAGTACTGCAGTCCAAGCTCTGCTCATGACCTGAGTTCGATCCCGACGGAAGTTGGTTTCAGGTAGCCGGCTCAAGGTTGACTCAGCCTTCCATCCTTCCGAGGTCGGTAAAAAGAGTACCCAGCTTGCTGGGGGTAAAGGGAAGATGACTGGGGAAGGCACTGGCAAACCACCTCGTAAACAAAGTCTGCCTAGTAAATGTTGGGATGTGACATCACCCCATGGGTCAGGAATGACCCAGTGCTTGCACAGGGGACCTTTACCTTTTAATGCTCTTAAATACTACCTTCGTCCCTTATTTTAATGATAACACAGTATTGAGGCTGTGTAATGCTGTTCCTAAACAAAATACGGCACTTCACTGAGCAAATTTTGCAAAATCCAAAAGCACATGCTCTGTAGTAACTATTTATTTTCTTCCCTATTTTTACTTCTGAATTGATAATACAGTTTCTATTTCTCAGAATATACCCCCTCTGGTAAGACTCCATATAGGGTTGCCAGGTCCCTCTTCGCCACCAGTGGGAGATTTTTGGGGCGGAGCCTGAGGAAGGCGGGGTTTGGGGAGAGGCGGAACTTCAATGCCATAGAGTTCAATTGCCAACGCAGCCATTTTTCTCCAGGTGATCTGATCTCTATCGGCTGGAGATCCGTTGTATTAGCAGGAGATCTCCTGCTACTACCTGGCAGTTGGCAACCCTAACTCCATAGCTCAGAGGATATGTTTGGGGGCACTGTGGTTTTAAAACAAACCAAAAAAAAAAAAGGCAGAGGTTTTCTTAAACTCCACGAGCATAACGTAAACCCTGTGGAGAAACAGATGTCATTGCTAACAAATGACTAGAGCTGATGAGACTTAAAAAAAAAAAAAACATTTTAAAAGTCTTTGCTCATGGTATGGAAAAGATCCAAATTGAAAATTTTCTTCAGCTGATTGATTGATTTTTTTTCTGCTGTATGATTTCATCCCAAACCCAGATATCTTTTTCTTAAAACCAGTAAACGCACTGATCAGATTTTTCCCTTGTTATAAAGCCAATGTTGGACTCCGGTTGTTTCAGTTAAAATTCCTGACTTTGAAAGCCTTACATTAATTTCCCTTTTTCCCTCCATCTGCTGTGTGGTATGCGATTGCAAACACAGAGGAGCATCAGCAATTCTGAGGCTTAGAGGAATGGATAAATGTGCAGCTTTATCGTTTTTCTGGAATTCCTCCTGTTTGAATGACTCCAACCAGTAGAGTATCTAAAAGAGCATTCACATTGCTGAATTCTGTATTTTGTATCTCCCTAGATTACTTTGTTTTAATTTTGACCCAGCTCAAGGTCCCCCCCCCCTTCTCCACCCCCAGGTTTTCTGCCTCCTCTTGCTTGTTTTCTCACTGCTGTTTTTACAGTTTCATTTTGATACTTTCAAAGCTGGTATACAACCGTTAAGCTTTTAATCTGTATTTCTGTCATGGATGGTGTGGCTTCATTATTTATGTTGCTTCTCTTATTGCTGGGAGTTTAAATAGTATTCAGACTATATGCATTTACATAAAACAGATAATAAGCACAAAAGTAATGGTTTTAGGGTAAAAATTAGGGTTGCCAACCTCCGGGTAATGGCAGAAGATCTGCTATTACAACTGGTCTCCAGCCGATGGAGAAAATGGTCACTTTGGCAATTGGACTCTATGGCATTGAAGTCCCTCCCCTCCACAAACTCCGCCCTCCTCAGGCTCTGCCCCAAAAACCTCCCGGCGATGGCGAAGAGAGACCTGGCAACCCTAGTAAAAATATACTTCAGAAAGTTAAGAACCACAGCCATAAATAGTGATTTGTTCCCTGTGAATTAGTGGCATGTATCCTACCACTCTTCTGGGGCAATTGAAATGTTATCCCATATGTTATTGTGTGTTGACTGACCTTTTGAGAGATCTGTGCCTACTGCTGGTGATAGCATCCAAGGGTTTCCCTTGTTTCCATGCCTTTCCTGCTCGCTGATCTTGTTACCCTACCGCTCCATGCACAGAACCCAGAGGTTTCCATTTACTCTGTTCTTGCAGCCTACGATGGACAAGCGGGTGACCTGCCACTTGTCATGCACCAGTTCCCCACCGTGTCGTTTTGAATGTGCAGAGCCATGAAAGGATCCAGTCAAGAAACAGAGAGTGTGTTAGAATGATGTGTGGGGTGGGGGGCAATTGAAGACTCCCATTATTCTAGAGAGGATAAAGGGTCTGACTGCTAGGCGAATTAGTGGGCTAGAAGTCTGACTCAGCAGACCAGAGCAGTTATTTGATTCAGGTTACTGAGGGAAGGTTCTAGTTCTTGTTAAGTAGGGAAGGTGTTCTTAATCCAATGGGTTGTCTCTTTTGAAGGAAGCAGAGTAGATATATCGGTGCTGCTGTGACTGAGGAGTCTGGCCAATCTGAAGAACTCCTAAACTCCTAAAGGTAGAGCCGCCATACATTGGCTAACTTAAACAGGGTCAGTCTGAGTTGAAAGTGCATTTGCGCTCTGAAGAGAGTTGGGTTAACGTGTATTTAAATTCTCCTGCCACAGTAATTCTCTGAAAAAGAAATGAGTTGCCTCCACTGAAAGCTGTGAAGGTATATTGTTCTGCAACATCAGAACAGCACCTACTATTACACACAAGTGTTAAACCCTGCTAAGGAAGTAAATAAACAAATCAGTTTGGTATTTTGCAGCCTTAGTGTCTGTGCCTTGGTCATGTTTACAATTCATCATTCCCCAGAATAATGAACATATTAATATAGCCATCAAAATAAAGTCTCAGTCCCATTAATTTAAAATCAATCACGTGGTGTTTCTGTCACAAATAATTGCAGAAATAAAGAGGTCATTACACAGCCCCTTCCTGGAAATATTGTTTCCAGGTTCATGGGTTCCTACACAGAGGAGGAGCCGTGCTGGTTGGGGAGCTGGATTGAGGAGGAGGAGGGGGGTGAAATTGCTCCTCCTTCCACTTTAGCAACCATAGTGCTGCTGAGGAAAAGTCGATTCCCTTATCCCCTCTTTGATTCAGGCCGCTGCCTTGCAACAGCTGTTTCTCTGCCCAGATCCCACAACTCCAGAAATGATCTTTCGGGAGGGGTGGGTGTCAAAAGGGGCTGCAGGAACAGAGACAAATGCAAGGGAAAAAACCATGTGCCTTCTGAGCACAGGTGGTTGGATGCATGCCAGTGTAAGCAAAAATTAAATATGGACCTTGACTAACCAGTTGAAATGATGGAAACCCAACAATACTGTCCTGAGTGATAATTTCTGTGATGGTGACCAAGGAATGATCTATACAGAACTTCATTATAGCACATTGAATCTCACCTGGAGGACCTCATAATGTCACATTTGGTGCTTGTAAATTGTTCTAAATTATTTCTGGTGGGTTATAGTGCATACCCCCTAAGATCTTGGGTCTATGAGTCTTTTCAAGTTCAGAAAGGTTATTTTAATGCTCTCTCCCAATGCAGGACTTAATCCCTTCATGTTGTTGATCATTCATGTCAATCACTTCGGTTTTCTTGCCAACTTCAATTTTTTTTAATAAAAACTGTTTTTATGTGTTGCATACAAAAAGAGAGTTATTATGCTTTATGTAAAGCAAATGAGCTATGTTAACGGATAGAAAGACTTCTTTCTTACAAGGGCAGCCAGGGGTGTTCTCACTCTTCTGGTACAGAAACAACTTCCTAAACTATACTAAGGTTAAGGCAATCGTCTTTATGACTACCCCATGTAAGGAAATATTCAGGACAGCAGTCTAGATATTGAATTGCATCTTTATAGAATGTGTACTTTCTGGGCTATTTAATGTAGGCAAGGCATATTATATCTTTGTGTGTGTGTGTGTGTGTGTGTATCTACAGTTCCTTGTGTGTGTGTGTAAAGTGCTGTCAAGTCACAGCCGACTTATAGTGACCCCTGGTGGGGTTTTCAAGACAAGTGATTAAGCAGAGGTGGTTTGCCATTGCCTTCCTCTGCAGAGTCTTCCTTGGAGGTTTCCCTTCCAAGTAGGGTTGCCAACCTCCAGGTACTAGCTGGCGATATCCTTCTATTACAACTGATCTCCAGCTGATAAAGATCAATTCACGTGGAGAAAATGGCCACTTTGGCAATTGAACTCTATGGCATTGAAGCCCCTCCCCAAACCCCACCCTCCTCAGGCTCTGCCCCAAAAACCTCCCGCCAATGACAAAGAGGGACCTGGCAACCCTATTTCCATATACTGAACCAGCTTAGCTTCCAAGGGCTGATGAAATCGGACTACACTATACAATTCCACATCCCCCTACAGCTCCAATGAACTTGGCTAATACATTCTGTATTATATGCTGAACAACAAATTAATACCACATTACATTTCAAAGCCTCTATGTGCCTCCTTCAGGAAAGCAGGCAGTGACGCTCCAAAAAGTTCACACAACTGCAGAGGCTTCCTTGGAATTTATGAACTCCAGATAGTTGCCTAGATAGGTCTCCACAGTTGGGCCAGCCCTAGCTTTGTATCATAAATATCTGTTTTGTCACCTCCCTGAATGGTTAGAGCCACTAAGAAAGCGAAGGGGGCTAAGGGAACAAAATTGTGGGAGACCTGGGGTTCATGAAGCTGGAGAAATAATGCAGTTTGCTTTCATGTGAGGGTTGGTTTGAGTCTGAGTGCTATGAGATAGGCTCAGAGGGAATTGCAGTTCTATAGCTGGAAATGTTTACTTTTAGTTTGGTAAGAATTAGAGGAACACTTCCCAGTGTGGTTCTGCTTGAGTGTCTGAATTCGATGCACCTTTTGTTTGAAAAGAAGAAATCCCAGACAGTAAGTCATATGGTTATTCTATTGAAATGTCCAAAGAAATATTACCATTAGCATATGCCTCAGTACTTTGAGTGTGCCTTAAAGTTGGTCCATGAGCCAACCAAAAGATTATTCCAATGCAAAACTGCTTGTGGCTGTAAACAAAGGACGGTGTCTTACTGATAGGGTTGCCAACCTCCAGGTACTAGCTGGAGATCTCCTGCTATTACAACGGATCTCCAGCCAATAGAGATCAGTTCACCTGCAGAAAATGGCGACTTGGACAATTGGACTCTATGGCACTGCGGTCCCTCCCCTCCACAAACCCGGCCCTCCTCACGCTCTGCCCCAGAAACCTCCCGCCTGGCAGCCCTGCTTACTGAGTGCACTGAGCTGAGTATTGTCTGCTCTAACTGGCCTCAGCTCTCCAGAGTAAAGCCATTCCTGATACTTTTTGAACTGCAGATATTGAGGATTGAACCTAAAACATCCTGTGTGCAATCATATACTTTTTGAACTGCAGATATTGAGGATTGAACCTAAAACATCCTGTGTGCAATCATATGCCCGAGCACTGAATCACAGCCCATTCTCATGCATCAGCGCTACTTGTACATTATTAGCAGGAAAAAGAAACATTTTACTGGGGGACCCTAATAACTTGAGAGGTAGTGATAAAGAAAGCAGAGAGTATGTAGAGTGCATAATTGATGTAATAAATAACAATACCGATATGTATTGACAAAAAAATTTAAATCTTCTATTTATACAATCCCATTTGCAAAGGTACTTATGTACATGTCTATGAAAGAGAGACATAGTCAGAGACCAAGGATTTATTTCTTATAGTTTTTGCATGATCCCGTTTCAGAAAATTCACTGCGACTCTCAGTGTGTGTCAAATTGTGCAGATTCAGTGGTTGTGAATTATAAAATGTTCCATTGCTAACTGAAGTTAATCAGGAACCAGTTATCACAGAGACATGTATAAGGAACTGAGCATTTGTTATATTTTGAAACTTAAGGGATAGAATGCATTGTAAAACCAAGACATTTGGGATTACTGTATTTTAAAAAGCTAGTGCGGGGCACATAATTAAATGCCAATTCATGTGTCAGGCAGACAGTGGCAGCTGCTTGTTAATGTGTGGCATTATCCCATATTAAATCAATGGCAAATGGACAGCTTGACAGATGCTGTCATCAGTGCAAATATTATTAAAATAATTTAAAACCCCACTTTTAACTAACATAATGTTTTTGGCTTCTATGGTCTTCCCCTCTCCCAGCCGTGAGCCCTGCCTATCCAGCTTTTTAGCTTAACAAAGCACAAGCCACCTCTGCCAATTCCTTGGCGATGGTGCTAGGGTGTGCTTGGTTTTCTTTGTGTATCATCGCCAAGGGTCTGTGAACAACATTTCCATTTGCAAGGCACATCATTGTGGAATAGCACTTGGTGGTATTTTCATTTTGATTGATGGTTTGGTTTTGCACCATCTGGCTTTCTGATAAGCTGCATTAATCATAACCTAGAGAAAGAAAACCAAGAAAGTTTAGGCTTAAGATGTATGTATACATCAGCGTCTAAAATTGTTAATTATAGTATTTCAGACTGGAAAAAAATAGATTAAAATAGTTATATATAAAATTATTGATGCTGTCTGCAAAGGGAGTAATCCAGCAAGTATGCATTTCATACTAGCTGGAGAAAATAATCACGTTTTCATTCAGCCCCGTCATTTTCTTTCAGAGGTGACTGCGAGTGAATCTGCCCATCTCAAAATGTCTTGCTGTGAAATTAATTTCAGGTTTCAGAATCTGGACCAGGTACCCTAAAAATGGGCCCTTGGGACCTAAAATTATTTGTTGTGATTTGGTGAATTTCATACAACAGCATTTCAAATTTGTCAATGTGATTTCCCAGTTTCATCATGCTCCAGTTCACCATGCAGGTGGTTTGGTCAATTGAATTTATTTACTCCACATAAACTGGGATTCTAAACTGAAGTTAAACCTGCTGTTTATAGACTAAACAGACTTCAGTTCATTAAGCAGCTTGCATCTGGACATATGCAGTGACCACTGGTCAAATGAAGAAGTTTTGCATGAATGTCAAAGAGAGGGGGGAAGGAGCAAGAAGTATGTATGAACACTGCAACAAGTTGTGTTTGGTCTTGATCAGAGTTTAATTTCAGTTTGTTGTAACATCTGAATACAGCCCCAATATAAAGGAGGGTAATCAAATTTTAAACAACCAAAATGTTAATGCTTCCTGACATAGTAGGACAAATATTTCCCATTTCTTTAAGTGTATAGTCTCATGTATTGATCTCGGGGCAAAAGGCAGGGGATTCCTTCTGAGGCCTACAGGAGGTTTTCAGTGTGTGACTGTGATCCCTACTAGAAGTCAGTATCCCCAGTTCCCAATCTCTAGGAACCAGAATATCACAGGAGTCTAGGATGTCTAGGATGGTGCCGAGTTGTTTTCTGTTGCCCCAGAAGGTTGGACCAGAACAATAGGTTGAAATTAAATAAAAAGAGATTCAGTCTAGACATTAAGAAGAATTTTTTAACAGCGGTTCCTCAGTGGAACAGGCTTTCTCGGGAGGTGGTAAGTGCTCCTTCCCTGGAGGTTTTTAAACAGAGGCCATCTGTCAGCAATGCTGATTCTATACCTTTAGGCAGATCATGAGAGGGAGGGCATCTTGGCCATCTTCTAGGTATGTAGTAGGGGTCACTGGGGGTATGTGGGGGAGGTAGTTGTGAATTTCCTGCATTGCGCAGGGGGTTGGATTAGATTACCCTGGTGGTCCCTTCCAACTCTATGATTCTATGACTTTCATGTCCCTGTATTCCGTTAGCCATCCTAATTTCAAGGATCAAAATGCATTTGTGGACAGTATTGAATGTCTTGTAAGTGTGCACCATTTCTGAAACATTATTCCTAATCTGTATTTGATGACATCTTGGCTCTGACACACAGCGTGGGAGGTGGGTGGTATTATGAGTACCTTTGGAGGAGAAAGTCCCAAGATTTCTGTTGCTCCCTTGGGAGGATGGAGATTATACCCCACATAATCTAATGCGTTCAAAAAATGCCATCCTCAAATATGCAAAAGGTTATTCTTTTAATATAATGTTTTTATCTTGAGTAACCAATGACACAAATAACAACTAGCATTTTTTCTACCTTTGTTTTGTTCTCTCAAGTCTCTTTCTCCTTCCTTTTCTCTTGCCCTTCAAAATCCTTCGTAGAAAGTAGCATGCAATAAACTGAACATGTAATCTACATGTCTGCCTCCACCAGCTGAAGTAAAACCACCCAGTCTGATTTTAGTTGACCCAAGCTTGACAGGGTTTATTTTGATGTAAATATTTATGACATTTATTTGGAGACATTTGCCATGGTCACATCTATAATTTTAAATTATAGCTGGATACAAAATGAATGCTGTACTTAGAAGTTGTCTAAAAATTAGAAGAACCAGTTGCTGGCTTAGCAAAATAAAACCAATTTCAGTTGACCACCTTTCTTAAACGAATGGTTTAGTGGCCTCAATTTTAACATATCCAGGGGGCACTTATTATTTAAGGGATATTTACTTATATAGATTTCTAAACTGTATTTGATTCCCCTAAGGCTTTGGTGTGTATATGAAATAAAACCACTTTTACGATTAAAATAACTGGTTTTAATGCCTATGTCACAGGAGGTCAAAGGCATCTTCTCAAACACAGGGCTTATTATTAAATTGCATCCAACAGATGTTGTCTGATATTTTTTAGTCTGATCAGTATGCAGTATGTTCATTGATTTTATCTTGTGAAAGTCTTGTTCTGCCATGCCAAAAATATGAGCAAACGTGATGACCTCTTAAGGACTATAAATAAGATGATAAGGTATACACTGAATTTAGTGTTTAAGGCCTTGTTTTTAAAAGCAGAATGATAACCTTGTGTTGGATCCAAAGATGTCATTCCATTGTCCTAATGGCACGTCCAATGGAGAAAGGAGTACAAATGTTGAGCTCTTCAGCTGCTCAGAAGTGTCAGTTCTGTATTTTTGTACTTAACCTAAAAATAATTTAGAGTCTTCACTTAAATAAAAAAAAGCTCAATAAAGGTTTTGAAAATGCATTTGCCATACACTAATTGATCAATGTGTTCAAAATATGACAGTTCAGAGAATGAAAATAATTTTTAGGCTGACCATACTACAAAACCTTACATTATAGGGTCAGTTCCTACAGCTGTGTGTTACGATGTATTTTTCCCCCTTCTCTTAATTCTCTTACCACTGGCAGGCTGCATTCAGACATCCCTTCAAACTGACATTAAGTCTGCATAAGCACAAACCTGGCTTCTTGCTGGCCTAGTAATCCTCACTCATTCTTCCTGCCCCCTCCCTTTTCATGCAGATTGCAAGAAAGAAATTCTGCTGAAAACTAACTCCAGTTAGCCATGAAGAATGCAAGCATGCACACAGATTAACCAGAGTTAGTTTCCCCCCCCCCCCATAAATCAAGATTCTCACCCTGGTTTAAACCCTGGTTTAGAATCACATTTGAGTAGGGTGGGGGGAGCAGAAGTAACTCATTATGCTGTGTGCCATCATCCATAAATCACATATAGCTAGAGTTAATTTTAACCCCAGTTTTGTTTATTGGGTTCTGGGCAAGAGGAAGGGGAGAGTGTGTAGGCAGGAGTGTGTGCACAAGCTCAGCAAGATGCTGGGTCTGTGCATATTTGGATTTAACTTAAGTTTGTGGCATCTGAATGTAGCTTCAGCAGTAGTTTTGTCAGCCCCCCGGCTGGAGCGGAGAATTCCCCATCCCTCCCTCTTGTTTCCAGAGGAGAAATTTCCTTTAAAAATGGCTGCTAGTATGACTTCACATCTGGGGGGGAAATACAGAAGTGATACCACACCTCTCTAGGAATCACCAGGAACTCTATGGTAAAACAATAGCATTTTTGGCAGTTCCTAGAGAGGGCTGCCATCATTTCCAGGTATTGCCCGAAAGTGATGTCATAGCATCACTTAGAACCACAACACTGGTCTCCTGCTGGTTGCTGGGCCGGAACTAGCAATTCTGTTCCGTAGCTACTAAAACTAGTTAAACTGGTTAAGAGTGGCTGACACTAATCTGGAGAACCGGGTTTGTTTCCCCACCTCCACATGAAGCCTGCTGGGTGACCTTGGGTTCTCTCACAACTCTCTCAACCCCACCTACCTCACAAGACGTCTGTTGTGAGGAGGGGAAGGGAAGGTGGGGGCAGCATTACGAAGAAAGGAGATAGCTCTCCTTAAAATGCAACAAGGACCACAAAATGGAGACTCCTTAGAAGGCGAATAGCCAAAACTCGAAAAGTCGAATATCTATCTGGCTTTTTCGGGAATCACCTATTTGGCTTCGAGTGGATTGCCATGTTTTAGTATTTGGTCGACCCAAAACCCAAATATTATTGAAATGGCTAATTTCAGGTTTATTTTCGGTTTGGGTATATCGATATGAACAACACTAGTTGCTAGTATTGTTTGAGCACTGTATGAGGACCATATTTTGTTTATAACTTGCTTTTAATAACTAGCACAATATAATTCAGATTTTAATGTTGGACATGTTGAGGATGCTGTGTTGCCCATAGTAATACTTAATACATCTGTATACATTTAATATGATGAGTTATGTCTTTGGGGAGCTACCTCTGGCTTTCAGTTGCCTTAAGGCCAAATTATCTCTACAAAGACTAGCCCTTGTTATTAACTTGTTTTTTCCCCCCTCTCATAACCTTCAGTAAAATTCTCCACTGGAAATATCCTGGATCAAAAAAGAACTCAGGGAAGGGACCTAAAATAATAGAAGGAGGAGGAGGAGGAGAAGTTGGTTTTTATAAGCAGACTTTCTCTACCACTTAAGGAAGACTCAAACTGGCTTACAATCACCTTCCCTCCCCCTCCCCACAACAGTCACCCTGTGAGGTAGGTTGGGCTGAGAGAGTGTGACTAGCCCAAGGTCACCCAGCTGGCTTCATGTGTAGGAGTGGCGAAACAAATCCAGTTCACCAGATTAGCCTGTGCCGCTCATGTGGAGGGGTGGGGAATCAAACCCGGTTCTCCAGATCAGACTCCACTGCTCCAAACCACCGCTCTTAACCACTACACTGTGCTGAAAACTTAGTTTTCAGAAACGGCTTTTTGGCATCTTTGTGAATTCTGCACAGGGTCCCATGTAGGCACAGCCCTGCTTGACTGAAGCCATCGTTGGCTCTTCCAACACCCCCAAGCTCTAGATCTGCAAGTATTTGACGTGGCGCAGTTACATTTCTCTTTTGAAATGAAAGATCACAACCTCAGCTCAGTAGAAGTCGTCCGTTTTTCCTCAGATGAAAGCACAAGAATTGTTTGTTCTTCATGGCAGAGATCAAAGGAGTGATAGAACACAAACTTTCAGACCTCAATGCATTAAAATGAATTTGCCTTTTTACTCTCAAACCCTGCTGTTGTGCAGAGTTTGTTTTTCAGCATAATACATGACACAGAGAAAAATTTAGGTTTACATAATTTGACCTTATGTATACATTACTGGCACTGAGGCCTACTAAGCATGCTCATACACAGCTACATGTTTTTCCGTGAGAAGGTACAGATCCCTGGATTTCCACTCTTCAATAATGGAAATGTTTTCCATGTTTGTCAAGGAAATATATATATATCCTTGAATCCCGGAGACAAGGGCCCTAACAGCACACATCATTTTTCTGCACCCCAAACTGTTTTATTAGATAGTAATAAATAAGCAATAAAACAATTATAAGCCGGTAGTAAATAGTCCAGTTCACAAACCATGTTGCAACCTATTTTATTACTTGAGTTTTTAAAATCTCAGCCTTAATTCCATAGCTGTACAGTTACAGGTTTCATTAACACTAAAACTTTACACTAATTTGTGTAAAGGGGCTGTGGCTCAGTGGTAGAGCATCTGTTTGGCATGCAAAAGGTCCCAGGTTCAATCCCCAGCATCTCCAGTTAGAGGGACTAGGCAAGTAGGTGATGTGAAACACCTCTGCCTGAGACCCAGGAGAGCTGCTGCCATTCTGAGTAGGCAATATTGACTTTGATGGACCAAGGGTCTGATTCATTGTAAGGGAGCTTCATATGAATATTGTCCTTGGATTAAATAAACAGACTCATTTGCCTGCTTTTGGGTCCTTCAACATCAGGGCCTTGAGAGAGGGGGCAGTCTAGAGGAATAACATTCTAGGGACCCTAGTCATGCTGAAGACCCCACACCTCATATGGTTTACATTCATGTGATGTTTGAGATAGATCTCGGTTGAGTGAGGGGTGTGTAGATACTGCCTACCACACCGGTCACACAATTCCCACAATTTGCCATTTGGACCTGACTTGAAGAGATTAGATATCCTCTTTGGACCGGTTTGTCAGATATAGTGGAAGGGTCCACGGCCAGAATCTAATCATATCTATATTCTTCCATTGGTAGATTCTCATTATGTTTCTCATCCCTATATTTTTCAATCGAGTTGGGATGCCTGTAATTTCCATCTATCCTTTATAAGCCATCTCAGGACCCCTGGGGGGTTAGACGCTATATCTGATGAAAAATCCCTTCCTGTAAATATGGATTAAAATTATATTTGAAAGTTTAAAGCGTAGCTAAAAAGGAAACTATGATCTAATATATTTGAACAAAACCACGCTGACAGACATTAATAGTAATGTTTAACTAATTCCTGCTTCTCTTGGGGTGTTCAGGAAGCTCTGTTAAAACTAACTATTCTTGCAGAATAACGGGAGAACAGGAGTCCTTTTTTTAACTGAAGGCTAGAGATAAAATACAAACTAATTAACCTCAAACAGTCTTCCTTAGAGAAATATAGGGGTAAAAAACTCATGAACTTGGGGTTTTCAGATTTGCAATTTCAATCATATTTTAGATTGCTTTTTAGCACCATCTGTACCTTGAAAATGATGCTAATATTTTGCACAGTTGGAAATATTCATTAATGAATATTCAGGGAAGAATACCAGGGGATAGACATGGTCAAGCTAATTGAGTTAACTTCTAAACACAATGCAGTGGATAACATCATAATAACTTTATCTCTTACTGTTGAGCTTCACTTGCCCAATATATGATGCTGCTGTAAATGCACATATTCAAAAGATCGCATCCAAGTGCTGCCTGATGTTTCTTTTCAGCCTTTGACTGAATCACCTCTAGTGAACATTAACATCAGCTGAGCCTCTTGAACATTAACCAGTCTACTTACAGTCCTTCAGAGTGTGAAACAAAGGGCCGTTCCCTCCCTACTTCTTAAGATACTTTAGTTGGGAAGCTGGGACCTTAAACATGCTAGTATAATGGCAGAACAGGTTGGAGGGGGCAACAGTCAGAAAACTTTCCAAATTAGCTGTACCACCTGCCCTATGATGCAAGAATGCAACTCTTGCACATGTTGATACTCTCGACCTTTGTTATCACTTCACATGTTCCTGAGACTCAGCTCTTCCATTAAAGAGCTGTTGGATTGCAGAAACAATCAGGTGTGAGGTTTATTTTTATTTTTTTGTGGGTTTTTTTTTCTGAGCCTGTAGCAGGCCAGAATTACTGTCATGTGTGAGATAGCCTTATGACTGACAACACAGTATCTGAGAAATGATGCGGACTCTCATAATAATGTGACAATTTATGAGCAGCTTGACAGCTTTGATTACTTGAATTTATACCTTAATTTCTGGATGATAGCAAGTAAGCAGGGAAGGCACCAGCTGCAGATAGAAGAAGGGAGTTTGTAGGACCATCTTGAACTTACTACCAGTATCCCTAACAAGATGATTTGTTTCCACTCATTTGAATTTCACAGGAGGAAAAAAAATCAGCTGGTTATGGTTTGTAGATTCTTAAGAAACTAAAATAAGAATGTTGCAACTCATAAATATGCAAAAACAGCTTTGGAGCAAACAGCTCATTCCTGACCCTTGCAGCTGCCGGGGACAGCGTGGCTGAGGCGCTGCCGCAGCACCTCCGAAGAAGTTTCCCAGGTGCTCCGAGGCTAAAAAAGGCCTTTAAAAAAAAAAAATGGGGAAAACAGCTCCACTGAAAACAGTTATGCTGTGCCAGCAAAAACCATTCCTGGCCTGGAAGGGATTAGGAAGCTGCCTACCGGCATCCCCCCAACCCTCCAGGATGCTTCCTGGGATGCCAGCGCAAGGATTTGTGCTGACAGGACACCGGCGGGGGGCCAAGCTGACATCCTAGGGCTACGCTGCCGTAGCAGTCCCGGGGGGGGGGGGGACGGGGACGCAAGTGGCACTAAGCCAGCCAAACTCCAAATGGCATGGACAACACTGCAAGCCCCTCACCACCTCCTAAGCCCATTCGGCCCCCAGGCTCAGGAATGAGCTGAAACTCGCTAGTTTTAATAGTTTCTGAATACTGTTGTGTATTTTATTAGAGATGCTTATAATATAACAGGATGGGGAACTAATATTCCTTCATTTTGCTTGTTCGGCAAAACATCAGTCTTTAGCATTCAGGAGCTGAAGGAGAAACAGTATCTTGACTGTGCGGTATGATAGATCATAGCTGTCAGTTTCAAGTGTCTGTCCCTAGCATCCCATAAGCCAGTACTGTTGATATTTGGCTCTGTTGACTAATGAGTTTGCCGACCACTGCCATAAGCAAACTCATCCAGGCAGGTAGCTCTGAAGCAATAATACTTTATTAGGAGCAAAAAGACAGATTAAAGGACTGCCTGCCTACAGGCAGGTGAGGCTAGTAATGGGGAACACAGGCAGGTTACATGTTAAAGACACTACAGACTGAAAAGGTAAACATTGCTAGGCAACCTCGAGATAAGCTGTTCCCAGGAAGACAGACTAAACATTACCACAGCTGCAGAAAACAGGATGAGCGAAACTGTACACAGATGTTCTTAGGCATGAGAACCAAGGACTTGACATGTAGCCAGAACCTGGCCTGACTCATGTCAAGAGCCTTTGCTCCAGCAAAAAAGGCAAAGGCCTGACAATAGCATGGTGTAGAGGTTAAGGTGTCAGACTAGGATCTGGGAAACCCAGGTTCAAATCCCTACTCTGGCCTGGAAACTTGCTGGGTGACCTTGGGCCAGTCACAAACTCTCAGCCTCGACCCTGGCAAGTATTTGGATAGGAGACCTCCAAAGAATACCAGGGCCCTTAATGCAGAGGAAGGCAATGGCAAAACCACCTCTGAACTTCTCTTGCCTTGAAAACCCCACAGAGTCACCATATATCGGGTGCAACTTGACAGTACTTTACACATACACATACACACAAACGTACATAGCTGTTGATTCAATAAAACACCATTTCAGTGCATTTGATACCAGTTACTTATATTAAAGTCATTGTTATGAATGGTCTCAGATTTATTTGGACAGTGCCAGGTTGTGCCTTATATCCTCTTCTGGACATAACTCAGCAGTATGGCAGGTGCCAGTATACGTTATGACTGATGTATGAGACTGATGAGAAAATGATTGCAAATTAGAATGGTAGCTTGCACTGACTTGGAGTTCAAGTAGTGGGGAAAGGAAAGCCTGTTTGAAATTGACCTACTTACTGCAGGCTCAGATGGCTCTCCAGAATCAGGAACGCAACTATGGTTATGCCCATGACTATGATTGTTTAAAATTAGCACCACCCCTGTCCATCACGCACATGGAGCATTTTACATTGACTTATTAGAGCTGAAGTTGTCGGTTTACAGCCAGCCATAAATAGAGAAAATACAGTGTAGATATTTTTATCCATAGAGTTTGTGTGAGATCACAGTTCCTCCTGCATAAACAGCAGTTGATAAAAGAATGACAGCTGACAAAAACATTGCTGGTAGCGAGGCCCAGGTAGATGACTAACACCTCAAAGCAAGCTAGCGTTAGCCTAGTGAAAAACTGTGTGTTCTCTCATACCCACTGTTAATATTCCCTTTTAATGTTATGATCTTCTTGGTTCTCTATTCTATATTTCCAAGTTGCCATGCATGGTGACTCTTAGCATTGTATTAAAATGCTTTACAAAGGCAAAGTATTGTGAACGAAACGTTTTGTCTTAGGTCCTATAGGGCATAACAAGCACAGCATCCTCTTGGAGCAGGAAATTTCCAGATAAGTTAACTCGCCAGCCTGCTTCTACCTAACAGTTAGCGCTCTATGCTGGCCATTGGCCATAACGAATAAACAGCAACAGTTAGCACTCTTTACAGATTTCTTTTTCAAGCCCCAAGTTCACAAACATGCACTCTATACAACCACTCTGTCATCTCCATTGTACACGTTCATACCCAAGGTTGCTGCTTTGTTTCTTAATGCACAGGATAACTTCGGCAATGGGTTGAAGCTTCTGTAGGACCTATCGTTTGGCAGTTTGGATATAATGCCAGAGTAAGGTTGGTGTTAACACAGAAGTCATTAATTGTCTCCAGCCGTATTGGGTGAACGTAAGAATAAGCCTCATTAATGTTATGCCAGACTAGTTTGGCTTTACCAGTACCTGCTGACTGAAACCCTTTAGATGGAGGTACCAGGGACTGAACCAGGGCCCTTCTGCTTGCAAAGCCTGTGTTCTTCCACTAACTTGCAGCTGACTCTGGGGAAGCCATAAGCTCTTAAACGTTCATTTCACAATGTCTGTAACATCTCTGGTTCTGCATGACAAAACCTCCCTGTTGGACTATTAACGTTGTAGCAAAGTTAATATGATCAGAACAGCTGGGTTGGGGGGAAAATGAGTGGAGTTATTATTTGGTTTGAGAGATAGAAGGAAAGACATAACCATGATGCTTTTGAAAAGGATCTTGAATGGGATAAATTGGAAGGGGGAATATTTCCAAGTCTGTTACATTCTCAGTGTGGTTTCCACTAATATAGTTTGAATTAATACAATATGCATTGGACAAAAATTCTTTTCTTGTGAGTAAGGTTTTCTGGCCATGGAATATTTAATTTAGGTGATGAAAGAAGTCTATCATGAGTATCATTCTGCCAAGCATTGATAAAACGCTTAAAGTTTTCTTGACTAATGAGGTATGAAATTTATTGTCAAGTGATACATTGTTCAGAGTAATATTTTATTTTACGTACTGTATTCTGCAATGGGAGTATATCAAATGCTGGAAATAAATAAAAACACTTTACAAGCCTAATCTCTTAAAATCGCTATATATCCACCAGCAGTATTTGTACATCTGTTTCAATAATTGAGGGATCCAAACCTTCTGATTCTTCCTCACCAGAATGTTTGGGAAAGCAGGAATTCCAGCCAGTGTGGACAGCAGGAGTTGCTTAGTTTGCAAGATGGTAACATTCAGTTGTGTTAAAAACTGGGTGGGACTCCATATTGATCTAGCCTTTCAGTTGGTTGATTTGTGATACTAAAAAAATGCAGGTTTCAGTTCCTTGATCCAGCCTTACACCATAGCATCTAGTTCAAGCCTGAGCACATATGATGAATACCCAACTGTTCCCACCCAGTAGATAACCACAAGTCAGCAGAATTCATCAATTTTATTTTTCTAAACCCTGAGCCTATGTACAAAGTCACTTTCTGTTGCCCAATCACTTCAACTAATTGAGGGGGTAATATCTTACTCCAACTGCAGCCCACTTTGCTGCCTGACATGCTCCTGGAAGACGGGGGACCCTCAGGAGCAGCATAGGGCCAGTGGGTATCTCCAGTGGAAGGAATCCAGCTCCTGGTCCACCTCTTGTTTTATGAGAGAGTCACTCTGAGGAGAAACAAGTGATGAAGTAGCCCCATCTCTCAATGTGAGCTAACAGCAAATTCTGGTTCCATTTCTCACACTTTCATACGTAGCTAGTTACTAATAGGGGAGAGGAAAACTGGTATTTGACAAGGGAGTAGATGCATGACCTACAACAGTTGATGTAAAAACTACCTCTCTCACTTTTATATATGCAAGTGCCAAAAATTAAAGAAAACCTTTACAAAAAAAATAGCAGTAAAGAGCTAAACCTTCTACCTTAAGGAATTTTCGATTAAATTACATATTCCAGATTATATAGAAATACAGCAAACTATATCATGAGTATACCCAGTTTATACCATAATATTTGTAATAGCTACTCTTTTGGGGGGACCAGTTGTCAAGGCTGACCTGCTTTGTCCTGAGAGAATGGTTCCCCTGTCTTGTACCTGAGATGATGGAGCAAGGCCTTCTGTTGATCATAACCAAGATTACCCTGGTTTTGGACCAGTGAATTCATAGCAACACCACCATAAAGCTACACAAACTATATTGTTAAGAAAATAAAGAAAAAGATGTTTAAAAATGTAGTTCCAGTGAAGGATCAAGCCCTTAAAAAAAAAAGCTGACTTAATAAATCAGGGGTAGGAAACGTCCGGCCCACGGGCCGTTTAAGGAAGGGAGCGGATCAAATCCAATGGGAATAGATAGGAAAACCAGGCGAGTAAAGGGTGTGGGGGGGGGGGAGATGAAGGAAGGGCCTACAGGAGCAAAAGCCTCTCTCTCTCTCTCTCTGTACTCCCCTCCACCTTTCTTCGTGGTTTTGGATGCCTCCCCCTCTTTCGGTCATGGTCCTAGGCTGGAATTGAAAAAAAGGGGGGCATACTCTCGTATGTGAGGGAGGGGTGCCTTGGAAACTACAGTTACTGGAGAGGATTTCATTTTCTTTTTCTGCCCTTCCCCACCCCTCCCAATTGTATGGCCCACGAATGATGTTATAAATATCCAAATGGCCCTTGGCAGAAAAAGGTTCCCCTCCCCTGTACTAAATACACTTACTGAAAAAGATTCCTACAGTGCAGGTGTTAAATTCTTGAGACATTGGCAAATTCAGTTCAAAAACAAGCTGCACAATCCAGAATAGGTGTAACACAGCAAAGCTCGCAAGGCAGGTGAAGGTAAGGGAAGAGATGAGGCCTAGCTAGGGTTGCCAACCTCCAGGTAGTAGCTGGAGATCTTTTATTACAACTGATCTCCAGCCGATAGAGATCAGTTCACCTGAAGAAAATGGCTGCTTTGGCAATTGGACTCTATGGCATTGAAGTCCCTGCCCTCCCCAAACCCCGCCCTTCTCAAGCTCTGCCCAAAAACCTCCCGCTGGTGGCGAAGAGGGACCTGGCAACCCTAGGCCTACATTTATAGAAAACGTAGGCCATTGTTCTTCTGACCTCTTACAACCAATCAGAACACTGTCCTGGGAGAGCTTATTGAAAGATGAACAAATCTCCCCTCACCACCTATTCCAGCTGAAACCAGTGAGCTAATTAGCAGGCCTGTTGGAAGAGACCTTGAGGTAGTAATGGTATATATTTGGGGAGGAGGGGGAGATTGCTTCCCATCAGTTACTTGCACTTGTGGTTCTCTGAGCTGAATGCAGAAAAAAAAGAAAAAAACATCTTGTGGCTGCCATTTTACTCAGAGCCAGCTCACTCCTTTGACACATGTACATCATGTATCAGTAGGGTGGCCAGGTCTCTCTTCACCATTGGTGGGAGGGTTTGGGCGCAGAGCCTGAGGAGGACAGGGTTTGGGAGGGGAGGGACTTCAATGCCATAGAGTCCAATTGCCAAAGCGGCCATTTTCTCCAGGTGAGCTGATCTCTATCGGTTGGAGATCAGTTATAATAGCAATGGAATATAGTGGCAAGCCTCATCCTTGACAGATACATGAGATCAGTAGTCTATGAGAATGTCTATGCATTAATAGATGTATATGTGATTGGGAACCCCACAGACAGCTGTGTTCCCTCTATACAGTTTGTTCTCATGGACTGCTGAATGGCCACAGTTCAGTGGGCAGGGCTGCCATCGTTTTCCTGTTCTTCCCCTCCGTTTGTTGGCTGAAAAGGGTTTTTTTAATAGAAGATATGCTTCAATAGTACCCAATGTTTTGTTTTATTTAAATGCCCACAAATCAGATTTAACCTTCAAAAAATGAAAGAAAACAGCATTTTCAAGTCTCCATCTTTCTTGTTTTGATTTTTCCTGACAAAAACAGGGTAGGAAAAGCATATTATACAGATTTTACCACCCCCCATGCAGAGTTCCAGTTCTGTTTTTCTTAGTTCACATGACACCAAATTGCCCAGCAAAGTAAAGGTTGTTCACTTATCTTGTATGCCAAGCTGACTTCAGCATCAGAGAGGCTTAAGAACTCGATACATCAAATTACCCTGCTCAAACTGTTGTTTAGTGCAGGCCATTTTGTCCTGTCATTCCTGTGACAGGATGTCAAAGCTTTACTTTCCATTGCCAGCATCTGGAGGAATCTGATATGCTACCTTCTCATTACACGAGGGACAAACATCAAGCAGTCGTGATGGAAGCCAGTAAGCCAGACAGTTGGAGGCATGGAAACTTCTGCTGCTGCATCATCTTGATGCTAGAAATACATATTATTTCCCTTCCAACCTCTTATTTCAACTTGCCTGACATCTCAAACCTTCTGCTTTTTAAATTATCGTGGCAAATTTACTTCTTCTGCCATTTTTCCTCCTGTTGCCCTGAAAGTAAATAGGGAAGCAAACAAAACTTTGAACATTTTCTTTTGGGAATTATGACACGTTCTGTAGTAGAGACATGGGGAATTCTGCTTCCTTAGCCAGGAATTTTTTAGACAGTAGAAACTGATGCAGTGACAATAATAGATAGTAGCCATTAGTTAAACATAGGTTGCATCCAAAGGTTGGCCTTGCATGAGTGAAAGGTTCCCCAGACCCTCAGGAACCGCTTTTCAGGTAATGCTGCAAAAAAACAGTAGGGAGATGTATTCCACTGGCATCGTTCCTGGTCACGGGTTTTAGTATCCAACTCAATAGCATTACATTATTTTGCTCCACAGGCAGGTATTTGGGAATCTGTGGAGCAAATAGATTCTTGCTACTTATTAGAAGGCATCCTGCCAGTGTTCGTTTTGGTAAATTTAAATGTGTTTGTGAATATTTTATTTACTGCTGCCATCTTAATGCAGTTTATAAAGCTGGTGGTCTGAAATGTCGATTAAAACCATAAAAAGCACTATAAAAAACAAGCAAGATAAAAATGTAATAAAAGTAGCACTGTTACATCAAAGCCAGTCTAAAAACAGACATGCCACCTCAGCAAGTTCACTGCACAGCTTCAACAGAAAACTCCCTAAGCCTTTCTTTCCAGTCTTGAGCGTGGAGATTTGTGTGTGTGCGCGTGTGTGTGTTTTCAATCCATCGCATCTGTCACTGTGCAAAGTGAGTGGTGGAAAGTTCTTTTTAAAATTTAGCATACCCTGTGTTGAAGGGAAAGGAAAGGCTTTCAAGCTTTCTGCTTGGCACACTGTTATGGGGGTCAAGGCCAAAAGACACAGTTTATGGGGAATACTTTGAACAGCATGTGGACGTCTGATCTTGGTTCGCTACTGGGAAATCTGAGGGGAGCAGTTACACTGCAAACTGCTTGTGATTTCTGATCCGCTCTTTAGTTAGCTTTGCCCTATTGTTTGATACACTTTTTTAAAGCAAATGACTCCTCATAAACTACAGAAAACAGCCATTCAAACTTGAAATGGCAATCAAAAATTTTTATTGGCCATATCTGATACATTCCTTTCCCTCTCCTGCATCTCCCTTTTTCTTGGATTATTTCCCATTTTCTCAGGTCTATTTAAACCCTTGTTACCCTGAAATGCCTCTCTCCCGTATCATGGTTTCTGAAAGAAATCCATACTCCATTAATAGTGGAGGAGGGGAGAGTGGTTTTATGATAAAATGTGTTAACTTTATGGTAGCAAAGTTTCTCTTCATATTTAAAAAAACTCAAGATTTATTAAAATGATCAAGTTCAGCGCTCTTCTTCCAGATACCCTTTAATAGAAATTTTTCCTTACCAGACTATTTCCGCTGGTTGGAAACCCATAAATTAGATGAGCTTTTTTATTGGCAAGGTGTAATGCCTTAGACTCAGCCAAGACGCAAGGGACATACAATAAAATTATTGCAGAAGAACGCAAATGCCCATTTTGTCCAGATCAAATAGACAACATTGTTTTAGTATGTTAACAAAATATGAAATAAATATATCACTCCCTGGATAAAACAGCTGACACTTTCTGAGAAACGGATACTGGGTTATCAGCTATCAAGTAGATTGGTGAACTGAATGAGAGATGTGGCAACTTTTCTCATTACAGTGTCAAGAAAAAATAATCTTAATTTCCCCCTTTTTTAAAGTGTGAAATGGCAGATAAATAGCCAATGGCTGTTAAACCTAGGGAAAGAAAAAAAAACCAAAATGCAATAGCATTTAAAATGTATAATTTGTAACTTTTGAAATCCCAACAATGCCTATTTTTGCCTTTCTCTACTCTGAATGCTATACTGAAGTATCGTTAGATATTCTCCCAGGTACATGGGAGCAACTTCTATATGGGTGGAAGGATGCTTCATTTATGCAATCACATGTTCAAGGGATGATTGCATGGATCTTTATCATGGAGTTATTACTTCTCATACGACTGGTTGTCACCTATTATATTAGTTCAAGCTGGCTGGGAGAACACATAAGTGTTGCTTTGGAAGAGTCAATATCAACTGTAAGAAAAAAGACTAGGTTTTTAATTTGAAAGCAAAGACAAGTGACAGTTTAAATTGTTAATTTAAATTTTCTTGGTTTACAATTCTGATTTAATAGGCTGCTTGAAATCCTTTCTTCAGATCCATTTGCTCTTCTGCACTGCAGTTGCAGTGCTACTATCTTTATGAGTTTGTGAAGGGCATCTTGGGGGTTATAAACCTCAGTTAGCAAGCTGATATCTGCTTCATAGAGGTGTGTTTTTTAAAATCATAGATCATGCATGTAGCTGTGATAGGTAATTACCCTAGATCTACATGTAAGCCCAAGATAATAACATACAAGACTGAACATAGGTTGAAAAGATGTGAAGTGGGTCGTGGATTTGTGTAATGTAAAAATAGGAACAATGCTCCAGTTGCTCTATGTTGCTATCTCAGTGCATAGATTAGTGTATATCAAGTGTTGCAGGTATATCCATGCTAGGGTTTGGCTAAGTTTTTAGTGTTTTTAGTAAAAACACTAGTTTTTAGTGTTGGCTAAGGCCAACTCCTTTTTTATTATTATTAAACCACTAAAATTATACAAAGTACAGCAATCTACTAGTTTTCAGCTACACCAAGGGTTGAACACATGAAGCTGCCTTATACTGAATCAGACCCTTGGTCCATCAAAGTCAGTATTGTCTGCTCAGACCGGCATCGGCTCTCCAGGGTCTCAGGCAGAGGTCTTTCCCATCACCTACTTGCCTAGTCCCTTAACTGGAGATCCCGGGGATTGAACCTGGGCCCTTCTGCATGCCAAGTAGATGCTCTGCCTCTGAGCCACGGCCCCTCCCCATGATTATTAGTGCAAAGCCCTTTAGATGAAAGACATGAGAAAATACAACAGTGGTTTCCAGCATGGCATTCAGTATTAGGGAACTAAGTATATATTGTACAGATAGATTAATAAAGTCAGGAATTGAACTACTGAGTTTTTAGTCTCCCAACCTGTCAAAATATTTGACTAATAAAGGCTCCATTTTCTCTTCGTTTATTCCCTGGTTTATTCTGAGTCATTATCTGACAACTATCTCTAGCAAACAAAGCCTTGGTGCACATTTGCTTAGCCATTTGGTGTTGATATCTGCTTTATCTGTTCACCATATCCATGATGTAACCTCATTCATACCAAGCTTGTTCCATGCCTGTGAAGAAACGTTGATGGATGAACTCTACTCAGGGGCAGAAAGAATGGCTCACATTTTTCCCACCAAATGTCAAAGACCGAGAGGGGTGAGAGTATCTTGTACACACCCCTCTCACCCGTCTTGGTACAGACAGAAATCTTGCTTGTTGATAATATCTAATATAGCTGTGTCACTGGCATGTTCTAAGGTTTTCTCTATGGTAGAAAGTTTAAGTGGTGGCTTTTAGCCTGTCCTGCAGGAATCATTGGAATGTAGTTTTATTTTTTTAAAACCCGTATCAGAAAAAAAACACCACTCTTGCAAAACTACCAGATCTACAGTGCCACAGTAGTTATACTGATACAAGTTTCAGTTTGTGGTATAAATATATTATTTTTAATAGATTAGAGCAGCTGTTCCCAAACTGTGCTCCACGGAGCACTTGGTGCTCCGCGAAACATCTCTTAGTGTTCTGTGAAGAGATTAGAAAGAAGAAAACTACTGTCATTCGGTTTAGTATATAGGTGCTAGGTGAAAATTAGTGCTCCGTGATGAATTTATCTCCTGAAAAGTGCTCCATGACTCAAAACGTTTGGGAACTGCTGGATTAGAACATAGCTCTAATCAGCAGTACTGTTGTCTGATGCATCACAGTCTATAGAGCATGTGTTATAACTTGCGAAAATCTGGGAAAGTTAATGAATTTAGTGATGTAATTTATTGTTTCCAATTATAATGGCTTGGGTGATGCCTAGAATTTCTGTAAGTGCAAGGAGGAATTTTTTTATTATTTATTTATTTGCTGATTCCTCCCTCTTGTAGCAGCCCCAAACACCCCCAAAATTCTGTTTCTGGGAGACAGAATCCCCAGGAATAGCTTGGAAGTGGAATCAAAAGTTTCTCATAGAAGGAAGGAATCAGCTAGAATCACACCCCCACACACACCCCAGCAGAACTTTAAGCTATCACTTTGAAAAATTTGTTCCAGATTTGTGCATTTTTGTAATAAAATAAACTGCAATCGTGTTCAGATTATATAAAACCATTTTAAGTTCCATTTTAATAATTCTTTTCTGTTCAATCACTCACTGAGTCAAATGAATATATCAAATGGTTTTGTCAAGTTTGTTTATCACATTGCCAACCATTAGCAAAATAGTCTATTACAGTAGTTCCTTCATAGTGAGTAGCTCCTGTTCATCTTTTGAAATTCCCCATATCTATTGATTACTGGAGAACTTAGTAGAGAAAAGATTGTATCCGTCATGTTTGCATGATATTGTTCCTCCATGTCACTTCAAGGTTTATTTAACAAGAGGCTCTTTCTGTACTGAATGATATGTTGCTTTTAGTACTGGATTACATAGATGGAATGAAAGTTATTGCTTAATTATTACTCTTAAAACAGAATGGAAAAGAAGTCATTAAGTTTTAAAGCTTTGCTTTCTGTGTATATCATTCACAAGTAGACTTATGAAAGGCAAGCTTTTAACTCTACATGAAATTCATTCAAAATAGTACATTCTGAGCATTCTTTGGAATCGTGATGACCTTTTTCAAATTCTGGACATAGTGAATTAAATGTTAAACAAATTAAATTTTAAACGAAGAAATCACAAATGGAGGCTCATCTGCACTGCCTCCTTAGTCTGTATTATTATTTTCTGTATAATGCATTTCTTACTGCCCCAGTTAAATGCTACTTAAACAACCGGGTCAAAAAGTTCTGGACTGGGGGAAAAAAGAATATTTTTGCCACAGTTGTGGTGTACATGCAGAAATCCTGAATTAACATGGGACCCGTGGATACCAGTATCTCATGTGGCCAAAGTAGGCAATAATCACATTTCATCATTTGGTGCTTTTGTACAGTTCCATGGTTTGTTTGCTGTACTTTCATGTGCCATAGCAAACATATTGCAAGTCTCAACTAGCTTGTTCTCTGTTGCTTCAGAGACTAGAACATGGAGTAATGGATTTAAACTAAGAGAAAAGCGATTCCACCTAAACATTAGGAAGAACTTTCTGACAGTGAAGGTGGTTCAACTGTGGAATGCCCTGCCTGGGGTTGGAGTCCCCGTCTTTGTTTTTTTTTTTTTTTTTTAAATATTTTTATTGATTTTTAAAGTTATCTGGAGATACAGGAAAGGAAAAAAGGGGAAGGGAAAATATTAACATAAAAATACATTTGTTACCCCCTAACATAGTTTATTTTGAGTTTGTGGTTGGAGCACTTCTGTTAAATATTTTTGATATTCTCATTTTTTTGATAGGCTGTATTTAATCATTGATTTTATTTTAATAATAAGGTATTTTGTTATTATTTTTTTGTTTTAATATATTCATAGAAAATTTGCCATTTGTCTTTGTTTGATTTTGGAGTATCTGGCTGTAATAACTCTGTTAGATGTGCCATTGTTATAAATTCGTATGCTTTGTCGATCCAGAGTTTGATTTTTGGTATTTTTTCTGTCTTCCACAGTGATGCTAGCACCATTCTTGCCGCGGTTATTAGATATTTTAATATAATCTGGTGATCTTTACTATATTTGTCTGGTATTTTACTTAAAAGAAATAGCTTAGGATCGTATACAATAGATTGACCGATTATGATTTCCATGTCTTTGTGAATCTTTTTCCAATATTTTTGTACTAATGTACACGTCCACCAGCAATGGTAGAAGGTGCCTTTTGCTTTCCCGCATTTCCAACACAAACCGGATGTTGAGCTGTTCATGTTTTGAATGTCACTCGGTGTAATATACCATCTATGTAACATTTTCAGCCAGTTTTCTTGGATTCCTTGGCTAAGAGTGAATTTGAGATTTCCCCGAAATAGCTGTTCCCATTCGTCCGTAGTTATAATCTCATTAAGGTTTTCCATCCACTTAATTTGGCACGATTTTATTTGTTCGTCTTCTGTGTCATATATCAGCAGTAGCCGATAGATTTTGCCTAGTAAGTGATCTGTTGATTTACTTATCAGCTGTTCAAAGTCTGTTTTGCCTTGCAAAATTCCACGGGTCCAGCAATCCTCTTTAAATCGTGAGGTTAGTTGGTAGTATACCAACCAAGACATCTGCGGATAATCAGTTTGTAATTCAGTTAACGTCTTAAAAGATCCATCTATTTTTATCAAGTCCTGATATTGTATCGTCCCATATGTTTTCCTCTCAATTATTGACCCATAGTAGTTGATGCGCTCCGCCCTGTAAGCTTGCTAGTTCTAATTTAGTGGTTCTTCCGTTATTTTGCAGTATCCAATCTTTGACCCGCACCAAAGTCGCCGCTTGATGGTAAATCTTTAGATTTGGAAGAGACATTCCTCCTCTTTTCTTTGCATCCGTCATAATTTTAAATTTTATTCGGGGACGTTTTTTATCCCAGATAAATCTGGTGATTTGTCGTTGCCAGGATTTTAGTACCTTTTCAGAGATCTTAATAGGGATCGTTTGAAATAGAAAATTAACTCTCGGGAGTATATTCATTTTAATTAGGGATATTTTGCCTAGCCAGGAGATTTTTAGTTTAGCCCATCTTTGCAGGTCACATTCAATCCTATTCCAGTTTGTTTGATAATTGTAGTTATATAAATCATGGGATTTTTTTGGAAGATTTATTCCCAAATACTTTATTGGTTTAGTTGAGTTTATAAATCCTGAAATATTTGTTATTTCTAGTTCTTCTTCTTTAGATAAGTGCTCTAAGAAGGTTTTTGTTTTAGCCTTGTTGATTTTATAACCTGCAAGTTGTCCATAGACATGAATATCCTTCATAAGTTCTTTGATGCTAGATTTTGGTTGTGATATTGTTAGTAAGACGTCATCAGCATATGCTCTGATTTTGAACTCTTCACCTTGAACATTTAAACCAGATATTCTCTGATTTGTTCTAATTTTATTTGCCAATACTTCTAAAGTTAGATTGAAAAGTAGAGGTGATAATGGACAGCCTTGCCTGGTTCCTTTTTCAATATTGAAGTCTTTGGTTAAGGTGCCATTTATTATTAGTTTCGCCTGTTGCTCTGTGTAGATGCTAGTTATCCAATTAAATAAATTACCCTCATTACCTATAGTGTAGACCACCTGTCTCATAAATTTCCATGAGATATTATCAAAGGCTTTTTCCGCGTCCACGAATATAAAGGCCATTTTTTCTCTTCTGTGTTTTACAAGTTCTCGCGCATTTATCACAAATCTAATATTGTCCGCCATATGTCGTTTAGGTATAAAGCCAGTCTGGTCTGGATGTATCAGTTTATCTGCATGGGCTAGCAATCTTTGTGCAAGTATTGTAGTAAATATTTTATAATCTGTGTTAAGTAAAGATATTGGCCTATATGAGGAAGGTAACATCCGATCCGTTCCTTCTTTAGGGATAAGTGTTATAAATGCTTCTTTCCAAGAGTCCGGCACCTTCTTTCTCTTTTGTATTTCATTCATGACTTTCACTAACATTGGGGCTATTTCTTCCCTGAATGATTTATAGTATAAGGCCGTAAAGCCATCAGGCCCTGGTGTCTTTCCACTTTTTAATTTCTTGATTGCCTGTATTACTTCTTCTAAGGTGATTTCTTGATTTAAACAGATTATGTCCTCTTTGGAAAGATGATTTAAGTAGCTCTGCTGAATATAGGTTTTTATTTCTTCCATTTGTTCGTTTTGCTCCTTCTCTTTATATAACTCCTCAAAATAATCCAAAAAACACTGTGCAATTTTATCATCTTTGTATGTTATCTGCCCTTTTAGTTTTGCCGCCTGTATTATTCTTTTCTGTTTCTCTGTTTTAAGCATGGCTGCTAAATGTTTGCCCGGTTTATTTGCATAAGCGAAATGTTTTTGTTTTATAAATTTTAATTTTTTTGCCATTTCGTCCGTATAGAGTATATTAATTTCGTGTCTGATCTTTTTCAACTCTTTTAAAGTTTTTTTGCTATTTGTTCGTATATAAGTTTTTTCTAATCGAGCAAGGTTAGCTTGAAGATCCATCAGATGTTTTTCCCGCTCCTTTTTATTTTTTGAGCCTAATGAAATATAGATGCCTCTCATATAGGCTTTTGAACAGTCCCAGATCGTTGCTTGGCTCATTCCTTGCGTTTCATTTCTCAGTAGGAATTCCTTAAGTTCTTCACGACCTGTATTTAGATCCCTCTCTTTGTTCAATAATGCATCATTTAGTCTCCATCTAAATGATTTCTTCTTTTGATGGTGCCATTTTAATAGTATTGGGTTATGGTCAGATAAGATCCGAGGTAGTATTTTAATATAATCTAAATTTTTTACTAAATTAGTCGATGTCCAACACATATCAATTCTTGAAAATGTTCTATGTCTGTCCGAATAGAATGTATATTCTTTGGCATTAGGATTTTTAATTCTCCAAATATCCACCAAATTAAGACGCTGCATGTCTAGTTTTACCTTTTTTGGCAGTTTGCCACTTTTTTGATTTTTTGATCTATCCAGTTTGGTATCCAAGACTCCATTCATGTCCCCAATAATGATAATCTCATACTCCAATTGTTCTTCCAGTGATGAAAAAAGTTCTGTGAAAAATTTTTCTTTTGATGTCAACGGCACGTATATAGAGGTTAATATTTTTACTTCTCCTGTGGAAAGCTGCAATTTCAATGTTAACCGCCTACCTTTGGTGTCTTTTATAGTTTCCAGTACTTTAATGGTGGGATCTCTAATATATATGGCAATGCCCCTTTTCTTTTCTAACGCTGATGATGTGTACACTGTGCCAAGTCGTTTGTTATTTAGTAAGTAATTATATCTTTTTTGTATATGTGTTTCTTGCAGACATATTATGTTCGCTTTGTATTTGGAAAGTGCATGAAAAGTTTTATTTCTTTTTTGAGGTGTATTTAAACCATTTATATTAATAGATATTATTTCTAGGCCACTTGTCATATTGTTTTTTATTTGAAGGCTGCCGCCTCATCCATCAGTTCTTCTTGACTTGTCGCGGAATTCTTCTTTTTATTTTGTGGTGAGCTTGATCCATCAGTTCTATAACCTTTTCTTTTAGTCTTTATTTTAATTTCTTCTTCTAAATCATGTGCTTCTTCTAATGTTCGTATTAGGATTCTGCCGGTAGATAATTGAACGCTTAGAAAATGCGAGCCCACCCATCTGTACCTTATCTCTCGTTCACGTAATAGCTTGCGCAAAGATTCCAGCTCACGTCTTTTTTTCCTTACTGAAAAGGGTAGGTCAGGAAAAATCTGTATCTCTTTTCCTTTGTATAGTAGTGGGTCATCTCTTTGTTTGTTCAATATATCCTCTTTTATCCGTTTATCTGCAAATTTTATTAAGATTTCCCTTGGCAGTTTTTTAGATGTTGCGTATTTGGAATTAATTCTGTAAATTTCCCTAATATCAACAGCTTCTTTATCGATCTCTAAATAGGTAGCGAGTAGTTGAATCATACTTTCTTCCAAATTCTCTTGGGGCATATCTTCTGATACATGTTGGAAACGCAAGTTGTTCTCTCTTACTTGCATTTCCGTCGTAGCTAGTCTATTTTCCGTTTCCTCTGTCCACACCTTATGTTCCTGTTGTGTTCTCTCTGTCTTCATTTGTTTTATTTTAAGTTTCTTGATGTCTTCTCTGTTATCCAGAATATCCTTGGCATTCTCATCTATTTTTTGCTTAATGTCCTGGAGACCGGTCGCCAACTCCTGTTTTACTGTCTGCACCTCAATCTGCACTGTTCGTACATCTGTTTTAACCGAATTACATTCTTTGGTCAACCTTTCTAAATCCTTGTTTACTTTATCCATTTTACTATTTATTTGGTCTACTTTCGTTTCTAGTTTTTGTTCAGTTCTTGTTAGTTGGGATGTTAACGCTGTCAGTTGGACTGCCAATTTTTCCAATGCTTTCTCCATATTATTCTGTGATCTGCTAGGCTTTTCTTGTTGAGGGTGATAGCTTATTGATTCTTCACTATCAATCTCTTCTTCTTTTTCCTCTTCTTCTAGATTTGTTCTTGAAGTCAGATTTCCAGCTTTATTTGTTTTTCTGTTTTTTTTCATTAGATTGTATCTATATATTTTTCTTCTAGTTTGTAATTCTGTGTAATTACCAGACATGCACGACTATAGAGTGTTAAGAGTAAGGATTTTATATGCTTAATTATTTAGTTAAATATTAGTCACTCTTATTTTGGATATTCAAATCAGGTCACCCAAACCTCATTCAATGCACTACAACCCAACTCAATTTCAGCACTGGAGTATAAATATTTTAACTTTTTTTACATAAATTAGGCTTAGTAATTATTTGTAACATCCCCTGTACACTTAATGTTATATTAAATACCTCCACAAGTTTTTCGTTGATACAAAAGTAAATATTTTCCCCCTCAGTTTAAATCTGTTAAGGCACACGACTAGGAATTCTGGGAGTTGTAGTCCTGAGTGGCACCGGTTGACGTCACCGGAACTACCTAGGAGCGGGCTTGCTTTGGCCGCAAAGTTCAACTCCTTGCGAGTAACCCGTATAATTGGCCGTCTGAGCCCTCCTTCTGTGTCAGGAGATCCCTTTTTTGGGCGCCGTCAGAACCCCCCTTCTATATCAGGGGTCCCCTTCCAAGCCACTTATTTCTCGCCGCTCACTCCGCCCCCTGGCCGACTCTTCTCTCCCGCCGGTCCGTGGCCCCGTCCTCGCTCCGTCCAGATGTCGCCCGCTTCGCCGCCGCCTCCGCCGGTCTTGCCGCCTTGCCTTTACCGCCGCAGCCACCGGTCTTGCCACCTCGCCGCCGCGGCCACCAGTCTCGCCGCTTCGCCGCCGCCTCCGCCGGTCTTGCCGCCTCGCCTCTGCCGCCGCCTCCACCGGTCTTGCCGCCTCGCCTCTACCACCGCAGCCGCCGGTCTCACTGCCTCGCCGCCACTGCCTTCGGTCTCGTTGCCAAAACTCCGGCACCTTCCTCCTCCCCCGGGGGGGCCACACCGCCACTCCCAACACGCCGAGGCAACCGGTAGAAAGGGTGGGGAAAGAAAGAAGAGAAATTAGTAAGTTCTTATCGTTTAATAATCTGACTATATTTTTATTATTTATACAGCGAGTTAGGGGATAGTAAATTGAGGTAAAAAAGGAAAGAAAGAAGAAAGAAAGAAAAAAAAAGGGAAGGGTTTGGGGGGGTGATCAGTTGGGAGGTCGGAGCTTTATAGGACTTGCCTGAATTTCGCCTGCTGGGACGTCCAAAACCCCTTTTTTCCGGGGTAGCGACGTTCCTCCTCTCATAGAGAGTTGAGATTCAGAAAAAAGATTTTCTGGCTCAGGGCTAAAAGTATTTAATTTTAGCCACAGCACCGGTGAATTTCACTCCCGCTCCTAAAGGTGCGGCCGCTCCGCCATCTTGCCCAACCGGAAGTCGGAGTCCCCGTCTTTGGAGGTCTTTAAGCAGAGGTTGGATGGCCATCTGTCGGGAGCGCTTTGATTGTGGGATCCTGCATGGCAGGGGGTTGGGCTGGATGGCCCTTGTGGTTTCTTCCAACCTTGTGTGATTTTGTGATTTTATGAACCATTTGTCATAAAGGACTGATCTAGTTGGGTTATAAATAAGCAAATTCTAACTATAAAGTAAAACTACATGATCCAAATTATCATGGAAAATATTGTTGTCTGTTACCATACGTTCGCACATTAGAAAAAAGGTAATGTGAATGTGAACATGGGAAGTGGATCAGAACTGATAATATTAGGAAAGGCCATGATGATCACCTTAATCTAAAACTGTACCAAATATATCCTGATATTCCTTTAGTGCAGTTGTAGCCTTTGCATGAATCCATAGTTAGAGGCACACGTCAAATGGGTCTGCTCCACATGTGTTTCCCTTATAGGATATAACCAAATATTTTCATTTCCAGTCCATATTGTGAAAACCATACAACTCATGCCGTCGACTTCACCATATGCTTAGAAACTCCAAGCAAAATTTTCAAAGCTGTAAGTGATCAGTAAAATTTCCAAGAAAAATAGGAAATATGTGGCATTACTTTTTGAGTGAGCTCATTTATCTATTTCACATTTTTGTGTTTGATTTACTGCTATTACATCAGTGTATAGGGTTGGCTCATGTTCCATAATGGTTGTACCAATAATCTAAAATCGGTCTTTTGTCTAGAATGAATTTTTGTTAAGACTCTTGCTTAATAGTTCAGATTAATAGACCTCTTTTACCAGTTTTCACCAGGTGAAAAGCTATGCGTTTGGATTTTCCAGTTTGCAACATTACTCCTTATGCAATAGGCCATGATTCATAGGGCAGATCAATACACATCTTAAGATGGTTCCAACTATTTCTTTAGAAGTCTGTGCACCAAACCCTTTAAGCTACGTTGTAATTTTTGCCAGTAGTTTATTGCAGGAAACTACTAGAGCAGTAGCTGTTGCACTAAAATTCTCAGATAAAAATATGCATTTAGCAAGTGTGACAATTTAATTTCTGGCTCGGTGGAAACTTGCTGATGTTTTGACCCACATTATTGATGAAGCATATTGAAGCATTTTAAATGATACATACTGTAGGATTCAAAGAGCCAGTCATTACCAGTATGTGGATGGTTAATTTATTATTAAGTGTTAGTTTTGTGATGCCAGCAGAGGTATATTTTTGTATTTAAACTGTGGACACTGGAAGACACTTTTAAAAATTGTTTAGATTCTGCTATGTTTTGTCTCTGTTAACTCTTCAAATAATTGCAACTGAATGGTGATATGTAATTAATTTTTGTCCATTGTTATCAAGTGTTGTTTTAGATCTAAAATACCGCTTGAATGCATCCATCTTGCTTCAAAAGCATAATCAAATTCATTAACCTCTACATTGACAAATGATCCAAATCATTACTTATTTCCAGCTGATACTTTAACTTCTTCCATTAAACAGTGAGAGTTTTTTTCTTTGTTTATTTTTCATTCCCAGAGCGAAAATGCAGAATTCACAAGCCCAACATCTGTTCTGATTTCTGTTTTGCAAGGGAGAAACTAGACTAGACAGATCATCTGTGATGAAGTTTTTGGAACAGCTGAAAAGGAATCTAATTTCCTGGCAAGATGACAGTTATGTTACATACTGGACAGAGCCACTGGTTAGGCCAATCTCAGCACACAGCAGTTGTTGAAAAGAGTAGGATTTCAGCCTCTGAAAAAGTGAAGCAATTGAGCCAAACAGACTGAATCAATTTAATTGGGATATGCAAAGCTCAAGAGGCTAGTGTTGCACTTTTAAAAATATTAGGTCATAAAATTTTAAAAAATCTAACTCACAAAAGTTTAAACCATTCATACAAAAAAGATACAGTATATACATTTGAATTTCCTTTTAAAGTCATAACAGTCCTAATAATGTGTTATAGTGTGATTTTTGTTATTACATATAAGTGGATATATTAGCAAATGAATAGTTACTAAGCAGCCCTACACATACATTGTGAGTGTGGGACCTCAACACATAATGTAAGGTTATTTTCTAGAAAAGAGACATGATAGTGATGATGTAGACAGACAGTAAAGGAGATTATCACTGAATCATCATTGTCTCATATATTATTTCATTGTTCGTTTATTTAAAGGATTTGTAGGTCACCTTCCAGCATATTGCTCCCAGGCACTTTACCATCATTTTTAAAAAAGACTATAAACCATCATTTTAAAAACAAAAACCATAATATATTAAAATCACCTATACAATGTTGAAACCACCAATAAAATCCAACATAGCCATGAAACATGCTACAGAGCAAACAAGAATAATATTTTGAAAAAAAATGTTATAAATCAATGGCCTTTTATGCATGGGTTGGATCAACCTGGTTGGACCTGGGTTCATTGCACATTAATGTAACCAGATTTGGGGAAAACTATATGCATTGGCTTGAATGATCAGGGACGAAACTGTGTGCTAATGAAGGCATGAATACAGAAAAGCAGTCTCCCAAGCTCAAATCAAATCCCACCACTTTAAATCCTGCTCTGTAATTGGCTTACCGTGAGAGAAGATTTCCTTCCCCCCAAACCCAACTGCCGCATAAAAAAGCATTTTAAGAAAAAAAAAACAGAGCAATCTGAAAGAAGGGGGGGGGGATCCAAGCCTCGTTTTTAAAAAGCCTTTCTTTTGGTCAGAAAGAGCTCTGGGGTAGCAGGAAGCACTTGAATCCCCGCCTCTTTACACACTGCTTCGTGATTGGCTATGAGAGAAGCCAATCTTCTGTGTGTCCCCCTAATGCAGTATGCACGCTCTGTGACTCCGGAATGAGCCAGGATCAATGGTTTAATTCGGGCCAGAACAGGAATGGGAAAAGCAGGGTTCGTTTTGTGTTGAAACAGCTTTGAGCTTCCAAGGAATGAGATAGCATATATACTGAAAAATTTGATCCTGGGTGAAACAGGGATTAAAGGAGGTTAAAACAACCATGCATAAATGACCAGTCATTAAAGGGCAGAACAGAAACAATTGACCAAAAGTCTGAGTACCAAAACTAGCTAAATTTGGCACTAGGCAAGCTGCTCTAAGAAGGACATTCGACAAACTAGGTGCTACACGGAGAAAGTCTTTTCCATAGTGGTGACCCAACTCACCTCTGATGGAGGGGGCATGAAAGGTAAGGCCTCCCTTGCAGATGTTAATTGACAGGCAAGCTCATATGAGAACAGGTGCCCAGCCTTAATTCTGTTACTAAGCCATTCCCATTTTGGCTGGCCTTCCAGCTAGTGAAAAATCCACCCAAATAAAGATAATACTTTCAGATGGGAATAGTGAGACAACTCATAAAGTCACCAAGTATGCAAGGTTAGATATTAAGCTTAGAAGTACTTGGTCTAAGGGAAATGGAATATATAACTGAATGGGTAATATTTGTGTATATATTTAATTTTATTGTAAGCATTTTATTCTAACTGATGTTTTACATACAGATATATTGTTATATTTTTAACCTTTTAATCAATGTTAATTCCTTTTAATATCTTATGAACAGCTATATTTTTATATTTTACCTTTTTAATCAATCTTAATCCCTTTGAATATTTGCCTTGCTGGTCAATGACCATAATAAATTGAATTGAATTGTTACTAAGCCATTTTGTGATTGTCTTCAACAGCCTTTGGCTATACATAGTAAACATGCGGCCAAGGATTTACTGAGGGCCACCACTGCAGTTGCAGGGGTGCAGCTTCGCCACAAAGGGAGCTCAGCAGCTGGGCACATGTTTTCCTGGCTGCTTCCACCCTGCTGGGATGAGGGCCGGGCCATCCTGCTCGCCTCTTGGGAAAGCAGCCTGTTGCTGCTGTGGGGGTGGGGGGATTGCAGGCACATCTGTGTTGCCCCCACCTCCTTTCCTTATTTAAGTCCCTCTCTCCTGGCTATGTGGCTTCCTGGCACGATGGACCCACTCTCCTTCCCTGTGTTCATTGGTTTATTTTAATTTGTTTCTGTCACAGCTTCAAGTGGTTTGGGGCATTTAGAGGGAAAATGTGCCTGCATGCCTGCCTTCCCCATTTGGAGACCCCCTTAAGGGTTCTTGGGGTCGAGTCCTACTGTGGATGCCCAGCTTGGGGGCTGTTTCATGGCTCCACTCCCAGGTGGCGAAGGTAATAGTTAGAGGTCTACTCCCAAGTGGAACCACTGGTTCACCACTCCGGTTGCCCCCCAAAATATGGGCTGGGGATTGCTCATCAGCTGACAGGGTAGTCGCCCCATGCCTGGATCCGAGTCCTCTGCTTCACCAATACTTCATCTGCTGTAATCAATAAAGCTGTGGCCTTTGTTAACCCATTTCTTGTTAATTGTATTCATTAACTCCCCCATTTCCACTGCAGTGCTGCTCCTGCCCTTAGGACCACAAATGCTACCTACAATGCCATACAGGATTTTATAGGTTTTCGCTGGCACTTAGAATTGGGCCCGAAAGCAAACTGAAAGCCAGTGAAGCTCTCTTAAGGCTAACAAGGTGTGGTCCTTATTAAACACAACTGCCTGTCAGTAATTTTTGCATATTGTACTGGCTGAAGCTTCTGAAAATTTTCAAAGGTACAGTAAATGATTATATAACCCTGCTTTCTCCCCAGTGGGGACCCCAAAGCAGCTTATATTGTTTTCCTCTCCCTTCCATAATAAATAATGATAAATCATCCTTTACTAATTTTAAGGAATGTGTGGTGGTCACTGTTGATTCTGAGAACAACATTGATTGATAAAATGTTTAGTCAGTGCTTCTTAAAAGTTGCACTCAAGCAACAGGTTGTTGGTATTTTATATTTTCCGTAGATCAGGCAGAACAAATATACAGGTTAGTCTACCAGTAGGGCTTGTTGGTGCCTTTTTTTAAACAATGCTGCCTCCATGTTTGGCCCATAATTCCAGACTTCCCATCTTCACTGCATCTGCTCATCTGAAGCTCCACTGACTTATGTCACCTCAGCTGTCTCCACCTTTTGCTTACAATGGTGGCATTTAGCTCATACATTCATCTTCAACCACCCTGTCAGTTTTTGTTTAAACAAATTAAAAGGAAGATTTTTTTAAAAATGTGATTTTTTTAACGTAGTGATTAAAGGTTATATGTATTTCAGAGCTGTTGGGCATAATCTTTTACTTTGTCTGCCTCATCCCACATCACCAGTATCTACCACATTTATTTTTTTCCTCTGTTGTGCGTCCAAATGATTTGTTCGTTACTTCTGAAAAAAAATATCGTGAACGTAACGTGATTTTCCTTCTCGTCATTTCCAAGTTGGCTACTCTGCCTGAAGGATTACATCGGCAGTACAAAGATGCGTATCTAAACTCATTAATTTAATCTTACGGTACCTCACAATATTGAAGAAAACAGTAATTGAAATCCAGCTCCCTGCTGAAACGTAATAAAAGCATAGCTGGGCTGGATTCAGTCCCAAGGTATCTGGATTCCAGGTTTATCTTTCAAGCAAAGCAAATCAGAGGCTGAACAAGAGCCCAGATAACAAATAATGGGAGGAATTTTTGTAGACTGAGCATCCCTGTTGAATTCCAGATTTTTAACCAAAACCAAAAGGTGACTCAGGATGTATTAAAAACTGATAGATTTATTGCGCCATAAGGTTTCATGGCCTAGAATCCACTTAATCAGATGCCTGAATTACCTCTTCAGCATTGATGAAGTAGAATTTTGTCCACAAAAGCTTCTGTCACAATAAATCTGTTAATCGTTTAGGTTTTTGATGCAGTGGGCCAGTGACTCATTCTCACAAAGAAAATATGGTATTTTAAAAAACACTTTTGCTGTAGTTTTATGTATACCTTTTGTATATTTAAATTGTTAGCAATGCATAATATATTCATGTAAATATTTATACTGTATTTCTGTGGGATGCTACATATTCGCCAGCCCAATATCATGTTTTGGGTGTCAGCTCTGAAACAGTTTAGGCTGGCAACAGTCTGTATCAAAGAAGGCTAAGGGCTTGGATTATTATTACCATTTTTAAGTAGTAAAAGTACCCATTTTAATTCTGCACTGTGGAGCAAAGGAAAATAACGTATTTTCTTCTGAAGATTACTTTCCTGTTCTATAAACAAACATTTTTGCTAACAAGAGCCTTTTTTTTTGCTTTTGAGTGCACTAAAAGAGAGAGAGAAAGAAAGAAATTATGCAGCAATACTATCAGTACAAGTCTTCTTTTTAATGCTCTGGTCCCCTAAGGTAAGATAGTCAAAAAGACGCCATATTGATTTTCTTCTCCTCTTCCCCCTCCTCCACCACAGGGGCTTGTGTGATCTTGACTATTCACAAACTGATGCTGAAATTCCATTTTAAGAACAATGAGTTTAGTTGTTCAAAGTAATTGTAAATGAAAACTGCTATTATATTTAAGTGCCTGGCTGCAGCTGCAAAGGTGTACAGAGCACCTTTTGCAAACATCTGTAAGCCATGAGTAGGGCAGGTTTTGGCTTGAAATTCAGTACCATTGCAAGAATGCACTGCCAGGCTGCAGCTGAATTCATATATGAAATGGAGAAAAATAGCCTTTTCTCTCTAAAAGTATGTTAAGACTTATCTAAACAAATATTGCTGTGACCCTCTGTGGCCTCAGGCTAGCCTGATGTCATCAGATCTTGGAAGCTAAGCAGGATAGACCCTGGTTAGTACTTGGATATGAGACCACCAAGGAAGCCCAGGGTTGCTACGCAGAGGCAGGCAATGGCAAAGCACTTCTGACTGTCTTTTGCCTTGGAAACCCCTGTAGTGGTGGCCATAAGTTAGCTGCAACTTTACAGCCCTTTCCACCACAAACATATACTGCTTTTAGAACCTTTTCTTTGAGGCTTCCTTCCTGCCCTGAATTCTCTCATAATCTTGCCTATCTGACAGCTTGTGCTCTGGTGTTCTTGTGCCTGTTTCTTCTTCTCCCCACAATCTGAACTTGTAAATACTTCTCGCATCCTAGAGTGTGTGTGTGTGTGGGGGGGGGGTATCTGATAGCACCAAATCAAGTGTTTTGATTAGAACAGGAACCAATAGTTCTGTCTCATTTTTCACCTCTTAGTTTATATTTTGATTATGTGAACCTATAAATCTATGCCATTAATGGCATCTGAATTTTCCTGTGTGTATCGGCTTTGGCTCTATTGTGAAAATCATCCATAGGCATTCAATTAACACCTTGCTCTCTTTAATTATGTCAGAGGACTTCTGGCATGTGTTCCTTGAAGGCACTTATTATTGCCTTTCATTTGCTATTTCAGGACAGGTTGCTTTCCCTATATTCCATGTATTGAGCAGCATATTGTGTTCCACACTGCTTCTTTTTCGGTTTCAGTTACTGGCTCAAGGTCGACTCAGCCTTCCATCCTTCCGAGGTTAGTAAAATGAGTACCCAGCTTGCTGGGGGTAACATATAGACAACTGGGGAAGGCAATGGCAAACCACCCCGTAAACACAATCTGGGATGTGATGTCGTCAGTAATGACCCAGTTCTTGCACAGGGGACTACCTTTAACTTTCGAGAAGAAAGCTTGTTTCAGTGAGACAAATAATCATCCTTTTAAGGGCCCTACATCCCTAACTTATATGTACAGGTTCTGTGAACTGGAGTTCTGTGTGGTAAAAGAGCAGCCATGAACCTGCTGAAATAACCTATCTGGAGAAAGATGAATCTAATCTCCCCTCAGGGTTTATTTACTTTACTTGATGCTCAGCTATAAAGTCGTTCCTCTCATTGGGGAATGTTTGTAACCGATGGGGGTGAAGTTGACAAGCAGCTCACTTTATGTAATGAAACATTTCTACACAAGATCCCTATTCTATTAAAGACATTATTTTCTGTTAAATAAACCTTGGTTTTTCATCTCCCTCTGTGTCTTATCTGTCTAGTGAAAAAGCAACTTCTGCTTACTGCATAAATTGGTCTAGCAGGTTCCCACATAAGAAACCTTTAGAGAACATGCAGCTTACACACTACCAACCTTTTAATCAGACCTTGTGCCCCCCACCTCTACCTTATTGTGGCCAGTTGGGATTTACAGAAGCGACTGGACATCCTTCAGTCCAGTGGGAAGTTGCCTCAGAGTCTCCCCCCTCCCCCATAGCTGCCACACTAGTGCTATAGACCTGAGGGATGTGCATAATGAAATTGTCAAGCCAAATATATACATGAAAATTGTTATTTTAGATGAGTACAGTGATTTCCTAGAAAGGTAATACAAATCCAGCACTGTTGGTATAACGAAATCCCCCTCCCCAAACAATCTGTGTTTTTTGGTTGGGTGTTTTTGGTTCAGGTGCTTACCAGCAAAGCAGTATGCACTTGTGTTTTTCTTTGATTCCACTGATTTCCTGGGCAATGACATTTCCCCCAATCACATCCTTGCAAGGGAGGAGCACAGAGCACTCCCAGCCAATCACCTTTGGAGACAAGCTGCAAAGAGGTGTTCTCCTTCACTCTGTCCTGTGTCGGGATGGAGCCCTTTTGCTCTTTGCAAATACTATGGCTGGGAAAAACAGAGAGATGGGGGCAGATTTTTCAGGGGCATGTGGAATTTGAACCACTGGTGTAATTTGCTTGAAACTTGGTGGTTGTCTAGTGGACATGCAACACCCATTCCACTGCAATTTTGGTGACATTTGGTTGAAAAACAACCCTTCTGGCCCCCAACCTAATGTTCCCATCGGCAATAATAGAAGTGCAATTACAACGGCTGAGGGAAGCTTGTTCAAGGGCCCACAAAATTTGAACCCTTTGAACAATTCGCTTGAAATTTGGGAGTTCTTATAGTGGACAGGCTGCACCCACTCTGAAACAATGCTGGGTCATTTGGTTTGAAAAGAGCTACTCCACAACCCCCAAAACAAGCCCCCCCCCATAGGAAATAACAGCAGACCAACAGGAAGGGACGGGGGTCTGCAAAGGAAGCCACTTTCACTTTGCAAAAGGAAGCAAACAGACCACACCAAGGAAAGATGGCAAATGCAGCATTTTTAGTGGAAAGTCACTGTAAGCATAGGAAAATGAAATTCATACAAACATTTTTTTTAATGTCATAGCAGGCCGGCGCTCTCCTGCTGGGCTGGTGCTTGACCACCATTTTTAGAAATCAGTAAATAGAAGAGTGGCTGTGCAAAGAGTCATCTACTTAGGGTAGGTCTGTAAAAGCAATCTGCTTGAAACTTGAGGGGGGGGTTAGATTAGAGAGAGAAGTGTATTCTGTGCAAATTCAGTGCTATTATCTTTATAAACTCGTCCCCAGACTCTCATGTACATTCCCCATTGAAAAAGTCCCAAACTCTGGAACCCAAAAAAACCACTCAGATTTTAACCCCAAACGGGTAATGTCCTACGCAAAAATAAGCAATCATAGTAAAAATCCCCCCTCTCAAAGCCCAGATCAGAAATTAAAACGAAAAATTTATCTGCGCAGAACCCTAGCAGGCAATACATTTTTTATTGTTTTGAAGCCTCATTTTTTCAACCAGATTGTCTCCCAAGGAGGTTACAATCCTTTATCTATTGCATTCTAAAATAAAAAACAGACGCATAGTTCATTTTTTGTTTGTTTGTTTGTTTTACACAGTGAATGAAGTTTTAGCAAATACTGCAACATCTCTTGAGATGTGGTAGAACACCCAAGATACTGGGGCTGTCAAAGAATTATTTTATTTTATTTATAGTCCCACCTTTTTTGCTGAGGCTCAAGACAGATTACAGAATACAACCAGTACAATCAGATAGCATAAAACAGTCATTGAACAATACAATTGGCCTAGATTTACAGAATTAGAGAACAATGCCTACAACAACCTATCTAATGCAAGATATTCTATAAACTATACAGAAAGGGGATTACAGGTAAAGACAATGCAATAAAAGTAGATTATATCTACAAAAATTGTTGTGGTGGACTATAATCCGATTCTATTCTAAAGGTGCCCTCCTGGGATGTTTCTTCTACTATAGGTATATTTTTTTTAATTCCCTCTTGAGCAATACAGTTTTGAACATTTTGTGAAATTGCAGAAGTGTGTGTGGGAGACTTCCTGACCTTCTCAGGGGCCGCCGCTGACTATGCTTGTGAACAGGCTTCTGATCTTATCCATTGAGAGGGTGGCTCTTTTCAGAATCTTTGGATAGCAGGAGAGGCAGTCCTGCAGGTATGTGGGTCCAAGGCCATTCAGGGCTTTGTAGGTGATAATCAGAACCTTTAATTGAACTCGGCAGCCAATCAGTAACTAATGGAGTGTCTGCAGAATGGTTGTCACACGTGTGTCCCACTTGGTGTTTGACGGTAACCAGGCTTTGGAGTTCTGCACTTGAGAATTTTCTCTGGTACTTCACCTTTGGAACTCTCTCCCCTTTGAGGTTCACCAGGTCCCTACTTTACTTTCTTTTAGGTTCCAGGCCAGAATGCATCTTTTTATTCTGGCTTTTAGTTAGGGGTTTTCTCTTATCAACTTTTTAATGGTCTGCTTCTGTTTTGCGGATAGTTTTATGCTTCTTATGTCCGATGGTTTGTTTTTAATGGCTTTTTTATATTTTGGTGATTGTAATTGTAAGCAAAGAGCCCCGTGGCGCAGAGTGGTAAGCTGCAGTACTGCAGTCCAAGCTTCTGCTCTCGACCTGAGTTCGATCCCGACAGAAGTCGGTTTCAGGTAGCTGGCTCAAGGTCGACTCAGCCTTCCATCCTTCCGAGGTTGGTAAAATGAGTACCCAGCTTGCTGGGGGTGAAGGGAAGATGACTGGGGAAGGCACTGGCATACCACCCCGCAAACAAAGTCTGCCTAGTAAACGTCGGGATGTGACGTCACCCCATGGGTCAGGAATGACCCGGTGCTTGCACAGGGGACCTTGACCTTTTTTAATTGTAAGCACCTTCAAACAAATGCAGCATAGAAATATTCTAAATAAATAAATAAAGTGGAGTTTCTGTGCTGTAAATAAGGGCAGACCCGTGTAGAATGCATTACAGTAGTCTAGCCTCAGAGTAACCATAGCTTGGATCCACATGGCCAGATGAGCCAAGTTAAGGTAGAGGACCATCTTCCAGGCTAAAAGAATCTGGTAGAAAGCCTTTTTTGCATTTGCATTAATTTGCTTCTCCAGTGATAATGCTGGATGCAGTATAACCCCTAGGCTCTTGAATCAGTGAGCATCATCTGGACCCCATCTATGGTGGGGAGCACAATGTGTCTCAAGACATTGAAACCTCTCAGATGTTAGTCCAACACTCTCACCTATATTCCAACTGGTGGTTTCAATAACTGGACCCTGTAGTGTCCCTGACCCACCATAATGATTTCTATCTTGCAACTGCAGCCCAGTGAAAACAAGGCAGTACAGTATAGTGGTTAATATATGAGAAACCACATTTTAAATACAACCACTGCCATGAAGTTTGATAGGTGACCTTGGCCCACTCGTACATTTCCAACTTCACCTTACCTTGGGCTTTTGTGGGAAACCATGTATTCTGTTGTTTGCGCCTTGGAGGAAGGGAGGGATAGAAATTTACGAGAGAGAGAGAGAGAGAGAGAGAGAGAGAGAGAGAGAGAGAGAGAGAGAGAGAGAGAGAGAGCGAGCATGTGCATGAATGCCTGGTCAGCCTCTTCCTCAGGAGAAACCTAGTCTCTGTTAAGACGTGGTGAAACACTGAAAAGTAGTCCTTACAGTATGCCTTATACCATGATTAAAAAATAAGCATTATTCCTCGATGCTGCTGTGCTGCAATGACCCACAATGCAGATGAACCATTACATAGTAAGACGAACAGGAGCATTCTGTGATCTAGTGTGCTTCCTTTGAGTTTGGGGGCTAGAATTAGTGTCATATATACAACTGTATCTTTTCAGGTGCTAAACCTGCATCTATTAATGGTTGCCATTTGTTTTTGCTGAGCACTGACTATAGTCAGAAATTAACTAATTGGTTGTATGTGATATTGACTGTGGTTGATTCCAGAACTGAAGGAGGAAGATAGGAGGAGGTAGGAGCTAGAGCCTGTGAGTCCATAAAGCATTCCAGAATGCACATTGGGCTGTATTTAGGGTTGCCAGCTCTGTGTTGGGAATAGGGTTGCCAACCTCCAGGTACTAGCTGGAGATCTCCTGCTATTACAACTGATCTCTAGCCGATAGAGATCAATACACCTGGAGAAAATGGCCGCTTTGGCAATTGGACTCTGTGGCATTGAAGTCCCTCCCCAAACCTCGCCCTCCTCAGGCTCTGCCCCCTAAACCTCCAGCTGGGATCTGGCAACCCTAGTTGGGAAATACCTGGAGATTTTGGGAGCGGAGCCATGGGAGGGCAGGGTTTGGAGAGGGCAGGGAGCTCAGCAGGGTACAGTATCATAGAGTCCATCCTCTAAAGCAGCCATTTTCTTCAGGGGAACTGATCTTCATTGTCTGGAGATCAATTATAATAGCTGGAGATCTCCAGATGTGACCTGAAGATTGGCAATCCTAGCTGTATTACTTCTGTGTGGACCCATGAGGTGTGAGGCAACCTAATTTGGGAAATATGGACAAATAATGAAAAATATAATATCTTGTCTTCCTACTATGTATTCAACGAAGTAAACAATTACTCAGAACGAAATTTTGAGGGAAATGCTATACTTCTTAGTAATTTTGGACTTGGGAGTTTGCAAATGTTAAGCAACCTATATAGGTTTAATATAGCAGTTTCTGTTTGAGTGCTGTGATTTATAAGAACATGAGAAAAGCCATGCTCACTTTGAGATGATATTTTATTTATAATTGCCAAATGCCTAATCAAATAGAACTTTCCAACATAGTTAAATCTTATTACGTCATTGCAGAAAACAGGAGCAACAGAAAAGGACTACAAATCTGCGCAACTTAACAGAATTGAAAAGGAAGCAGATAGATTGAGGCCCGGTTGTCATTTTTAGGTCACTGCTGACATCTCTGAATATAATTTTCATATGAACTGCATTTCAGGGCTTGTATATGCTTGAAGAAGCGACATTTTCACAGCAGGAGACCAAATCAAAATGAAGCAGTCAGATGCAGGTGCACACTAATGGAAGTGGGCTATTTACCCTGAAGCAGGATTGCTCGGCTGCAAAAGCAGAAACTCTCCAATGGCCTTGCTATTTCTCTCTGATATAATATATCTCTGTGCCAAACACTATTCATGGGGGGGGGGGAGAATGGGAATAATAGTTCTTTCACTTGTAGTTAATGAGATGCATTGCCCAATGCTGAACAACTGAAGCACTTCCTTTTGTTATGCTAACTAGAAGCTATTCAAGCCTTCTTTCTTTGACTTCTATTTAATCCTTCCTGATTCTCTAGCCTCCAGCCAGGCAGGGAAATAGTTGAAAAGATGGAGCTTTGCACCGTGTACATCTGTTGCCTAGAAAAGTTCTTCATCACTAAATGAGAGCGAGCATGGCCTTAGTGGATGCAGTTTTAGGCACGGGGCACAACAGTAAAAATTGTTCACCATATACAAACAGTATAGTAATTGTAATTTAATATTGCATGTCATCAGCAGCGTTTGCCAGCATTTTTTCTATGACATGAGAGAAACTAGGTCTGTGACATACAAGAGCAGGCAAGATGATTTCTGACTGACAATACAGGTTCACCATTCCATCCAAAAAAGATGCACATTGAAGAACAACCCCACCTTTGACATGTGAACATGCTAGCATAATAAAATTTGCAGCAGATGCTTTGTAGTTCTGGTCTGTGGTTCTGTCTTGAATCCTCTAGAACAAGGCTTCTTAAACTTTTTCCACTCGCGACCCCTTTTCACCCGAGAAATTTTTATGCGACCCTGGGTTTATAGGTATATAAAATAGGTATACAAATCAAACATTTACTGATAATAAATCATAAAGAAATCATTTATTGTTGCCAAGTTTTTCGCAATTCCCGCATTCATTTACGCGACCCTGTATGGGGTCGCAACCCACAGTTTAAGAAGCTTTGCTCTAGAACAGGCAGTATCAAGCACTTCGCTGCCAAATAAGCCCTGCTCCTTAGTGATAAAATGCTCCAGATGGAAGGTGCGCTCTGTATTTAATGTATATGGCCATTCTGTCACCAACCTCCTGGTTAATGGGAAGATGAGAGGTTACAGCTTGTGTATGACCTTAAATGCAGAAGTAGATTTTTGGACTAGAAAATTTCGACTAGAAAATTGTGTGGCACTTTGATATGTGTTTTAGGAATTATCCTAAAATTTTTGAGTGTAGAACTCAGAGTTGTTACAAGATTCCATGTAAGACTACACAGAGGGGAGAAAAGTCAGTTGATAGATTTACAATAATGAAATGACTGATTTAGCTCTTCCCCAAGCTTAATTGAAGAGATTTGATAGAGTTCAGTGATCTCAGGCAGCATCTGTCAGTTCTGGGGTTTTTTTAATACAGGAAAATGCTTCAAGATAAGTGTGAATTGTGTTTACATACATACTTATATTCAAAGGTGGGCATGATAACTTACTGCTAAGAAGTATGACAATCCTGATTTGTACACATTTCCCTCCATGAAATAGATGAGGAAAAGAGGGGATGGAACCGGTAGTGTGATGTTCTGGTTAAAGGGTCACCCTTCCCAAAAGACGCCTGAGAATTCAAGGGGAAAATATAGTTCTTCCTTCCGTCATATTCCTCTGTTTGCTGGACCAAATGAGGAAAACAAGATTCCTGCAAAGAAAACAAAGCTTAGTTGGAGAGAGGACAGATGGACACACATTCTAGCTGTATCTGAAGAAGTGAGCTGTCTCTCACGAAAGCTCGTACCCTACCAGAAATTTTGTTAGTCTTTAAGGTGCTGCTGAACTGTTGCTCTTTTCTATTGCTACAGACAGACTGACATGGCTACCCATTGTGATCTTTCTGGTGTTCGGTTCCTCTATCTTTAGCAGGTCCCCGTGTACATATATGTGTGCACACCACCCAAAAGCGGCTTTGTAACTCAATGGAGTTTTGAGAAGCCATAAGCAGTTAATGATCAGCTGAGGAGGACATGATAAAAACATCAGGTGCAAACATACATTACGTAAAGTGGCATTCACATTACTCCCCTCTCTGAAAGGAAAGTCTAAATATATGTTTTGTTAACACACTTGATGCAAAAAGAAAAAACTTTGCCTGAGACACATACAAATATGTCAGACAGAAAAAAACAACAAGAAATTAAGATAACTTCTGCTTTTCCAATGTATTCTCCAAGCCCAGGTGTTAAAGCTACAAAAATCATGAGAGGAACAATAATGTCTTTACTATCCCGTAATTTTTATTTTATATCAAGAACCTTCATGATATTTTTTTACAATCACAGCTCACCAAACAAGGGCCAACTAGTATCTGGAAGACTCAGGTTCAAATCCCCACTTGTGCCATGGAAGCTCGCTCAGTGACCTTGGGCCCGTCACACTCTCTCAGTCTAAGCTACCTCACAGGGTTGTTGTGAGGATAAAATGGAGGGGAGGAGAATGATGTAGGCAACTTTGGGTCCCCATTGGGGATAGGGTTGCCAACTGCCAGGTAGTAGCAGGAGATCTCTTGCTTATTCGACTGATCTCCAGCCGATAGAGATCAGATCGCCTGGATAAAAATGGCCACTTTGGCAATCGAACTCTATGGAATTGAAGTCCCTCCCCTCCCCAAACCCCGCCCTCTTCAGCCTCCGCCCCCAAAATCTCCCGCCGGTTGCGAAGAGGGACCTGGTAATTCTAACTGGGGAGAAAGGCAGGGTGGGAATGAATTAAATAAATAAATTTTCGAAGGCCAGCTTGAAGAGCTTATAATTTTGAGAGGCTGACAACTGAAGATCAAGTCAGGCTTTTTTTTTTAAAATCCAGGCATGTCTATGTGTGTAATGGGTCACGAAGCACTAAATCTTGAACCACAAGTACTACAGTGGAAATGTACTCACATGATGCACTGATGTGTGCCTTTTGTTGAGAGTTACAAAAAATTCTTGTCAATTAAAAGTGAGCTTTTAAAGAAGTTACACTAGATGAGTTCAGAGTTTGTTAATCTCCAGCAATGATGGATTTTTGTTATCTGTCTTATGGGTAAGTTTATGAAGTACTTTTTATCAGTGGGGTGATAAATTATCCAACAAAAGCTGTATTAATTACTACAGCTAGTTTCTAAGCTACTGCTTTCTTCATTAAGTAATTTAAGGTTATACCTCTTCACTGATTTCCAGTTGTCTTTTTTCCCACAGATTGGAGAGAGGCAGAAAGTTCTGGTTACAGAGGAATCTTTTGACTCAAAGTTTTATGTTGGCCATAATCAATTCTACGAGCAGGTACTGTTTTATAAGGGGCAAGGGTACATGGGGTTGGATCCTATGCAGCGGCAAAAGGTTCCCTTTCTCCCAGCTGCCATTTTTTGAGCACCATAAAGATGATTTCAGGAATTGGCATACCGCATATATGAAAAGTCATGCAAAATGTGCATCCTGCATTGAGATGCAGGAAGCAGTCAAAATCCTACCTCCTGCCTTATGCAATATCAGAACTTCTACCCTTCCGCAAGGGAAAAGGAGGCATAGGGTCTATACCACAGTCTTGCTGTGTTTTTTCCTTCTAGTGTTTTTTTCCTTCTCAAGGCATGTCTACCATAGATGTTTTTTTGATAAACCAATTTCTGTGAACAGAGAATTGTTTTACAAGGAAGCATGCAACCATGTGATCATCCAACTGTGTTTTCCACACGGGGACGGAATTGTGTGGCTTTCCCATTGCTAGTACAGCTGCTGATAAAGCACAGTGGCATTGGGGCTTCCACATGGCATGTGCCCATACATTCACTGCCCTCTGCCTTAAGTGGTAGAGAACGTCGGCATATAAAAACCAACTCTTCATCTTTTTCTTAAAATATACTCACAGAAAAACTCGTTTTTTATTTTGTTGAAATGTAGACCAATCCTATTCAGAATAAATTATAGAGCCTTCCCTTACTTAAGAATGTCGCTTAAGAATACTGTTGGGGGGTTCTTCTCGTATGTGGTTGTTGTTTTTTTAAGCTTCCTGCATGCAGAAAATTACCACATAAGGGCAAAGATTAGTCTAGAATTGTTCCCCCAGTATTACAGTTTCAGGAGACATGTACTATATGATTTTGCTGGATGTATAGCTCTATGGACATGTTCTTCATTTGATGTGCTCCCACTGGAAAAACAAATTGCCCCTTTTCTGAAGTGGTATCAGAAGATGTAACTCCCAGCTTTCTGTGAAACATCTCATAACATTTCATCGGTTTCTTAATGTTTGGACACAAAATATCAAGAAGTAATGAAAACAATAAGTACCATTTTGGTTTTAAAAAAAATAAGTTCAAATCCCTTCATTGCTAAGTGCTGAAATTACAGGATGCTCTGGGTTTAAGCTGCAGCATTGCATGTCATTTTATAGTGCATTGAAATTTAAAGGTATCACTGCCTTTTCAGTCTCCCTCAGAGGTACAATAATGTATCTTAAATACTGCACATCAAATCAATGGTACTATATAAATTACATATATATAATTACATATTGACCAGAAATTATTAAATGGAAATCTCCTTGTTGGACTCTCCTTTCCTTACTCAGTTTTCTCCATTTAGTTCAATACGCATTAATTCACTAAATTACTTATTAACTATATAGCCATAAAATGCAATTATATTAATCAATCCAAAAGGAGGTAATAATACAGCTTTAAGAACATAAGAAAGGCCATGCTGGGTCAGACCAAGGTCCATCAAGTCCAGCAGTCTGTTCACACAGTGGCCAACCAGGTGCCTGTAGGAAGCCCCCAAACAAGACAAGTGCAGCAGCATTGTCCTGCCTGTGTTCCAAAGTACCTAATATAATTGGCATTCTCCTCTGATCCTGGAGAGAACAGGCACGCATCATGACTAGTATCCATTTTGACTAGTAGCCATGAATATCTCTCTCCTCCTTGAACATGTCCACTCCCCTCTTAAAGCCTTCCAAGTTGGCAGCCATCACCACATCCTGGGGCAGGGAGTTCCACAATTTAACTATACGTTGTGTGAAGAAATACTTCCTTTTATCTGTTTTGAATCTCTCACCCTCCAGCTTCAGCAGATGACCCCACATTCTGGTATTATGAGAGAGGGAGAAAAGCTTCTCCCCTGTCCAATCTCTCCATACCATGCATAATTTTATATACCCTATCATGTCTCCCCTTAACCGCCTTCTTTCCAATCTAAACAGCCTTAAGCGTTTTAACTGCTCCTCATAGGGCAGTTTTAAATCCATTCATTATCCCCCTATATTTAGTGTTTAAGGGGCAGATTGCTTGGTAGGTTTTTATTTGCTGTCTACGTTCTGCATTCTTAATACTACCAGTTAACTTGGACATTGGTGCTACCTCCAGCCATTCAGTAAGTATTCTCTTGCTGTGGAGTGCATGCTGGCCTCCAGTGGCATGTTTCCAACCACATGCTTACGAATATTTAGTGGGACTTAAATCTTCATAAGTGGGGAGGGCAGCAGTTTCTACTGATTCTACCCTCTCATTGGCCCCCTCCCCACTATTCCTGAGGGTCTACTTGGGAGTAGAGGAGGGAGAAGCAGCAAAGTCCTGTTTTGCGAAGTCCACAATATCCAGAATGCACCATACATTTTGTTGCAGTCATTAAGAAAAAAACTTCTGGATGCTGCTACTTAATTTATTTACTGCCAATGTTTTCTTCAAAAGCTTTAAAACCCAACATATGAAAGTGGCCTTGTCCCTGTGGCTGTCCCTTATTTAGATGGATTCCATTCCTCATTCTTTAATCTAGAGGCAGGCAGTTATAATTAAATAAAGACAGAATCAAATCCCACCGTGCAAAATTTGTAGGCAGCTGATTCTCAGCTTTGTACAAATATGTATACAAACAGAACACTTCAATATCAGAATCCGAAATTAATTCCTTATTTTGTTCCATGAAGTCCAATGCAGGGAAATAAAATAAAGACTGCACAGCAGTCTACAATAGTAGACTGTTCAATATATTTGCCAACAAAAGCAATAAATGCTTTAAAGCTAAAACATTCAGCAAATTTGCCAGCAGAAAACAGCATAAGCAATTGTATACCTAGTTCTCAACAAAAGTTAATCTCAAACAATAAGGGCTTTGCAGTCCTTGGAAAAATGTGGGAGTGATGGAGCCCTTCCAGACCTCTTCTAGGAGCCCATTCTAGATGATGGGAATGGCAATGAACAACAATCTTGTGTGAGTAGCAGTAGCATATGCCAGTTGCAGGGAAGGCCGTAGTCTCTCGGGTGTGTGGGTCACAAGCTGTGAAGAGGTGTAAAGGTAAGCATCAGCACCTCAAATCGAGCCCAGAAGCAAACTAAAAGCCAATGAAGCTGTCTTAATATTGCCATACTATGGACACAACGGCTGGTCCCAGTCAGCAGACAGGTCAGCACATTCTGTGCTAATGAGTTTCTGAGTTGTCTCAGTTGTCCTCATGTCGAGCATGTTATGATACTCTAGCCAAAGAGGTTAAAGGAACACAGATCAGTATAGCTATATCAGCTGAATCTAGGAGGTAAGATATACAAAAAAGATAAATATGAAAAGAAGTGCTTCAGGAAACAACTCCACCCCTGCTGCTTCTTTCAGTAGGGGTTGGTCCAGGTGTACCCTCAAACTCTTTATCCAGTCACCTAATGACAGCTAGATCCCATTCTAAAGTTCCCATCTGTAGCATAAGTTTTTCTGACTAACATCACTCCATTTTGTCTTGATTCAGCTTGTCCACACTTATCTGTTTGATCAAAGCCTTTGGACACTGGTCAAGGTCCGAGAGAGCCGCTACTTAGGGGGTTAGTGATAGGTATATCTGGATATCAGCATATCAACGACACCCCACCTTGGAAGTTACAAATAGTACATCAGCTTCATTTAAAACATTTCAAACTTTGAAGCATATCACAGTCAAACGTATATTTAAAACCCCATTGACAGCCAATTAAAATTATAATTATAAATCAAAGATTGTATTCATAGAAACGTAACTGGAATACATAAGATCAATAGGTATGTCAAGCACCCCAGGTTAGATTAAAAGGACTGTAAGGAGAGCATGTGGAATGGGTTTTTTCTGTCTTCCCTTTCCTGCTGCAACCCACTGAGCTCCCTGAAATACTATTCCTGGGGGCTCTCAGGAACAGTGTGGGGTAGAACACGGGGGTCTGCAGTTAGAGAGATGAATTGGCAAAAATCCCCCCTTTCACTATTGGAAGTGTGGGTTGGATTCAACCAACAACTTCAGGGAAGTTTTATTCAAGGAGTATAAATGTCAACAAATTCTAAATTGTTCCCTACTGCAAAATATATATATATTAGCAGATTCAAAATCTTTCAGGTACACATTTTTTTTTGTGGCAGAATAAACTATTCTTCCTCCTGTATTCACTTCTGTAGTGACACACAAATCTGGCTTCAGATTCAGCATTAATTGAGGCAGGTTTTGGGTTTTTTAAAAAAAAAATCCAGACACCTGGCATGTTTATCTACTTAAATGTGAATCCATTTTGCTTCTATTTGGAGCGCTACTGTGGCAGAAGAATTGAAAGTGACTTGTGAGTGTCACAACGCCCAACCAATCAATATGCTGCACAGCTGGCTGCTCCGGGAAAGAGAGAAAAAATGGTCGCACCTGAGCTTAATTCTCTGAAGGAAGCAGATTTAATCACGCTAGGAGGACAAATACTTATTTACAATAGTCAGCACATCTAAGAAGTCAGAGTATCAAGCCTGGATTTCATAGCCCGTTCACTGTGACTATTAAGAAGTCTCACAGTCGTTTAAAAATCATACAAAACACAGTACTGAAACATAAACATCCAGTAAATTTTTTAGAAAAAAGTAGGAAACATCAAGAAAACATATTGTCAGGAGAGTAATATGAAACTTTAAAGATAGTAAAATTGGTGCCATGCAGATGTTACTGTTTATATTCATCTTTTGTCCTAACATACACCTTCAAACAATCACATATGAAAAGTTGATCTAATGCTGCATACATTTAAATAAAACAGATAAAGATATCACCAGCTTTTCAAGAACTGCATCCAAGGGACTGGAGCTGTGAACTTTGAAGGATTTATGTTTACGGGTCTCTGTTCTGAATGAAAAAAATATGAATATTTTTCAATGTCCCAGTTAGAAAAAATTGTGTCCTTCTTTAAAGGTTCTCGTGCCAAAAAACCCAGACTTCATGGGTAAAATGGTGGAAGTGAACATTTATGAAGCAGGGAAACACTTTATGAGAGGGCAGCCAGTTCCAGATGCCAGAGTGTTCAGCCCATCTGTTACTAGACCATTAGTCAAAGGAGAAGTTTCTGGTTTAACAGAGGTGAGTAAAAGACTTTTCAGACTTTGCTACTGTAGTAAAACAGCTGTGCAAGCAGCGTAAGTCTAAACTGTTCATTGTTGTTTACAAGGCTCTGTTTACATTTGTGGGTCTTTAACATTTCTTGAAACATTACTTTAATTATCTTAAAAATCTGAATTTTAAAGATGCTACTAATGTGCTTAGATTTGTTCCATACTGAGGTAGCTGTAGCTTCGTTTTTATTTTATTATGGTAAGAAGGGGACAATACTAGCAGACAGAAGGAATGAGTATCCATGTATCCCCTCCTAAACATAAGGTCCTCTTCCCACATTATCCTTTTACTGGAAAGCCATTGAAGTCAACCAATTTTATTTATTTATTGAAATCATGTATATAGTTTGAAGCAGCTATGTCATGTTTTTTTTTTTATTGTATGTCCAGTATGCATTCAGTATAGGTAGAATTACCACATATGGAGAGATTCCATAACAAAGTGGTGGTTTGGAATGGTGGAGTCTGCTCTGGAGAACCGGGTTTGATTCCCTACACCTCCACATGAGTGGCGGACGCTAATCTAGTGAGCTGGATTTGTTTCCCCACGCCTACACATGAAGCCAGCTGGGTGACCTTGGGCTAGTCATGCTCTCTTACCCCCACCTGCCGCACAGGGTGTCTGTTGTGGGGAGGGGAAGGGAAGGTGAAGACTGTAAGCCGGTTTGAGTCTCCCTTAAGTGGTAGAGGAAGTCAGCATATAAAAAACAACTCTTCTCCTCCTCCTCCTCCTCCTCTTTCTGGGCATCCAAGCCAATTACTTTCTTGAATCCCAGTGGAAGCAAGATTGAAATGTAGTGGTATCATTGGTTTCATTCAAAAGTACCTAGAACTGATAAGCTACTACCTGCTGACCACCTTGACTAGACGTGGAAGACTGGAAACCAACATACAGTTCTTCAGTACCAGCTGGTTCAAAGGGAAACTTTTTTTAACTATCGACTTGCATTCAGTTCTGTAAGGATTGATGGCATTAGCCTTGTCCACAATGGCACAGTGATCAATATGACTTGCAAGCACCTTGTCCACATTCCCAAGTGTCAATAAGTAAAGCTCAACCACAGAAATCAGACAAGAGGAATGTGATAGATGAGAGGCAGATGGGACTGACAGTTATGATTGACTGGCCTGAAAGAGTAACCCAGGCTGGGAAAAGGCCCATTCCCCAGAAATATTACCCCATGAGCAGGGGTTTAAGATCAGATATTAAATGCATAGCTCCAAGCACAGCCCCAGCATGGACAAATGAGAGAAATGGGTGGTATAGAAAGACCAGAACCCTTCGGAGTTGGGCTCCTTTAAAGGCCCCGACCCCCTGCAGACACTGTGATGCTTTTCAGGTGCAGTACGAGAGCAAGAAACTCCGTGGTTCACAGAAAGAAGATTGTGCTGTTTGGGGTCTTTGGATTGCTCCAAATGACGACATGAGCTCTGCCAGAGAGGCAAATTAAAAACCTGAGATTCAGGAGCAAGAGTTAGAGAGACTGCGAGCGGCACACTTTGACTTGCTCGTGGACAAAGGCTCGTATGCTTCGGCCGCCCAGGATGCCAGGCAGAAATTGGAGGCCGTCTTAGCCAGGGCAGAAGCCTCTGAAAAGAGAGCTGCTTCACCAGAGCAGCAGCTCACCCACACCCAGCATGCAGCTCAATATTTAGCTGCACATGCTAAAACCCAGCGCACCAAAGTCAGCCACAAGGCGTGCCAAGAGGAAATTGATTCTTTAAAGAAACAGCTAGGATTACCCTCACAGCTTCCGTTCATCCAGAGACCCTCCCAGACCTCCCAGGTCCAGGTCCATATGAGCCCCTGCCAGAATTCTCAGTTCCCACCTTCTCCAGTCAACCCTGACTGGACAGCTTCTGCCCGCCCCCCAAACATACCATCTCTTTGATATGCTAACACCTGTCTATTGGACAAGCTGGACCAGGTGGGCTTTTGGGCTCTAGAACATAAGAAAGGCCCTGCTGGATCAGTTTGGGCAGTGACAGGAGCAGGGGAAGGCACGGGAACAAAACCAGAGGTAGGGCCAGACTATCTGGTAGAGAACTCCACATCCCATCTAACAGGGGAGATGGGGAAAAGAAGAACAACTTTCTGCCCCAGTCTCCGTACAGCATTGCCTTTTACTTGCCTGCTTGACAGTTGCTTGCCAGAGAGGAAGTGAGAGAAGCCTGCTGGGGAGAAATGTTACAACGGAGGTTCTGGGTGATTCTCGTATAGATTCTGGTCCTAAAGTGGAGTCCAAGTTACTGTAACAGCTGCTGAGGATGTAAACCCCTCTTTACAGAGAAAAACTAGATCAGACAGTACAGACAAAATGAACGAAGGGGGATCTTTATCTCCATTAATGGCTTGGAATAGGCATTCAAATAGACATTCAGAGTCGCTGTAAATTTTCATTTACTTCTCTTTGGACCTCACCCATTGTCTCATTTGTCCCCCATTGTCTCATTGAGAGCCAGTGTGGTGTAGTGGTTAAGAGTGGTGAACTCTAATCTGGAGAACCGGTTTGATTCGCCACTCCTCCACATGAGTGGCGGACTCTAATCTGGTGAACTGGGATGGTTTCTCCACTCCTTCACATGAAGCCTCCAGGGTGACCTTGGGCTAGTCACAGTTCTCTTAGAGCTCTCTCAGCCCCACCTACCTCACAAGGTGTCTGTTGTGGGAAGAGGAAGGGAAGGTGATTGTAAGCCGGTTTGATTCTCCTTAAAAGGTAGAGAAAGTGGGCATATAAAAACCAACTCTTCGTCTTGCCCAGTCATCCAATAAACCAGCAAGGCCACGTTAACAATCTGCTCAATTGATTCCCCTGTTCTGAGACTCTGGTAGAGCTCCCTTCTTTAGCACAAATGTTGAGGTTCATCAAAGAAGTCAATGATGTCATGGTTAGAGTGATGAACTAGGACTGGAGAAACCCAGGTTTAAATCATGGCTTGGCACAAGCTCACTCAGTGACCTGGGGGCCAATCACTCTTTCCTGGCCTAGACTATCTCACAGGGAAATGTTATGAAAATAGAATGGAGGAGGAAAGAACCATATATGCCACCCTGAGTTCCTTCAAGGAATGGTGAAAGAAAAATAAATGGTATGATTGTATAACTTCTTAGCTGATCCTAAGTATCTTGCTACTCTGACAGAAATTGGGAACGAATAGTAATATTATGAAAACATGGTAATTATTACTATATTGATGCTTGATTCAGAGAAACTGCCCCATAAAGCATATTTTTACTACTGCATATTTAAAGTTAGACTCTGAAAAGAGTTTGGAGTAAGACTCCTAGAACACCATAATATATCTCTGTGTATATTTATCTTTCCCCCACATGATGCTGTCTTGGTATGAACAAAGCTTTTCCCATTGTTAGAACCATGGCCATTGACTGGTTAATACAGGTTAACAGCTTTATTAACTTCAGGAAGGAAGTTATGCAAATGAGCCAACTAATTTATTTGGCAAGTTACCACATCTTTAAAAAATGGCTTTAAAAAAACCCAACTGCTACCATTCTGTCTGAGCTTCTTTGGTTTGATTGCTGCATCTAGAATGAAAATGTGTTTGTTTGGTTTATTAGGTACAGTGCTTCGCAATGCCTCTCTATGGAGGGGGGCGACCTCTTCCAGACCCCATAAAATCGGACCCCCTTACCCAATCTTCACCAAATTTCAGAGGTTGTGCAAGGAGAGTCCCTTCAAGTTATGTTGAGAATTTGGGGGCTCTACCTTCAAACATGCCTCCCCAGCCGAACCGGAAAAGCCGAATTATTCGGCTTTCCTGGGAATCTCATATTCAGCTCAGCTGATTCCCATGCCCCCATCCCCGGTAAACCTGAGCCGAAAATAAGCTGAAATGGCAATTTTCAGCTATATTTTTGGCTCAGGTTTACCGATATGCAGAAGCCTAATCATGGGAGATGTGGATTCTTACAGGACCCAAAAATTCATGGGGAAGAGCAGCAGTCTCCTAGTGCCTTCTGGACTCTACTTGTGAGGAAGAATTGTAAACAGCACAACATGATACATCTCAGTCACAGCTAAGCCAGGCAGTCCAGCTGGCTACTGTAGCCAGTGAGACAGAAAGCCATTGAGATGTCCTACAGAAGTAATAGGGATACCAGTCCACAAGTTGTCAAGGCAACCAAGTCTGTTTCAGTACTAAAACCAGGTCCAAAACAACACTGAAACCTGATAAAGGTTGTTACGAATAGATGCTAGAAGGCAAGTCAGCCAGTTGATTATGTTGGGCTTTCTAGGACTTTTGAAACAAATCTGAAGCCAGGATATAAGAGTGGATGGGACAGGCAGAAGGACCACTGAGAAAACATTATTCAACAAACAATAGTTTGAGAAGTGGGCTAACTGGAGGGGCTGGGAAGAGCGAGCAGGAGGATGAAAAGAAACAAAACAAGAGAGCAAATGAACGCAAAGCATGAACGGTCAACCAACCTGCCAGAAGATGCTGCTTGCTTCCTTTTACAACGCCTGTAAAGAGTCAGGGATTAAAGACAGTCAAGTTATGCACAGATGAATTTAACTGCAAAGTGATTCCTGATGCAGCATTCAGTTTCAGTAACTACATTATCCTTGAAAAAGATGCAGAGAACGATGTGGAATAGCTAATCACTTCAACCAGCTGCTGCAAGATGTGAAAATGAGAGCGCAATAGCAGGTATTGACCATGGCCACCATGCCCAACTTGTAGGCCTTCCTGGAGCATAATGAAACAGGATGCAGAACTAGATGGACCATTGGCCTGATCCAGCATGGATATGCACAATCCTAAGGAGGGGTAGTTAGGTGCTGGCTGAGAACGGTGCAGCCATGCTGCCTCCTGAGAGGTTTCCCGGCTGATAAAGTCAGAAATAAATCACTCCTCCATGGAGTTTCACAGGGCTACTGCAGTATTTTGATGGTGTAGCTCCATTGCAGCATGAAGGGGGCATTCCCAGGCCCAAATGGGTTGGGAGCTGACTAACGTCCACCCCTGGGAACGCCCCTCCAATGCCGGTGCGGGCCATCACTTCTAGAAAAGCAGCAACACCTGTGCCCGAGGTGCACTCTGCAGCATCATTCCCCAGGGCCACTATTCCCCAGGGCCATCATTTCCCAGTCTCCCTGCACTGGTGTCCATGCCACTTTGCACAGCACAATTGGCACAGATGCCAGCGAAGGGTCATACCAGCTCCTATGTGACTCCGCCCCCCCTTAGGATTGCTCCGTTAATGTTCTTAGAGACAGTCCAGAATGTAGATTTTAGCACACTAGTAGATTCTGCAAACATACGTAGCTTATAATGTGTGTATCTGCTGAATTTACTGCTATGCTAACGTATAGTGTATATATCCCAAGAAGAATGTGTGTGACCCAATTTCAGCATTCACGTTTTCCAAGTGCAGTTAGTAACTACTTAATAGAGCTATTTTTTTCTCATTGGAACTGAACCAGAGCTGCCATTGTGAGGAATATGTGCTTCCAATAAACCTGTAGCTGGAGGATCAGCAGGTGACTGATATTTTAGATATTAAAGTGAAAGGTGGACAGAAATAATGATTAAAAGCAACAGGAAACAAGTGGCTTTCACAATGAGCTGTGATGCTAATGCAAGCAGGGGGCAAGGACCTCAGGTGTTGCGATGCTGTCCTTTAGCTCTTTATGACTGAATTTCTTACTTTCTGAATGAGGCGCAACAATGGGAAGGTGACATCCAAAACAGCATTTCAGAATTCTTTGGCTGAAGAGGTTGCTCTTTCAATTAATTAGGCACTCATGCTTTTGTTCACAAAAAGCAAAGCTTATTTTCTTCCCTAGACCTTGAGCTTCCATTCACTATAAGATCATCCTTGAAATCCCAGTTGCTCCTCATGGCATAAGGTTGTATATACCTGTTTGCCAGCAGATCCAGTACTTATCACCTGGATTTCAGCTCACCCAGCAAATTATTAAGAACTGTTCAGCATTGTCAGTGGTGAAAAACTGGCAGATCCACAAGTTGAGCAGCTCCATATGAATCAGTCATCGTCTGGAGAAGCTTCCACCCGGCGTGAGTTGCATGTGGTTGCCTGGTAGCTGCATGCTTGAGTGAATCAGGCCCAAACAATTTGAGAAATAAAGAAAGCCAGTAACTGCATAATTTTGCATGTTTCATATGGTGGCTTGTTGCCATGGTCTCTCAGGCTAAAGAATGCCTAACCTGGAAGGAGTGAAGGCTTGGGTATTTTTTAAAAGCATATTGTTGGCAGTATATAGAAATGAAATTAGATTTTTTTTCATTCTTGTTTTCACCTGAGGGAATGGACTCTTTCAAGGCTAATTTTTATTTTTATATAGATAAATTTGAAGTGTAAAGATGTGTCACTGGCCACCAAGATTAGGTTAATTCATGCCATCGTATTCCTTATTACTATGTATGGGTGTGAAATCTGGACAGTGAAGAACGCTGACAGGAAGAAAGTAGACTCCTTTGAAATGTGGTGTTGGAAGAGAGTTTTACGGATACCATGGACTGCCCAAAAAAAAAAAAAAAAAACCAGTGGGTTATAGATCAAATCAAGCCTGAACTGACCCTAGAAGCTAAAATGACTAAACTGAGTATTTTGGTCACATTATGAGAAGGCAAGAGTCACTAGAAAAGACTAAAAGTTGAGGGCAGCAAGAAAAGAGGAAGACCCAACAAGAAATGGATTGACTCAATAAAGGAAGCCACAGCCCTCAATTTGCAAGACCTGAGCAAGGCTGTCAAAGATAGGACATTTTGGAGGACGTTGATTCATAGGGTCGCCATGAGTCGGAGGCGACTTGATGGCACTTAACACACACACACAAATTTGAAGTGGATTTTCTAATCTCAGCTCAAAAATACATTGTGACTGTGCGGCAGCCGCCTTCCACATTTAATACATGCAGCAGAGATACAGGAAGAAAGTGTCTTTATAAGAGAGGCGGGTTGAGGCAGTTTATGGTTCTGTGAGTAGTACTGCTACTGGAATTGGTAGCTCCAGTGGCAGAGAGAAGAGGTGATGAGAAGGATTGTCCTCTGCTTAGTGCCTCTTATTTTTTAATCTTTAAAGGCTGGTTTGGGTCATATTTCCATACTAGTGTTTTGAAAACTCATTAGTTTTGAAAACTAATTTGTTTTTAATGTCAAAAAGATAATGTTCATTGAAGTTCAAGATACTGGGATCTCCAGATGAGATTCCCATGTGCTTTGACATATAGGTCCTATAATATCTGGTGCATGACAAAGGAAAGCATCTTTGGCCATCTTTCACCAAATCCCAAGACTGCTTTAAAGTCTGAAAAAGAAACATTTTTTCAGATGTGACTCTTAGAATGCAGTCCTCAACAGAGATACATATATTGTACAATTTAAAACTGCCTTTAGTGGCTGGGTTACTCTCATTTTCAAAATCGACAGGCTTTAAAATGTTCCTTTTTTCTTAGAGAAATGCTCTGACATCTGCAGTTGTGAGGGGGGAAATCTTTACACATGTTCTGTTTCTATAGAGCCAGAAGGGTTTTGTTTTTGTTTTAAAAAATGCCTTTCATGGACATTTGGTTACACAGGGCAGCTGTAATGGTCCCTGGGAGAAGAATGATAATGGGCTATCTTGATAGAATCCAGCTGAGTCATCATACAAAAATGCTTTCAGTCTGTGTGATTCTTTCATGAGAAATCTCTAATTGTATGTAAAGTAGTAAATGCTGCTTACAGCATTTTTTGCATGTTTATTTTTGGGTCATAGTCCTAGTTTCTGTTGCATGCCTGAAATACTTTTGCACTTGAAATAGCTGCGTCTCTGGAGTTAATTTTTTCCTTGGGTTTCGTCATAACTCACTCCATATGTTGATTACCCTTTGGATGAACCAATTTGGGCTGAATACTTCATCTACATTAATTTTGTTTCTCACGGCTTAACTCTTGAACTGGCCCCTTGTTTCGGCTTCCAACTGTTATCGTTAGAACAAGCATAAAATAAACCGCCAATGAATATTGATTGCTGTTTGCATATATTGCGTATTTGAACACACTTGTGATGAACAAAAGAAAATTCCACCATCTTTTCTCCCTGTTCCGAACTGACCAATCAGCTGAAACAAGCTGAATAGAATGCTAAACTGAAAAGAAAAGAAAAACCTGTGGGGACAAATAAGGCAGTGGGGTGTTGGAGGGAAAACGAATTTCTGTGCCAGGGGTGGGGAACCTTTTTTCCACCAAGGGCCATTTGGATATTTATAACATCATTCGCAGACCATACAAAATTATCAATTTAAAAATTAGCCGACCAAGCCCTAAGCAGGCAGCTGCTCCAGATGACCAACCCCCGGCACGGACAAGCAACAGGCATCCAACCGGTGGCGCACTCACCCACCCGGTGGTACAGGATGGTCTGTTGCACCAGCCAGACGTAGCCGTCCAGCTGCACGCCAGAGTTGCTCCTGCTCTGCATGGTTGGGGCCGGATTCTACAGCCGACTCCTGCTACCTCTGCCTGCAGGGATGAAATGAGGACACACTGGCTAAGAACTCCCCCCCCCCCGCGCGCATTCTGGCCCTGCCCCCTTTAACCCCTTCATTGTCACCACTTCCACCCCCAGCCCTCTTGTAGTACAGAGGGAATATGCTTCTCCATGGCCCGGGAGGGAAAGGGTTAACACAGTTTCTTGGGCGGTCCTAGCAGCTCCATAGCTAACGACTCTTCCGCAAGGGGGGAAAAGGTTTCTTTTCTCAGCAAAACAAACTCACATCTGCCTTGAATAGAGGCTATTCCTGTCCGCGGAAGGGGCAGATCACCAGTCTTAGATCCTTCTGAGCTAGAGATCTGCCAGGACCCACAAAGGGCCAGACCAGATGATTTCGCAGGCCCTGGGCCTGACGTTCCCCACCCCTGATCTATGCCAATAAGGATTTGAATTGAATTGAATTGAATTGACTGAAAACGAATAAGAGGCATCCTGGACTAGGCAGGGAGTCCACTAAGAAGTATATTGACTGATTTTGACAGGCAGGGTTTGGGTGCTGTTCCCAGATAAAAACAGTGAACTTGTTCAAGCTGTCTAGCTGTGTCTTTAAGGCAGAACTGCTGAAAGGTCAAACATTGTAACTTTTAAGTATAACACACCTCCCAGCTCTTGTAACTGTGTCAGCGAGCAGGTTGGAGCGCGAAGGAATTACAAGTCATGCTTACCAACTGAATAAACTTATTTGTTTTGTTATATGACTCCCATGTTATCTCAGCCTTAATAATCCACTAAACACTGTGTAGGATCCAAGTCAAAGGGGTCTGGATTCGACACTGATGGTCCCAGGATTAAGGAATTTTGTGTATGTGTCAAATGCACATTAAGTAACAGGAATCTACTTTACCTCACACACCTAAAGCTGATGGTGGACCTTGTTTAAACAAATAAAAGGAAGGTTGTGGGTGGTGAGGTTGGACTCAACTCTCCAGCCTGAGGGACTTGATAAAGGGGTAGAAAATACGATAACGAAAGAAAGGCCTGGACCGGGGGGTTGTGACAACACCTATATGGGAGCACAGTCAGTCTTAATCCCAGAGCTGGCTGGGCCTTTTTTATATAATCAAAGTGCGCTTTGATTAATACCGTGAACATGCACTGCTCATTTTTCAGTTCCCAGTTCTTCCATTCCCATACCATTTCCTGCGGCATTAGTATAGGGTTGCCAACTTCCCACAATTGCAATTGATCTCCAGCCGATACAGATCAGTTCACCTGGAGAAACTGGCTGCTTTGGCAATTGGACTCTATGGCATTGAAGTCCCTCCCCAAATCCCGCCCTCCTCAGGCTCCGCCCCCAAAACCTCCCACCGGTAGCAAGGAGGGACGTGGCAACTCTATATCAGTAGCAGCTGCATATGAAGGAGTCAATGGCTGCTATACCTAACACAGCAAATCAAGTAAGCAAAATCTCAGTTTGGGCCTAGTTGGGTCTCAGGTCTGGCTAACACCAATAGTCAAATGAGTATCTCTTAGACAGCTGTTCAATGATGCATTTAATGGCTGCTGCATTCAGCTGCTAATTCAGCTGACAAACCTGAGAATCAGTGACAGCTGCCCAAGGATTGAGATGTCCGCCTCTTCTAGAGGAAGTTGTAAGCTGCCCTCCCCCCCCAAAAAAAGAGCAGGTTCATACTTTGAAGGTGCTACTACATATATTTCTTTGGACTTGAACTTGCTTTTCTCCACTCAGTGTAGAGTGGAGGGGAGCAGGTGGTAACAGCTCTGCCATTGATTGCCATTGATGGCAACAGTCTCTCCTGAGCCAGGCAGGCACTCACATCCTGGTTGGAGACTCCATGTCCTTTGTGACATTTCTTTCAGCAGTTTCAGCTGATATGCCAGCTACAGCTGTTCCTTGAACAGTGAGATTTGGCCATCATGACCCAAGTTAGATTGCAGTAATGTGCTTTACACGGACAGTCTAGGAACTTCAGCTGTTTCAAAGTTTGGTGGCCAGGGTGTTGTTGTGGGTGTTACCATACCCCCACAAACATGTGAACGTGAATTTAGACAGACATGGGGAATTAGCTTTCACGTTTGTGCAGGGAGTGGAAAACTGGGATCATTTACCTAAAGAGGTGGCTGCGAGTAGCAAGTTTCAACAGGAAGAGGATGACAGAAAACAGATTCAAAGGTTTAAAAAGAAATATGGAGTTTATTGAGGGATTTGGTAAAAGAGTGGGGGGAGGACTTAGCAAATACTAGCAAATACTAAGTCAAAGCACAGACAAATAGTACATTCCTTATCCAAACTAACAATATAAGAACAACAACCAGATGTGAGGCCTATAGCAGAGATGAGTAAAGTGCCAAGTCTCTATGTAGTACATTTTATTTAGTTAGTTATTTTACATTTCTGCCCTGCCCTCTATTGTTGACCACAGCTGGGCTCAGGGCATCTAACAACACAAACATAACGATTTCATTCATAGCAATAAAAGTATACATAAAACTGTTTAAAACGCTAACACCGTTTAAAACGCTACAGCAATTCATCAGTTCTGATAACTAATCGGTACCAGTGTATAGAACAGGTGGCACACTGTAGAGAACAGGGCCAAGAAAGCCCAGAAGCACAATTGTGGGGCCCCAGATAATATCATAATAATATGGGGGGATAGGGAGGCCAGATCTGATAGAACAGTTGCTGCCCTCAGCTATAGGCCTGGTGGAATATCTCTGTTTTGCAGGCCCTGCAGAACTCTTTTAAAATCCTGCAGGCCGGAGCCAGGGCCAAGAAAGCCCTGACTCTAGTCGCAGACAGCCAGAGGGCCAGGGACCACTAGTAAATTATTGTTCACAGATCTTAACTCTTTCTGGGGAGCATACCAGGAGAGATGGTCCCTTAGGTATGATGGTCCCAGCCCATGTAAGGCTTTAAAGGGTTTGGAAAATAAAGGGAGATAGATTAAGATGGGGAGCAAAGATATACCTGTCCCAGTCTGAGTAAAAATCAGGTTGGAAGAAGGAAGGATCCAGTGTGAGGGAGTCTGAGTTGCAGTCCAGTTTGTAGCCAGGATCAGACTCAAATTACTGGCTCTAGACAGGCCAGTTATATTGTTTTAGGTCCATAGGATAACGTTGGTTCTTTTCTGTAAACAAAAGAATGTGATAGATGATAAAGGAATGCTTGAGAGCTGGGCCACTTACCAGGAGAAGACTATTGAACAGACTAAATTACCAGGGAAGGGAATCTTTTGATTGAACTATAATTCAGAATTACAACACTGGCGACGTGATGCCGAGTTATATATTCGGCAAGAACTTTGGGACAATGGGAAGATTTGAATCAGAGGTTCCATTGGATTAATGATCGGTGATTGCATATCATGTACTGGCAGGGGCATATGTGTCTTTATACCTGATGTGGCTTAATTGCTTTCATCCTGTTGTCAGCCTTACACTTCCTAATTTCTCCCACAAAGGCTTCCTTGAAAGTTGACGTTGCTGCAAGATCCATGGTGAGATGCAAAACATGGCGATTGCTCTCCATACTATGTTCTTCCCTTGTGGGGGACTTGCTAATGGTGATACACATGCAGTACATACATTCAGGCTGGGAGGGAGGGGTGTGCAAATGAAAGGGGGGCTGGCATCATGAGCTGGCCACATGGATCACTTTACCCCATATCACCGGCTGCCTTTTTGTTTCTGAGCACAATTCAGAATTCTGGTTCTTACATTTATTTATTTACTAACTTCATTCATACTCCATTTGTCTCCTTAATGGGGACCCAGAGTGGTTTACATCATACTCCTTTTCTCCTGTGAGGTAGTTTAGGCTGAGGGTGCATGACTAGCCCAAGGTCACCCAGCAAGCTTCCATGGCAGAGTGACGATTTGGACCTAGGTATTCCAGATCCTGCCCTGGATGGCCCAGGCTAGCCTGATGTCGTCAGATCTCAGAAGCTAAGCAGGCTCAGCCCTGGTTAGTATTTGGATGGGAGACCACCAAGGAATACCAGGGTTGCTGTGCAGAGGAAGGCACTGGCAAACCACCTCTGTTAGTCTCTTCCCATGAAAACCCCAAAAAGGGGTCGCCATAAGTCGGCTGCGACTTGACGGCACTTTACACACACACACGTTCCAGATCATAGTCTGACTGCCTAACCACTATGATTACCACTGTTTTATGACCACTGTTTTTAACTTCTGGAATGGTGTGTTGCTGTTTTTGTGTTGTTTATGCCTCAGAGTTTTATATTGCTGATTTTTATTATTTTATATTATGCTTTTGTTGTTTGTTTTTTCCTTTGTTAGCTACCTCAAAAAGGTCTTTAGAGACCTATACATCTCCAGAATGAACAAATAAAACCTGACCTCTGGTGTGAGGAAACAGCTGGGTCAAAAGCAGGAAAAATGCATGGTACAGTTCTTTTAGCATTGTACCACTTCAGACCATATGTGGGGAATTATGTATCTGCACTTTCATACAAAATAACTCCCTACAAATGAGATGCTAGCACCTTAAGGAAAATACTACACTGAAATTTTACATGGAGCTGGGGGCACATTCAGGCATAAGGGCACCCATCTGAGCCAAAAAAGGATTACATTATTGAATCTATTAGATCATAGGAAGAAAGGTACTTTTGCCCAGACGTTTCCTGGTAACAACTTCGCATTGGCCATTCTTTCCAAGGCCACTGTGTATAATAAGTATTAGAAATAGTGCTTATCTTGCTGAACTGTTTAACATGCAGGTCCACATAGAAACAAATCATTCAGAGAACCATGTAAACATAGATTAATAAGCCACAGTTCCTCAGAGGAAGAAATTGTATTCTTGTTTCCTCAGGGATCACCTTACTATGTAAAGCTCTTATTATAGTACCTTCTTCAATTGAGAAACAGGCACCAAAAATAACTAAGAACTTCGACCAACCCAGGTCACAAGGTGTCTATAGTGTGAATTTCTATGTCTGTCTCCTGTGGTTGAAATGACAATACTATTAAATATATACCACTTATACTACAATACAGATTGCAATTCAAACAAATAGCATAGCATACCAAGTTGAGGAGTTATATATAACAAAGGAAAATCCTTGTTAACAAGTATTGAAATGTATCTTTTACTTATAATAGACTTTTTCTTCATACTACAGACAGCATTTCATCAGGTAAAGTAAAAAAGGCATGTAAACCACATCAAGCTGCCATATATTGTACACAAACCAGGTAGTGCTTCAACAGGTATAGAATAGCATAATTGCTGACTACTCTAATTGCAAATGCCCATTCTTGCACAAATCTTCAAGACTTCTTGAGGTACATGTGTTCAGAAACAGTCCATTTCATATCAATACTTCATCAGCCGGTTTCATATCATTAGCTCAAATCTGAGGAACGTAATTTTGGAGTCCTTCTAAGGTGCTAGTTCATAACTTATCCTTATGGAGAGTTAAACTTCTGTGGTTGTCATTTTTAATGCCTCTCTGATTATTTCTTTCAAATTTTCTTTTATTGGACAACTGATAGATGATCTTGGCATTAACGAACTTTCCTAAGACTACTTGGGGATAGATGTAGACAGAGAGAGCTAGCTCTCAGAATCTCTGCTATGCTTATGAATACAGGCGCTCATTGATCCTGCTTCTCTTATTTTGCAAGAAATTATATATTGCTTAGGACCTCTGTGATTATTTCATACTTGATACAAACAGATTGTTTCCAAGATAAAATTTTAAAACCATTTAATGTACCTAACCCGCAGGGAGGGAGAAATTGCCTTTATCAGTTCTAGTGATGCATGAGTCTTAGAAAGCATTCTTGCAAAGATAATTATGCCGCACCTCTTGTTGGCTGGCTGGCTGCTACATATTGATAAGCTGTGTTGCTGTGAGCTCATTCATCTCTGGTAAGTGAGGCAGGGAGTTGTTGGAAATGCAGCTTTTCACTTCATTGAGGTAGGAAGGCTTGTAGCGTTCTTATTCTAAGGAAATTCTCCTCAAAGTAAAGGGCAATTTAGCCCCAGTTTTTGTTACAATATGCTTTAAAATCAACCACTCCTTGCAGGTTGCTCAAGAGAGCAAGGGATTCTATAATAATTCCTTGTAAGCATCTTAAGACTACTAGGGGAGAACTGCATATTATGTGACTACATAAAACTACTATATTTATTCATCAAGTTTACTTTTTTCTAAGTAATTTTTTTATTTATTATCAGAAAAAGAAAGAAAAAACACAAAAATATATTGGTTCTTGTAGGTTATCCAGGCTGTGTGACCGTGGTCTTGGTATTTTCTTTCCTGATGTTTCGCCAGCAGCTGTAGCAGGCATCTTCAGAGGAGTAACACTGAAGGACAGTGTCTCTCAGTATCAAGTGTGTAGGAAGAGTAATATATAGTCAGAAGGGGGTTGGGTTTGAGCTGAGTCATTGTCCTGCAAAGTATTAAAGGTAATGTGCAAATCATTGTCCTGTAAGAATCAAGATAATGTGCTAATGAGGGTGTGGTATGTTAATGTGGAACCATTGTATCCTGAAGTGATCTGTTAACATGTGGAATCCAAGGCTAATCCGCATGGCTATTGTGGACTGTAGTCTTTGTTAGTCTGGAGGTTTTCAGGGCAGGAAGCCAAGCCTTATTCATTCTTAAACTCTCTTCTTTTCTGTTAAAGTTGTGCTGATGTTTGTGAATTTCAATGGCTTCTCTGTGCAATCTGACAAAATAGTTGGTAGAATTGTCCAGTATTTCAGTGTCTTGGAACAAGACCCTGTGTCCTGTTTGGGTCAATCCATGTTCAGTCACTGCTGATTTCTCAGGTTAGCCAAGTCTGCAGTATCTTTCTGCAGTATCTATATAAAAGATACTGCAGTATCTATATAAAAAAAATCTCTGTCTAAGCTTTCCATGGGAAAAAATTATTCCCACTTTTAAAATCTGGATTGACCCATAGATTTAATTTAGCATGTGAAAACTGGGTCAAATTTATATTGTCATGGCATTATACACCATAATTCTCTAACTGCAGAAATTGCAGGAGGAACAGGATCTATTTTAGCATGACTAGAGCCTAATCAATTCTGTTGAAAGAGGGGCACCAGACAAGAAGCCTCAAAATACCCCGAGATTCATAGACCAACTGAGGTGAAAAATCCCAATAATGAGTACAAGTGAATTTGAAATACCAAATAATTATTCTGCCGGATCTTGACCTCTAACCACGTACTTTCCCAAGGATTTGCATTAACTTGGCTGTGAATGCCAAGGCTTTAACATGGGGAGAGCTATAACAGGACAGATAAGGTGAAGTAGAATCCCCCATATCAGAAGCATATAAATTAACAATTTAGACTTATTAACAGAGCTCATATAGCAGAACTGTTGTCAAAGAAACTAATCAAAATGTTAGTTTTAGTATCTCAAGGTTACCCTAACTAATATAGGCTGGCAAGTTGGATGCAGAAAGTCTATGGCAGGACAGTAGCTGGGATTCCAAACTGCTAACTCCAAACTGAAAAACCTTTACAAGAGATTTGACTGTGTTTTTATAAGTAACTTGCGTGTGAAATTGACATGTGGCCAAAAGTCCTGCTTTAGGCATGGTTCGAGGGTTACATACATTTATTGCTGGGCAGAACAAGTCTGAGCTTGTCAGGACAAGTCTAGGCCTGTGCTAGACAGTGCATTCAGTGTATACCTACACCTGTACCCCTTAGAACTGGAGGCAATTTGGCCCATTTAATATAGACTAATGGATGTATATGTAATTTAAATCAATTAATATTTTATGTTTCTAACTCTCTGTGACAAGTGAGGATTAGACCTTTAAATATCATACTGTCCTGATAGGATGTGTGCTGAATGTTCTAAAAGAACTACAATGTGTGCCACGTATTCTAAAAGAACCATAACTTACTTTATTTGAAAAATCAACAACCCTATGATTTTTCAAGTTGTTTGGAAGTTATTGTTGTAGGATTGCTGAAAGCATAGTTCTTTGTTTCAGGCACAAAGAGCACTTCTGTGAGATTATCCAAATTCAGGTTAAGTTGGAAAAACCTTCCCACCTCTGCCCCAAAAACCCAGAACTTGATGTTTCCAGTGAGAGAGTTCTTGTTAACGACTTTTAAACTTGGCTGAGCATGAAATTAAAAAAGATTCTCAAGTCACTCCCTCAGGTGTTCAGATGTATGCTAGCTGGCATTAAAATACATGGGGGCACTGGCAGACAATGGAACCATGACAGCTTGATATAAATAACCTTCTGGTGAACTCATTGAGAGCCAGTGTGGTCTATTGCTGGACTCACACCTGGTTGATCCAGTGTTCAAATCCCAGGTCAGACATCAGCACCCACTGACACTAGCATGAGAAGTATGCACACAGGCCCACATGCCAAGGGAACTACCCAAAGGGGAACAGTTTTAGAGCAATCTAAAACATGGGAAATAGACTAATTGATCCTCACTGGGATAGCCTTGGGCAAGCTGAAAAATGGGGACAGTGGTCAGATTCTTTAGCTGAAAGAAAGACAAACACCTTTGGAAATGGGGTAGTTGCTGGTTACATTCAAGTGCTAAATTCTTCTCCTTCACCCCTGCTGCCACCACCCATGGAAACTCACAGTCATACTTGGAAAGAATCATATTTCATTTATTTATATTTTTGTATTTAAAACATTTATTAGCTGCCTTTCTCCCTTAGGGAATTCAATGCACCTTGAAGATAAAGGTAAAGGTCCCCTGTGCAAGCACCGGGTCATTCCTGACCCATGGGGTGACGTCACATTTCGACGTTTTCTAGGCAGACTTTGTTTGCGGGGTGGTTTGCCAGTGCCTTCCCCAGTCATCTTCCCTTTACCCCCAGCAAGCTGGGTACTCATTTCACCGACCTCGGAAGGATGGAAGGCTGAGTCAACCTTGAGCCGGCTACCTGAAACCAGAATTTTAAAATCACTACTCAGGATTGCTACTAAACTTAATCAAATGCAGTCCTAAATAAAAACATCTTCAGCTCTTGAAGATCGAAAGTGCCTCCTGAAGATCGAAAGAGAGGGAGCCAGGCGCACCTCCCTGGGGAGGCTGTTCCATAATCATGGGGCTGCCACTGAAAAGGCCCTCTCTGGTATACCCAACAAACAAGCTTCTTTGATTGATGGGCCATCAGGAAGGCATCTCCCTGTGATCATGATATTCACACTGTATCAAGTTTAAGAATAGTCACCTTGCGTAAGGACAAACACACAACACAACACAAGCCTTTATTGGTATCTAACTTGTGTAAGGATATGTTGTGTACAAACATATATTGACATATAATTTTTAAAAGAAAATCAAGAGTGAACTGCATAAAACAGATATTTCAAAAATCATAAGGGATAATGATAACCCACATGATGTTTCAGAACCTGAATTCCTTAAAAGTACAGAAGTACAATGTCATGTTTGTTGTTGCTAGCTGTATTGTCCACCAAAACTTGTCCTTTGGGTTCAGTGTCCTGATTTAGCACCTGCTGTTTAGAGATGCAGTGGGTCAATCAGTTTGAAATCTGATCCTACCAAGTATCTGCATTACTCCATTCTCTTAGGGTCTGCAAGGAATCTCAGTGGAAGGGGAAAGCAAGTACAAACAGACATGCATATCCATCTTCCCTTCCAAGAATCTATAAGCTCTCAGGCTTCAGCAGGCAAATGTCTCCCCGCCCCCGCCCCCCATTTGCCCCTTTTAACTGACTCTCAACTACTTTCGGTATTCTGTTCCTCTGTGGTCAGCATTCATCAGGCAATTCTGAGCATGTTTTTCCCAAATACGTAAATACCTCATAAGTATGTAACTGGATTTTGTTGCATGCGATTGGCCCAAGCAACCTAAAGGTAAACTTGGTTTATTATCATTATGCTCAAATGTAATTTCAATATTTTGTAGCATTATAATTAGCGATTTAGTAATAATCATTGATAGATTAAGCAAGAAAATAACCAGAATAATTTTATAAATATGTTAAATGGATATAAAGCACTAATGAATGATTTAGCAGGTAGTTATGTACAAAACATTGCTTAAAATACTAGTCGGTCCTTAAAGATGATGTAGTTTATAGGCTAAGGATTAGCAAAATAAGTAGGATTAAGCTTATAAACTATTAGGTTATTTATCATGTTTTGATTAGAGAATTAATTAAGAGATTTAGAAACTTTCTATAATGGGGTCTACCAAGTTTGACACCTTTATTATCCGAGCTGATATAGAATGCAGTTAACGTGTGGCACTTCTTGGAAGGATGGATATACTGTATGTTTGGTTCGTGTGAGTATATATTTTTGTATTGTCGAAGGCTTTCACGGTCAGAGTTCATTGGTTCTTGTAGGTTATCCGGGCTGTGTGACCGTGATCTTGGTATTTTCTTTCCTGACGTTTTGCCAGCAGCTGTGGCAGGCATCTTCAGAGGAGTAACACTGAAGGACAGTGCAAGACGGATCTGTGAACCACAGTTTCTCAAGGAAGAAATTAATCATCTAAATCACGCACTGCTAGCAAACGGCTATTCCAGAAACGAAATCAGAAGGGCCATTAAACCAAACAAAAATCAGAAAACTCAGGAAAAACAGTCTCCCATAGGAAAGGTATTCTTGCCATTTATTAAAGGAGTCATTGATAGGATGGAGAAACGTTTGAAAAAACATAACCTACAAACAGTGTTTAAACCCACCAAGAAAATACAACAGATGCTACGATCAGCAAAAGACAAAAGAGACCCCCTCACCTCTGCAGGAGTATATCGTATACCTTGCAGTTGTGGACAAGTTTACATCGGGACCACAAAACGCAGCATACAAACAAGGATAAAAGAACATGAAAGATACTGCAGACTTGGCCAACCTGAAAAATAAGCAGTGGCTGAACATGGACTGACACAAACAGGACACAGAGTCTTATTCCAAGACACTGAAATACTGGACAATTCTACCAACTATTTTTTCAGATTGCACAGAGAAGCCATTGAAATTCACAAACATCAGCACAACTTTAACAGAAAAGAAGAGAGTTTAAGAATGAATAAGGCTTGGTTTCCTGTCCTGAAAACCTCCACACTAACAAAGACTACAGTCCACAATAGCCATGCGGATTTAGCTTTGGATTTCAAACATTAACAGATCACTTCAGGATACAATGGTTCCATATTAACATACCACACCCTCATTAGCACATTATCTTGATACTTACAGGACAATGATTAGCACATTACCTTTGATACTTTTTGCAGGACAATGATTCAGCTCAAACCCAACCCCTTTCTGACTATATATTACTCTTCCTACACACTTGACACTGAGAGACACTGTCCTTCAGTGTTAGTCCTCTGAAGATGCCTGCTACAGCTGCTGGCGAAACGTCAGGAAAGAAAATACCAAGACCACGGTCACACAGCCTGGATAACCTACAAGAACCAATATATTTTTGTGTTTTTTCTTTCTTTTTCTGATAATAAATTAAAAAATTACTTAGAAAAAGATAAACTTGATGAATAAATATAGTAGTTTTATGTAGTCACATAATATGCAATTCTCCCCTAGTAGTCTTAAGATGCTTACAAGGAATTATTATAGAATCCCTTGCTCTCTTGAGCAACCTGCAAGGAGTGGCGGAGGGTGGAGACTTGCTAGTCTATCCTCAGTTTAACAGCCTGCTATCCTTCTGCTTGGAAGACCTTTCCCTGAGAGAGGGTGAAGGTCATGTGTTAACATAAAGCAGTTGTGCACATTCACCCAATTCATGATAACTAGAGATGTGCTTTTTGTTTGTCTTCTATGATGCCTGGCCAGCGTTGTATAGTGGTTTGGAGCGGTGGACTCTTAATCTGGAGAATTGGGTTTGATTCCCTACTCCTCCACAGTGTTGGAGGCTAATCTGGTGAACAGGGTTGGTTTCCCCACTTCTACACATGAAGCCAGCTGGTTGACCTTGGGCTAGTCACAGCTCTCTTAGAGCTCTCTCAGCCTCACCTACCTCAACATGGTGTCTGTTGTGGGGAGGGGGAGGGAAGGAGATTGTAAGCCGGTTTGATTCTCCCTTATGTGATAGAGAAAGTCTTCTTCTTCTTCTCCTCCTCCTCCTCCTCCTCCTCCTGAAGTCACTACCTGGCTGGCTGCTGCTAAAATGCTCTCTACAAATCAGATTGTCCCTACAAAGTAGATACAGGAAGTGGATGTATCTGTGAATGAAACCCCTACTATTCCTTCTCTATTACCGATACCACTGTCTTCTGTGAGGTTAATAAAATGTCCATGAGTATCATACAGTGTGTCCAGCTCTTCATCATCATTAGCAGACCTTTAAGTTCTTCACAGAAGAACTAGAGCCTTAGGAAAGAAAATGTATCTATAAGAATTTTTCTTCAGCAAAACGTTTGAGAGTTGCCACTCAGAGATCCTTATACATAGCAGTAGGTCAATGTGGCTGATACTGTACGCAAGGATCTTCACTGCCAATGAATCAATTTCCATACTTGATCCTTCAGCTCTTCATCATCATTAGCAGACCTTTAAGTTCTTCACAGAAGAACTAGAGCCTTAGGAAAGAATATGTGTCTATAAGAATTTTTCTTCAGCAAAACGTTTGAGGGTTGCCACTCAAAGATCCTTATACATAGCAGTAGGTCAATGTGGCTGATACTGTACGCAAGGATCTTCACTGCCAATGAATCAATCTCAATACTTGATCCTTCAGTTGCTTTCTCACCTGCCTAACAGATTCTGCACAGATAACCATCTAGAAGCCAAAATAAACAGGAGTCTTGTGGCACCTAGAAAGCTATCAACTTAATGGACTAGAACGCTTTTACGGGAGTAAAATTTTGTTAGTCTTTAAGATGCGGGTGCAGCAAAGACTTTTGTTTATTTTTAGTGCAGTGCACTAAACATGGCTGCCTTTTGGAATTATTATTTTGAAGGCCAATCTTTATCCTGACATAAAGTAAGACTTCACAAAATCTTAGGCTGTGGTTAACAGGTTCAGAATCTCACATTTTGATTGCAGGTTTCATTTATAAGTTGTCAGTTAATTCCAATGCATCAAAAATGGAGGAGGATCAAGGAGCTGAATAAGCACATGAAACATTTTTTTAACAGGGCAGAATTATTCAGAAAATAATCTGAAATGCATTTGATCAAACACTGGCAGTTTTAATAATGTATATGATACCTTATTAGCTGAGCCTTATGTTTTTGCTGCTGCCAAAACAAGTTGAAAGACCCGTTCCATGGGTATTTTCAGTGTTTGCCTTGTGGTTAGTGATTTTCACATTGAACTTTGGGGATTTCCAAAATGCCATCCATTTCCCAGTTCTGATTAACAGTCTCCCATTTTAGTGCATATACATCCTTTCCCCTCTTCTCTCTTGATCTGTTTCAACAATAAACCCATTAAACTGAAGAAAGCTGGCTGTTTTCAGCTGCTTCTTTCATAGTAAAAATGTGCATATTTCATACCACATTGTCAAAGAATGAGAGAGAGATGGATGGATTAATTATTAAAATTCCATCATTACAGAAAAACAGCCTTATGGCATTTCAAGGATTTCATGTAAATCTATGATGTACCTGAGGAAAAAAAATCTCCATTAGTTATGAGAGTTACCAACTTACCATTAATCCTAACTGTAAATGTCTTTTAAAATAACTTAATAATATTTTAGGGTGTATCTTTGAAAGCATAATTTGGATGATTTGGTGTATATTGGTTCTGCACCAATTGTATTCATCTTGTAGTTCATAGAGTAGTTCCCAATGGCTTAAAATAAAAAGCTCCTTGCTTTGTTTTATTGCTTTTGAAATCAATATCAAAAAATCAGATCTATTCCAATCATTTTTATACCTGAGATACGTACTTCCATTGGATATGGAACTCTTCTAAGTAATTCGTCCCAGAGGTATTTCTTCAACTTCCATGGATATTTTCCAAGAAAAGAAACTGCCCTAGCAAAGACCAGTTTAGTTTTATTGGCATCTCAAATGAAAGGTTCAACATGTTGCTCCACTCGCACTGCAGTTCCCAACCTAGCCAAGAAATTCATAGTGAGAAAACTACAGTGAGAAAACTACAAATGTTTCAAGGAAGTTCAATAGCTTTTCTTACTTCCAGTGCAACTTCGGGCCAAACAATGCAATATTTTTTGCCACCAGTTCAGTTCTCCTAACCAACTCCCCTTCCCTGCAGCAACATAAGAGCTATGGGGAGCTTACCCAAGCACCACCGTGCTGGGGGAGACGAGCTCCAGTCTTCCCCTCCCCCATTGTGTTCCCAAGCCAGGGGCACTTTTTGCCCCGCTGTGACAGTGTTCAGAATGAGTCATGTGGCTGAGCCCTTATTTTAATAAATACTTTTCTCCTGAAAACATTGTATGGAGCTGAAAATTCATTTGAATTTAGTTAACTGGACATCAAACTACTTTAAACTCTTTTACTATCTTTGTTTTAAGTGTAAGGATGTATCACTGGCAACCAAGATCAAGTTAATTCATGCCATTCTATTTCCTATTACTATGTATGGGTGTAAAAGCTGGACATGGAAGTTGTCAAGAACTGGTCAGACCCTGATGTATGGCTGTGTTAAACTTTGTGGATCACAGGTTTTCAGTGATGGCTCCAGGTTTTGGGAGCCATCAACAAAACGATGCTGACCAAGCATGGTTGTGATACAGAGGGGGAGAGCAGGTAAGTGAATGGCGCTGCCTGTGCTAATTGTGATTGTTTCTTGATGAAATAGTTGCCGCCACTAGGAACAGCGGCTGCCACTTGCTTGCCTCCCCTCTCGCTCTAATTGCACCTGCTGTTTCCGCCATTGCTGCTCTCTCAGGCAGGGGAACAAACAGCTGACAGCAACATGCCGCATCCACTATCTGGCAGAGAAGGAGGGGAGCGGTGGCTTCTGCTGTGGTGGTGACCTGTGTGCCAAGGATCGAAAGAGGGTGAGCTGGCCCCAATGCTATGGCAAGGGGAGCTTGATGCAGCGCCCCCAGAACAAGGGGGCGGCCTGCAATCACAATGGAAGGCCCTCCCGAAGCTGTGGAGCCTTGGCAGCTACTTAAAAGTGCCTTCCGTTATGCCAGGCCTGCAACTTGTGCAGGCTTTGCTATTGAGCACAGCTTCTGATTCCAGTTATGACAGATTTGCCACCTGCGGGCTTTGTGTGTGTGTGTGTGTGTGTGTGTGTGTGTGTGTGTGTGGTTCATTTAGCTAGTGCTTCCCTGACTAGCAGAGTTAATCTTATGGATGATAGCTAGGGTTGCCAGGTCCCTTTTCTCCACCAGCGAGAGGTTTTTGGGGCGGAGCCTGAGGAGGGCAGGGTTTGGGGAGGGGAGGGACTTCAATACCATAGTCCAGTTGCCAAAGCGGCCATTTTCTCCAGGGGAACTGATCTCTATCGGCTGGAGATGTTATAGCTGGAGATCTCCAGCTAGTACCTGGAGGTTGGCAACCCTAATGATAGCTAGAGAACTAACTACCCAGCACAGTCCAGTTGTGCCCTTATAATGAAGCTGTAGAAGTAGATGGAAATCTTTTAAGGTCTCCAGAAGAGATGTAAATGATTATAGGAGGAGGGCACTGGTGTCTATTTATGGGCACAGTTGTGCTGAAAGAAGCTAAAATAAGGTTCCTTTATTCTACGTGTGCACTGCACCACTGCTGTTTCTGCACTGAAAGAAAAGAATCCGAATTATTGCAAGGCAAAACCAGTCCTGTGTCTACTGTCCCTGCTATAAATTTCCTCTGGTCCTGTTAATATTCCTAATTATTCCAGGCAGTGTGGTTTGAATGGTTGGGCTAGGACCAGGGAGACCCAGGTTCAGATCCCCACTTGCCATGACATTTCAGATGACCTTGTCCGTACATGCTTTCTCACCCAAAGCTACCTCACAGGGTGGTTGTGAGAATTAAATGGAGGAGAGGAGAACCATCTGCGCTGCTCTGAGTTCCTTGGAAGAAGAGCAGGATAAACAATGCAGTAGATAGACAGACAGACAGACACTTTAGCTAACATTGGCCCAATGTGACTAAATCTAGTTTACACAATAATCGTGAAATTTTTACCACTTGGGTAACAACTTTTATTCACTGAATCTAGACTGTATTGTAAATTGATAGTGGGATGGGAGAAAAAATTCTAATAGAGAAATAATGAGTCGCCCCAAGTGAATACAATTCTGCGCAAGCTTTTCTTCCGAGTTTAATCAGTCTGCAAAATGAAGTCTATTATGAGGTGGCTTTTGTTGCAAATTAGTGTAATGTTTAATAATTGGTATTCTGTGGTTTCCAGTTTATTTCTTCATATAAAGGTTAATTACTTTGACTCTAGGAATGAAATAGTTGTAATCAGTTATTAATTTTTAGATTCATTAGCCAATAGATTTTAATTATTCTGCCTGTCACTACAAGGAAATAGCCACTGCATATTTTGTAGTGAAATCTAATATTTTCTTTTGAATGGTGGATATTACCGTCGGTTCCTTGTGTTTCCATGGCATAAGCACCCCTGTGCTTCGTTTCTTCAGTTTTTGTTTGGGGTAATCTTTTCATGGGTCTCAAGTTCCTAGCACCTGTAATTCATTCATGCACTGCATATGAATACCACCTTTGGCATTAAAAAAATATCACCAAAAAACAACAACAACCTTGGCTAGAAGGTTCCTTCCTTCCCAAACCCTCCAGTTGACCAAGTGCTAGGAGAGATGGTAGGAGGAACAGTGAGAATAAATAATACCATCATATCTAAATAAGTGTCAGCACTGAGACATGGACTATACAAGTCTACTTGCCCTTCTTCCAGCTGCCATTGCTTCCCAAAGCTGGCCGACAATAAAGAGAAGCAGCTGCCTAGGATGCAAAACTAGCAAGGTTGGCACCGCCCGTGCCATTCTGTTTTCATTATTTGCGTGTTCTTTCATTATTTACATGTCTCTTGTAAAGGGCATGCTAACCAACAACTGGATGTCATCATGAGGCTAAGCAAAGTCCTGCTGACCATTGAACCCACCAAGGTCTTTGGGAAGTTCAGCTCTCTCTTCAAGGTTATGGACTGCTCAGTGTTTTTCCTGTTCTAGAGATCTGCTTGGATCCCCTGCTGAGAACCAACTGCCCTGACTGACGTCAAGTAAGGTCCTTTCATGTTTGGGCCATCTAGATGTTGTGCCTCAGTGCACTTTCCTTCTACTGAAATCACTTCCACTGAAATCTTCATGGCTTCTGTGCAGTACAACATGAGAACTACACAGGTCAGCCATGGAGAAGACTAACGAGCTTTCCAGAAGATACGAAGCAGTTGGAGTGCTCTCCCTCCCTTCTTTCCTGCACTGACATTTACCGCCCAAACAGACATGTGACGGAGGCAGGGAGAGCGCACCTCCCTCAGACCTCTCTTCGCCGCCATGGAGAGAGGACATCTTTTGAGGTTTTCCATATCTTCGCCTCAGGATCATTTTTTCAGATGGTAAATTTGTGGGATTTGTGATGACACTCTTTAAAAACTGCAAGGAGTGTGGGACCAACATGGTCTAAAAGGATGAGCACAACGCGTGTCTGCTCTGCCTGGGGGAAGGGCATAATACGGCCTCGTGTGAGTTGTCATCTCTTCACCCTTAAAACGCGGCACAAGATGGCTGCTAAGTTAAATGCCTCATCATGGGGAAAGGCCTTGGGAGCTCCATCACCTCAATCAGAAAAATGGCAGACCATATTGGAAAAGCGGGTGTGTACATCTGTTGTCTCAGCTTCATGTGCCCCACCAATGACATCGACCAACAAACACAAGTCAGCTCCGAGGGCTGCCTCCAAGCCACCGCTGAAAAAGGCAATGAAAAAATCTAAACACCTATCTTTGAGTTGCCTCAATATCACACTTCCCCTTGATAGCGACAGTCTCCATCTCTGAGCTGTCATCTGATGCCTTCACCTCGATGTTGAGATTTCCCCCCTCGGAATTGACAAGGTTGATCACAGGTCCATCAAAAAGGGGACTGAGAAACAGTGTAGAACAATGATGGGCAAGAGGCAGATAAGGTACCAGGGGGCCAATGGGCAGGCATGAAAGTTTGGCAGTCAAGGTCAGAAACTAGCTGATACCAGATACAACACAGGAGTATTTATATCCATGGTAGTAAGGACCAAGAGAAGGGCTGTGGCTCAGTGGCAGAACATCTGCTTGGCATGCAATAGGTCCTGGGTTCAATCCCCTCAATCTCCAATTTAAAAGAATCCAGAAGTAGGTGATGTGAAAGGCCTCTGCATAATATCCTAGAGAGCCGCTGCCTGTCTGAGTAGCCAGTACTACCTATGATGGACCAAGGGTCTGATTCAGTGTAAGGCAGCTTCCTGTGTTCATATGACTTCTAAGTAAATCGCGATTTGTGACTCGTGCGCAGTTCTTCCAAACATGCACACAACAGCTGTTGTACATATTTGTATTCCTATTAACAAAAGGATTGTGGCGATACCTAGATTTTCCCACTTTTTTAAAAAAATGCTTTAAAATGATGTATGTATACAGGCAGGGCAGGGGATGCTGCAGCTTCTGTGTAAATAGTTATCTGTAAGATTTGCATTCACGTCTATTTCAGGTGCTGGAAACTGCAACCAGCTATCGCTTTCCAATATATGCATACCATATGTAAACATGACGAAACGGTTCCATATGCCTGCTCATATATTTATATGCTTTCTCGGCATGGGCAAAATGGCTCTGAGTAAGATTGGTAAGGGGAATGTTCTTGCACATCTGGCTCCTGAGAGAGATGGGAAGAGAACAGTAAAGATGATGTTGCGCAGCTGAGCTGACATCATGTGGGACAGAACCAGTTGTCAGACTGTGGTCATGTACAAAGGGGGAAAATAGCAGTTCTCTACCACAGACCAGTAGGCTTGCCTTTAAGGAAGCACAGAAACATCCAAAGGCGTAGATCAGGAATGAATTAGTGTGACTGTATCATAACCAACGAGGTTTTAAATCTGTGATGATGTTAACAGCTTTATTGCTTTTGCAGTTCATTTCATTGTAAAGGGTGATTTGGCAACAGCTTTTGTACAATTTATTTAAATTCTTTGATGTTGCAAAAAAAGGATAAGTCCCTTGTTTAAGGTCCAAGAAGAATGTCCTTTGTACTTGATACATGTCAAAAGCTCTTTGCATCTATTCTGTTTAATTTCTGCATCTCTCCACAGGAGTTCAGACATGCGCTGGAGAACGGCTCAGAATCAAAAACCTGTCCATCTGCTGAGAAGCAAAAAGTACCATTGAGCCACAGGGTGGCAATGCGGTTGCCATGGCAACAAGGGGAAAATGTACTGAAGATGCTGTCACTAAGCATGGCTCTTCTGGCAGTGCTTATTGCCTTTTACTATGGAGGTGTGTAAATGGAAGGCTGAACTAAAGGATGATCTTGTCAAGAGATGCAAATTGCTGATTGAAAACTGCAGTGGCAAAAACTGGTCAATAATTCATACTTTAAGGCGTTGCCTGGAGAGGTGCTCCTATATCAATTTAAATCCTATAATTATATTTTCAAGATCGAGGTATCAATGTGCATTAAAGAATTCCACACCATAATTTTTTTTAAAGGTGGCTATTTTCTTAGTTGCTAAGAAACCATAGATGAGAGTTTTTAGCAAATTAAGTTATTTAAGTATTGTTTTACCATTACTAATTGATGATGCCCTTGTATTGTGAGCATTTGAAGCCTTATTAAATATCTTTTTTTCTTATGCACCTTAAAACTTGTCATTTTTTAATATTACCCTGAAATATTCAGTGCTATCAGACTATAAAACCTGTGATTATTGTTTATATTACCATGTGAGTATTTGATTACCCTCTTTCTAGGGTCCTGGAAATTTCAGCCTCCGAACATAACAGCAAGACTGAACCACAGTAAATAACTATAGACCTAATTCCCCTTAGATTATATTGAGGCTCAAAATAGGTAAGGGCAAGCAAAAATGTATAAATGAACCCTCTTCCTTTTCCTGCTTGCATCCATTGGGACCAGTGCATTGTAAATCCACATACGTATATTTTTTCTGTAATTTCTGAGCAAGGGCTTAGTGAGATCATGTTTGCCCCAAATTATGTAGTTCCCAAGACAATGAAGAAAGTATTCTTGGTTGACTCTCTTGGGTAATTTACAACCATCAGAATGCTTCAGGCAGTTTTCAGCAAGTAAGTGCCTCCAATCTCTCGGAGCTGCTGAGGACCAGGGAGTTTTAATATCTTCAGGGCCGACAAAGGATCCCTATTTGATTGGGAATCTTCAAAAATATATTGAGATTGGTCTGTCTGCAGTCATACAGGATCCCTTCCCTAACAAGAACATCTCCATATACAAAGTCAGTAGCAGACCAGACGGGAGCCCAAACCCACAATGCATTCCAAGGTTTGCAACACCAAAGGTCAAATGAAGTGTATGACCCAGAAAGAAATAACCAAAGGAGACACAGGGACCAGTTCACAAGCTTGGATATGAGGAAAATAGCCTCAATTTAGTAACATGGTAACAGATTTAATCACCACTTAACATCCATATCAGTAGCTTACATTCTGAATTATCCACAAGTCTGGGGTACATATGTGCATCTTATACAAAGTGAAAAGAAAGTCACTTCCAGGAAGAAAAAAATTGGCAAGATGAATGTTCTCTAGGAAACATAAAGAATGGGTTTTTTTTGGTCATCAAGTCACAGACGACTTATAGTGACCCCATTCTTACTCTGCTAAACAATGATTAAATCTGTTACCACTTGTGTATACATTTAAATTCACTCTTTCTGCAGTCCTAGTAGACCAGTTGATTCTTTTAAATTTGAGAGTCGAATCCTGTACGTGTTCAGCTGAAATTGTTTCTACCGGTTTGAAGTTTATAGATATTTGAATTGGCATGTGATCGCTTTCTGTTCTTGGTTTGCCCTGAAATAAGTTTATTTTAGCCACCAGCCAAGGGGAGCACAGCCCATAGTCGATAACACTTTTCCCATTAACATTAATAAAGGTGAATTCATCAGAGTCTTGTAGATATGCTAGGCCATTCAGAATACATTTATCATGGGCGATACATGTATTCCGCCAACAAAATGCCCACTTTATTAAATTTGGCATCTTTTGATTGTCTGGGTTGGCATAGTAGGATACATTTAAGGAAGTTGGATATTTAGTCTCTTATTTGAGGCAGGAAGTATATGCTAAAGGAGTACCATTTTATATGGACAGTATCATATACATAATACTTTGTGTGTATGTGTGTGTGTGAGAGAGAGAAATTGTACCTTCTGAGGGGAGGCTCAGCCACCTCTGTCACATTTCTGCCTACGGATTTCTGAACATCTGACAGCTCCTGTAAATTTAGTCTCACTCCCCAGCTCCGTTTCCCATATGGAAAGCTGGAGTGATTTTTGAATAACAGCAAGTAGTATTTAAAGTGGCAGCAACTAGCAACTCTTGATGCTGAGGATGGTTGTAGCCATTACCCAGAATTCCTATGTGCTTCTTGAGAAGCAATTACAATTTCACAGGTTGGAATTAAAATTCCCTGCAGTATGCAATAGAGTAACAAACTGTCAAAGTGATTTCAAGCTGCTAATCTCTCACCGTGGTATGAGTGAAAATAGAATTCCTCATGTCCTGTATACGGGGCTGACAACTTAAAGAGCTCCAGATTTCCAGTATATTTGAATACGTGTGGGAGAGCAGCATGGCCTGCCCACACACAGGATGTTTCTTAATATGCTGTGCATATTTTTTTTAAAAAAAACCTTAGTAGACTATATGTTTTTTTTTTAAAATAGCTTGTTGCAATGTGTGTAAATTCAAGATGTCACAAAGACCAAGTAGCTCACTGTGCTGGGGAATACGGTATTCTCTAGTTGGTTAGCAATGTGACATTTTACCCACTTCAGGTACTGATGCCACATATGAACAAGTATGCATTCAGTCTGTGTGGGTTACTATCATGACCCATGCATGGTGGGCGGGAAACTAGAATGTGGGGAGGCAGCCTGGGTTGTAATCCCATTTGTATGATAGTCTCTGCTTATATCATTTCAGGAGGAAAAAAATTTCTTGGTTCATAAATGAATTATGGCATGGGATCAGGAATACAGGCACATTTGGAATGTATACCAGGCTCAGATAAAGCATACTGGCTCCCAGATTATTGTTTGTTCAAGTGGCAAGTACTTTTCTTACCTGGTCTTTAGCCTCAACTAAACTGGAACTACATGTGCTGAAGGGCACTGAGTAAAAATACAAGAAATTATGTGGTTAGATGTGGAAATACTGTTTATTTGCCCATACTGTTACTGGAAAGTAGGCCTTGTTTTCATCTTGGGTTTTTTCTCATCGTGATTTCCCAATTTAAAAGGAGAGGTGATTGATACCTTCAAATATCCGAAGGGATGTCATGTAGAAGATGGAACAGATTTATTTTTAGTTGCTCTGAAGGGCAGGACTAGAATTAATGGATGGAAATTGCAAGGAAGTAGATTTTGGTTAAATAATAGGAGAAACTTCCTAATGGCAAGAGCTGTTCAACAGTAGAACAGACTGCCTTAGAAGGAGGTGGACTCCGGAGGTCTTTTAAGCAGAGACTGAATGGGCCATCTGTCAGAGATGCTGTAGTTGCGTGTTCTTGCACTGAGCAGGGGGTTGGGCTAGCTGACCTCTAACACCCTTTGACTCTAGTGTGTTTGTCTTCACCAAAGCCATCTGCACTGTAAAGTAAAATAATTAGAAAGAATTCTTTAAGAATCCAATCAACTGGCAAAAGTGCCAGTTAGAGTCATTGTAAATTATCTTGCGATATTTCCATTGGCAAGGGAGCTTTTTCATGATTACTATGGCTTTGTTTGTATTAAAAAAGATCCAGCACCGTCGACTGAAATTTATCCATTAGTTTTTTCTGGTTAAGCACAAGCTCTGGTTATTTAAAATGAACTGTGGAAAGGAGAAGAGGGTCGCATGCTGCATCTTCCGTGCAACCAGAAGCGAGTGCAAACCCAGGGTCACGTAGAAATGCAGCAGTTGCACGGTATATGTGAATTGACATTTTGTGACCTGATTTATCCACTTGGTTTTGCTGAGTGGTGTACTAGGATTGAATTGATATGGAATGGGCATATACAGACTAAACAGAGGATCAACTGGATGCATTCCTGGTGACCTGCGCCAAGCACCGAGCAATACTATGTGCTAAACCAGTTTCCAGGCTTCTGCTGCGCTCCCTGCAGGTTTACAGAGGGCTTTAGTGAGGAGTAGCTCCAGCCTGGAGGTTTTGCTGCAGTCTTGTAAAATTTCCAGGCTTGGGCTGTGTAAGGATTTCCTGCAGAGATGATGCGGGTCAGATCGTAAAGTGGTGTCATTAGACAGCTGGATTCTGACAGCTATGTTCAGCCTTAGAAATCTTCCAGATTTGTTCTTTGCAATAAGGGTGTTCAAGGTTCTGGTTACCTTCAATTATCCATAAAACCTTAGATTGTGAGAGAACATGATGTCTGTGAGTTACACGATCTTTTGCTGCTTCAAAATCAGATCAGATGTGCGCTAGTGGTTGCTAACAATGTGAAAGCACCTTAGATAGGTCAGGTTCCATATAAATATGACAGACTCACATAAAAATGAAAGATAACTGCTGTGGGGGCTGCAGAGGGGCATCTGTCCAATCCCACTTGGACCCAAGTTAGGATTGCCAGGTGCCCAGTGGAGGCGGGCAAACCCCCGGCAATTTGCCCCTTTGCCCACCAACCAGCTGACGGTCGGCGGGCAAACGTGCACCCGCGTACATGCCGCTGCAGGTCATTTCTGGTTTACCCGGAAGTCCTGCCTCGCGAGGGGCCTTATGCCACTCAAACTAAGAGTGTTGTAAACCGGAAGTGACGCGCGTCCACGTGTTGCTGTGCGATCCCAAGATGTACCTTAAAAGTCTCCCGCCGGAGGAGAGGTAGGACCTGGCAACCCTAACCCAAGTCACAGCAGCGATAGCAATGATTGATGCAGGCCCCGAATGGGCCTCCAGGGCAGTGGTTCCACCAAGAATGTTCTGGGTAAAGGCTAGTTGCCATTGCCATAACCATTATCTCATACGCTAAATTAATCTTTCCTCATTGCCCAATTATTTTTGGTTTTCTTTCTATCTCTTTTGTCCAAGCCTCTAAACATTGTAGTGGTCTTGGACATTTTTGTTACTTGAACAAACTTTCCAAAGGCATTGCTGTGGGGAGAGGGGTTAGTGCTAAATGAAAGAGTTATTGTCAGGATTTGTTTTAATTTTTAGTGTCATCATTCTGGTCTTAAACCATACAAGGCAGGCAGGAGGGGGCTGTGGGTCAGTGGTGGGGCATCTTCTTTGCATGCAGAAGATCCCAGGTGTCTAGCGTTCACGTGGCTCATATACTTAGCACATTCTTAATTAAAGAACTACTCTGTTTAAGCTTGTGCATAGTACTCAGGTTTAAGCATGTGGGTTAAGTGCTTCTTCAGGTTGCTTGTGGCCTCATCTTTTGGGAAGCTGCATATACAGAACAAAACATTTCTTTAGTCCCTTAGTTTAATGGCAGGACTTCGGCAAGTTTTGAGTGGCAGTCTGCTCTTTAACATCCAGGTGTTCTGGTTCAGTTTATGTACTCATCCCAAGCCACCAAAAAAGCCTACGCTGTATGCAGAAGAACCAAATAGGACAAGAATACAGATAAAATCTAATGGTCTCGGCGTGGTGTTGATTATCCTCTCCTTTTCCACAGGAAGCTACTGAAATGTTCCTGAACCTTAGTGATTACCATGCTACTTCTGGCTGTGATTTCCACTTTTCCCTTTGCCACAAGTGCTAATATAAAAATACACTTAGTGGTTGGAACTTAGTCGTTGCATCGCATGAGCGAAAATATATTGGCAGCACAGAGAGACCCGACAGCACCTGCTGTGATGTTCCGTTGCTGCCTCTTCTGGATTTCATTTTTGGTGTGGAATTTCCCCCCCGCTAGCATAATATATTGCAGTGGGAAGCTAACAGTGGAGCATAAAGGCTTATTTTGTTGAGAGAGAGAGAAAATACAACCTGAAGAGAACATTGTTAACAAATTCCTGTCTACAAGCACTACAGTCACAGTTTTTTCTCATAAACTCATTTAGAGGTGTATCCTTCACTATGGTACCAAAGCCTATGTGGTCCCAAAGCACAACAAAAATAGATGGTGATATGCATATATTCCTTGATAAAATGCAGATGGGTACGGCTAACTTCTCATGAACCGATTTCACACCAGCCCTTTAAAAAGGATGTTAAAATCACCAGTCACAGCCTTGTGTGAAATGACTTCATATGTCACAATCCAACAAGGCTAATCCAGTGCGAAAGGAAGCGTCTACACACTTCCTCGGATTCCCATGAATGCAAAATGGTGTGATGAAAAAAATGGCTGCCATGCAGGCAGAATAATATTTAAAGAAGCTCCTTGCAAACAGTGCAAGATAAAGATATAAAGCATTTATTGTCAGTAGACTGCATGAAATGAGGGATCCACTAGTGGTGCTACAAGAGCCATAAAAGTCACATGAAACTTGCATTAACTGTAAACTCTTTTGAGCATGAGATAATCTAAGACTGAGCAGTTGTAAGATTTAGCATTAGGGGAAGTGAGAGGGGAGAGAGAAGAGAGCAGAGCACAAGGAGAGGAATCAATAACCAGGAATCAATAACCTGATAGCCTGAAGAACAGCTTTGGGGGGTGGGTGCAGAGGGCTAGAGTAGGAAGGGGAAGTCAGCAAAACCCTTTCCATGAACTCCACTCTGCTTGAGATCCTTAGTATCTGAGACTCGGGCCCTGTAGAATGTCATAGTAAGAAATATTTAGCTGTGTGTAAAGAACAAAAAAAATATTACTCATACAATAATGATTAGTCAGTTCAAGTTTAGTCATTTATTTAAATATTTATATCCCGCCTTTCCTCAAGGCGGCTTACAAATCATAATTAAAAGAAGAAGAATAGTTGGTTTTTATATGCCGATTTTCTCTACCCCTTAAGGAAGAATCAAACCGGCTTACAATCACCTTCCCTTCCCCTCCCCACAACAGACACCCTGTGAGGTAGGTGGGGCTGAGAGAGCTGTGACTAGCCCAAGGTCACCCAGCTGGCTTCATGTGTAGGAGTGGAGAAACCAATCCAGTTCACCAGATTAGCCTCTGCTGCTCATGTGGAGGAGTGGGGAATCAAACCCGGTTCACCAGATCAGCCTCCACCGCTCTTGTGGAAGAGAGGGGAATCAAACCCAGTTCTCCAGATCAGAGTCTACCACTCCAAACCACCGCTCTTAACCACTATACCACACTGGCTCCCAGTACTATTTAAAAGCAACAGACTAAAACCCCCACATAACCTCCCACTTTCCAAGAGATGCTTGCAGTTTATGTCCCATTAAAAGCCCCAACAAATCAAATGGCCTCGCAGCACCTCCTGAAGCTTTCTAAACACAGTGCCTCCCCCCAGCTTCTTGAGGAGCCCATTGCACAGAGTGGGAACAACAATGGAGAAGGCGTGGGCTCTGGTTGTTGCCAAATGGGCTACCTTAAAGGGAGGGGACTGCCTTATGTTACCTACCATAAGTGGAGCAGCCACCAATAGGTGGGAGCCTGAAGGCCGAAGTTGGCACACAGGGAAGAGGATGGTATACGGGAGGAGACAGTCCTTTAGATATGTGTGTCTTAGGGCTGCCAGGAGGTTTTTGGGGTGGAGCCTGAGGAGGGCAGGGTTTGGGGAGGGGAGGAAATTCAATGCCATAGAGTCCAATTGCCAAAGTGGCCATTTTCTCCAGGTGAACCAATCTCTATCGGCTGGAGATCACTTGTAATAGCAGCAGATCTCCAGCTAGTACCTGGAAGTTGGCAACCTTAGTGTGTCCTCGTCCATCAAGGGCTGTAAAGGCCATAACCGCACCTCGAAAAGAACTCAGAAACGAACTGGCAGCCAAACTGTTTAAAGATAGGCAATCACGTTAGCCAGTCTATTATTTAGAAGGGGTATTAGCACTTCTGCCAGAAGCTAATATTGAAGCCCTTGTTCTTCAGATTGAGAAAGATTATGTATATTAATTCATAGGCGTATCTATTCAGTGCCCTGAATCAAAAAGTGAGGAAAATGGCTACACTGGGACAATTACTTGTCCTGTTAAAATATCTTTGGGTCGTTATACGTGGAAAGACTGAAAATTAGTACATAAATAATCAGCTAATTTCTACAAGGAAACATTTGCTCCTATGTGTTTCTTGTATTTCTGAGCAACCTTTGTGTTTCTGAGCAACTCCCATGCTATGCATTTTACTCTCACAGAGGTGTAAACTTGGACATGGATTTTGGCTTAGCTGCTAGAGTAGAAATCTGTGAAAACATCACACATTTCTCGAAGGTAAATCTGATCCCTAGCTTGGGTAGTCTTATAGCCTGATTCTTTTGCAGTCTCCCAAAGAATTGGGGCATCTGGGGATTCTTTTACTATTAAGATATAGTAGTAGATATATTCAAGGGGAAAAAACATAGAAAAACAATTTTCTGGCCATGTTCCCGAAAAGTGCTTTGGGGGATCATCTTGAACCTAGCCTTTGAATGTGTCAACGTACGCAGACCCTTTGCCAACATTTTCCCTTCCTCATCCATTCTAGCAAAGACACTTGACCCTTACAGCACACCGAAGGCGCTGCTTTTCCTCATCTTGTTGCCGTGCCACAACACAACCCTGCTTCTTGAGAATTCCTCATGGACCAAAAGACTGCAATGCTACATTTTAGTTGGCCTTTGAATGGCGTCTCAAAGAATTAGAGAGGTCCGTTTCATTTCCTCATGACATTCTACTCTGGTCTCCAAAGGCTTAGGGCCTCAGTGTGACCTAATTCCACAGTATTTCACCTTTTCCATTATCAGTTTCATGTTCATGGCTCGATTCTAAAGGTTATGTGGCGAACAGTATACTGTTCCATTATTAGTTCTTTAGCCACGTGAGGATTTTATCAGATATTGCCAGTAGATATTGCCAGTATTCAACTCTATGCTTGGCCAAAGAGTTTCCCATCTGTCAGGGAAAGAGCCAAGTACAGCAAAGCATTTAATGACGCTTCACCTGTGGATGTTTTCTTATATGGGAATGGATGTTTTTAAAAGATCCTTCACTTGCACAGAGCCAGTGCAGGGATTAGCATGGCCACACTACGATATGGGGGACCTGGGTTCAAATCACTTTTCTGCCATGAAGCTTGCTGGGTGGTGATCTGTTTTCTTTCCCTTGCAAATTACAGTTGAGATTCTCAGGAAGTTGAATTCTAGTATACAATCCATGCCTCCGTGAAATCATATGTACAGATCCCTTGCTAATCAGTGCTAGCATGATGCTAGTTCATCCCCCTCTTGTCTTCCAATTTATCTGGATCTGCTTCTACATGGCCTCGTTCTTCACATGGACCACAGTCAGTAGTTCAACTACAGTTTAGTCTTTGGAAACTTTAATTGATTCCAAACACTTAGACCAGGATGTTCACTTGACACCTTTTCTACTATGATTTAAGTACAAAGTAGATTGGTTTACTTTATTGATTATTGTCTGTTTGGCTGTCGGTATTGCTGGTGCCTGATGTCCTCTGCCTGTTTCTTATAATGATAGGGTTGCCAGGTCCCTCTTTGCCACCGGTGGGAGGTTTTTGGGACGGAGCCTGAGGAGGGTGGGGTTTGGGGAGGGGAGGGACTTCAATGCCATTGAGTCCAATTGCCAAAGCGGCCATTTTCTCCAGGGGAACTGATCTCTGTTGGCTGGAGATCACTTGTAATAGCAGGAGATCTGTAGCTAGTTCCTGGCGGTTGTATGAAACTATCCCCAAGGGGTGCACTGATTGTCAACTGTACTATATTATATTTATATACTGTATGTGATTGGATAATTTGTGCATAAAAGCTAAAATGCATGCTTGACTGTGGAATCTTACATATTAATTGCTAGTGGTCGCGTTGCTGTATATTTTCCCCCTTGGGGATAGTTTCATACAAGTTCCTGGAGGTTGGCAACCCTACGTAATGAGTATTTCCATTGTTTTTCACCGCTGTATAGCACAATGTTTATTTTGTTAATTGGTTACTTTTAGCGTTTAGGGATTTGTAAGCCACCTTGAAAGGCAGAGTGAAACTTTTTAAATAAATCTAAATATAGTTGACACCATGGAGGCTGTCAGTCATCTGGGGATTAAGGATTTCATCGACCCCTGATTTATTAGGATTTCTTTCCATTAAGACAGTTTCTATGGACTGCAGAAAAGGAGGTTGAGCAGCTCTGCCTTGCCATGGGAAATTTATTTCTAAATGCCCTTTCTGTCTTCAGAGCCTCACGCAATTCAGACAGCAACAGGCTCTATGTCTGTACACGGTAACAACACCTTTTATGTGTGCCTTGGGGGATTTCTTTGCTTTTTATTCTTTTTGTGGTAATGGAGAAGAACAGAAGAGCCTTGCTGGATCAGACCAGTGGTCCATCTAGTCCAGCCATTTACTCTGGAAGCATTCCTTTAGCTTCTCTACCATCTCCTCAACTTTCTTCAGCAATCCTTTTATTCCTTGGTCATCCAAAGGCCCAACTGACTCTCTGGCCAGTTTCCTCTTCAGATATTTTTTTTAAAAAATGGTTATTGTTTTGTCTTGATGGTTTTAGCAATCTACTCCTCAAATTCTTTTCTCTCTCTCGCATAATTATTAAAATGTGCCAGACCCTAAGGTCCCTTCTGTTCACTTTACTGGGGCAGAGCTTCCACTTTTTAAAAGAAGCCTTTTTACGGCTTCCTTGACTTGGTTCAAACATCATTTTAGACTTAGCAGTACCTTTCCTAACCTGGGGAATGCAATCTATCCGGATTTCAGTTAGTGTAGTTTTAAACAGCTTCCAAGCATCCTCTGGAATTGGACTCTCTTGAATTTCCTTTTCAGCTTCCTTCTAACTAGTCCTCTCATTTTTAGAAAGTTTTTGAAAATTTCCTGATTTGCACTATAACCAGTTCTGCTGTTTACATAATAGATTTGCCATATTGAGCGTTTCTTCTCTTATTTTACTATTTATGCCTAGCTGTGGCAGAAACTCCTGGGGGAAAAAAACTATGCCTCTAATCTACTCTAAGGAAATTGATTATTGTATGTGGGCTTGTTCTTCTGCATATGTATGTGAAAGATGAGTGTTCTATCACTGAAGCAAGGAGCACTTACAACCACGCTGTCAGCTTGCATAACCATTGGTTTATCTGAAACTGCCATCTTAGAGTCATCTCGTTATGAACCAAGATAGCCAGAATAAATTTCTCCATAGCAGTACAGATGGAGGCAAGGAAACCAAGCAGATGTGTTGTAGCTAATCAGACACGAGCTCAGCGGGGAAACTAAAATCTCTGCTGGCATTTCATTTCCCTTTGAGGAGTTTTTAATTAAAGAGCTTTTTTTGTGTGCATCCTTTTGCTTTATCTGTTGCCAGTATTTTGTCTCTTTCCATTGTGGGCAGCTCTTCCAAATAACTCCTCATTTTGCCAGGATAATCCGGAGCAGGAGTAATAAAATGCCTCATTATATAGAGCAGAGATAGATTCTGGCTGCCGAGGAGTTAACAAGGCTTGCTGTTGAACCGGAAAGTGCTTCTGGAACCTCAGTTGGCACATCAGGCTTCAGTATTAGCCATCATTAAGTGGAGTCTCCAAGCAGTAGGTTCTGCTGAACTTCCTTTGAGGGAAGGCAACACAAAACCACCAAACAGGCTATTAAGAGGAGAAAAACAAACGTAGGAAGGCAAATCCCTTCTTGGGTGCCTGATAATAAGGCAGCCAGACAAACTCACTAAATCCAGTTACCCAGTAAACAAACACAATTCCACATGCAGAGCAGATACCAAAATCTCTTGGTCAAACGTATGGCTAGTCCTCAATAGGTGTCACTTGAGGCTAATTTTTCTAGATACTAGAAACAGAGTCTAGCTAATCAAGGACAAGTACTTGAAAATTTATTGTAGAGCTTGACTGTGTATAAGGGTGTCTGGACATGTAGCAAAATATAATTTCCACAAGCTACTGTTTTGAGAGAGATAATGGCCCCCAAACATAACTGTAGTCAACCTTATTCTAAAATAAACAGCAAATGTACCTTTAAACCCACTAGTATTTTATTTGTGTTTCCTGTTCGTGTCGTTGGTTGAATGAACAGTAATAGATGTAAGTAGGTAAGTACATAAGAACATAAGGTCCATCAAGTCCAGCAGTCTGTTCACACAGTGGCCAACCAGGTGCCTCCAGGAAGCCCACAAACAAGACTACTGCAGCAGCACCATCTTGCCTGCATTCCACAGCACCTAATATAATAAGCATGCTCCTCTGATCCTGGAGAGAATAAGTAATAAGCAGCAAACAAACTCCACGGTTGTAAACTCAGACTTTAGGAATCAGTGACCACTAAGGTTAACAGGTTTAAAAAACAGACTGGCAGATTGTCCTCAGAATAGATCTTCTCATGAGTAAGTTCCACTTGAATATTTTCCCTTTTTTCATGTTCTGTGTATACAGCCATGTAGAAAAGAGCAGAGGCCCGGGCTGTAATTATTTTCTCATCTTCTGAGTGAATAATTCTCCCAAGGTCTGATATCAGTCAATTGGAACACAACCTTTAAGTCTACAGCTTCTTGACAGCTCTTAGGCAAACAAGTTCTTCCTGTCTGCAAGGCTCATAAACATGAAAGCCTTTCTCCACAGTCCTTTAAAAGCAAAAGTGTTATGAGGCCCTTTTTTTCTTGGGTGGGAAGAGCATAACTCAGTGGTAGAGCATATCTGCTTTGCATGCAGAAGGTCCCAGCTTCAATCCATGGCAGCTCCAATTAAAAGAATCAGAAAGTAGATAATGTGAAAGACTTCTGTCTGAGATCCTGGAGACCTGCTGCCAGTCAGAATGGACAATACTGACCAGAATTGACCAAAGGTCTGACTCAGTATAAGGAACCAAAGGGTTGAGCTGAGAATTAAAAACGCTTTAAAATATATTTATATATTTATTAGGTGTGCACAATAGAATGGATAAAAACACTGGACCGGGACTGCAGGCTACATATAAAATCACAAGTATAAACCGTTACAAAAATAATCAACACCGTTGATGATATGTAAAATATAAATGACCAATAGACCATATGCGTTTAAGTCTCTTGGGCCTTCCTCAGTAGTCAAATTATACAAAACATGATTATTCAAAAACACATCCAGAAATGCACTTTAAAAGATATTTTATCTGATTTTATAAACCGTATATCCTGTGTGACTAGATGGGAATTAATAACACCAATCACAGGTCTTTCAACATGATAATTTGCTCACACAAGTATCTTGTGCAAAAAAAATTATGTCTCTGGATATGTTGTAACATCAACAAGTGACAAACAGCCTATTCCTGACCTCCAAGGACGAAAGTCCTTTGGAGGCCAAAAAGGGGCTGTGCCAGCACTGGAGCCCCCCATGCTGGCGCCCGAGTCACTTACGCCGTGCAGAGTGACCCCAACGCCTGCGGGGAGGGCTGGATGCCGGTCTCCCGGTGCTGCCGCAGCAGCGCTACCCAGCAAAGTACTACGCTGTGAAGCACCATGCAAGCATCCCTGGGGGCGTTCCCAGTGCATGCTGGGGGGGGGGGGAGCTGCCAATAGGCAGCTTCCTGTCCCCTTTCTGCCCGGCACACCAGTGGAGAGAACGGTGTTGCTGCGCCTGCTTTTTTCCAGGCACAGCCTCACTGTTCTCAATGGGACAAAATTCCCCATTTAAAAAGGAAAAGCCAATGAAAGACTTTTTAAAGCCTTTCGGCACCCGGGAAATGGCTTAGGGGGAGCCACAGCAGCACCTTGGCCACACCGTTCCTGGCTACCGAAAGGTCAGCAATGGGCAGAAAATCTATTATCTAGCCTTTGTTATTGTTCTAGTACTGCTCTAGAAGGATACTTTCTCAACAGGTCCATCTGGATGTTCTTTGAAGGTCCCTGAATGTGGCTTTCAGGGTGCTTTCCAGGGAACCGTAGGTCTAAGGGAGTTTCCCAACAAGAAAAGGCACCCCTCCTGTTCCTTCCATTAACAGCACACTTCTTGGAAAAGGAGCTAAATTCATCTGCCTGACCACAGTAATATAACTCCTCTAAGGTTTACAATGTAGGGGTTTGTTTTTAAAAGTGCTTTCAGTAATTACTTCTGTCTGTTGGATGTTAATTTTTCTTTCTTAGCAGAGTTTCTGGCTGCTGAAACCTTGTTAGAGAAAGAGTCCTTTAGACAGCTCAATATGTCTCCTTAGGAAAGCCAAGATACTATCTGTATGTTAATGCACTGAACTTTCCACTTTCCATTAGAGATGCTAGACTTCACAACCCAAATAAGCAACTTCGAGAGGCTGCTGATTGTTCTAAAACAGAGTGATTGTTTTAATCAACCATAGCTCATCCACTATTAAGTTTGAAAAGTCCTTCATTTATGGGCAAACTAGTGCAGGTGTACCTGTGACAGAATAGCTTTATGCAGTACTAAAAACAAAACTCATGAAATACCTATTATTAGAATTCATCCAAATAATAAAAGGCACTGCAAGCTTTGTAAGTTCTCCAAAAAAATCTTTGTTAGGCAGGATGCAAAAAACAAAAAGGGAGTGGGGAGAAAAAATAAACAATGGTCTTAAGGATTCATCTTGACCATTTAAAATGATGTAGAAGAAGATTTCTGCCAATAGAAGGGGGGGCAATTGGCACCAATTCCTTGCTCCCTCTACAGATCATAGACTCTCCTCTCATGATATTCCAAGGGGGGGTCCCCTTTCCCCAGGAGCAACATTTTAGGGCTTCAGAGGAGGAGAGGGGCAAGGAAGTTCTGTTCCACAACAATTTTCCACAGGATCCCAGTCAAAATGGGTTTTGGAAAGCCACCCTGGTATTCTGACACATTCACTATCCAACTTGCAATTAATACCTATTAATACATGTAAATAGCATATTGAGTTCCTGAGTTATCCCCCTCCCAACAAAAACTGTAGAAGTGGTTAAACAAGCAGTGAAAGCACCAAAATGGTTGTTATCGACTTTTCAGATCTACACAACTCCCCCACCCAAGCTGAATGTGGTACATCAGGAGCTCCATGAGTGGTGGAGTCTAATCTGGAGAATCGGGTTTGATTCCCCACTCCTCCACATGAAGCCTGCTGGCTGACCTTGGGCCAGTCACAGTTCTCTCCCAACTCTCTCAGCCCCACCCTCCTCGCAAGGTGTCTCTTGTGAGGAGAGGAAGGGAAGGAGACTGTAAGCTGGTTTGATTCTCCTTGAAAGGTAGAGAAAGTCGACATAAAAACCAACTCTTCTTCTTCTTTAATGGGGAAAGGAGTTGCGATAACAGAGGACCAAACAGCCAGCAGGCCACAATACATGGCCACATGGTTGTGTTCAGCTTAGCAGATCAGACTGCAACACTTGTGAGCCGCTAAGGAAATTGCCAATTGCGTTAGTATGTCCAAGAGTCTTTAGTATAATCATCTGGTGTACGAATTACAAACAAATAATTTGTTAAGCTACTTAGCTGTGAGCTTACTCTCTCTGGGTTTCTTGTTCAGTTTTGGGAAACGATATTTTTGGAATGCTATTTAAAGTTCTTGAAAATGTTCGTTCTTGAAAATGACTATTTTTTCTTAATATTTTTTTCGGACATAGCCATAAGGTGGAAGTCCTCCCTTCAAATTAGTCTGATAGACAGAGAATTCTGCACTTTAACTTGGAATCTGATTAACTGATTACACCGATTGATTCATAGGAGTGATATATAATTGAATCCTCTGACATCTCTGGGTCCCATGGAAAGTCCACACCTCTTTTTGCTCTGGCACATAAGGAGCTCATTCAGGAATCAAATTAGACGGCTGTCTGGTTGTTCCTGTTTTATCACCAGGACTAATTCTACCAAAAAATCACCAGAAGTCAAAAGCTGGTGCCACCTACAGCATTAAAGAGCAGTAACTCTTTATCGTGGGGAAGAAATCGAACTTGAATACTATATTACCACTCTGCCAGCTCCCACATACTCTGCTTGGTCAAAAGGACTAAAGCATCTGCATGGTTCAGAATTAGACAGAATTCTGCCCGCTCCCCCCAAAATCAGATTTATGTTAACAAACTCAAAGTTCAGAATTGCGGTCAAGCAAATACAAATAGAAAACATTATTCTAGCTTAATATGTATTCCAGCTGATAATAGGCAGGTGAGTCGTGTCGTACATGGCCACAGGAGATCCATGACAAGAGTTGTTGAATCAGAAATCAGTCTTCTCTCAGGCTTCCTGTTAATGGATGCAGCGCAGAATCCAAGGAACTTAGCTTCTGCTAATTCCAAATTGAAGACAAACTTGGCTGGTTATTTGTAAGAAATATAGTTACTAAATCGATGCAATGGTAGAACCTGATTTAGGAAGGTTCCATGCAGTAGGATCTAGGGCAGAACAACTATGGGATTGTTCAAGTCCATTGGCTGTCAATCTATACATTTCTCAGATCTACTTAATCTTTCTCCTGGTATTGATTAACAATTATAGCCTCTGATCAAACCTGAACACTGAATGTATGATCAGTGTGATCCTTAATATCTCACACAACTTAAACTCCTGTGGCTCCTTTGGGCTGGACCAACTGATACAGATCTTTAGTGCAGTATCATCATTATCATAATTCCTTTATTGGCATAAAAAACACAATACAAAAGATTACAAAAGGAATAGGAATATTAAAAGGTGCCCTTTATAGTAAGGTTAAAAGACAGTTACCTTGAGTAATACTGTTTGTTGATGCTGCCATCTAATTAACTAGCTTTAAAAACTGCGCCACCGTCTCCAATATTTGAGGCAAACGATTGTTCAATAAATGGGAAACATTAAGAGAGTCTGAGACATTCAGTCTATTTACCAACAGGGGGGTTAGTAGTTCATTGCGAGATTCTGTATAAAAACTACAATAAGATAGGAAATGAGCAATTGTTTCGATACAATTATTGTCACAAGGCAAAGCCTGTCAGAGGGATTTCCCGAAATCTGCCTTCAGTGCAGTAGATATTCCTTCGATCTTTGGGCAGAACTGTACTGATTCCGATCACTGGTTTCCAGCAGGTGGATCATGTTCCAAAAGAAGGCCAAATGCCAATGTAAAATGGCCTGCCATGGCACCATCCCAATTTTCTTTCACTTTTGGTTTAAGTTTTTAAGTATAAGTGAGAGAGAAATGGAAGGGAGAAGATGGTGTGAAAGCATGAAATGTGGTTCCATGGTTTGTGTGTGTAAAGTGCCGTCAAGTCGCAGCCGACTTATGGCGACCCCTTTTGGGGTTTTCATGGCAAGAGACTAACAGAGGTGCCTTCCAGTGCCTTCCTCTGCACAGCAACCCTAGTATTCCTTGGTGGTCTCCCATCCAAATACTAACCAAGGCCGACCCTGGTTAGCTTCTGAGATCGGACGAGGTCAGGCTAGCCTGGGCCATCCAGGTCAGGGCGGTTCCATGGTTTAGGCAGGGATTAAAAGATAGGTCTAGAAGAGTTGAAGACTAGTGTTCTGGGGCTGATCTGCATGAAGGGTTTGCTTTTCAGACTTTTAAGTCCGCTTTCCTTCGGTAGAACTATTATTGCTTCTGGTCTATAAAGATTAAACCAGCACAGTGAATATATCCTATTTATAGATATGTGTTAAGATATGAAAAAGCATATTGAATATGTGAGTCTCATCTACAGAGATACAGTATAATTATAAAACTTGAACCGTATAGATATTATGGCTGCTTCCACACTGGGATGCAAGAACGCATCCCTCCCATGGCAGAAGCAGCAAATGGTGCAAGAACAGGCTGCCACCAATGCCCCAACTCTCATTTCTCTGCCTTTCCCCTGTCAAACCTGCACAGAATTGCAGGAGCAACAACAATATGCCCTGAATCACCCTTTCCCCTCCCTTTCCCGTCCTGTAATGCTATAAAGCAGTTTGTCGGGGAAAGGAGGGGAAAGCCCTTTAATGGGCCAAAAGGAGGGAAGATGTCCCAAGCCATCTTGAAAGTGGACCTTAATACTGCCCCCTCCCTCTCGGTAGCGATACAGAGGGAGTGTTCAAAAGGACACTCCCCTGCAGCCACTACAAACAGTCCAAATTAAACCAGAGGAAAACAGGTTTATTTTGTCTCCTGATAAAAAGAGAACGCTTCGGGACCACCACAAGTCGTGCTCGGAATGAGCACAACATCTAGTTTTGCCAAGTCTCTCTTTGCCACCGGCAGGAGGTTTTGGGGGCTGAGCCTGAGGGCGGGGTTTGGGGAGGGGAGGGACTTCAATGTCATAGAGTCCAATTGCTAACCCTGCCATTTTCTCCAGGTGAACTGATCTCTATCAGCTGCAGATCGGTTGTAATAGCAGGAGATCTCCAGCTACTACCTGGAGGTTGGCAACCATAACAACACCATGTAGACATTCCCCTTTAACCCAAGGATTTCCTGCATGCCATGTGGGCCCCTTTGGTGGCCCTAATTGGCAGAAAAGTGGAATATATATTCTGTAAATGAATAAAAAAATACACAATTTAAATCCAAATGTGAATGTAGCTCTGTGTTTCCCACACTGCATACTTGATTCTTATATAGTGGGGTGATACTTCTTTTCAAAGGGGCATAGGCATTCATATTATAAGTAATGTGCCGTGACTGGTATGTATGATGACTTAGCAATGGATTTCCCTCCTATGCAGGACTGTAATGATATTGACTGTGTCTCTTTCCCCTCGCATTGCCCGTTCACATTAATCATAAATGTCAGCAGAGTCTCTAGGTAGCTTCCTGACTTTTGACCCAAAAAAAAAAAGCCTTCATTCCTGTCTTTTAAATTTCAAGGTCAAGGATAATGTAACGTTCTGAATAATTATTGGCATTATTTTACCTTGACATTTCAGACTTACTTTCCATTGAACATTTTATCCAAGGAAGGAAGAAGAATGTCATCCTTCCAGTCGCTGCAGAGATTGCCCCAATTAAACCTGACTGTAAGGATATCAGAAATCCTGCATTAATTTGCCCATAATTTGTGGATACTTCATGAAGGGGAGGGAAGAACTTTCATTAAAGGCATTAAAAGATTTACCGTGACAAGAACAAGCAATTTTTGAATTCCGCTTCTTCTCCCTACGCTAGGAAACTAATCCACTCTCCACGCTCCTGGGGAAACTCTGGCTTGACAGCAACTATGCTTGCCCAAGATACTCTCTCCTTTAATTTCTGTTGAAAGGTCAGTGTTATAATTTTGTTGTGTCATTGAATATTAGGGCTATCTTCTCAAGGCTTTGTCACATGAATGGAAAATATCCCTAGCCAGGCTTAGCTATAGAAGCCCATATTTACATCACATTTTTTTAAATCAACATAATGACCCATGGATGTTTTAAAAAATATTACCATCAACTGCTAAATACCATGCCCCTTAGTCTGCTATACACGTATGGTGAACGCACAGAAGTAGCTGTACCTTTTTCACTTTAAGTGAATATATATTTGTTATGCTGGGCTCCTCATCCAGACCAACAAAATAAATAAATACATGCTGCAGTCCACTTCTGTTCTGGGCTGTGCCCCCCTGACCTACACGATTTCCACCCTCAGCCCCCTCACAGGAACTAGAATTGGCAGCCCTATAAGCTGAGTGGGAAAGAGGTCAGGTCAGATAATTGTATTAGGGTTGCCAGGCCCCTCTTGGCCACAGGTTTTTGGGGCAGAGCCTGAGGAGGGGGGAGGGACTTCAATGCCATAGAGTCCAATTGCCAAAGTGGCCATTTTCTCCAGGTGAACTGATCTCTGTCGGCTGGAGATCAGCTGTAATAGCAGGAGATCTCCTGCTAGTACCTGGAGGTTGGCAACCCTAAATTGTAGGGTTGCCACCACTGGGGGATGGAGGGGTAGGGTTGCCAGCTCCAGGTTAGGAAACTCCTGGAGATTTGGGGATGGGGCCTCAGTGGGGTACAATGTCATAGAATCAACCCTCCAAAGCACCCATTTTTCTCAGGGGAAATGATCTCTGTTGTCTGGAGATGAGCTGTAATTCTGGGGGATCCTTAGGTCCCACCTGGAGGCTGGCATCACTACAATTGGGTCTGATCACTTGCTCGCAAGAAGGAGGATTGCGGAGCTAAGTCCAGCCTTTCCAACAGCTGGTTGGTGCTGTTGTCAGTTTTGTGATCACAGCTGTATCATGTGTCCTGCTCTAGTAGCAGGATTGAGAGAAGAATTATAAACACAGCCTCATGGGGTCCGCTTCCATGTGGGATAATCTTATTCACCTGCACTATTCTCCCAGTGTGTGGGATATAGGGTTGCCAACCTCCAGGTGATGGCTGGCGATCTCCTGCTATTACAACTGATCTCCAGCTTATAGAGATCAGTTCACCTGGAGAAAATGGCCGTTTTGGCAACTGGACTCCTATGGCATTGAAGTCCCTTCCCAAACCCCACCCTCCTCAGGCTCAGCCCCAAAATCTTCAGGTATTTCCAAATCCAGAGCTGGCGACCCTAGTGTGGAGTAGTGGTGAAAGGGTAGACTATACCTAGGGAGACTTAGATTCAAACAACCACTTTTCTGTGGAGCTCACTGGGTTACCTTGGGCTAGTTATCTATTTGTTTATTTTATAACATTTATATTCTGGCCTTGGGGTGGCTTGGAGTGGCTAACATTGAAAGCTAAAACAGTCTATATAATTCAAATACGGTAACCTTTTTTTAATCCTAGAAAATTTTACTCCATGATCACATAACTAAAACATCAAGAGCAATTACCCTCTCCCATTTCCACTTAACCACAAATGTTTTCACAGTCCATCAACAAAAGGCCTTCTGAAACAGCCAAGTTTTATAAGATAGCTGGGTGGGAATTTGATATACAGCCCTCGGGGAAGTTGTCCCACAGCAGGGAGGCAGCCACAGCAAGCCCAGTTTGAGCCACACACACCATGTGATAACAGGACAGTCAGAAGTTATTTCTGGGATTACTGCAGTCCTCACATGGGCATATATCAGGAGATGCAGTCCTTCAGATGCGTTATGAAAGAGTTTTAAGGTAATGAGCAGCACCTAGGGTTCCCAGCTTCCAGGCGGGGCCTGAAGTGCCTCTGCAGTTACAACTAGGGTTTCCAACCTCCAGGTACTGGGGTCAAACTCAATATAACAATACACTCAGTGCTGTAATAGTGTAAGCTAGAGATTCCAGAACAGCACATAGGCTCCAAAGTCATTCAGTATGTAGCAATTTAGTTTATTAAATTCATAAACCATGTATTAGAAATCTTACTCCAGTTCTAAACTATTCTATTCTATTCTATTCTATATATGCTCAGCTTCAGCTCAGTAGAAGAAGGCTTCTACGAAACACAGCCAGGATCTAGAGGGCGCGTACTCTTTTGGGACTCTCTCCTTGCATATTCTCGTTATTGTTCATTTGTGTTACCTATATTACAATCAGCAGGATTTGTGCTTCCTGTTATGTATATGGTGACTGTAAACCTGAATGAGTTGCATATATAGAATAGAATAGAATAGAACTGGAGTAAGATTTCTAATACATGGTTTATGAATTTAATAAACTAAATTGCTACATACTGAATGACTTTGGAGCCTATGTGCTGTTCTGGAATCTCTAACCTCCAGGAACTAGCTGGAGATCTCCTGCTATTACAACTGATCTCCAGCCGATAGAGATCAATTCACCTGGCGAAAATGGCATCTTTGGCAATTGGACTCTGTGGCATTGAAGTCCCTCCCCCCCACAAACTCTGCCCCTCAGGCTCCGCCCCAAAAACCTCCTGCCAGTGGCGAAGAGGGACCTGGCAACCTTAGTAACAACTGAGCTCTAGACTGACTACAACCTAGGGTTGCCAATCTCCAGGTGGGCCCTGGAGATCTCCTGGTATTACAACCAATCTCCAGACAACAGAGATGTCCCCCTGGAGAAAATGGCTTCTTTGGAGCGTGGACTCTATGGCATTGTAACATGCTGAGGTCCCTCCTCTCCCCAAACTTCACCTCCCTAAGCTCCACCTCCCCAAATCCCCAGGTATTTCCCCACCCAGAGCTGGCAACCCTACCACCACCACCACCACTACCACCCCAAATGTTCAGGAATGTCCCAAACCTGAGTTTGCTTGCAACCCTGAAAGCACCTTGAATTGAACCAAAAAACAAACCGGAAGCCCGTACAGTTGCTTCAAAAGATGTTAAAATTTGGCCTGCCCCTTTAAGTAAACAGGTAGCTGCATTGTACACGAGTGTGAACATGAAGCTTCAAGTGTGAACATCTCCCAGCCTAGCTTACCATGCAGAGTTGTTATGAGGATAATATTAGGTGAGGAATCCATGCATACTGCTCTGACTTCTTTAAATACTGAGCAAGATGGGGGGGGGGAACCCTAGTGAAATAAAGGTGCATATGAGTGCCATGCTCGGGGTTGATCATATGAGTCTTCCCTATTCAGTTGGGGCCCTCCCTCCTGGTGGGGAAATCCGACTGGTACACACACACACACACACACACCAGAACTGTACTGGATCATATCATGAGAAGTGTCCACGAGGCATATGGCCTTATTGCGATGTTTTCCAATGCTTGTTAACAATTATCTTACACTTAACTCTCAGCTAACTAAACCTTGAAATGTTCAAAAAGGAAAAATGCTGGAAGTCTCCTATTTGTCTGCTTAATAATAGTGCGAGGGTACGTCTGGCAGCTTTTCAAACCGCACTGTTTCTAGGGTTCCCTGTTCCTCCATGCAACATTCAAGAAAGCATTATTTCCTCTGCAGTGATCTTTAAGTGTGGAGAGAGATTTGGTATTGCGCGGTGTATAATGAAAATGACTTAAAATATCAGGTGTTTGACAGGGTTCATAGTCTCACTCAACCCACATAGCTGTGAGGGTGGTTGTGGTGTGTGTGTGTGTGTGTGTGTTGGGTGGGTTTTACAGGCCTCTCCAAATGCTATTTTTCTCTGTCGGTGTGGATGCTGACATGTCAAGATGTCTGCGGGCTGTGAATTTTCAAAGGGCTTTCAAATAACAAGACCACCCTGACTGTTCTGCTAATGCTGCTGGGGTTGTTAGAAAGAACTTTCCAAGTATTTGAACTGCAGAGGCTTTACAGTAATTAAGGAGGGCTTGTTCAGGAAGCAAACTTATAAGCAAACTTTTCTGCTCAAGAGCTTTTTGGTCACTGACAAGGGAAGAAAGAAAACCAGAAATATGCCTAAAAAGGAACTGTGACAAATATCTTAATGCCATTCGGGTGGCTTTTTCTGTCTTTGTTTTTGCCCCTGTAAGTCAGAATAAGTCAGTCATCTGTGCCTTTCTTAACAATATGCAGAATGCCTGGCATTCCTTAATAGGTTTTCAGAGCATTGAGCTATTCAACGATGCATTTTCAGCAGATTCCACTTAAAAAGCCACTCAGCATTGCTTAGCAGCAGCTGGTGTAGTGAAAGGAGGCCTTACTGCAGGGAAGGCCCAAGTATAGAATGGGTGGGATGTTCCAGAACAACCATATGTAGTACCTGAGTCTTCTGGCATCCATGTGCATTATTCAGATCACAAGAGAGAGGCTCAGGAAGGAATAAGAGGGGAGTAACCTGTAATGTACTGACCACTGTTGGACAATTAGAAGATGAGCTGCAGCTCATGTCTTATGTTCATGTTAAGGTTGCCAAGTCCCTCTTCACCACCCGGGGAGGTTTTTGGGGCGGAGCCTGAGGAGGGCAGGGTTTGGGGAGGGGAGGGACTTCATAGAGTCCAATTGCCAAAATGGCCATTTTCTTCCTGTGAACTGATCTCTATTGGCTGGAGATCAGTTGTAATAGCAGGAGATCTCCAGCTACTACCTGGAGGCTGGCAACCCTAGTTCATGTCCAGAATGGTATAGCAGCAATCTCGGGTGTTAGAATGTAATTCATGCAAAATGTCTCCAGTGTGGTGTGATGGCCATGGGTGGGGAGGAAGTTGCCAAAACAGCCATTTTCTCCAGGTGATCTCTATCGGCTGGAGCTAATTTCTCCAGGTGGACAGATCTCTGTAGTCTGGAAATCAGTTCTAATTCTGGAAGATCTCTGGATCTCACCTTGAGGTTGGCAACCCTAGGCCTGGAAGCAACCTCTGGGTGACTTGATACCATCCAGCTTGCATTACTCTACTAGGTCTGGCTTCTTGCTGTTCAACAGCAGTCACCCAATGAAAACCAGTGTAGTGGTTAGAGCTTCAGAGCAGGGTCTGTGAGACCCAAGTTCAAATCCCCATTTTGCTGTGGAAGCCTCCTCGGTGATTAAGGACCAGTCACATGCTTTAATCCTAACCTACCTCACAGGGTTGTTGTGTGGATAAAAAAGAGGAGAGGTGACTAATGTAAGCTGCTTTGGCCGCCACTGTGGAGAAAGACTAGTTTTTCAAGGTAGAAACTGCGGGTGGGGGGGGAAGGAGATGAAAAATTTAAGACAGAAGGGAAGATAAAGGTAGGTTGGCTGTTGAGTGGGAAAGAGATCGGGTTGCGAACTCCAGGTTGGGAAATTCCTGGAGATTTGAGGAGTAGAGGGTGGGATTTGAGGAGGGGAGGAACCTCAGAGGGGTATAATACCATGGAGTCCACCCTCCAAAGCAACCATTTCCTCCAGGAGAACTGGCGTTGTCAACCTCTAGGTGAGGGCTGGAGATCACCTGAAATTACAACTGATCTCCAGGTGACAGAGAGCAGTTCCCCTACAGAAAATGGCTGCTTTGGCAGGTGGAGTCTATTGCGCTATACCCTGCTGAGGTTGCTTTCCGCCCCAGATCTCACCCTCCCAAGTCTCCACCCGAAATCTCCATGAATTTCCTAGCCCAGAACTGGGAGAGCTTCTTGGAAATGGGAGGAAGGCTGGCTATTGCCTTGGCTGTCCTGCAGTGAATTGTGGTATGGGTAGGGTTGTCAGATCCCTCCTCACCACCGGCAGGAGGTTTTTGGGGCAGAGCCTGAGGAGGGCAGGGTTTGGGGAGGGGAGGGACTTCAATGCCATAGAGTGCAATTGCCAAAGCGGCCATTTTCTCCATGTGAACTGATCTCTATTGGCTGGAGATCAGTTGTAATAGCTGGAGATCTCCAGCTAGTACCTGGTGGGTGGCAACCCTGTGTATGAAGCTCTGTAAGGTAGTGAGGCTTGTCAACGTCCCAAGGCCAGACAGTGAATCTCTGGAATAACTGGGTTCAGTCTACCTCTGCCACTGGCTCATTTATCATATAGGAGAAAGGCAGGAAATCACAGATCATAAAGAAAATAGCCTGACCTAGCACATCACATTTTGACCGCCTAAAGCCTCCACCTATAAAAGCATAATAATTAGGGTTGCCAACCTCCAGGTACTAGCTGGAGATCTCCTGCTCTTACAACTGATCTCCAGCCGATAGAGATCAGTTCCCCTGGAGAAAATGGGCTGCTTTGGCCATTGGACTTTATAGCATTGAAGTCCCTCCCCCCCAACCCTGCCCCCCTCAGGCTCCACCCCCAAAACCTCCCGCCAGTGGCAACGAGGGACCTGGCAACCCAAGTAATAATAGTGACCTGCCTTACAGGTTAAGTCTGCGAGAAAAACATAAGAAGAGTTTATAAAAATTAATGTTCTCTGTCAAGTAAATGAGAGAGCGAGAGAGGGTGTACACACTGCCCATTTAAAATTGACTCAGGAAGTTTTATGCAATGCAACTGCCATGGCAATGAGTGGGTGAGAACCAAGAAACTGAGCAGGGAAGTGTGAGATTTTTAAAAATAGAAGGTGGTTAATCTTAGCTCCTGGAATTTAGGGACTTTCCACTGCTCACATGTCTCAGTATGTGTATTGTTAACTCAAAATGCATGCCAAGAATAATCACTGCTGGCTGTGGGAGACTGGAGAGGAGTCACCGGGCAGGGTTGCCTGTCACACAGAGTAGACCAGGCTATAATGGTTGATTGAGTGGCTGTTTTTGCAAGCGGTGGGTGTTGATGCTTGGTAGAAGACAGACCCCCAAACAGGGCCACAGCAACTGCGTCCCCCCCCCCCCCAGTGCAGCTCTAATTAGAAGTGCTCAGTTCGTGCCCTACCTTCTGTACTGCATTGAACGGCGGTGGAAATTATCTTATATTCTAACAGCAAAGTCAGACAAATCTTTGGATGCTTACATCTGGTGACTGGAGCTGTGAATGGGTAAGACAGATATTTCTACAAACCTAAAAAGGGCTCCAGGTTTGCAGAAAAATGTGATATTTAAAAAACACACATCGGAGGGGTAGTCTTAAAAAACTGAAAATGGTAAAAGAAGTGCCTGTTGCTTTAAGCAACGGATACTCTCAGTGGCTGTTGCTAGGCAGCCAATGCGTTCCAAGGCTTGGTTCCCTCAGTAAAAGCAAGGGGGAGGGACAGAGCCCTTTCCAGGCCTATGCTTGCCTTTGAGGGAGGACTTGTTGAGGCCAGGACTGTATGGTTGCCAGCTCCTGGTTGGGAAATTCTTGGAGATTTTGTAGTGGAGTCTGAGGAAGGCAGAGTTTGGGGAATCCACCCGCCAAAGTGGCCATTTTCTCCAGCGGACCAGATCTCTGTCGCCTGGCGTTCAGTTCTAATTCTGGGAGATCTCCAGGTCCCACTTCGAGATTAGCAACCCTAGGACTGGAAGAAACCTCTGGGTGACTTGATACCACCAAACTTCCATGACTCAACAAATCCTCGCTGCTTGCTGCAGTTCAACAGCAGCCACCTGATGAAAGCCAACGTGGTAGAGCAGTTAGAGCTTCAGAGTAGGGTCTGGGAGACCCAGGTTCAAATCCCCATTTTGCTGAGGAAGCTCACTGGGTGATTTTGGGCCAGTCACATGCTTTCAGCCTAACCTACCTCACAGGGTTGTTGTGTGGATAGAAAAAGGAGGAGAGGAGAATAATGTCAGTTGATTTAGCCCCTCCTGTGGGGAAGGGTGGGGTATAACACAAGTAAATAAATGTGTTTGTTTGTTTTTGAAAAATCTAATAAAATATTTTTTTAAAAGTAAATAAATAACAAATATAGCTGAAGGTGGGAGGCAGATAAAAGGTAGGTTGGTGAATACCTGAAAAGGCGAGAATGAGGCAAGGAAAGAGGAGATGATATGGGGGTTGCCAGGAGAAGAGAAAGAGGAAATAATGTGGGGAGGGGGATAGAGGGGAAAGTGAGGTGCCACCCCACAAGCACCATTGAATAACATGAGACTTACTTCTGAGTAGACCTGCTTGGGCTTGTCCCCCTTTAAAAAAAACTGTGGAGACAAAAGCAGGAAGGCTAAGATTAAGGCAAGGGTAACTGGGTGCATGTGGGTGACTGGGGAAGGCACTGGCAAACCACCCCGTAAACATAGTCTGCCTAGTAAACACTGGGATGTGACGTCACCCCATGGGTGAGTAATGACCCGGTGCTTGCACAGGGGACTACCTTTACCTTTACTATAGATTTGCATTGTGGTTGTGCTGTGGATTTTAATAAATTTAGTTGTGTTTTCTTCATCAAATACGAGAGAGGATGCAATCCTAAAGACAACTTTCCTGGGAGTAAGTCTCATTGAATAACATAGGTACTTGCGGTTTAGGATTGTTTCCAAAAGCACGTATAGGAATATATTTTTAAAAATAGTAAACTCAGGATGTGACGTCACCCCATGGGTCAGTAATGACCCGGTGCTTGCACAGGGGGACTACCTTTACCTTTACCTAACCGGGAGCAAAGGTGAGAGTTTTTCAGAGAATGCATTTGGAAACCATCTCTTTATACCGTGCGTTACGTTTTAGACTCAACTCTCTCAAAGTTTCATAAAAACAAACTTTAAAAAAAAATTATTCAGGTGCATAATGATGCCTTTACACATTCTTCCAAAATGATTTGTAAGCCATCTGTGTTGGAGTGAGGGCTTGCAAAGGCTTGGAAGCGGTGCCGGTGGACAGCTTTGGGCTGTTTATAACGAAACAGTCCATATCATTAAAATCTGCCAGTAGTGTTAAGAGAGCAGAGGCATTTCAATTATGCCATATGTCTACATGTTAGCTTAAGAGTCCAATGGAATAATATTGTTCCTGCCTTCCCAAAAAAAATAGTGTACACAAATATTGAAGCAGGGAAATGACGATTGAGAAAACTGGTCATTTCCACCAAGCACACGGATATAAAACATTGGTCACTTGTGCATGGTCGGTTTAGCCTCCTTCATTCCCTGTTTCAGCCAGGATCAAAGTAACCTGGGTTGGGTCAAACTGTATGCATTGGCTGGAATGATCAGGGATAAAACCCTGTGCTAATGGAAGCATGGATAGCAAAGCAGTCTCCCAAGTTCAAATCAAGTCCCACCCCTTTAATTGCTGCTTTGTAATTGGCTCACCTCGTGAGAGAACATTTCCTTCCCCCCCCCCCAGACCCAACTACCGCATAAAAAAGCATGTTAAGAACAAAAAACGGAGCCATTTGAAAGAGGGCGAAATCCAAGCCTCCTTTTAAAAAAGCCTTTCTTTCTCTCTGAAGGAGCTCCCAGAAGCACTTGAATCCCTCCCGGCCTCTTTACACACTTCTTCGGGATTGGCTGTGAGAGATGCCAATCTTCTGTGCTTCCCTTGTATGGCTATCAGCAAACCGAACAGAAGAGGGGTTTGGAAAGGGGGGAGGGAAGCTCAACCCGAGGCAGGCATGTGCACGCCCTTTCAATCAGGTTCGAGCCAGGAAAGACGGTTTGACTCGGATAAGAAGAGGAATGGGGAAAGCCGGGTTCGTTTAAGGTTGAGCCGGAAAGTGCATTTTCCAAAACTTGATCCTGGCTGAAACAGGGAGTGAAGGAGGCTAAACCGACCATGCATAAGTGACCATTGATATCCATTTGTGTGCCCCCAAAATATTAGAGTATAACTATGTATGGAAGTAACATGTGTCTGGCTTTAAGACTGACAGTTGCTCTGCAGAGGGAGATTTAGGGCGAAACCGCACGGTCGCTTGAGCCTCCTTTATTCCCTGTTTCAGCCAGGATTCAGCCAGGATCGAACGCATGTTCGGCGAAACGCATGCGTTTCATCCTGGCTGAATCCTGGCTGAAACAAGGAATAAAGGAGGCTAAAGCGACCGTGCATTTTCGCCGTCTGTGTCCGATTTGATTGGTGGGGGAGTTTTTCTTTAAGGCATTAGCCTCGTCCTGGTAAAGGCGTTTTTTTGGCTCTTCTGATGGCCTTCACTAGGGAGTAGGATGGTTTTACTTGCTTGTTATGAACTGAGGACATTTTCTTTATTTTCTTAGAAATAATTTTTGTTTTACAAACTAATGAATGGAGCTGCCGTGTTGTGAGTGCAACTTTCCTGAGGAAGAACCGAAGGCCGGAGAGATAAGGCTTTGGCAAAGAAAAGCTCTCAACCTTATCATGAAACGAACCATACCTTGCCCACTGGCAGTCTGAAAGGGTTGTTGTCAGCATTTCAAACCTGGGCAAGAGGTTGCCGGTTCATACAAACTATTTATCCATAAAGAAACCGGATGAAGTGGGTGATTCTTCAAGACACTGGCATCTCCTTTAGTTTCCCAGCCTTGACAGTGTCCAGATGGTAAAAAAGGTAGCTAAATTTTGTGCAGTTGCATATAAAGTTCGCCATCTAAAGTTGGGTTATGGCAATCAGATTAAATTATATTTAGTTAATTTTAGTTTATTATTGTCGTGGTACAGGCGAGGAGCGAGGGCTGTAAGCGTAGTCTGGGGAACAGTCCAAGGTCATTCACAGTGAAGGCAGAGTCCGAGATAACAATACAGGCAAGGGAAGTCCAAAGCATTAGTCAGAGCCAGTCCAAGAAGTCAGGATACCAGGAATCTAAAGGATAGCAGGGAAACAAGGCAGGTACTCAAGGAGGTTGGTGACAAGTTGCTTGCACAACAGCCAAGCCTAACTGATGGCTTAAATCCCTTCCCCTGCTGCTGTAGCAGCCAGCTGATGCTGATGAGGCTGAGTTCACAGGTGGTGCTTCAGCCCTGCTCTTCCTCATCACTGCTACTGGGGAGGTTCCTCTGTAAAGCCTTCAGCCTAGCACTTTGCCGTCTCTGCTGCATTGCCAGACGGACCTGTTTTCTTCTCTGCTCCAGTGGCCCTGGCGAGGCCTCTGGAGACACTGCATGTTGCAAGGTGTCAGGTCCAACTGGAGTCCTTGAGCTGGCTGGCTGCAGACATGGTGAGTCATCTCCTGACCTTGGCTGATCCTCCACTCCGGCAGGCTGTAGGCCCTGTGGTTGTTCCTGTGGGACTTCTGCCTGAGGATGTCCCTCGTCGTCAGAGGAGGTCTCTGCAGGCTGACTCATGACAATTATAAATTATTCAGAAATTTTAATCAGGTGTGTTTTTGCTAAATTTTTATTTTTCAGCTTTGTATAAACGATACAAGTGTTTTACTGGCGTATGCTGTATTGATAAATCTGAATCTGAAAGTGCTTGTAGAGTACTGAATGTATTCTGTATGGGTTGGCTCCTGTGGACTATGTGTATAAGGTTGCTCATGATATAGTTCTTTCCCGCCCTTCTCCTTTCTTCAACAATTCCTCCCTCAAAAGGCAATGCTGGAGGCTGCATAATTTCTGCAGATAAAAAACAACTCAGCCTGTGGCAGGGGGAACTACACTGAGGAAGAGGAACCAAGTGATATCTTCCTCTCTTCTGCCAGGGGTGCATCGATGCAGGAGTGGTGTCAGCCTCTAGTTCTCACTCCTCACTACACCTCCTCACTTTGTGTGTGGTCCATTTGAGCCCCACAACTCCCAGCATCAGCATTTTGGAGGTCTTACTGGGGGAAAAGAAATGGCAAGGGGAAAAACTGTCTCTGCACACAGTCTTACGTGTGCGTTCCATAGATCCAAACCTATATATTTTGCATGGTGTTTTCAGAAGTGGATATGATTTCATAATATAATTTAGTTCACTTTGGTAAATTAATTCCATACCTTCATGGCTTTCCTTTCTTCATTTCCTGTTTCCCCCGGCTCAATTATTCTTCCTTCAGTTCTGCCCTCTTTTATTTCTCTTGTGCCATGCATCCTGTCCCCCCTTGAACCATTAGGAAGCCCCACTCCACCTTTTCTTCGAACTCCATTATCTTAATCTTCTTTCATGCATATAAATTAAAAAGGCATGTTAGTAATCATGCCTTTTCTCAAGTCATAATTTATGTCTAAAGTAAGATGTTATGGAATAGTAAGAATTTGGTATGGACAAGTATTCCTCTACATAAAGAGAGATTTTAGAAATGGACAAGTCCATCAAATTTAGGTCTAAAGCAAGATAGCCAAGAATAGAACCTCCATGTTCAGAGTAATGTATCTCTGATAACAAGGCACTGTGGATTCACAAGAAAAGGCTTGTGTGCTCTCAGAGGCATCTGGTTGACCATTGCTGAAACTTTGTTGGGTGAAGAGGGGCCTGGCGACCCTAAACAAGGCACCTGCCTCATCCCACCTTATGGAAAACAATGAATGCTGACATACCTTGGACACAACAGAAGAAACACTTAACTTTTTAAAAAGCATGTAATTTACTGCCCATTCCTGAGAATTGGCATACGGGAACGGCAGGGAGAAGGCGCAGGCGAGCCATCTCCTAATGCCGTTCACCATAAAACATGGCAATTCTACGCCGTGGCCTGTGCTATGGAGAGGCCGCTCTGGCGGATGGGCGAGGTGTGTCTCCGTGGCGCTCGGGCGCCGGTGCAACTGCCCTCGTCACCAGCGTAAGTGCGTCCTAATGCGTGGTCATACTGCCTCCTATGAGGACTCACCCCCCCCAGGAATGCACGGTTAGTGTTCTTGATAGCTGTGTCGGTCAGAATTCCAGTGCCAGTTTTGGCAAAAAAGCACTTTTGTATTTGTAATTTACTCTTCAAGCAAACACGCCCCGTCATATACTGACTATTATCATGCCATTTAAAATTCCTCATCTGAGGAGGCTATTAAGCAGAAGCTCGTAATATATATATATATTTTTAAAGGTCATTTGCACTATTGCTAAATGAATAGGGAAGAAGCGAAGCAACCTGGCTGAATTTCTAACTTGGTCCCAAGGCTTAAGAAACCATGGATGCTGGCTTTTGGGTGTGAATTGAAACATTACCCTCCTCCTTGCCAAAAAAGCAAAAGTTCTATGCTGCTGCCAAAAGTGACAGTTCTGCCCCTTTGCGAGTCCCCTGTCCTATTTAAAATGTCTAGCTCAACGTAATGTGTGTCTTGAAGTCATTATTGCCATTCCCCACCCCCACGCTGTTGAATGGGGAAAAGCTCAGGGAGGGAAATCCACACAAGATTGCCATTTTCAGCAGCAGTCCAATAATCGTTGTAATGTGTGGTTCTGTCCAAGGTAATGTTGCTTCATAAAAATTAATCTGTTCAGCTCGAGAATATATCATGTTTGAAGGGGCCTGCTCCGGCTCCTTTCCTTGGCTGAAGAATGGTCGGCATTTGCAAGCAGCAGGGTCTTTTGGGGAGTTGCACCATTTGTGGAAAGCTCTTCCCAAGCTGAAGCCTACACCGATATCTCACTGTTGACCTTTAGAAAGTTTAAAACAAAGCAATATTTTTTCCAGCAAGCCTTTGGGACTAAGTTTATAGTTTATGCTGTTTAATGTGGTTTTTGGAGTTGGGCTTAAATCGTTGTGATTATTGGTGATGGATAAGCTAGCTCCCCGCAGGCTCACCTTAAATTATTTGATTTTTCCAAGCTTTCTTAGAATTCAAAGGGGGGATGGGAGCCCACACCTTTCCCATGAGAGACTGGGAAACTAAGCCACTCCAAACGTTAGGGCTGCCAGGTTCCTCTTCGCCACCGGCGGGAGGTTTATGAGGCGGAGCCTGAGGAGGGCAGAGTTTGGGGAGGGGAGGGACTTCAATGCCATAGAGTCCAATTGCCAAAGCGGCCATTTTCTCCAGGTAAACTGATCTCTATCGGCTGGAGATCAGTTGTAATAGCAGGAGAGCTCCAGCCGCTACCTGGAGGTTAATAAGGTGCAAAAGTTTATCAAAATGCTACTGACACACAAAACGACAATGATATACATTTGACTCCTTTGGACAAGTTCATTGCACCTTTTCATATTTGCTTGATGGACCCTTGCTTGATGCATTGTGGGTTTATATGTTGTACATTATGAATGTTGTATATCGTTGTTTTGTGTGTCAGTAGCATTTTGATGAACTTTTGCACCTTGTTAATATCCCTCGCTCCTGTACTGATTTCCTAACCTTTATGATACTAGTACAGTGGTGCCTATTTTCTCTCTACTACCTGGAGGTTGGCAACCCAACTAAATATCAACTCTGCCCTTTTCACCAAGCAAAACTTACTCTTAAAAGGGAAGGGCAAGTCTTCCGAAAGAGATGAGTCATTGTGCTCTCTCAGCAGCGTAATTTCATGTTATGGAGCTTGGGAGTTATAATTTTTTCTATCTCTAGGTTCAGTGGACTAAGTTGGGAGGCCTAGGGTGTCGTGTGCCACACAGAGACTTGGATATGTATGTGCACTTTTGGGGTTATGTAGTTGTTTCTGTATTGTGATTCTACGTGAGTACACCTGCTGAATATATTTTGATATATTTTGATATTACATTGAGGCTGTTCTATGCGATTTTCTGTGACACTGCAGAGGGAATTGACATTCCGTTTTTATTTACAGTCAGCATTTCCAAACTGGTGGAATTCATTGGTTCTTGTAGGTTATCCGGGCTGTGTAACCGTGGTCTTGGAATTTTCTTTCCTGACGTTTCGCCAGCAACTGTGGCAGGCATCTTCAGAGGAGTAACACTGAAGGACAGTGTCTCTCAGTGTCAAGGGTGTAGGAAGAGTAATATATAGTCAGAAAGGGGTTGGGTTTGAGCTGAGTATTGTCCTGCAAAAGTATTGTCCTGTAAGTATCAAGATAATGTGCTAATGAGGGTATGGTATGTTAATATGGAACCATTGTATCCTGAAGTGATCTGTTAATGTGTGTAATCCAAAACTAATCTGTATGGCTATTGTTGAATGTTGTCTTTGTCTGGAGGTTTTTCAGGGCAGGAAGCCAAGCCTTATTCATTCTTAAACTCTCCTCTTTTCTGTTAAAGTTGTGCTGATGTTTATGAATTTCAATGGCTTCTCTGTGCAATCTGACAAAATAATTGGTACTATTAGTTCCTACACCCTTGACACTGAGAGACACTGTCCTTCAGTGTTACTACTCTGAAGATGCCTGCCACAGTTGCTGGCGAAACGTCAGGAAAGAAAATTCCAAGACCACGGTTACACAGCCCGGATAACCTACAAGAACCAATGAACTCTGACCGTGAAAGCCTTCGACAATATGGTGGAATTCAGTTTCCAAATTTCTCCAAATTCTGAATTTGCTGACAATTGCTATTATTTTGTAGGGTTTGTGTGTGTGTGATGGTTCTATTTGTGTTTATTATGATTGAATGAGCCATCTTGTGGGCTAGGGTTGCCAGCTCTGGGTTGGGAAATACCTGGAGATTTTGGGGGCAGAGCCTGAGGAGGTCGGGAATTGGGGAGGGACTTCAATGCCATAGAGTCCAATTGCCAAAGTGGCCACTTTCTCCAGATGAACTGATCTCTATCGGCTGGAGACCAGTTGTAATAGCAGGAGATCTCCAGCTACCACCTGGAGGTTGGCAACTCTGTTGTGGGCCCAAACTTGGTAGAAAAATGGGATAGAAATGTATGTCTTCAGTATGGGCGGGGGGAGAGACTGCACCAGAATATCATATAGGTCATTCCTTTGTTTCTTTATTTGACCTTTATAGATTAAAAGCAAATTACTCCATTTATTTTACCGTAATTATTTAAACATTTGTTTGGGGAGAAATTGATAGGGAATTATAGTCAAAACCGTATGCAAATTATACCATTTTTACATATTAGTACAACTGCTCTTAAGAGCACCAATTGCCACTATTTTGATGTTATGGAGAAAACATGAATTAACATATAGATGGATAATTAACTACATGGCCAGGTTGCATTATTCTCAGCTCTTGTCTTGTTGAGGGTGCTTTTTACCCATTCAGTACTTCAAAGTTGGAAGGTGCAAAGATTAACACCTAGCAATTGTAGAAGTTCAGTGCAAACGAGAAGAGAGACAAGCTGTTGACATTCTTAAATACAAAAAACATCTGATGAATCATTTCGGTTACAGCAAAGGGCCTTCTACTACCTTTTTTTTGCAATTTGCATACATGCCAATTATTTTTTAAAAAATTCCTGCTATTATTCTTCCATATGGCAAATTACTGTCACTGCAAATCTTATACTTCAAAAAATTGCAGCATTTTGGATAGATTTACTAGTAATAGAATAAATTATCTATGTTGCAAGTGAAAGGAGACACCAAAAGCTTTTCATTTAACAATTGTACCAGCTGGAAACAAATTATAGCTTTTATTTTAAAGAACAATTTAAAACTCCTGCGCTTACATTTCAGTTAGAAATCAATGTTTGACCAAGTTGTTTCCAGACTTAATTTTGTGTTTGGAGTAGTTAAGCCAGTGTGGTGTAGTGGTTAGGAGTGCTGGACTTTAATCTGGAGAGCCGGGTTGGTGTCCCCACTCTTCCACATTAAGCTAGCTGGATGACCTTGGACTAGTCACAGTTCTCTCTGTGCACCCATGTGTAACCAAATAATAACAAATTTTCCAGGATGTGTTCACAATCCAGTCTGCTCATGATCGTTCATAAATATTATTTGTTTACCTGTAACTGTTGTTCATTGAGTGGTCCTCCTTGCAGGCACACATCCCTCCCTCCTACCCCGCTGTGGACTGACTCACTGCCTGGTGGGTTTTTTGTACCACGGCGGCAGAAGGAGAACCGAGGGAAGGATGCTCCCCGCCCCTCCGTCACGTGTCCGAAAGGGCGGGAAGGACCGTTGGCAGAGGGGAGGGGAAGCAATCCTTGTTGCTGGGCTAAAAAGAAGTTTTCCAAAAGAGCTCTGTGGATGGCATGCACAGTTCCCATGTGTGCCTGCAAGGAGGACCACTCAATGAACAACAGTTAAAAAACTAGAAACGATGCAACAAACAAGTATCAAACATGATATGTCATAAGCAATGCAAAAAATGGAATTACAGAACTAATGCAGTAAGACCAAGATAATACATGCAATAAACGGTGGAATAGGGTAGATCCTGTTCCATTTATAAAATGCCCCCCATTCAATTATAAACCCAGCTTTATTCTCTTTAGCAAAGGAAAAGAAATAGCATCTTAACAGCACACCTCATCCTTTCTTCCCATTTACTGTAATACTTTTTGCCAAGAACTCAGAGGAGAAGAATAGAGAGACATTTAGGGTCTCTAGATGGCTGAGTCTGGGAAAAGTCTATTGATGTAATGTGATAAAAGGGGTACTGGGGTTTAAAGTTTGTGTTGAACAGGTCTTTTGACCGCAATAAATGATTTTTGCTTTGGGGTTACTGGGGTCAGAGCAAAAAGCCCATGTGGAGTGAATGCTGTGTAATGAATTATAGGATAAACAATATGATAAGAAGAGGTTAAGTAATAGGAAAGATCCAGGATTAAGCTGTGATGGAAAGGGGAAATAAAAATGAGAATCATAAGAAGAGTTGAATGGGTAGCAGGGGAATAATTGGATTTATCAATGGTAAAGTTCTTGGGATTTTAACTTTCCTCATTTCTCTGTTTTATGTGAGGATATTCCAACAGTATTTCCAGGCTTAAGGTTTCAAGGGAAGGTGTGTTCATGATGTGTTCATGACAGGGATATAAGACAACAATATGCTTGAAACTATGGTTGCATTTCTGCATTATTTGTTACCTCTGGCGAACCTATCCAAAACCAAGATCTTCATGGTCCTAGATGTGGCCAGAAAGGAAAACAGCCAAACAGCTCTTTTGCAATGTGACCAGAGGTTTGCTCATGAGGTATCAGTTTATATTGCCCTAATGATAGCAGAATGCTAAGAGATCCAAAATAATGAGCTCCACACTGTGTGTTTTAAGTGCAGTCAAGTCGCTTCCAACTTATGGCGACCCTATGAATTAATGACCTCCAAAACGTCCTGTCGTTAACAGTCTTGTTGAGATCTTGCAGACTGAGGGTTGCGGCTTCCTTTCTAGAGTCAATACATCTCATGTTGGGTCTTCCTCTTTTCCTGCTGCCTTCAACGTTTCCTAGCGTTATTGTCTTTTCCAGTGACTCTTGTCTTCTCATAATGTGACCAAAGAACAATAGCCTCAAGTTTAGACATTTTAGCCTCACACTACTTGTCCAATATTAAATCTAAATCCAAAATAGAATTCCATAAATCAACTTGTATATTAGACAGAACCAGGATGAATATATAACAATAGAGCTTACATGAAGGTATTATGTAATACTGCTGTGCTGACTCAAAAGGAAGATGATCCTAAAAAAAAGGCAATACACAAAGGTTTTTTAAAATTATTGTACATAACTGTGTTACCTCTGTTACTGTACCTAACTGTATGCAAATTTATGATAGCCCTCTTTTTCTTGGGAAAAAACTCTAGTCTTCCTTTCAGGTTAAGAGGGTAGTTATGCAATGTGTATAGACACCTTCCACCTCTTTACTAACACCACAAGGAACACATCATGTCTCTCAGCCTATAACTAACTTCCACTGTAATGAATGTTAATGTCATTGTTGCCTGATGTGAACTAATTTATTCTCTTTATAGTTTATTTTTAATGGCAGATGACTTCAGATGACCTTAATTATGAAAGTTAAATCCTGTCCATCAGGCACTTATTACCCATAGGAAGGAGAAAGTAGTAAACTTCTGTGATTGCTTTTTGATAATCCTTGATAAGGAGGTCATTCTTTCCTTTTCTAATAATGGCTTTTGATTAATCCAAATTTGCAGGATAGGACTGTTGCCTCTCTTCTCATTGGAAGCATCTACTCAGTATGGCCTACACCTTTCTAAAAAACATGGCTCTGTTTTTGGTGCAATTAGGTGAGAAATCCAAAGGACCAAGGAATTTGTAGGCCATTATGGGGGAGCAAGAAAGTTCACTTGTGTGGACATAGCTGAAGCAATATTTGGAAATGTCAGCCAAAAAAAGTGCAATTTTTATCATTTGGATTTGGATTTAAAACTTACTGTGGTGCTTTGTTTTGTAGGATTCTACAGTTATATCAGTTCCTGAGTGACTGGTACTATATTCCAGGAGGTGTGTGGTCTGGCCCTTAAGGAATCAAAATGTTATACCAGCAAATGCAGAATCCATGACATCATAATTCAAAATTTTCCTGTTATGGATGTGTAACCTCTCAAGGGACACTTCCTAATTGGTAAAACTCTCTGGCCGGTTCTGCCTTTCTTCAGAGCCTACTATAAAGGCAGAGGCTGGCCTTGACCCTTCCCCCATATTTTCTGACACACGTAGAGGTGGGGAAGGGCCTTGTCTTTTCCTTTGTGTCTTCTTTGGAGGTCAGAAGCATGGAGAGAGACTTGTGCTATTTTGAGCTTTCTCCAAAGCCAGCAGAAAGTGAGAGAACAGCTCCACCCTTCTTTGACTTCTCTGTGGATGCCAGGGGATTTCAAGGAGGGGCGGGGGTCACTGTACATGTGTAAAGTGCTATCACGTTGCAGCCAACGTATGGCAACCCCGTAGGGTTTTCAAAGCAAGAGACGTTCAGATGTGGTTTGCCATTGCCTGCCTCTGCATAGCAACCCTGGACTTCCTTGGCGGGCTGCCATCCAAATACTAACCAGGGCTGACCCTGCTTAGCTTCTGAGCTCTGATGAGATCAGGCTAGCCTGGGCCATCCAGGTCAGGGCGGAGTCATTAATTACTAAGAATGGCTGGCTACTAAGTCTAGCCAAACTCTGGAGCCTAAAGTGTAACCTTTTCAGTGCTGGGAATCTGTTTTTGTCTTCCCCCAAATATATGCAGCTCTATGTGTGTGCTCTTTTCCCTTTCTTTCTCACTCTGCCTCCAATGGTTCTCCTTAAAAACAAACCCTTCAGCAGTTCCTAAACAAAAAACCCTATTGGATCTGGTCATGACCCATTTCGGGGTCCTGAGTCACCAGTTGAAGATCAGTTACTTTCTTTCTAGAAATACATGGGAGTGGCTTGTCAAACACTATTTAGTAACCCTCCATTTTTGGCATTTTGAGTATTATGATTTCCAGAATTAATCAAAGCCATTTCTCTATCTTTCAAACTTTCAAAGATACTGTTGGCATTGCAGTATAGTGACTCAGGAGGACGTCACAATTTAACACCTAATTCAAAAACTGTAGTTAGAAGTAAGTTCACACAGCTGCAACTTGTAGCTTATCAAGTGGGCATTAGGGAAAACTTCAGTAGAATGCATAATTTTAGGTACGTTTACCCCACAATTTGCAGTGATCCATTATTGCCATGTAAAGGGAGAGAGACTGCAATAATCAAATCCAGATTCATGTGGAAAGTTACACTGGCCTGTGTGACGCTCAGCAACTTAAATTGCAAGGAGAATCTTTAGGAATAGGATACACAATTGTATTACCATCTGTTATTAAGGTAGTCCAAGACATGTTACATTTCTCTCAAGATGTTATAAATGCACTGCTTAAATAGAAAACATGATCTATCTTCTTGCTTTTACCTGTAATCTAAAGTGGCAGAGTGGAAACCAGAGAAGATATTTCTCCATACTAGCATCCTGAATGCAGCCCTCTGTGGAATGAGTTCTTCATGCAAAATTAGAAAGAGGTCCCTTGCTACTTTGGGACCAATTACCTCCATCTACAGGTGAATTGGCTTGTGGAGAGTTTTGGGTAGAAACTGAAAAGAGAGGTGGTGCAGGTGGAATGTAGGGGCCGGATCAGAGAGTTGGTGTGGTGGGAAGATCTATAGGCCTTTGCTTGTCCAAGTACCCAATCATTTTGTAGTGAAGGATTTGAATGTGGGTTTCCTATATCTATATACAACTGTTACAGTTACCATTTCTACTACAAAGTAAAGCATTATATTAAATTAACTGAATTAATATCTCACATATGCACAGAGATAAATATGCTGCTTTACTAGCTGGTTCCAGATTGAGGGGTACTATCTGGCCCCCAAATTTCCTGAAACAGGTCAGAAAGGGTGATATATACAAACCTGTGAACATGTAACAAGAATTGCCTCATATGGAGGCAGGGTGCTTGGATTGAAATACCCTTGCACATTAGCAATCGTCTGTTTGATGAGTTCACACCCAGTTCAGAAACACCCGCATCCCACAGATGCATGGTGCTTCCTTTCTTGCAGGACTTCCAGAGAAGCAGTAGAAATAGCATGATGTGTGTCTCATGCTTCTTCTTCCTTACACTTCAATTCTGTGTGCTGTCAAAAGGAGAATTTTCACCTGTGGTGAGATGCAAAATGTGTATTTTGGATGAAACAGGAATCTCGTGGTCCTGATAGGCAGCTCTGAAACTTTCCATAGCGGGTACCCAAGGGACCTTTAAAAATAGTGGTTGCCCTTTTGATTCCTGCTGTTGTCCATCAGGCCACAGGGGAAGGAGACACAGATGCTCGCTTGTGCCAGTCTGACTGGGAAAGTTTGATGGGTGAGTATTTATCTTATCAGGCTTGGAAGAGAAGAGGTTTGATTCCACACTGTAACCAGTTCTGAGTCTGACTAGAGTAGGACAGAATATAAACACATACTTTTCCTGCTATGCTGTTTCATGGCAGCTAGTCATGGAATATGCTGAAACCCCTCCAGAATTGTCAGCCCCAAAAGGAAAGCGAGCACTGCCAAAACATAATTTCACTCCCAGGAGTATAGCAGGGCAGTTGCCTCATGCGGGTTATTGCTTGGAAAGGACGGCTGAATTCTTGCTTTCCAAGAGGGGGGATTACACACTTCTGGCTTCTGCACATACTGTACAATAAAAAAGAGTTATAAATCATACCTTGCTAAACTCACACAGGCTTTGATGCCTTAAGGGGTGCCAAGTTTGTCTTACTTACGAAGCCAGCTGGCTTATAGGCCAAAGTAACAGCTTAAAAGGAGGATGCTGATAACTGTCAAAGAGTTAGAGCAGCAAATATTCCTCTCTGAAGTCTGCAGAAATAGCTCCCCTTCAGCGCTGTCAGAACTGTGCTGCCCCAGCACTTGAATAAGATCAATGAGGCAATTGAAGCGGCTTGAAGGGATGGTAGCCAACAGACTAGCCTCCTTTGACTATAGTGTATTTATAGCCCCACCGAGCACACTGTCACTGTCTGGTATGCTTGCAGGACAGCAGGATGAATGAACTGCTTTGTATTTGCTTTGGAACGAAGTATGTTTTAGAAACCAAAGAGAGAAATAAGTGATGCGTCCAGATATAATAAAGGTCTGGTAGCCGCAGGAATCTTTTGCTTTTTAGCAATTGTTGCTGTTGGCACTAATAAAAAAACAAACTTTTCTACCCTACCCCTAGAACCAGGGGAACTCTTTATAACATCATTGCTCTTCCTCAGAAGACAAAATGTAATATATTCATTTGCATTCCAGGGCAAAAGTCTAATAGTTGGGCAGAGCATGTCTCATCAGCCATGCCAACAGATTCCGGTCATGCCACTTGTGCTGAAGCTCACTAAATGGATAAATGCTAGGGGTGACACATGGGTGCAGGTGTTGAGATTATTTGTGGCTTACCGGATATGCAGAGCAAGAAGGACATTATGCAGCAGTTCTGACTTACTTGGACTCTAGATTAAATATAACAGGTTCTTATGTTGTTTTAATATGCTGAGGGAAAATTAAACATTTATAATATTTAGTGCTGTCAGGTTTGCTGTGGATATGATGATTTTTGAGGCCGCTCAGAGTTTGTGAGGTAAAATAATCTTGTGCAGAGGACCTCACATGGTTTTGTACTGTTTTTCCAGGAAATGGTAAATTGCAGTTATGTTATGTGGGTGCTCCTTTGCAAGACTGTTTGATTGCTACACTTAGAATGGGAAGCCACCTGTGGTAACCCTCCTCAAATGTTATCGTATGAATAAGGCCTATAGCAGTGTGAAAAGGGACACCCAAATCACAGAAGACTGTTAGTAAGTGAAAAAAGTGGTTTTGAAAGAGATGTATTACTTCGAATGAAATACTCTAATGTAGTGTCACAATAAAGCAACTTGTTGCATTCAGATCTCATATAACAGTGCTGTCTAGGGTTGTGCAATATTTTTTTGTGTATGGTAAATTTCGGGTTTGGGTTTATTGGGCCCACTTTTTTTCAGTAAACCCGGAATAAGCCGAATACCCATACTGGTAAATTTCAGTATTCAGCTTATTTCAAAATTTGGGCCCATTATAGTCTATGGGGATTTTTTCACGAAGCTCCTCGGGAGCATTTTTGGAGGTAGAGCCCCCAAATTTGCAGTGTGGGTGCAAGGGACTCTCCTTAGATGGACACCAAAGTTTGTTGAACTTTGGGACATGGGGTCCCATTTTATGGGCCTACAAAGGGGTTGCCCCCATCCTCCAGGCATTTGAGAGCCAAGCTGTCCATCAGTTTTCAGGTTCAGAAGTTCAGTGTTGCCGAGGATTGGCGGAAAAAGCCGATTGCCAGGCTGGAACCTCAAAGTCTGGGGGCTGCCTTTGTATCTGGGGGGCATAGCATGATATCCATGCAAATTAGCTACCAAACTGAGGGAAAAGGCTTAAATGCAAAAGAAATAATGCACAGAAAACATTTCTTTTGGTGGCAAATGACATGCTGTGAACAGTCCTTTATTATGGCCATCAAAAATCTAATTCCAAGAAATGATCATGGTGCAGGGAACTTAAGCCTCTACTCAGGGTGACCTTCAGTTTGACAGCAGGTTTTCGGGGGGATGGGATATCAGAGCCAGCCGAAGTCTCAACCACGGGGGCTGTCTGAAGGAGATTTCTCAACCGTGCGGGTGAGAAGTCTCCTTCGGAAGCCTGGTGGTTGCAGCAGTCGAAGCTGGCACTTTTTAGTTGGAGGGTATATCCCTCCGGACGGGACTGGGTGAGCCTTGTCTTTTAAATAACCCTTATGCTTTATGCATATGCTTTATCCAAATTAACCCACTGAATGGTGATGGGTGGTTGGTAGGTTGGTTAGACCAAGTTGGCTCCAATTACACGACCCCCAAGTATGGGGCCCTCACAAAGCCAGTCAAAAAAAGCAAGAAAAGGGGGAGAAAGCACAGAACATATGCCTCTGAGCAAAGGGGAATAGCTGAACCTGAAAAAGCCGAATATTTAGCCTATTCGGCTTCTGGGAGACTGCCAGGTTTTGACATTTGGTAAACCCTTAGCCCGAAAATTACCAAAATGGCTGATGTTGGGTTTATTTTTAGTTCGGGTTTATCGATATGCGCAACCCTAGTGCTGTCCTATTTATGTGGGTAGTAACTCTTCACGATGTGAGAATTACAAATCAGGAGGTCTGTGCTTCAGATCGCACCTCCACCATGAACTCACTAGGTAGTCTTAGGCAAGCCATTATTTCACAAGGCCCATCTGTAATACAGGAATAATACTGAGCTACCTTCTCTGTGTGTGTTAAGTGCTGTCAAGTCGTTTCCGACTCATGGCGACACTATGAATCAATGTCTTCCAAAGTGTCCTATCCTTAACAGCCTTGCTCAGATCTTTCAAATTGAGGGTCGTGGCTTCCTTTATAGAGTCAATCCACCTCTTCGTGGGTCTTCCTCTTTTCCTGCTGCCTTCAACTTTTCCTAGCATGATTGTCGTTTCCAGTGACTCTTGTCTTCTCATAGTATGTCCAAAGTACGACAGCCTCAGTTTAGTCATTTTAGCTTCTAGGGTCAGTTCAGGCTTGATTTGATCTAAAACTAGGGTTGTTGTAATAACAGCAGGATAATGTATTTGAAGTACTTTAATCACTTAAAAGTGATAGACGGTCCCTATTATTGCCATAGCTGGACATCAGAGATCTCATTGTAACCCTGTCGTCTGTTTGTATACAAATGTTATTTTTTTAGCCTTCCCTTTTTATCATGTGGGTTTTAGACACAGGTCATTGCCCACACTCGGGTGTAGTTCCTAATATGTGCCAGGAGGGATGGTATATCAGCAGTAAAGAACAATGTCAGGAACTATTAGAGAACCACTCCCAGGCGATTAAAAATAATTTCCATTTGAGCTAATATTGTTCCTAAATCCGCTAGTGGAAACATCACTCAGTTTCTGGATGCTGAAAATCCTCTGCCTTAAAAATAAGGAAATGCTTTTGAACTTCTGGGTAGAACCCTGGTTATCCAGGCTGGATTCAGGGACAGGTGTAGGGTTGCCAACCTCCAGGTAGTGGCTGGAGATCTCCCACTATTACAACTGATCTCCAGCCAATAGAGATCAGATCCCATGGAGAAAACGACTGCTATGGCAATTGGACTCTATGGCATTGAAGTCCTTCCCCTCCCCAAACCCCGCCCTCCTCAGGCTCCACCCAAAAAACCTCCTGCCAATGGCAAAGAGGGTCCTGGCAACCCTAGACAGGTGACCCAGATGACTGCCTTGATCATCTTCGTGTCATGGCTGCCTACTCAACTAACCACTGAGCAGTCTAAGGGAGTCACAGTTGGTTTTTATATGCTGACTTTGGTCCTTTATGCATGGTCACTTTAACCTCCTTTATTCCCCATTTCAGCCAGGATTAAATTTTTCAGTATGCACGATACTTCATACCTTTGAAGCTCAACGCTGTTTCAACGCAAAACGAACCCGGATTTTCCCATTCCTCTTCTGGCCCGAATTAAATCGTTCATCCTGACTCATTCTGGAGTCACAGAGCATGCATACTCTGTTCTCAGGTTGAGCTTCCCCATGCCATCACTCCCCACCCTTTTCTAACCCCCTCTTCAAAGCAGCATGCAGGGAAAAACAGAAGATTGGCTTCTCGCACAGCCAATCACAAAGCAGTGTGTAAAGAGGCAGGGATTCAAGTGCTTCCTGCTTCCTCGGAGCTTTTACTGAGCAAAAGAAAGGCTTTTTTAAAACGAGGCTTGGATTTCTCCCCCCCTTCTTTCAGATTGCTCAGGTTTTTGTTTTTTGTTCTTAAAATGCTGTTTTTATGCGGCAATTGGGTTTTGGGGGAAGGAAATCTTCTCTCACGGGGAACAATGCGAGGTAAGCCAATTACAGAGCAGCATTTAAAGGGGTGGGACTTGATTTGAGCTTGGGAAACCGTTTTTCTGTATTCATGGTTTGATTAGCACACAGTTTCATCCCTGATCATTCAACCCAATGCATACAGTTTCTCCCAACCCGGGTTACTTTAATGTGCGATGAACCCAGGTCCAAGCAGGGAGATCCAGCCCATGCATAAAAGACCTTTCTCTACCACTTAAGGAAGAATCAAACCGGCTTACAATCACTTTCCCTTCCTCTCCCCACAACAGACACCCTGTAAGGTAGGTGGGGCTGAGAGAGCCTATGGGCGAAAACACACAGTCGCTTTAGCCTCCTTTATTCCCTGTTTCAGCTAGGATTCACCCAGGATCGAACACACATTCGGCGAAACGCATGCATTTGATCCTGGTTGAATCCTGGCTGAAACAGGGATTAAAGGAGGCTAAAGTGACCATGCTTTTTTGCCCTATGACTAGCCTAAGGTCACCCAGCTGGCTTCCTGTGGAGGGGTGGGGAAACCGAACCGGTTCACCAGATTAGCGTCCGCCACTCGTGTGGAGGAATGGGGACTCAAACCCAGTTCTCCAGATCAGAGTCCACTGCTCCAAACCACTGTTCTTAACCACTACACCATGCTAGCTAATCCCACTCAATATTAATGCTCAGCTCAGTTTTGTGGAGTTAGTGCATTTCAGTTCTTTCTAAAATTAAAAAAACTTAAATAAATTTAGAGGAAACAAATTTGTTTTTTCTTTGTAGATACAGGTGTGCAAATTTATCATCTCACATATATATCAGGTATGCAAATTATGCATTAAAGTAATGAAGTAGGCTAAGAAGGCAATAAAAATGATGTTCAAAAGTTGAATAAATGGGTGGGGCCAAGAACACTCTTTGCCTGGGGGCATTATTTAGCTTATGGTTGGCCCTGCAGGTTATAACTTGTTAGAACGAGACCTCGTTTTCAATACCAGCTGAGCCTAAACAGTCAGAAATGTGGATCTTCTACCAACATATTTCAGAAGATGATGCATTCCATTTCTTTTTATCCCTTGCTGTTCTGGTTTTTGGCATGTTTCATTACAGCATCCTTTGCATGCTCTTCCTGGAATGGTGGATTTTTTAAATACCCTCCAATTATGCTGCATATGCCAGTTGCTCTTTTAAATGCTTTTCCATAGAAAGAGGGGTAGGTGAACATTCAGACAATATTCTGAAGTATCCGCTGAGTCACCTAGTTGGTGAGTAGATGGCTTTGCTTTTGGCTGAAAGTAAAAAAGAATTATTTTGTATGCGTACCTCCCATCTACTCCAAAGTGGTCTTCTACTAGGAGAATAATGGGTGGTGGGCGGCGTGTGATATGAATTGATCTGAACATGATCCTTACATGATGATTAGGAACAGATTGCATGGGAAATGCTGGTCTGGAATATTTCTTTTCCTGACACATTTTATAAATAAATTTGATCAAGTTGAGGAAGGGGTCATTGTGAAGAAGACGAGCTTGTCTACCATCAAGGCTGAGGGCCTACCAGTGCTAATATTTGCAGCAGCAAGGAAAGCTTGTTGCTAAAGGGAAACTTTTTGTTCACTCTCTAAAGTGTATTTTTCTACCCTTCATACTTGGATTTTTTTTTAAGTTTAGAATGTTCCATTAATGGTTTAGATGATAGAGAACTATGTACAATGGATAAATCCATCCAACCAAATATCCATGCCTGAGCAAAGAAACAATTTTGAAAAATCTTGGGTGCAACTGTATGTTTCCTTTCTACATGGGTGTTCTGGGTCGATGCCTCTGCCCCTGCACTTACCCCAGTGGACTGCAAACCCCATGAAAGGCACATTGTGCCAGCAAGCCCCAGGGCTGGGGAAGTCACCTGTCAGGTTGCAGCAGGCCTTGACAGAGTCTACTCAGGAGTCAGCCAGCTTGAAGGACCCCAGCCAGCTCTCAGCGGCATGGTCAGCAGCAGAAGCCAACCGACCCAAGGTCCTACCAGAAGAAGAAGAGTTGGTTTTTATATGCCGACTTTCTCTACCACTTAAGGGAGACTCAAACCGGCTCACAATCACCTTCCCTTCCCCACAACAGATACCCTGTGAGGTAGGTGGGGTTGAGAGAGTGTGACTTGCCCAAGGTCACCCTGCTGGCTTCATGTGGAGGAGTGGGGAAGCCAACCCAGTTCACCAGATTAGCCTTCGCTGCTCATGTGGAGGAATGGGGAATCAAACCCGGTTCTCCAGATCAGAATCCACCGCTCCAAACCACCGCTCTTAACCACTACACCATGCTGAGATGACCCTGGCACTGAGACCCAAGGGAGCTCTGGCAAAATGGCATGGGGAACAGCCAGCAATGACCTTCTTAGAGGAGGTTAGGTGGGGCAGCCAGCTATTTAAAGAAGTCCATGGGGAAGGGTCAGTGAGCTCACCACTCCAAGGCAAATATCCATTGGCCCAGGGGCCTGTCACTCCCCAGGACTGGATTGGGGAGGGGGGATTGGCTGAGCCCAGGGTTGGCCTTCCTTGGGGAAGCATATAAAGGGTGTGCCCAGGAGCAGCCAGGGAGGAAGAGCTATACCCATTCCAAGGCAGGTGGGAATAGGTAAATGGCAGAGCAGCATGGGGAAATCGGGTGTTAAGAAACCCCTCCTCTTGTTCTCTTCTGAGGCTCTATCCTGCCCAACTATCAAGATAATGTGCTAATTAGGGTGTGGTATGTTAACACCCTAATTAGCACATTATCTTGATACTTACAGGACAATGATTAGCACATTACCTTTGATACTTTTGCAGGACAATGCGTCAGCTCAAACCCAACCCCCTTCTGACTATATATATTACTCTTCCAACACACTTGACACTGAGAGACACTGACCTTCAGTGTTACTCCTCTGAAGATGCCTGCCACAGCTGCTGGCGAAATGTCAGGAAAGAAAATACCAAGACCACGGTCACACAGCCCGGACAACCTACAAGAACCGATGAACTCTGACCATGAAAGCCTTTGACAATATTTTAAAGTATCTGCCTCCCACATCTGCGTCCCCCATCTCCTGCCGGTTGCCAGGCTATGCCTGCCTACCCTATTGCTTTCCCTTTCTGTGCGTTGACTGAGTGTGCAGATGGGTTGTGTTCTCAAAGATGTGGTAGGGAAATATTTCAGGGATGTTTGCATCAGACAGGCAGCGTATTAGACATGCAGACACAGTCCCACTTAATTTCAACAGATGATGCCAATCTGCATGTACAAAAGAGTTATATTGGAATGGGAAGAGCCTTCAGACATACTAGAAATATTTGCTATTGTTATCCTTCTTTCTCTTCTCTCCTTCCCCAAAGAATCTTGTCACCAAGGCAAGGGCTACACTGTGACTGCCATCTGTTGTTGGTTGAAAATGTTCTGTTGCCATAGTGCAAGGTTCTGATTTCCTATCGTGGGGGGAAAAAACAACATATCTGTTAGTTTTTATTTGCATTTCTCCTCTTTTCTAAGGAGCCACATCAAACATTCAGATCCAAACAATTTAATTAAAAGAAATTAAAAGGAAACAATGGGCTTAACACACGTCCTTCTCTCTGGCAGCTTGACGTGGATGGAACATTTACATGCTGTTACCATCCCCAAATTAGTTTTGGTTAAAATGGAAATGGTTGGAACTGAATTTGTAACAATGGGGGGAGGAAATAATGGAGCCTTTCTTTTTGGTCTGAAGCAATTAGTCAAAATAAGAAGACAGAAAAATCAGGTAAGGGGAAGATGCCTGTGAGGCATTAGACCCATGCGTGAGTTTAAATTACATAGATCTTTTCATCTTGATGATATCAAAGTGATCTTGCGCTTGGGCAATGCTGTGAATATGTTTTAATAAAAATAGGGTCTGGGATTATGCCATGTTCTATTGGCAACTTTAGCAATATGGGTAAAGTCCATGTGCAGTGGAACAAAGAAGTCCCACCTGCTCCTCCTCTTTCTAGGCCCATCTTAGCTTTATGCAGACCCCTAATATCTAAAACAACTTTCATCCTTCCTGAGTGATAAGTATTTAATGTGTACAAACATCACATCTCTAGAGTATGTAGCAATGGACCTGTGTACATTGTGTTAATGTGTGACAGTAAGCACTTTAGAGAGGAAGATGGTTGCTAGTTTGACTAAGGATTGATAGGGTTGCCAACCTCCAGGTAGTAGCTGGAGATCTCCAGCTATTACAACTGATCTCCAGCCAATAGAGATCAGTTCACCTGGAGAAAATGGCCGCTTTGGCTATTGGGCTCTATGGCATTCCCCTCCCCTCCCCAAACTCCGCCCTCCTCATGCTCCACCCCAAAATCTTCAGGTATTTCCCAACCCAGAGCTGGCAACCCTACTTCTCTCCCAAACCCACAAGAAGTTCAGAGTGTGCTTCAAGTTGTCTGAGAAATGGGTTGAAAGAAACTGCATTATGCATTTGTGTTTATTTCATGCATCATTCTAAATATGACTGTTAAGTCTAATTTTTTCGTGTAGAATTTATATTCACGCCTTTAAAAAATATTAAAACTGTTAAATTGAGAACTGGCACAACGATACTAGAGTAAATATTTACATGTTGATGTTAATGTGGCGAGAAATATTTATTTATTTACTTCATTTATATCCTATCTATCTCCCCAACGGAGGCTCAGAGCAGCTTATATTGTTCTCTACTCCTTCATTGTATCCTCACAACAACCCTGTGAGGTAGGCTAGGCTGAGAGTATGTGACTGGCCCAAGGTCACCTATGGAGCTTCCGTGCCAAAGTGAGGATTTGAACCTGGGGATCCCAGATCCTAGTCTGACATTCTAACCACAGCATTGCCCTGGCAGCATTCAAGTGCAAACTAGGAAACAAAAAGTTCGACAATGGAATTGCAAAGTTTATTGAGACTTTGTGACCATTTTAATGTGGTGAAGAGCTACCATTGAATCTGATAGGTATCCACTGTAATGCACATAAAATACAAGCTACACCTTAAGATGCAATGCATATTTAGAGCAGTGCATATGTGCGTGTCCATCCACCAAATCTGTTATGAGGATGTTACTCTGGTATTAAAAAAGGTAAAGGTCCCCTGTGCAAGCACCAGGTCATTCCTGACCCATGGGGTGACGTCACATCCCGACGTATCCTAGGCAGCCTTTGTTTGTGGGGTGGTTTGCCAGTGCCTTCCCCAGTCATCTTCCCTTTACCCCCAGCAAGCGGGGTGCTCATTTTACCGACCTCGGAAGGATGGAAGGCTGAGTCAACCTTGAGCCGGCTACCTGAAACCAACTTCCGTTGGGATCGAACTCAGGTTGTGAGCAGAGCTTGGACTGCAGTACTGCAGCTTACCACTCTGCGCTAATACTCTGGTATTAAAAACAGATAATATGGTGCAAATGGAGGATTTACTCCCTTAGCAGCCACACTGGCCCTTATTTTCTTTTGCTGCCAGAGCATACAGGGCAGTCCTATAAGAGACAAACCCATTTGTATCTTTTAACAAAAATACTAGTTTCTCAGCTCTAGGACAGGTGTTTAGGCCAGAAACCAACCCGGCAAGAAATTTCGTCCTGGGTTCCACATATAGAGGGGTTTGGCCACTGTGTGAATAGACTGCTGGACTTGATGGGCCTTGGTCTGATCCAGCAGGGCTTTTCTTATTTTCTTAAGGTGCTACTGGACTCCTACTCTTTTCTACTACTAGTGACAGACTAAGACAGCTACCCATCGTGATTGATCTCTCATATGTGATAGTAGCAACATGGGTCTGTGTGATCCACAGTAAAATGTCAGTGCATCATTGTTGTGTAGCAAAAATTCTCCCTTTGATAGGGCTTGACTGAGTTCCCGGTTCATTTTGCAACCTGTGCAGCTGGTCTTATTTGGGATGAATGGCTACTTTGGGAAGAAGAAAGAGCGCCCGGTGCCTCTCTCCATGCTCCTGAGCTAGTTTAATTTAATTAATTTCACTTATTTCCAGCTGGGCCAATCAGAATGCATTGGGGGGGGCAGTCACTGTGTGTGTGCCTGTCTGGAAAAGCAGAAACTGCCAATGCTTTAATAAGCTCCTTTGTCTGCTGCTGGATTGTGTGAAAGCGACTCGGGGTGCGCATTTTGACTGGTGGTGTCTTTATGTTTCTCTAAAGAGTTTCACAGGTGGCTGCATTGGCCTTTCCCTGCTCTCATACTTTCAGGAGCTCTAGAAATCTGAAAAGACTAATCTTCCTCTCCACGGAAGGTAACATATAACCTCTAAGGCCAGAATCTGGACGCTTTTGTAAAAAGTTAAGGACCTGAGATGCCATTTGAAGAAAAATCAATATGTTTTGATTGTGGTGGAGAATGAAAAAAAAAAGGAATGTGGCATTTTCTGCAGAACGTTTAGAATTTAGATGAGCCCTTACGAGGAGTGAATATATATTGCACCAAGGAAGGGCTGAGCTGTCCAAGAGCCAGGATGGTGTAGTGGTTAAGAGTGGTGGTTTGGAGCGGTGGACTCTGATCTGGAGAACTGGGTTCGATTCCCCACTCCTCCACAGGAGTGGCGAGTGCTAATCTGGTAGACTGGATTTGTTTCCCCACTCCTACACATGAAACCAGCTGGGTGACCTTGGGCTAGTCATAGTTCTCTTAGAGCTCTCTCAGCCCCACCTACCTCACAGTGTGTCTGATGAGGCGAAGGGAAGTGTCATGGGCCCTGCCTTGGGAACTGAGGACTCTGAGGACTCTGAAGCTGAAGTGGAGGAACAGGCTGCCTCTGGGCCCTCAGTACCTCCATTGCAGCCAGTAGCAAGGAGCCTGAAACAACTCAGCAGGAACCACAGCTAGGCAGGGAGATGGAACAAGGGCAGACAGAAGCTACTCTTCCCCCAACCCCTGCAGTGGAAGCTGAGAATGGCAGCCCTCCACGCTCACCTGAACCTGATAGGCGTATCAGGACTCAGCAGCGTGTGGTTCTACAAGGTAGAAGGAGAAGTGCTCGCTTGGAGAGGCTAAGCAGACACTGGTGCTGAGTCGTTTCAGGATGAAGCCTAGCCTGGAAGTGCACTGACTGATAAAGGCAGTGCAGGCGTGCTTTCACTTTGCAGAAGCAACCGTGCAGTTTCTCTGTGTTCCAGCTACTGCTCATGATTAATCTCTCCAGCCGTTGACTCCTGCCTGCTCTGACGATGCCTCCCACTTCTGACCTCGGTAGACAGCATAACCTTCGTCACCTGCTCCAAAAGGGGCTAGATACCTCCCGCACATCTGAGGACTGCGGGCACCAGCCAGCCCTTGGCCTACGCTGGCACAGGAAGTTGATTGTAAGTTGGTTTGATTCTGCCTTACATGGTAGAGAAAGTTGGCATATTAAAACCAACTCTTCTTTCCTTGTGGGTTCTGATTGACGAGCAGAATGGGCTTCTATAATGTTTGCTTTTATCTCATCGGATGTATCTTTTGTTATTAGACTGACTTAAAAGTTGATGCCGATTAGATTGGCAACATGGGGCAAGCAGCGATATTATAGACCAACATTTATTAATATGGCCACAAATTCAGGGGAACTTTACCTTACTTACCCAATTAACAACAACAACAGAATTACATCTGCATCAACTGTATTCTTTGGATGATGGCTTTCTTTGTATACCCTCCCTCAGGAGAGTGTGTTCTATGCCAGTTTGGGTAAGAGCATTCCCAGCAATAGGTCCAGTGCTTTGGAAGGCCTTCCTGTATGGGTTTGGAGGGCATCATCATTGACTGTTTCTTGTAGGGCATTCAAGACTGGTATATTTAAAAAAGACTTCTTGGGAACCTAGTGAAAAGTTGACTTTGTGGGCAAATGTGTACAGGATTGTGATCAATATTGGTTGCTTGGAATTGTGTAACTGTTGAATTATATGTTATTTTGACTTCATCTGCAGCATGTTGTTATATAAGCCCGTTTCCGTCCTCAGAGAAAGGTGGGGTAGAAATATTTTAATAAATAGTTATGTGCAGGCACTGAAAACAGAGATACAAGGTCTGGAATTCACGTGCTAAATTCCAGCGGTGTGGAGACAGGTTGTGGTTAGTTAACGCTGAGGGGAAAGACTCTCTGCTCTGAGATATTCTCCTTTATGGTTTCATCGTGTGTTCTGTGGCTGGATCCTGGCATTCAAAGCAGATGCCAAGGCTCAGCCTGACTCAAATTAAACTCTGTTTCAAACTGGCACGGTGAGCACAGAAATCCATTCAAGTAAAATTAACTCGCTATCATATTACTAACCTTGTTCCTAATGGCACTAATGAATGTGGTTTGCTTTGCTCTGGCCAAATGAAAATGCGGTTGCTTTTCAGTGCTTTCCGGGCTTCTGAAAGAATCCTCAGGGCATTTTCAGGCATGAAATGTAATGGTGTTGCTCTTCCACAGCTTGTACCATGTGTGAATATTCTTAAGTCTAGCTGCTGTAAAAAAGGCAAATTCCATGCTGGCCATAATTAGACGAGGAATAGAGAACAAAACTGCTGATATCATACTGCCCTTGTGCAAATCTATGGTGAGACCACACTTGGAATACTGTGTACAGTTCTGGTCACCACACCTAAAAAAGGATATTACAGAGCTTGAGAAGGTGCAGAAAAGAGCAACCAACATGATTAGGGGACTAGAGCAACTGTCCTATGGGGAGCGGTTAGAATGCTTAGGGCTGTTTAGCTTGGAAAGAAGGCAGCTAAGGGGAGACATGATAGAGGTCTATAAAATTATGCATGGTTTGGAGAGAGTGGACAGGGAGAAGTTTTCCCCCCTCTCCCATAATACTAGAACTGCTAAAGCTAGAGTGTGAGAGATTCAAAACAGATAAAAGGAAGTATTTTTTCACACAACGCATAGTTAAATTGTGGAACTCCCTGCCCCAGTATGTGGTGATTGCTGCCAGCTTGGAGGGCTTTAAGAGGGGAGTGGACATGTTCATGGAGGAAAGGGGTATTCATGGCTATTAGTTGGAATGGATGCTGGTCATGCTGCATACCTGTTATCTCTAATATCAGAGGAGCATGCCTATTATTTTGGGTGCGGTGGAACATGGGCAGGATGGTGCTGCTGCAGTCGTCTTGTTTGTGGGCTTCCTAGAGGCACCTGGTTGGCCACTGTGTGAGCAGACTGCTGGACTTGATGGGTCTTGGTCTGATCCAGCAGGGCCTTTCTTATGTTCGTATGACAACACTGAAGAGAAATGTGCAAAATATATATATAGGTTTTACATCAATATATCTAATTCTCAATATGGCTAAATCTGTGGATACTTAAATCCAATGACTGGAGCCATGAGCATACAAGACAAATCTTATACACTTGAGAAAAGCCCCAGGTTTGCAGAAAAACCTGAATTTAAAAATCAGGGTCACCACCACCACCACCCAAATAATAGAAGCAGCACCTGTACTTTTAACAAACAAATGCCCTCTGCTGTGGCTTTTGTAGGGATTGCTAGCCTTGGCTCCTGTCAGTAAAAGGCAGATGGAGGGCCCAGGACTGTCTTCCAGGACTGTTTTGAACTTTGAGGGAGGACTTATCATGGCCTGACCCAGCAGCAACCACTGACTGACTCAGCTGTTCACTACTATTCAACAGCAACCACCATATGAAAGCTGGTGTGGTTTGATGGTTAGTTTCAGACTGGGGTGTAGGAAACCCAGGTTCGAATTCCCACTGTACTGTGGAAGCTCACTGAGTGATCATGGGCCAGTTTCTCAGCTATAACATACCTTACAGGTGGTTGTGAGGATAAAATGGAGGAGAAAAGAATGATATACACTGCTTTGGGTCCCCATGGTGGAGAAAAGTGGGACATAAGTTAATAATTAATATAGCTGAAGATGATGGACAGATAAATGGTAGGTTTGTTGTAGATGGGAAGGAGTGAAGGAAGCAGGGAAAGGTGAGAAGGTTACGGAGGTTGCCAGAAGGGAAAGAAGAAATAGTGTGGGGACAGGGAAACGGGGAAATTAGGTGCTTCCATAAATCCTTGTGCCTTCTCTCCTGTGCAATTAGACCCAGCATGATGATCTGGTCCCAGCAGGCATAGTTTTCCTGGGTAGTTTTCCTGGGTAGAGGCTGCCAGGGGGAGGGAAAGCTGGAGACAGGGGAGCAGATAAAGGTAGGTTAGCCAGTGGGTGTGAAAGAGAGAAGGAAGCAGAAACAGGGGAGGGGTTATGGGGGCTTTCAGGGAAGGGAAAGAGGAAATAGTGAGGGAGGGGAAAGTGAGATGCCCCCATGTCTTTGTGGGTTCCCTGCTTGTTTGAGTGATAATGTGTATACACACCATAGCAAGGTAAGCCTCACTGATGCCGGTGGATTAACTTTCAAGTGACTAGAACCCAGCAGCACAATCCAAAGCCAGTTTACTCATAAATAGGTTTCATTGAGCTTTATGCTGCTTTTTTTTTAAAGCGTGCATAGGACGGCTCCCTTTTTGTTCTAGTGGATATAGCATAGCAATACCTGTTCAAGCTTTCTATTATGTAGAATGCCTACTACATAACAGAAAGCTTGAACAGGTATTGCTATGCTATATCCGCTAAAACAAAAAGGGAGCCGTCCTATGCACGCTTTAAAAAAAAGTGAACGTATTTGAGAAATGTAGACAGTTTTTCTGGATTGCACCCAAAATGCGTCAACACAATGTTGACCTCACTAATATTAAACAACTACTTACCTGTGAACTGTGTGTTAGCGCTGTACAAAACAAAAAAGTGACTACGTTTGTGCCAAGAGAACTTTTTTTGAGAGAAGTGCATCTTTAGGATGTATTTTCTAGCATGGGACATTGAATGTGAACGTTAGTTATATATGATTTTGTCCACCCCATACTTCTTTTGATAGCTAATAGGAGCTTCAACCTAAATAAACATAACATCTACCGGTCACAGCAGGACTGAACAAATTCTTACGTTGGCAGCTGTGTTCCTGAATATGAGGGAAATAAATGTCTTTGACCATCTTGTGTCATGACAAATATTGCATTCGTGAAAGAGGCCTAAGGGAAGACACATATAGTGCTGTGCTTTACGGAAACTGTGAAGAGCTGATACAGTTCATCGCCAGATCAGATTGTCAAAGAAATCTAGACCAAAAGCCCTGATGTGGAAGGGATGTGGTAGCCTAGAGCTGTTTTCCATGAGAAGAGGAGAAGGTGAGGGAAATGTTAAAGACAGCATACATGATACGAGAGAAAGTCCAGTGACCCTGAAAAGGCATTAACAAAAATGGAGGGGCATGTTTGGGTGAGGAAATAGTGAGAATTAAAAAAAGTCATCGAGAATACATGTGTATGAAACCAAGTCCAAAGAACTGGCTCTTCATCCCCTGCATTCTTACATCCTAGCTTGACTTCCACATATAGTTGAGTTGGGAACGGGATGAAACCTAATGTGTTAGTAGGGGTTATAATATCATACTAGGACTGGGGAAACCTGGGTTTAAACCTCTACACATCCATGAAGTTTATTGTGTGACCTTGAGCCATTTATGCTTCATCATTCTAATGTACCTCACAAGGTTGTTGTAAGGATACAGTGGGAAGAGGGGACCATGTAAACCACTTTAAGCTCCTTGGAGGGGCAATAAAAATGAGATAAACTCTTTCCAAGAAACCAACAACAAGAGTAAAAAATAGTTTAAAGATGCATGCACGCAAGTGTTTTTTTTTTTTTTTTTTTTTTGCGGATTCCCCTTTTTCCACTAAGGCAGCCCTCCAACTGTCCCCAAATGATGCTATTGGGAGTCCCTCATCCCCCAGGAGTATCATTCAGGGGCATTTCAAGCTGCTGGGGCAGGTGGGCAAATTGAAATTTTGTAACAGCCTTTGAACAAATTGCTGGAATTAAAAGCCTACCAGACTGAGCGAAATTGGTGGTGGTGCCCAGTTATTCTTGCTGATGTATTTTTAGGTATTCATAATATATTATACTGTTTAATATTTGAGCCCTAACCTGGATGGCTCCATCAAGCCTGATCTAATCAGATCTGAGAAGCTAAGGAGAGTCGGCCCTGGTTAGTATTCGTGAATGGGAGACCACCAAGGAAGTCCAGGGTCACTATGCAGAGGCAGGCAATGGCAAACCACCTCTCAATGTCTCTTGCCTAGACATTCTACTGGGTTGGCATAAATCGCCTGTGACTAGGGTTGTGGGGCGGGGGAAGGTAAATTTTGGGTTTGGGTTTATTGGGCCTGATTTTTTTTTCCAGTAAACCTGAAATAAGCCATATACCCATACCGGTAAATATGGGTATTCGGCTTTATTTCCGGGGTTCCCAAAATTTTTTGGGTCCATTATAGTCTATGGGGGAAAAATTTGAAGCTTCTGTGGGGGCATTTTTGGAGGTAGAGTTCCCAGTTTTTCAGGGTAGCCTCAAGGGACTCTCCTTGCATGAACCCCAAAGCTTGGTGAAAATTGGGTCAGGGGTCCAATTTTATGGGGTCCCAAAGGGGTTGACCCCCTCTTCTATAGAGAAGCATTGGACCCTCTGACCCAATCTTCCCCAAATGTCAGGGTTCATGCAAGGAGAGTCCCTTGCAGCTACCCTGAAAATTTGGGAACTCTACCTCAAAAAATCTCTCCCCCAGAGCTCATTAAAAAAAATCCCATAGGGGAAAGCCTAGGGGAAAGCCAAAGTAGAAAAAAGCCGAATGCCTATTCAGCTGATTCAGTGATCAGCTATCTGTCTTCAGCTTTATTCCTAGTTTTAATATTTGGCTTTAAACACAAAAGAAGCTGAAAGGGCCATTTTCGGGTTTGTTTTCGGTTTGGGTTTATCGATATGCACAACCCTACCTGTGACTTGAACACATGAAGCTGCCTTATACTGAATCAGACCCTTGGTCCATTGTCTACTCAGACCGGCAGCAGCTCTCCAGAGTCTCAGGCGGGGATCTTTCACATCACCTACCTGCCTAGTCCCTTTAACTGGAGATGCCAGGGATTGAACCTGGGGCCCTTCTGTATGCCAAGCGGATGCTCTACCACTGAGCCACAGCCCCTCCCCATAGGCAGGCAGAGAGAGAGACTTGATGGAACTTTCTACCACCAATGTGTGATTTAAAAAAAATTGATTTGGTTATCTGCCTTGGGGGTTCCTTCAGCCAAAGGGAGACATAACTGAAGTAAATAAATAATGATTAAATGAGGTTTCACGTGAATATGTTTACTTAAAGGTTTAAAAAATGTCAATCCTTAAGTCAATAATATAAAATAAAATTTAAAAGTTACAAATTTTAAAGAAAATATCCTCAGACAAGCAAGAGCTTGATTCTGCTACTGCAAGTTTAGTTAAAATACAGAAAAATTTATACTGGTTGTGGGAAATGCCTGGGCCAACTCCAAAATACACAAATATATATTTATCTTAGTTGAAGGTAAAGAGTTTGAGACACTGTGTGGTTTGTTGCAAAGAGTGTACATGCTGGTTTCAATCCAGAAAGCCAAACACAAATGACATTGAAACCATATCCTGATTCTAATTGAATTTAAGCCCCATTGACTTCAGCAGGACTTAAGAATAACCTTGTTTGGATCCCCATGATATTGTCTCAGTCCAGCTAAAGTTAGTTCTGATTCAAGTCCCAAGGAAAGCAATAGAAGAAAATTTGTAGTAACTAACTGGGCTCAAGCAGTTTAAAGTGAACTTAGTTGTGATTAACTTTTGTTGTAAAATGGCTGTTTTTCAGATATGGGCTCCTGTCAATACAAAACGGTGCAAGGTAACTCCCCTGTACGGCCATTGATTTCAGTAGGCTTATACTGGAATGTGCTGTAAATGTTTCAGATTTAAGGATGGGAAAGTTTCCAGGTATTGAAAAGACCTGACCCTAAATGTGAAGTATCTATAACCTTCATACCAAATACTATATAGGACCAAAATTGTACTTTATTCCATTGAAATGTTTGCACAGACCTTTTGATGAGTTAACCTTAACAATCTAACTAGGGCACGATCCAGCCGAATTTAAGAATTTTGCCAGTAATATTAGTGGACCGTAAACAAACTGTGATCTGCTCTGTCACCGGCTTATGTACTTGTGAACCACTGTTTAAAAACACCATTACCCACTACTGAGAAGGAAGCTGTGCTTACAACTCATGAGAAAGTTGTTGCTTGCTCTGTAGTGTTTAAAAAGGTAAAGGTCCCCTGTGCAAGCACCGAGTCATTCCTGACCCATGGGGTGACGTCACATCCCGATGTTTTCTAGGCTGACTTTGTTTATGGGGTGGTTTGCCATTGCCTTCCCCAGTCATCTTCCCTTTACCCCCAGCAAGCTGGGTCCTCATTTGACCGACCTCGGAAGGATGGAAGGCTGAGTCAACCTTGAGCCAGCTACCTGAAACTAACTTCCGTTGGGATCGAACTCAGGTCGTGAGCAGAGTTTGGGACTGCAGTACTGCAGTTTACCACTCTGCGCCACGGGGCTCTTGCCTCTGTAGTGTTTAGACCTGGAGAAAGCCATGCAGGAACCACACTGGAGAGCCAGCATGGTGTAGTGGTTAAGAGTGGTGGTTTGGGGCAGTGGAGTCTGATCTGGAGAACCGGGTTTGATTCCCCACTCCTCCACATGAGCGGCGGAGGCTAAGCTGGTGAACTGGATTTGTTTCCCCACTCCTACACATAAAGCCAGCTGGGTGACCTTGGGCAAGTCATTCTCTCTCAGCCTCACCTACCTCACAGGGTGTCTGTTGTGGGGAGGGGAAGGGAAGGTGATTGTAAGCCGGTTTGATTCTCCCTTAAGTGGCAGAGAAAGTCGGCATATAAAAAACAGCTATTCTTATTATGATGATTATTATTAATGAACGGCTTCTGCTTTGTTGGAATAATGGTTAAATTGCCCAGCCTAGCAGGTGTGGCCCGATTGCATTGTCACAGTGTGGCATCAATTCTGTGTGGGGTTGGGTTGCAAGGTCCCCTCTTCGCCACCAGGAGGAGATCTTGGGGGTGGAGCCTAAGGTGGGCAGGGTTTGGAGAGGGGAGGGACTTTGATGGCATAGAGCCCAATTGCCAAAGTGGACATTTTCTCCAGGTGAACTAATTTCTGTCACCTGGAGATCAGTTGTAATAGCAGGAGATTGCCAGCTAGTACCTGGAGGTTGGCTACCCTAGTGTATGCTGACATGAGTGGGTCATGTAAACATTATCCATCTACAAGGAAACTGCTGGTGGCTCAGTGGCTCTGATGCAACATGAACACCTGAAGGGTACTTGATTTATACGAAAAAGCAAAGCGGTTGATATAGGAGAAAATGAAAATTAACTACACATCACAACCTTTGATTTTTTTTTATTATGACTTTTTTTTTTACAATATTCAATGCATGAAAGCTGCTTTACATCATAATGCCATGTGCATTTCTTACTTATTCATATAAAATGCTAAGTGTTTATTTCTACGTGCAAGGAATTTTACTGTATGGAATAAGATTTGGTCAGAGGATTCCCCTACCTGCAGTGGGATGTGAGAAACAGTTGAGAAACAGGCTTTGTGAGAACTTGGTGTTGGGAGTACCTTGTTTGGACCCATGGACATGCTAATTTCTGCTTATTGTTTTTTTCCTACTCCTCATAAATAAAAATAAACATTTATGCTGTTTTCTCTCTCTAAAGGGCAGCATAGATATTGATTTGCAGGATCACAGACTGGGAAGCCAAGGCACACAGAAGTGAGAGTAGAAATGTTGTTTTCCACCATGTAGGAATAACATGATGTTTGAAGGGACCTTAACATATTGTATTAAACATCTGGCATAGTAAAATATTTGGGCATGAGCAAACAGCTGAACCATGACCCAACCTATAGAATTTGCACAAAGAAGAGGTACTATTTATCTTGGTTTTGTTTATTTGTGCCACGGCTGATGTTCAGAGAAAGGGGATTTCTGAAGGATTCTACTGAACCCAAATAACAGAAATACTAGTTCATTATGTTATTTTTACAAGAAAACATGACTGTACCCTGTCTTTACAATCCTCCTAACCATATACAACTTCCATTATTGGGGGACTTGGCTACTTACCCATCAGTTCTTGGTGCACTCGTTTGACATTTAAATCTCTTTAGCCACCTTTGCATCATTTTATTTTTAATTTCTGAAATGAGACAATTTTAAGATATTAATTCTCTTGACTAATGCTAAATATTTTGCACACATGGTTTAATAAACTGAGAGTGCAACCCTGAAGGGGGGGAATAGGCATCGGAGCTGCTGTGAACCCGCGCCGATGTAAGTGCCCATTTATCATGGAATAAGGGGCACTTACGCTGGCACGGGGGGAAGCAATCATTTGGCACCGGTACACCAGCAAAATCCTGGAAGTGGGAACCTACACTGGCATGGGGGGGGCATTCCAGGGGACATAGCTGCCTTTATGCAGCATCCTAATCCCTTTTGCCCCAGGAACACCCCCTTGAGTTATACCTTTTTTGGTGGCGTAGCCTCGCTATTTTATATGGGGGAATTTCCCCATTTTCTTTTTTCCATGGCAGCCGGGAGGCATCTGTGGAGGCACCACAGCTGCACCGCTCCCAGTCACCACGCATTCACTCCCCCTTCAGGAATGGGCTGCTCGGAGGCAATTTTCATTCTGGCTGGAAGAGATGAGGATCAGCATCAGATAAAAGTGCACTGACCTCAGTTCAAGTGGAGGCAGTTTCTCTGCTATTAAAAAACAACCACTGCAGGATAATTCCAATATAAATAAAAATATAAATTGTGATTGCATTACATGCTTAAATGTTCATTATTAATATCTAGTCAATTTCAAACTTGTAACTTGCTTTCATGACCTAATAAGCCCCAGAATGGAAAAAAAACCCTAATAATTTATTTGAGACAAGAATCATTAAGAGATTGTCAGTGCATTCCTAAAGAGAGTTACTCCAGTCTAAGCCCATTGAAATGAATGGGCTTAGCCTGGAGTAACTCTCCTTAGGAATGCACTGTAAAGATCACAATATTCTTGTCATGTTTGGCATTAACATTTTTACAGTGTAATTATGGAAAAGAAATTTTTCTGCATACAAAACTGCACATACTTAATGATATGCCTCAAGAGTTATTTTCAAATTAATTTTAAAAATTCACTTAAGAGTAATCTGATGTTCAGGTAGAATGTAGGGGCACAGAATCTTAGTAAGGTTCTGCTTTAATAATGAAATTTTCATCAAAATGTATTGTATTAATCTTTAAAAAACTTATCTTAATTCAGATTCCGTTACTAATTACAATATAAAATTGGAACTAATCTTTGCAGAACGCATAATTAGATATCCTTATCCCCTGGCTCCCCTGATTATCAGACCTTTGAAACAGAAAGTCTTAATCGCAGGTATCTGCACAATGCCAAAGTTCAACACTTTTCGGTCCAAATGATTTCTGCCAGACAGAGTTAAGCATGTTATGAACTTTCCTAGTTAAAAACAAAGGTAATAGATGTGCTTAACTTTGGCTGGGCCCTGACTTAGATGCCCGGGCTAGCCTGATCTCATCAGATCTCAGAAGCTAAGTAGGGTCAGTCCTAGTTAGTAATTAGATGGGAGACCACCAAGGAATACCAGGGTTGCTGTTCAGAGGAAGTCAATTGCTAACCGCCTCTGTTAGCCTCTTGCCTTGAAAACCCTATGGGGTTGCCTTAAGTCAGCTGTGATTTGATGGCACTTTACACACACACAACTGTGGCTGGATTGCTATGCTGAGAAAATTTATATCTATTTCTCACTTCATGGAAATACTATGGTAGTAATAGGAAAATGGGTGATCATATAATTAGTGGAAATGTAACCCTGATATTTCTTTACACATTTAGCTCACTGTTCTATAACATACCAAACAAGTTACTTCATAAAAATCATGGCAGAAATCTAAAGGGACACACACAGTAAACTGTCTTTTTTAATTTTTTGGAAGTGGCTAATATGGTATCCATATGCACTGGTAACAGCGCTAAGAAATTTTGCTGATAGAACATATCATCCAAGGATATGTGGCACAAGGGAATACATGCTGAAGATAAAACACAGTACTACATTTACAAAGTACTTTGCGGGTTGCTTCTCTCCCGTTATGTTTTGCATAAACAAATTCTAGACTCATTCCAGTTCCAATGTGATCTGTACCTTCAATATCACTAAGCTTCTGAGCCCTAAATTCAAGCTGGCATACATAGGAACTACACTTGCGCAGGCCAGCTGTGGAACTTCTGTTGGAAAGCTTCTAGAACAGTCCGATAGCTAGCAGCGCTCCTCTCCCCTCTGTCATGCTCCAAGAGCCAACAGCTCTTCCTGCCCAATGGGACATGTGATGGAGGGGCGGCGGAGCATCCTTCCTCCCGTTCTCCCTCTGCCACTGTGGAGAGAGGATGTGAGACTTCTGAGACTTTCTGGGGGGGAATTCTTCAAAAATCATTCACTCTTGTCATCTAGTTCATTTCACAGATGACCGCCCCCATTCTTATACAGGTAGAGTATCCCTTATCCGGACATCCCATATCCGGACTGATCCAAAAACCAGACCCTTCGAGCCGGCATGCAGGCAGATGCTTTCAGTGTTTCCTCTCATAAATAAATAAAATACAGTGTACGCTGCATTGTAGGTGAAGACTGAAAACCTGCTGCTGTTAGTTTGTTGGTTGTTGTTGCTCCTGTTAAACAGCTGATACAGCTGTTTAACCCATCCCTCTGTTGCATCTGGATAAGTTTTGATGCAGCATGGACAAGATGGAACTCCATAAGACAGAAGAGCTGTACTTGCCTAGTACCAAGTATTTGGAATATGCCTATCAGAAATAACGGAAGCCATCCTAGGACAGTTCCCCCTAATCCTGTTCTAGGACAGTGTTGCTTAATTCTGTTTTAGCCATAAGTATACTATGATATCTAAATCCACAGAGAGATCAAAAAGAATCAACAGGGATACATTCCCTCCACTGCTACTACTCAGAAATTTAACTACTAGAAACCTGGGAAAGAGTTTAATCCATGCCCCAGAATAAACATTCAAGCAACTCAAACTAGCAAAAATAATAATAAGGCATCCACAAAGGGAAAAATAAGTATCTACCTAGATAATGAACTGGTAAACAGGAGCCACTGGAGCATTATTAACTAGCCTCTTGCAAATCTGTAAAACGATTTCATTGCCTAATAAACCAAGCATAAGACAAACTGAGGGATTCACGATGATAAGAATTTCTTCTGAGATTAAGGGAATTTTCTTATGTGAAAAAGAATGAAATAAATCTGTCTGTTGGAGAAATGTTGCTGGGCATTGCAACTGGATATGTTGGTGATCAGGGTACTACACTGATTATCTTTCTGATCCTTGAGATTATTGAATCAGTTTGTTTAGGGCACTACTGTCTTAACTACAGCATTGTACTCCAGGGTAAGGCAAGATACTGAAAACATAGGAGATAAGGGGCCAGTTTGGTATATTGATGAGAGTGTGGGACTAGGATCTAGGAGACCCAAGTTCAAATCCCCATTCCTCTATGGAAGCTTGCTGGGGGATCTTGGGCCAGTCACACACTCTTAGTGTAACCTACCTCACAAGGTTGTTGTGAGGATAAAATGGAGGTAAGGAGAACAATGTAAGCCACTTTGGGTTTCCATTAGGGAGAAAGGTGAGGTATATACGAAGTAAATAAATGGAATAAAACTGCTGCCTGAGGGTTTGTAAATTGTGGCCGAAGAGTTCCTTAAGATAAAAGTTTATGTCTTGTCTCATTTCTTGTGGCTGACTGGACCAGTTTCCATTTCTGAAAAGCCTCATCAGCACCAGAATGTCCATAAAATCAATACCATGGAATGGGCAGCCAAACTAAATGTCATTCACTTGTAACAACACTCCCATGATCCTTTCTAATCAGAAAATCTGCTTTCAGATATGTGATTAGGATCAGAGGACCAAGAAAGTTCTTAACTCTGCTCTAAGTCAACTCCCACCATGGATTTTGACACACAGGCAAACCATATTGGAATCAATATTCCAAGCTTGTTTTCTTGCAGTGATAGAACACTAACCACGCAAAATCAACTTTCCTTATTATAGTTATATTACTTTTCTGGTACACACTTAACCTGCATCTCTTAAATGACAAGACGAGCAAAATTCTTCCCCTGAAGAAACAAAATTAAGGATGCCAAAGTTAACTTTTAAGTTTTACTTTGCCCGTGGGAATAGTTATCAAGATACATTATGTGAACATAATTTGCACAAATAGACAAGTTAGTTTTCACTGGCTTTGCTATTGGCATGTCGAATTTAGAATTAATGAAACACATTGTTTATTTCCCCCTCCCTGAAAATTAGGAGGTCCATGTCTTTCATTTGCTGAAATTTAGCGTGGAAGTGAAAATAATATCAAGGTTAGAGGCACCACGGGGAAACTGTTAATGTGGGAACAAAGGGCATTTGGCCAGTTAAAATAATAAACGACAGTACAGCTTTCCCAGAGATGGCTGGATCCCAAGTGGTTGTTTCCAAGTGGAGCCACAAAATGCCTTTCAAGGGTTTGCGGTTTGGCACAATCAACTAAGAGTAAACTTGCTTTCTTAGAACGGAAAGAAATATAATTAACCACCACAACAAGGTCATACAACAGAATGCCCTGAAGTATAAAAAGGTGTCTGATAAGAACTGTTATGGCCTCAGTCAGGTCCAAGCCATGCTGCAGACAGTTTCCACAGCGTCTTGGAACCAGTGGGGGTATGTAGTAGGAAATGCCACTCCCTTATTCATACTTCTGTTACCTGGCTCCATCTTGGTTTCCCACTTCTTGGGGTAGCAAAAAGGGCCACGGGTCAAACAAGCATGCTTTGCATGTTGGGCTGTTTACAAGAATGGGCTCCTTAGGGACCAGGGAGATCCCTTCTCACCCTTGAAGATCACTGGATGACTTTGGGTCAGTTACTGTCTCTGGCCAACTTGCCTCACTACACTAGCCTTGTATATGGGACCGATGTGTGTAGAAAAAGTACTGGGAATGATTAGGGTTGCCATCTCTGGGTTGGGAAACACCTGAAGATTTGGGGGGTGGGACCTGAGGAGGGCAAGGACTTCAATGGGGTATAATGCCATAGAACCCACCTTCCAAAGCAGCCATTTTCTCCAGGTGAACTGATCTCTGTCACCTGGAGATCAGTTGTAATCCCAGGAGATCTCCAGCCATCACTTGGAGGTTGGCAACCGTAGGCATGATGGAATTGTTCTTTCCCTCCCCCACTCATGATTCAGCCACAGGCTATTCCCCCTCCTACATGAATTCACCACGTATGAGTACAGATCATATATGTGCATATAAACTGTACACATATAGGCTCCATCTCCATGAATGGTTACAACTGGAAACCAATGTTCCAGATTATGAGATGAAGAGTACAGCTTGAACACACATAGGCATTGTGCTTGTTCTTGGTCAGAGCCAGCAATTTATCTGGTTGGGGCCGATTGGCCATTTTGGGCCACTCCCAGTGTATCAGTGTCCCTCTCCCCACTTGGGCCAGGGTGAGATGGGTGGTGCATGGCCTAAGGGAGAAGGCACCCAGCTGAGCCACAGCTGACCTACGTAAATTATTATCCCCCCAATGAATTGGGACTGGGGACCATTGTTGCTCTCCTGCCCCACCTTCCCCACACCCTCTGTAATGTTATAGATTTGCAGTTGGCTGGGGAAACTGGGCCCACTGGCAGGAACAATGCCTGAAACTCCTGCCCCCACCATACCATCTTTTGCAGCTTTCCCCCTGATGATGCAGACAGCAGCGTGGGGCTGGCTTAGGGTTGCCCGGTCCCTCTTCGCTACCGAAGGGAGGTTTTTGGGGTGGAGTCTGAGGAGGGCAGAGTTTGGGGAGGGGAAGGACTTCAAAGCCATAGAGTCCAATTGCCAAAGTGTCCATTTTCTCCAGGGGAACTGATCTTTACAACTGATCTCCAATTCTTTGCTGCCGTAGTAGGACCACACCACCTCCAAGATCACCCTACACAACCCGGGCTACTATTGCTAGGTCCTGGAATTAGGCCTTAGATTGTTTTATGTCAGTCCACCATATAAAGTGTGTGTGTGTGTGTGTATTTGGGGAGGGGGTGTGGCTCAGTGGTAGAGCCTCTGGTTGGCATGCAGAAGGTCCCAGGTTCAATCCCCAGCATCTCCAGTTAAAGAGTTTAGGCAAGTAGGTGATCTGAAGGACCTCTGCCTGAGACCCTAGCCTGAATAGACAATACTGACTTTGATGGACCAAGGATTCAGTATAAGGCAGCTTCATGTGTGTTTACACACACACACACACACACACACACACACACACACTCTTCACACATTTAAGTATACAGGTTGGGTCTGGGGTTACCAGCCTGTGCCTGATTTGGATTGTGACTGTGGCGCATGTGGAGAAGGAGCTTCAGCCTCCCACTCCCATTCTCCCCCGAGCCCCCTGTCAAGCAGGGGGTTCTCAGACCAATATAAGGCATTTACAGTTAGCTGTCCATCACAGGACACTTCTACTTTCATATACAAAACGGCCTACATATATATTTTTTTACTTTATTCATACACTAAATTAATGTTCACGGCAAGGATTCCAAATCCCTTTTTTCTTTATAATGCCCTTGATTTCTCTCCCACTTTGCTTTCAGAAGCCAAGTTTGTGTGTCATATATTATATATACGATTATGTATAATAATCCTTAGTATTTATATAACATTTTTCTTAAGGGCTCGGAGTGCCTCAGATTTGAGTCAAGCACTACCTCCTCAGTGCCATCTGGCCACATACTGCTCCCGTAACGGTTTTTCCTTTCCTTCTGTAAGGACAATTCCAGTCACTTCATTTTGTCCCATCAATAAAAAGTGGATTATGGTAGGACAGAGTGTCATGCTGAAATCCAAAAGGAAGAAAATAGATACCGCAATGTAAAATGGAGCCTTAAAATTTGTGTGTGTGTAAACAGAGGGAATATAATGAAAATAGTCCTGCTGAGGCAGCTGGTTGTTGCCCTTGCAATAACACCATTTTTAACGCGCACAAGAAAGGCAGCTTGCCAGGCAAAATGAAATTTCAAGAAATACAGAACAACTCCCGCTGCCAGAGTCATATTGCTGAGACCACACATTGGAGAGTGAGTTACAGAATCCTTACAGACTGTTCTCATGCTGCATTTATTGTGTGTGTGTGTGTGTGTGTGTGTCTGTGAAAAATTATCTCTCTCCACATATTCTGCCACCTACAATTCAAAAAGGGAAGACTAGGATCAAACGCTATTGCTCTTAAGCTCCCATTTTTCTCTTGTTGGTGCTGGGCGTTTCAAACATTCATAAACTGGAATGTTGAAACCCGAGCTGAGGTGTGAACGATACAGTGATAAAGAGTTTAACACAAGAGGAATCAGCTTGTCCACTTATTCTGTTATGCTTGTCTAATATGCCTAGGGAAATAATAGCATCCGAAATAAAAGCACTTTCAACTGGGTGAATATCTTCAGGACATTTCAGGGGTGTGGTATATCAAATAAAAAAGATTGTACAGCTCCCACAATTGGGAACTTCCAGTTTCTTGAAATACTCACCTCTTGCAGGCAAGCATGGTTATAAATCACACGCTGTGTTTTTCATCTCGCCTTGGGAACGCTCCTGTGAAAAACAGCTGTAACATAGGAAGTAGCCTTGAGTTACTCGATAGCTAGAGTGTACGGTAGCACTATTATAAAATCGACTCCTACAGGTTAAAACCTTAAGAATAAAAACAACTGTTTCATCTTCTCCAGAAGTCCCCTGTTCTGGAATTTATGGACTGAGATCAATTTCAAGCATGTCAACAGTATTTTCCTGGAGGAATGAAATGTACTTTTGAAATGCAAGGGGAAGTTTTAGTAATGTGATGGCCTAGTAGGACAACAAGCTGGGAAAGGTTTGAAGGTTTTTCATGTTAATGTATGAGCATATCCCTTTTTTCTTTTTTGCTGTCAAGTCACAGCTGACTTATAGTGCAACCCCCCCCTGACGCAGAAGCCAAGTGGATTAGCAGTCTTGTCCAGGATACCCATCAGAAAGTCCACGGCCACATAGAAAAAGTGTAGTTTATTTTACAGTGCAGAAATATATACAGATACTCCTTTCACACTCTCCGCTCATAACATCCCGCATAGAACTGCGGTTTCACTTCAATATATACACCTGGTGGTTGCAGCCACCAATCACAGTAGATACCCAATTATCCTGGCATTGCTACTGCATTGCATTAGCCACCTGGCTCTAGCTGGATCAGGCCAGCTTTCTCTAGCTCCCCAGGTACTTTCCAGGCTGATTACATCATCCTTAGATCTCTCTGATCTATCCTGCACCTGTCAAACTAACTGACAGACTTGTAATCTTGACACTCCTTCTCAAGGATTTCAGATTAGTTTGATTAGGTTCATGAATCTATTACAATCCACAATTTTTGTAAATAGATCTGCCACATTACCAGCACTGGCACACTTTACAATACATACCAAGCCTTTGTTCACAGCTTCAATTACATTGACATATCTGATTCTTATATGCTTACTTCTGCCTTTAAAGTTTTGCTCAGTCGCAAGTTGTAGCGCTGATTGACTGTCAGTATACACCTTTACTGGTAATTGTACAGATACATTGAGTTCTTTCATGAGATAGACAAACCATTCTACCTGGTTTATACATTCACTCATAGCACTATATTCTGCTTCACATGAACTCATGGCTACAAATGACTGTTTTACAGATTTCCAATGTATGGGTGCTTCACCAAAATACAACACATACCCGGTCGTTGATTTTGCGTTCCCCTGATCTGCCCATGATGCATCAGCATATGCAGTCAGTTCCCCATTACATGCATTCAAGCATAACTGTTTGTTCACAGATCCCTTCAGGTATCTGAGTACACGCTTAGCTGCTTTCCAGTCACTCTGCTTTGGTGACATATTTTTTCCTGCTCAGGCAATGTACTGCCTGATATATGTCTGGGCGAGTCCAACAATCAAGATATAACAAACTTCCTATCAGGGACTGATACAGAGATTTGTCACACTCTTCTTGTTCTTGAGACTCTTCACACAAATAACCTGTGACCATTGGGGTTTCAGCTGCATGAGCATCAAGCATGCTAAACCTTTCCAGCAACTGTTTTATTTTTTTTGTTTGAGACAAGTAAAAAACACCTTTACTGTCTCTGTCTATTTTTACCCCAAGATAATTTCTTATCTCTCCCAAACATTTCAGTTTAAAGCGTTCTCCAAGCTGTTTCTGAAATTGTTCCTGGTCACTCTCATTATTGGTTATTACACATAAATCATCCATGTAAATCAGCACGTATGACTCCTTCTGACCTGTGCACCTTGAAAACAAACAAGGATCAGCAACACTCTGTGTGAAGCCTAACTTTTTAACAGCATCAATTAAGCATTTGTGCCACTCTCTGGCCGATTGATGCAAACCATACAAAGCTCTGTTTAGCTTTAGTACCTTGGCTTCTTCCTTTAATTCAATCCCTGGAATTTGAGTCATGTATACTTCTTCTACCAAAGGTGCATTTAGATAAGCTGTCTGAATGTCATAATGGAAAACTTTCAGACCTTTCAACCCTGCAACTGCCAGGGCTGTTTTAATGGTTTCACAACGAACCGTGGGTGAAAAAGTTTCATCAAAGTTAACAAATTTCCTTTGAGCAAACCCTTTACAAACTAGTCTGGCTTTTCTTTGTACAGTACCATCAGCCAACTGCTTGAGTTTGTAAACCCACCTGCAACCTATCACAGGTTGTCCCTTTGGTAAATGCATTGGTGTAATTACATTGTGCTCCTTCAAAGCATTCATTTCCACACCCATGGCTTGCAGCCATAAATCTCTCTATCACCAAGAGAAAGCACCTGCTTGTAACTTTCAGGCTCAATCACAGACACGTGGTTGATTAAGTCGCAATCTTCAAAACCATATCTTTGTGGAGGTACCCCCTTATTACTTCTGTCTGATCGTCTGACTACCGTGTCACTAGACTCCCCTCCTTCTGGAGTCCCTGCTTGCAACAACTTCAGGAAAAACACTTTCATCTGCCTCTGGCTGTCCATTAGCTGGCAATAAAACTTCTTCAGAAACCTTCTCAGTACCATGTAAGCGAGGCCAATTAAAAGATTCTCCGAAGTTTGCAGATTTGCTAAAAGACACCTGGTTCTGATCATTAGCAAAGCGATAAGATTTTGCTGCATTCTGATATCCCAGAAAAATCAGCAGTTTGGATTTCTTGCCACCTGCTCTGCGGTTCTTTAAAGGTATATTCACCCAAGCCTTTGTACCAAACACTCTTAAATGCTTTAAAGAGGGATTTCTATTGTACAATGCCTTGTAGGGAATATTGTTAATGCTGGAGGTCCAAAGTCTATTGATCAGATAACAAGCCACCTTGATGCCTTCCCCCCAGAACCTGGGTTTTAGATTAGCATCCTCTATCAAAGCTTGCAACATTGACTTTAGATAACCAATCCTCCTCTCAGCCACACCATTCTCCTGAGGAACACAGGGATTAGCCAATCTGTGCTCAGTTCCCTTGCTCTCTAACCACTGGGTAAATGCACTAGAGACAAACTCACCGCCTCTGTCAGATTGTATACTAGATACTTTGAGGTCTAGCTGCCTTTCCACCCTTTTAATCCAGTACTTGATGGTTTGACATGCCTCCCTTTTCTGCTTCAGCAGATACACCCAGCCATAACGAGTAAAATCATCCACAACGCATAAAGCGTATCGGTTCTTAGACACACTCTCAGGAAACGGGCCACAGAGATCTAAATGACCAATTTGCAGAGGTCTGGTTGCCACCCTTTGGCTTACCTTAGCCACTGGACTATGTCTGCTTTTAACAGATTTGCAGACAGTGCAATCTAGGAAAGAATTACACCCATTCAACTTAATGTCATCCTTCCCTAACACACTCAGGGTCTTCTTTAGAATGGAAAAGGAGGAGTGCCCAAAGCGCCTATGTAGAAGGTGTATGCACTCATCATGTGGATTTTTATTCACAGACTCCACTACCATAGAAGTTTCTCCTGTTCTTCTATGCACCACATAGACATCCTTTTGCAAGTGCCCTTCTAACATTACAACCTCTCCCTGGCTTATCTGGCAGGTGTTTCCTTCAAACTGTACCTTAAAGCCAGCCTTAGCCAGCACAGAAACACTTAGCAAACTATGCTGTAACTCAGGCACACAAAGTACATCCTGAGCCTCTCCGCTGACTTGAATTTTAAAGTTGGTTTCCTTCATGTTATTTTTCATTTACAGGGTGCCTACAACCCATTCCTGAGGTGGGGGGCTGAAAGTGGTCTGGGGCGGCGTGACCCTGCCGCCAGCATAAGTGGCCTCTTATCATGGAATAACAGGCACCTATGCTGGCAGCGAGGGCAGTTCCGTCGGCACCTGGGTGCTGCGGAGCTGCATGCCGCTCCTCCAATGCTGCAATCTCTCCAGGACCTAAATCCCGGAAGAGAGATGCAGCGGCGGCATGGGGGGGCGGGTGACAGTAGTCAGCTTCTGAAGCCCCTCCAGCCCGGGAACACCCTGTTGAACAACAGTGTTGTTGTGCCAGCATCGCTGTTTTCTATGGAGGAGAAAGCCACGTTTTCTTTTTAAAACTTTTTAAAAGGCTTTTTAAAGCTTTGTAGCAGCTAGGGAACCTCTTTGGAGGTGCCACGGCAGCACCTCGGATATGCTGTCCCCGGCCGTTACAAGGCTCAGGAATGAGCTGTTCAAGAGTCACTAACTGGACTGAAGTGTTTGTGCAAGGAATACAGTTTCCTTCTCCTAAATGGTGCTATTACACATATGCCTGAGTTTAAAATTTACTGCACATCTAAACGTTTACATTACTTCTGAGGAGGCACTCCACACTCGTACTCTCATTGTATGAGAGTAACATTGGTCATATATGGCATGTGCAGATATAGGCTAGATCCCTTTTAATTGCAATTGAGATACAGGTCATTTCCAGACTACAGAGATTAGTACTCACGGATGAAATGGGTGCTTTGGAGGGTGGAATCTGTGCCATTGTACCTAGGCTTACCAGGTCTTTTTGCTCCACCGGCTGGAGCTCTTCAGCAGCGTGCGACCCGCACGACGCGTCCATGTCACTTCCAGTTTTGCCCGGAGGTGACGCGAACGCTCTATCAATCTCTGCTGAAACTGTACGGTTTGGCGGAGGTTGCTAGAGCGTCCGCGTCACTTCCGGGTAAAACCGAAAGTGATGTGAACGCATTGCGTGTGTGCGCAAGCGTTGCCCGCCGGCCCTCAGGTTGTTGGCCAGCAGCCCGGTGGATTGGCGGGATTTTACCCATTGCCACCAGGCACTTGGCAACCCTAATTGTACCCCACTGAGATCCCTGTCCTCCCCAGGCTCCATCCCCAAATCTCCAGGAGTTTCCCAACCTGGATCTGGCAATCCTACTCCCCATCCCCCACCGGTGGCTGGGGGAGGGGCGACCTGGCAACCCTAGTGGATCCTGATGATCTAACAATCATTACCAGGGAGTTAGTATTACATCTGCATCAGCACTAAGGCCTGGCTCACACATGCAAGAGAATGAGGGGTGGTGGTAGAAATGGACGACACCACTTCAGACTGCCAGTGGTGGATTCCAGTTTGGGATATCCATTTGCATTAAAAAAAAAACTCTATGCAAACAGCCAACTAGCTCAGCATGGAGAAAGTTGCTCCTCTCCCTCTCTTTATGGATCAAAGCCACCCTAATCTCTTTGCTAGACTACTCTACCATGCTGTATATGAGGCTGCTCTGAAGCCATCTTTAAGGAACTTTAAAGCCCTATACAGAATACTTTACTCCCATATGAACCTACCTGGCCAGTATGGTCATCTTTTGAAACCCTGTTTGGATGACTCCTTTATCTGAAGTCGGACTGATGGAAACCTGGGAATGGGATTTCTCAGTCGTGGCATCAAAATTGTGGAATTCACTCTCTCTGTGTCCCTCTCTATCACTGTCTTCTGCCAGTGTGTGAAGATTTTTCTGTTTTGTTTGATATTCCCTCAGTGACCGCCTTTCTGCTTCTACGTATGTGTTTTTTTTTTTGTTGAATTGTATTTATTGACAATTGTATTTATTTACAATTTTTTAAAATGTTTTGACTGTTCACCTCCATGAACAGGGAGGGATGGAGGAAGGAAGGAAGGGAGGGAGGGAGGGAGGGACTTGGAAGATTTAGCTACTATAAAATGCAGCAACGTCCTTGTTTACAGGTATTAGTTGTTTTGAGCACATTATACCAGTTGCACTAGCTACCCGTTTGCTTTGAGGATCAAATCAAGGTGCTAGTTTTTACATTTAAACCCCTCCCAACTTGTTATCCATGTATGTCCCATCAATCTTGGCATGAGTTCATGTGCCAGCCCTTTCATACTAGCAGTCCCTTTTGTTAGTTCCTTCAGCCAAACTGGAATATACAGCCTCTGCAAGGAGTTCGACATTTTCTGTCAGTGCTCCTCTACTATAATAGATTGCCCAAGGTTGTGTGAAAAGCTGTCTCCTTATTGGCAGGAGGGTATGCAAAACGTTGTTATTTCAAAGGGCATTCCCCAAGTAATTTTTTAAATGTATGTTTGCACCATTGGGTGAGAGTTGATTGTACTATAGGCAGCATTTCCCTTTTGAACTTTGTTTTGCCTTGTACTGTGGTTTTGTTTTTGTTTTTTAAAAATCTGGCTTTTAACATTTAATTTCACAAGCCACTGAGCAGAAATTGGAAAGACAGGGTATAAAGCTTTAAAATAAATAATATAATACCGTAGAAATTGAACACTTATACATATATACACAACAAAAATCACACCAGCATCTAAGGGTATAATTTAATCAGAACACTAAGATAGGAATATTACTTATGAATACTGCATCAGACCTATTTAGTTAACTTAAGAATCACTGAAAGTATATTTAGGAGTTTAAATGTATATGCACATTAAACATGTAAATTATTTGCATAGAACAAACTATGATCAAGTGAGAAATGTTATGTTTGATGCTTTGAAGAACACCCTGATCTTAAATATCTGCATTAGCCTTTTAATTTATGCCAGTGCCGTAACACCTCTGGAAGTAGGATTGCCAGCTCCGGGCTGAGAAATACCTGGAGATTTTGTGGGTGGAGCCTGAGGAGGGTGGGGTTTGGGGAGGGGAGGGAGTTCAATGCCATAGAGTCCAATTACCAAAGCAGTCATTTTCTCCAGGCAAGTCATTTTCTCCAGGCAAACTGATCTCTGTCGCCTGGAGATCAGTTGTAATAGTGGGAGATCTCCAGCCACCACCTGGAGGCTGGCAACTCTACTTGCAAGGCTGAGGGAAAGTTACAGTTCGTGATATGCTGCCATAATTTTTGGTATACCATATCATAAAAATTCTCAGGTTGGCTTGCACAGGACAACATTCATTGACAAGTGGATATGCATGCTCATTCTTTGACTTCCCACCACATTATCATGTCAAGATAGGAACTTGGCATGTTCCCCAAAGGACACGTGTGAACTCTAATCATACATCTAGATCCACGCCATCCCACAAAAAGGAAGTGTGGAATTTCCCTTTGGGGACATGAAAACACATACATGTGTATCTGCTAGTTGCAAGACATTGTAACATACAACTAACCCTCCAGATTAGGCCTTCAATCTATTTCATCCCTCCAGTTTAGGCCTGAAGGCCCCTACTGCCTGTAGAAGAGAGTTAAACAGGAATGAGGGAGTTAATGAATATTCTGTGTGACCAGATCTGTTGAAAGATTTGAGTATCACACTACAAGCAATTAAAGCTTTCTGGCCTCAGCAAGAAACTACAAAAGAAGGAACCTAGTGCCATGTGACCAAGTAACTCTTTATATGCCGCCACCACTGTGCTGTACAGGTTGCTGTTAGTCAGATAATACCTGTTTGAACACCTTGTACAAATACATATTTCGGATGCGGCATATGGACTGCTGCACCAGAACACCGTAGGAACTCTTGTGTTATATCAGATATGTAAACTGGAATGTTTACAACCAATGTATGCTCCTGTTCGATATCAAAGTGTGAAAATTAAATTAACATTACTCTAAAAATCTTTCGTATCCCATTTTTCCCAACTCATCCATGCTCCCTTAACAGGATTAGTATTGCTGGGTTCTCTCTCTTTGTGTATATATAAAGATATATAATATTTGAAGGGCTGTGACTTGGAGGAGGTCAGGGAGCTGTTCCTATTGGCAGCAGAGGACAGGACTCGCAGGGCTTAAATTGTGGGTGGAAAGGTACCGGCTGGATATTAGGAAAAAGATTTTTACAGTAAGAGTTGTTCTGCAGTGGAATTTGCTACCTAGGGAGGTGGTGAGCTCCCCCTCACTGGCAATCTTTAAGCAGAGGCTGGACAAGCAATTGCCAGGGATGCTCTAGGCTGATCCTGCATTAAGCAGGGGGTTGGACTAGATGGCCTTTAAGGCCCCTTCCAACTCTATGATTCTATATGCAAACAAGATACTTATTGATAAGCAGGTTGCTGAAAATGTACTCATTGATTCCAGGGAGGCTTCTTCAGATTAAATTAGTGATGGGAACACCTCTTAGGAAAGAAGATGGGCAATATTTTACCCTTTTCTTTATTAACTCCTCGTTACCAAGTGGAGAACAAGATTATGCTACTATATTAAGGAAACGCACTCATCTTGTACAGCCCAGTTCTATCCACTTGCTCCCAGAATGCCTACAACCATACATAATGCCCCCTCTACTGGTGTGAGCCTCAAATATGGCCGGGGTGCTGTCACCCCCAAGAGATTCCAGACTTGGAAGTGATGTCTTCAGTTACAGATTGCGTAAGATCAGAGCATGCCTATAGCTGGAGAGAAGATATAACCTTTGATGGCCCTGATATAGCCTATTCCAGGGCTCATTTGGGTCATCTCAGTCACTCCAAGCAGCAGTTCAATCTTTCATATGGTTTTCTTTCTCGTACCTGTGTGACGGGGTTCTCAAAGGGAGGAAAGCTCTACATCACTGATGAGAGATGGGATACCGCAGTGCAAATGACTGTCGCAATCTATACACATTTTATTGTCAAATTATGTCACCAGAACCTGCTTCAGGTATGCTCTCAACTCAGAATACATTATAGCCTTAAACCAGACAGTTAAAAACAGCATAGCCAAATATTAAAGTTATATTTGATGCAGATTTGATCTGCAAACTGCTGAAGTCTACATCTTGGCTCAGAAGTTGGAGTAATCTCTTGGATGCATGGCTAGCCCTGACTGTCTCTTTGAAATACATGGTGGTGTCAGGCAACAACTTTAGACACACTAGTCAGACTTTCTACAAAAAGGTTTAACAGCCACAATGCAATGCAAAGCAGACCAAAAATTCGTTTTAAAGCCCTGGACAAATGAAAACCAAACATTCAAACATTTTAAGAACTTTTATTTATAGAAATGTATTTTAAGGAATATACTCTTGTTAGGGTAGTTATCTATGTCACTGCATGCACGCTGAAAGCATTTTCTGCTAAGCCAAGTTAGATGGTGCTAAACTAAACAATCGTGGTTGAAAAGAAGTGCTACTTACCTTCTCTGTTTATTTTTAATAAAGTTATTTTCCAGAGGTTAAATGAACCTGCTGATGGAATGAAAGATAAATTGAGGCATAGGATCAAAAAGCAGTTCTTTCCGTACAAATGCCGGTTTTTAACCTGGTAGATTCCACCCATCCCTAACACTATCATAATTAGATGTAATCGCTGTCAAAACCTTTTATAATGCACTTTTATAGTCACCTTAGGAAGCATCGGATGTGTTGCTGTTCAAACCTCTTCCTACAGCTATGGCTAGTTCCCAAACAGAGATCTGGTACCAAAACATGCCATTGAAAGGGCTTATTCAAAAGACACTAGTAAATTCTGATCATGCCTTACATTGCTCCTCTAATCCTCCAGTTGTTTTAAATATGTTTCCTTATTAAAAAAGAAAAGAAAAAAGAATTGATTAGCACATATTAATTTAACCAAATATATAATCGTAAAGTCACAGAATTAAGGCTGTATAAAGGTGACATAAAATCCTGAAAGCTTGATACCTAGATATTGCCAGCGTTACCTATTACGCTCATTTTCAGATTGTGTACTTGTTCTGTAGTTACACCGTAACTGTCAGTGATGGCAGAAAGCTTTTCTGACTTGGAAACAAATAACCGTTAAAATGAAAGAAGCCAAAAAAAAGGAGCCTCGTGAAATTAAGACTCCACGCGCTGCTCTAGCTGTACAGATTGTCCGTACAGTCGAAAATGGCTGCAATCTTAAAAGCACTTCAGCATTACGGTATATATAAACAAACCTGCAACAGAATGCCATCCTATGCCCAGGAGCTAAACAAAGTCATTGAGAACGCCGGAGAAGACTCGCATAACATGTATTGGCTCACGCTTAAAATGCAGCCACATTTCTCCCAGAGCTGCTGAAGTCAAAGATGCTGTGATGATATATACAAGGTGCCAAAAGCACGAAGACCAGGGCAAAAGAACCAGTGCAGTCAGCCTCAGTAAATTAGGTGAATTAGAAATCGTTTGATGACATTCTATTGTTGCCATTGTAATCACAGTAATTTTCGTTGGTAATGGTGCTTCGTGCTGAAGTGGGATTCTCACAGAATAATTGCGAGAGGTATCGAAAGAATTGGGATGGTAGCATCTGGCTGTAAAAAGCTCTTCAAATTCAAATTGGCATTATATATTTTTTTATCTTGAAATTTATTAGAGATTCACATCATGCCATTTTAAGTGGAAAAAAAGGTGAAAGCAGAGTAATTTTTGTTCTATGAATTATTCATTATTATATTCAGACTGGGTGAGATTTGCCATCCAGGCACTGATTCCTCCGACAGTTTCTTTTGCTCGGCTTCCATTACGCTTGTCATTTTTATTTCTTTTATCTACGCTCGCGTTCTTAGTTTCTGAACGTGTCCCTTAGGGCTTCCTCTTCGCCAACTGAGTATTTCAAATCAGCAAGAAATGCAAAGATGTGCTGTTTCCCTCAAATCGCAGTTCTCCGTGAGCTGTCTGTCTCTCTCTTTTTCCCATAGCATTTTAAAAACTCACATCCACAATGGTGCCTGTTAAGCTCTTTGATTAGATGGTTTAAAAAAAAAAAAAACAGAACAGAAACAGCAAAAGGGAACAAATCACAGAAGAGTTATATTTTTTCCGAAACAACAACCCAGAAGATAGTGATGTTTTGCTTCTTCCTTTGTTGTCCCTGTAACCCATTCTAGCTGCATAGCATCACGCAGTAAGAAACAACTGTTAAAGCAGACTGACTTTAGAGTGTCCTCGTTTCCGACATGAAGCGGGCAAGGGCTGCACTCGCGGCAGGCTAATCCACACAAATATACACTTTAGAGACCCAAAAGCAATTAGTAGCTGCTTATGGGAAAGATATATTTAAAAAAAAAAAAATCAGCAGCAGTTGGGTAACAAAGTGGAGCGTTCAATTTTCTCAGGCTGAAACCGAAACAGATTGCAATCCCAGAGATTCTCCACTTGATGGCTGGTTGTGTCACTGCTAGTCGGCTGCTACCCTGCATCCATCCAAAAGGGCTGGGATTGATTTAGGTCAGGGAGCCTGCTTTCTCGTTTGAGGTTTTGCCCTGACCGATGTGAGCAATTCTGGCCATCTACAGACCAGGACTAACCTATTACTCTGGCACATTCGGCCAGCTTCAGCAGCAGAAAGAAGAGGGAGGAGGGGGGAAAAAGGCCCCAGACAGTAACAGGTATCGTCTCCTTTGTCCTGTTCTTGCAGGTATATATTGGTGTGGCACAAGCAACTATTCGCATACGAGACAGAAAACCAATCATTCTTCGTCAGATGCCATTTAGGTAACAGGCTCCGAGCAGTGCCTGCCTCAGTTCAGAGCCGCTGTTAATGTTAGAAGCCAACGTGCACATCCAGGTGGTAGGCTGCTCCTGTACTGTAACAAAGGTAAAATGGTAAAGTATCATAGATGGACGACTTTGTTTGAGGAAAAAAACAAAAAATAAGCCTTATTCTGCTCCACACCCGGTTCTAGGCGTCTGCTTTGCCGCACTGCGACTAGAAAACTGCAGCAGAGAGAGCTCTGGCACTTGCAATAATGTAGAAAGCAGCAGCTCTGTGACAAAGCAGTCAGCTGACTTTCACTGTTATAATTCAATGTCCTCTCTAAAAATAAGGCCAGTTTTTAGTGTAGCATCAGAGGGCGACCTGGCAGTCGAAATCTGGCACACATAACGACAACCGCAACAAGGGACAAGTAGCTCAGATTTCCCAGTTCTGTGATACAGTGTTGAGGAGTTTTGCAAGAATAGTTTGTTTCCCTCTTTTCGGGGTGGGTGGGGGTGGAGAGGTGGGTCCTGCTGCTTTGTAATTGGGGGTGGGGGGTGGTAATCGAAAATGTTCATGGTATTTGCAAAAGCAATTACAAAGATAAGTTTTAACATTGCAAGCAGGAAGCATGCAACAGAGTCAGGAAATGAGCTGATGAGAGAGGGATTTTTAGCATGACTCCACACAGATACTAATGTGAGGTGGTCATAAAGAATACAAAGTCAGCACAGCCAAAGGTAACAGTCCAGTAATAGGCTCTGAAGTGCCAGTGTAAGGACTGAAGTTGCTATCCTTTACAGAGAGGACTAACATTTGGCAGTTCTCAGCTAAAGCGAACTTTCAAAACTGTTCGGAAACTGAAACAGATCCAGAATGTGGCAGCCAAGTCACATGAACACATGAAGCTGCCTTATACTGAATCAGATCCTTGGTCCATCAAAGTCAGTACTGGCTACTCTGACTGGCAGCGGCTCTCCAGGGTCTCAGGCAGGGATCTTTCACATCACCTGCTTGCCTAGTCACTTTAACTGGAGATGCCAGGGATTGAACCTGGGGCCTTCTGCATGCCAAGCAGATGCTCTACCACTGAGCCACAGACCCTCCCCATTGGGGACGGGATTCAGGGATCATATCTAGAGCTATCCTTCTGCTGGCAACCCTAAGTGAGCTTGCTAATCACCCATGTTGTACTGCACAGAGGCCACAAAGATGAAAACAGTGTTGCGCTTACCTGTAACTATTGTTCATCGAGTGGTCCTCTGTGCAGGCACACATCCCTCCCTCCATTCCCCGCTGTGGGCTGCTACAGAGAAGATGCTGGTATCTTCATGGCAGCTAAGGGAGAACTGAGGGAAGGGCGCTCCCCTGCCCCTCCGTCACAGGTCCAATTGGGCAGGAAGAACCACTGGCTCTGGGCGGGCAACAGAGGGGAGGGGGGAGTGCTCCTTAGCATTGGACTCTTCTAGAAGCTTTCCAGTAAAGTCGGTGGCTGGCCTGCGCAAGCGCAGTTCCCAGGTGTGCCTGCACAGTGGACCACTCGATGAACAACAGTTACAGGTAAGTGTAACACTGTTTTTCCTGCTCTGCACAGATCTGGGATCTCTGCTAATCATATAAATAGAAAGCAAATTAATTGGCCAATTAGTGATAATAAGCCAAAATTGTATTATTATTTTTTTACTTACCGCTTTGCATTCATTTGTATCATGTTATTGTTGAGGTCACACATGAACATTTTTAATAGGCTTATAGGAAACCCTGCACCATTTATTTACTTGATCAGACCATCCATGATCCTAGGGGGTGATCAATTTCACCTACCAAGCAGATGCAAAAGCAGTTGGCAAGACAGAAGGAAAGCACTACACGGAAGCTGTTGCCTAATCTCAAAACTGTCTGGCAGCTGTTTGAGTGAGGAGAGGACATTGGGAGGATCAGCCCACATGGTACGTTCACCAGCCAAACCTGTTCACTGTGAAGTTTGCAGCATCCCTACTTAGTATCAGCCACCTTACTAAAAATGTGATCATACCAGTAGCATGAATCTATTCTGTATTCAGTTCCAATGTACAGGCACACATGGTTTTTAATGCGAGACCTAGCATTTGCAGAAGCCATATTTTGCATAAATCATCCATCAATCCTTCGGGAAAAAATGTATTTTTTAAAAAAAACCATTACCATTTTTGAAAAACCATTACCAATGTCAGTTTGGAAAGAAAAGAAAAGACTGAAACTTTAATATTCATGGCGACTTGGCATCTCAGAGAACACAATGGGATCAAATCTGTATATGTGCCCACAAAAATTAATTGCCTCCAGGTTTGCTGTGTGTGTGTGTGCCATAGTTGAGCCCAACAAAATTTGAAACAGCTGAAATATTAAACTGAAATTTAGTATGTTAAATGAAAAGTTGACTCTTAAGTAAAGAATTGCTGACAGGGTATTGTGCCAGAACTTGTTTTAAAAGCTATACTAAAAAGAATTACATATATGTGAAAAATGGGATGCCAAACCTTTCCATAAGATAGATATATATATTAATCTGCCCTTCTTATGGGGAAGTTGTAGGTCTACCTTATTTATTTACATTATTTATAGTCTGCCTTTCTCATCGGGACTCACAGCAGATTACACATAGTGAGCTAGTACAATCACAGAAAAAATGGGACTTTCAGTCACTAATGCTTAGGCTTTTAGAAGTCTGAAACCACCAGAAAGAAACAGAAGCATAGCATAAGTATTAATATGACACATTAAGTGGTACAGAAATTACATAATAGGATCCTACTTACAATATGGTATATACAGCAGTACAGACCGCCAGTTCCATTACTTTATCCAAGTAATTTCATGAACCATTTTGTACTGTGCAGCCTTATTTCCTGCACAGAAAAGCCCCCTTGAATAGTTCAGTTTTGCACAGTTGATGGAAGGCCAGGAGGGCGGGCGTTTTCCTGACCTCAGGCAGCCGTAGGGTTGCCAGGTCCCTCTTCGCCACCTGCGGGAGGTTTTTGGGGTGGAGCCTGAGGAGGGCAGAGTTTGGGGAGGGGAGGGACTTCAATGCCTTAGAGTCCAATTGCCAAAGTGGCCATTTTCTCCAGGGGAACTGATCTCTATCTGCTGGAGATCAGTTGTAATAGCAGGAGATCTCCAGCTAGTACCTGGAGGCTACAACCCAAAAAACAACTTAACAACACTGTTAATAGTACTGGCAAGAAGAAAACAGTGCAGGCAATAGTAGCAAAAACATATATTCAAAGTGCATTACATGGAACAATACAACAACATGCTAATACAACAATTATCACAATTACTATCAAATGTAGAGGGAACGCTATCCCGGATATTTATAGCGGTTTCACCAATTGTTTGGCTTTGTCAGCCTGGAATATTATTGTTATAGCCGAAAAACATGACTCGCGAGTAGACCCTACCCCTCCCACACATTTTTGTTACAGCAGTTGATTTGATATTTGAAAACAATTTCTTTAGATTTGAATCTGAATTTTTTCTACAAATTAAAGGAGTAGCCATGGGGGCAGCGTGCGCCCCGGCAATAGCCAATTTATTTATGATTCAATTCGAACTCAATAACATTCTTCATAACAATCCATACAGTCAACACATGCTTTTATTCAAACGTTATGTTGATTATTTGTTTTTTTATTTTTGATTCAGCAGCAGCCTTTCATGCCTTCTCAGCATGGCTTAATACTATCAATGAACACTTGAAGTTCTCTGGAAATTGTGACCCCCCCCAAAAATAACCTTCTTAGATTTAGAAATTTTTGTCTTACCAACTGGCAGACTGGCTGTAAAACCGTACCGCAAAATTATGTCTAAGGATTCAGGTTTACATTTTGATTCTAACTACCCTATGTCTTTAAAAAGGAACTTACCATTCAGCCAATTTCTTAGACTCAAAAGAAACTCTACACGTAATGAGGATTTTGAAATAGCGTCTAAAAAAATGATAACCTCCTTATTAAAACGGAAGTACCCTTTAGAAGCACACCACAAAGCCAGAGATAGACATTGTTCGATGCTGTTTTCAAAATCCCTGACTAAACAGCAGAATAATCATAAGATTTTCTGCTCGCTTACATATACTAAACATTCACATGAAATCCAGCGAGCTATTCGAAAACATTGGCATGTCATTCAAAACAGCCCTGGCTGTGAACATCTGCCGGTTTTTGGATTACGTAGGACTAGTTCCTTACGTGACCGTCTTGTCCATTCAGACATATTAAAAACCACACAGGAATCCTCGACAGTCGGCCATTTTAAATGTGGTAGGTGTTCTGTTTGCCCCTTAAGTTTGCCCGTGAAGGAGTTTAGCTCAGCTTCCTCTAATTTTACGTTTAAATTGCAACATTTTACTAATTGCGCCACGAGCCGCGTGGTGTACGCGGTCACATGCAAGTGTTCAAAACTTTATATTGGCAGCACGACACGCCAGATCAGACTGTGTATAGGGGAACACAGGTCCAGGCTGCGCACAAAAAACTTAGAGGCCCCCCTCACGAGCCATTTTCTTGAACACAAGCATTCGGAGAATGATCTAAGATTCTTTGTATTATGGAAGTACAGAGAACATCCCCATGACACTAAAGATATGCAAAAAATCCTTCTTCAACATGAAATGAAGTTCATTCATCTCTTCAATACTATTATCCCTAACGGATTAAATAATGAAAGTGATTTGTCCTGCTTTCTATAAGTTTTTTTCAAAATAGATCCTGTCCCCTTTAAGAACTCGACCAGTGAGTGTATCAGCGAACACGTGATTGAAGTCAGGAAGTATATGTGGTTAACGCCGGGAACTTACCCTTAAACATTAGCAGCCCATTCCTTTGGGAGCTAATAAGAAAACAAAAATAAAAAGATAAAATTAAAAATTAAACAAGTTGAGGAACTGTGAAACTCAACCTAAATAATCTCCCAGAAAGAGTTCCATCTTGTGGGCTAAAACCTTATTGCTGAGGTAAGAATGACTTGTTATAGAAACTTACCTTTTACTGAAATACTTCATAACTTTATAACTATGATAAGACGGCATGGTAACTTATAACAATAATATTCCAGGCTGACGAAGCCAAACAATTGGTGAAACCGCTATAAATATCCGGGATAGCGTTCCCTCTGTCACCTTATTTGGAGCAGCAAGAGGTGTTCCAGCAGACGTTGATTTTCTGAAGCTTGTTATTGGACTTTGTTCCGTTGGAAAAGAGCCATTGAGCTCCAAGCAAGATTGCATTCACATTGTGAATAGCTGTGTATATATTGTACATTTGATAGTAATTGTGATAATTGTTGTATTAGCACGTTGTTGTATTGTTCCATGTAATGCACTTTGAATATATGTTTTTGCTACTATTGCCTGCACTGTTTTCTTCTTGCCAGCACTTGGAGGCTGGCAACCCTAGCCTGGACTCTTCCCCAATATAGCTTTCTAACTGTTTTTTGGGGGGGACACTAAATTTCTGTTAGTCATACATATTTTGTTGAAAATGATTGACATTTTAATACACTGGAATTATATATATATTTCAATAATGAGCCCATGCAATTCTATATCATTCCCAGGTTCGGCCAGCATATGATGAATACATCTTGTTTTACTTGTTCAATCCATTACGCAAAATATTCATACAAAACCCTGGATTTAAAATGTCAGATCACCCATAAATGTGACTGCAATCAATTCTGCAGCAAAACAAGGTGTTTATATAGTTTCCTTCTTTCTACTGGGTGGTCATGGATTTAAAACAGCGGTTTTGCTCAGAGTCATTGCAGGTTCTATTTTAATTTATTAAGCAATAACGAATGGAAGAACCATGCCACCCCTGCTTTTCCTAATATGAGAAGGTATTGCATTACTTATTCATTTGTATGCTCCTTAAAATACATTTCAGCATAGAGATATTCATGGAATAATTTTTGTGTGTGCAGATGTTCAGCTATGGGAAGGTTGAAAGGTTAGAGTAAGAAAGAACGTATGAAGGGGGGAGTTTAGGTTGTATGTGGATGGCTTAATGTGGAATTGTTTGTCTGAGTGCAAGAAAAGGGAGTAAGATGGAATGGGTTTACTTGGGAGTTTTAATTGTCTTTTGAATTCCATCTTTGGAAGGGACAGGCATAGGATAGGAAGAGTAGGGAGCCGAGGGGCAGGACATATTCATATGCAGTAAGCCTGCCTCAATAATAGTAACAATGGATTCTATTGTAGATCATATTAACGGGGGTATGGCTAAACTTCCCCCCTGTAAATTCAAGTGAGGAAACAAAGCCCTGTTTTTAATGTTAAGCATTATTAGAGGGAAAGAGGGATGGGGTTTGAGAAGGAGAAATTATTCCCCCAGGGTCTTGGGGGTCAGCATTTAGCTCCAGCTGCTGTTCCCCAGGGACTACTTTCCCCCCTCCCTTCTTTCTGTGCCCCCACCTGACAGAACAGTTTAAACAGGTAGTGCTCTATAGCAATGCTTCTTAAACTGTGGGTGGCGTTACCTGTATGTGGGGGTCGCAAAAACTTTGGCAACAGTAAAAGGTTTCTTAATGATTTATTATCAGTAAATGCTTGATTTGTATACCTATTTTATATACCTGGGGTTGTGTAAAAATTTCGCAGGCGAAAACGGGTCACGAGTGGAAAAAGTTTAAGAAGCCCTGCTCTATAGTGTCTACTAGTCTATCATGGATTAGCTGGCAGAGAGTGGATAGAGACAAACCCTGCCCTCCCATCCCCAGTATCTTAAGTTACTGGATGGAGTACTCAATTTACGCAAGTATTCTGCGCAAAAGACAAGGCTTTCACAGACTGTGTCCTAGGTTGAAGGAAAAACTTCCTTGGGACTACAGATGGGGAAAAGAATTACATCAGAACATCCAAGAGAAGTAGCAAGGGGTAGGACAGAGGAGTAGGGTTGCCCACCTCCAGGTACTAGCTGGAGATCTCCTGCTATTACAACTGATCACCAGCCGATAGAGAGCAGTTCACCTGGAGAAAATGGCCGCTTTGGCAATTGAACAACTGAGGTCCCTCCCCTCCCCAAGCCCCGCCCTCCTCAGGCTCCACCCCCAAAACCTCCTGCTGGTGGCGAAGAGGGACCTGGCAACCCTATAGAGGAGGAATAACATAGAATGGAATGGAACAAAGAAACAAGGCCCCTAACCCTAACAGTCCCTAGCCAGTGATACTCACTTTAGTCCATTTGATCACAGCTTCTTACACCCATCCTTGGACGCTCCCCTTCCAAGCTCCATGGGAAAATGTGTGTCAGAGTTTCAATGCTGTGGGAATGTAAAGGAAGCGTCAAAGTCTACACGCCTCACTTGGGATGGGAGGGGTTATTTTGATGGCATCTTCCCACTTGAGGGGGAAACAGCCAATTGTCAGTGATCACTTTGGGGACAAAGGTGGGTGTGGGTTTTATACCTCATCCAGACAAAGAAGTTGTGTTTCCATTAATTAGATGTCTGTTTCTGGGCTCAAAAGGACGGGCAGAATGAGCTAAGCATCACTTCGAAGGTGATTCTGTGAAGGCATTTTTTTTTTTACCAAGGCAGAGTTATTTAAAGCAGTAGCAACATTCTGTTGATGGAAGGAAAAACGTATTGCGCACAGGCATTAACCAGTAACAAGTGCACTTAAAAAGTAAGCTGAGGGAGTATTTTCCAAGTACAATTTAATTGCTGCATCACAGACACACCCAGAGAATAATTCTCTGCGTCCAAACTTAGCTGGACCACTAGCAGGGCACACTCTGAGGAGATCCTTGCCAGGAAAGCACGATGGTGTTCCAGTGAAGTAGGGCTGAAGATCAGCTGGGACTCATTTTCAGCAGTGCTTCCTTTTTCTCATTTGATCTCAGACAGCTACCTTCTCTCCTCCTTGGTCTTAGCATGTGAGCAATCATCCTGGAGGTCTGGTACAGGGTCCAAACTGGTGGTCTTAAAGTTCAGATGGTTAAGAAACTGTATGGCCTTCTCTATGGGTGTTAACTTTCCACATCTTGGAGACCAGCAACTGAAAGAGAAATCTCCCTCCCACTGTATTTTAGTTTAGCCTTTTTAGGGGAGCAACTTTATTAGCATGGCTGTTCCAGTGCAGAATTTCAGCTAAAAGATACTTGGAACCAACAGTCCTGATATTTGTAATACCCATAATTCTTTATTTTAGAAATAATGCCCCGAGTTTTGGAGAGGAGCAGCTATTGTATCATGAGAAGTATCTGTCCAAAGCAAGTCTGTATGTACGGTCTCTCTTTATTCCACCTTTCCTCCAAGAAGCAGAAGCCAGTGTGCATGGGTCTCCCTCCTTCTCAATTTGTAGGAGTAAAAAAGAGAATTGAGGGGGAAATAGATGCAAGACAGTCTTGCAAATAACATATGGAACCCAAAATCCTTCAGGCCCCCCAATTTCCAGGAACACTTAGAGGCAAAGGTTGTTCCTTATGTGAGCAGTTTTCAATTGATGACCTTGGAGCAAAATTTATGTTCTCTCTAGCAGTCTTCTAAGCCCAGGCACCAATGAATGCAATCTTGCCCCTCCCTCCATATTCCCTGATAATAATTTGTGTTGGAGCGGTGGACTCTGATCTGAAGAACCGGGTTTGATTCCCCACTCCTCCATGTGAGCGGCGGACGCTAATCTGGTGAACCGGGTTGGTTTCCCCACTCCTCCACATGAAGCCAGCTGGGTGACCTTGGGCTAGTCCTAGCTCTCTTAGAGCTCTCTCAGCCTCACCTACCTCACAGGGTGACTGTTGTGGGGAGGGGGGGGAAGGTGATTGTAAGCCCGTTTGAGTCTCCCTTAAGTGGTAGAGAACGTCGGCATATAAAAACAAACTCTTCTTCTTCTTAATGGAGTTCAGATTCACTGGTATTTTCAAATAAATGGCCTCCAGAAATGCTTGTTTGTGAGAAAATTCTCCATCGTTTCAGGAAACTTCTCAGCCCAACGGGATTCATATTGTTTACAGGCACACCTCAATTAGAAAAATGTCATTCTAAGGCAGGGGTGGGGAACCTCAGGCCCGGGGGCCGTTTCAGGCCCATGAAATCATTTGGTCTGGCCCTTCGTGGGTCCTGGCAGATCTCTAGCCCAGAAGGATCGAAGACTGGTGATCCGCCCCTCCCGCAGACAGGAATAGTCTCTATTCAAGGCAGATGTGAGTTTGTTTTGCTGAGAAAAGGAACCTTTTTTCCCCCTTGCAGAAGAGTCATCAGAAGAGTTAACCCTTTCCCACCTGGGCCATGGAGAAACGTATTCCCTCTGTACTACAAGAGGGCTGGGGGCGGAAGTGGCGACAATGGAGGGGTCAAAGGGGGCAGGGCCAGAATGCGCGCCCGGGGGGCGGGGAGTTCTTAGCCAGTGTGTCCTCATTTCATCCCTGCAGGCAGAGGTAGCAGGAGCCGGCTGTAGAATCTGGCCCCGACCATGCAGAGCAGGAGCAACTCCGGCGTGTGGCTGGACAGCTACGCCCGGCTGGTGCAACAGACCATCCTGTGCCACCATGTGGGCGAGTGCACCACCGGTTGGTTGGATGGCTGCCTGCTTGCCCGTGCCGGGGGGGGGTCATCTGGGGCAGCTGCCTGCTTGGGGCTTGGTTGGCTAATTTTTAAGTTGATAATTTTTTATGGCCCGTGAATGATGTTATAAATATCTAGATGGCCCTTGGCGGAAAAAAGGTTCCCCACCCATTCTAAGGCACTAGAAAATCTTTCTCTGGGCTTATCAGCTTTAGAGCCCCAAGAGGCAATGCTGGGCATCTTGAACAGAGCATAGCTACTGGAAATAGTTAATAAAGGCAGATTAGCAGATGGATTCCAGAGAAATAAGATCTATACAACCGTCCAGTGATGTTACTTCCACTTTCAGACAATTCTCTGGCCCTCTAGAAATGCCAGTCCCGCCCCCCTTGAATGAATGTCCTGAATATTTTTAAATTTTCAACATGTTAAATCACAGTTGCTGCTGTGATTGGTTATCCCATCTAGTAACAATTTTAAATAGCTCTAATGTTCTCCCTAACATACTGTGTTTTAGTCTAGCAAGACATTCTCAGCCAGATCAAGAACAGAATCAGAACTGAATCTTCTCCAAGATTTTTTTTTAAAAAAAACAATCTAAATTTGTATGCACTGTGTTGATATTTTTTTATTGCATAGTAACGTGAATGGCTAGGAGGAAACCACCCAGATCAGGTGATGTGGGGGAAAAAAAAGGTTCACCTCATCAGGCCAATTTAAAACAGTGCCAACTTGATTTGGTTTATATAAGCACACATAGACAAAACCTCAGGCACAATTAGCATTCCAAGTGTTGCAAAACGAGAGAGATAGACACCAAACCCTTCAATAAGAGAGATACATGCTTATATATAAAAAAAATAAAGCTCGTTCGAATGCACTGTATAACCATGCATCATGCTGCTATATGACACTTGAGATGGGGTACATTATGATAGAAGTTTGAAGAACTTCCAAAGAAAGCAGGGAACCTGCCTAGTAAATATTTACAAATGTATGGCCCACATGAGATTACATCTGTATGCAGCTAAACATCATTTATAGTAAACATAATTTATTTGGTTAGATTGTTTCAAGGGCTCATGGACATTATGGTTGATTCGGACATAAAAGTGTTTCTTCACTAGCTTCTATTGTATCAGTAATTTTAGACATCAGACCCCTTGATACTTGATTTGAAATAAAGATCCATAGGCTTTAATGGAACCTCTGAGTTTGGGTCTTGGAACTCAGATTTTTGGTTTAACCATCTTCAGTGGCGATTACCATGCTGCATTGGTGCAAAACAATTGAATTAAAGCATCAGTTCCTTACTAGTAGCTGTAGACCATATTGGTCTCCAGTTGTCTCTTTTAGTTCGACCAGGATGAGGGCTGCCAGGCTTTCTTAGGGAAGCTGATCCACAACTAAAGTGTCTTTGGCAAAGGATATGGTATAAATATTTTAATTAAAGACCACCCAGACTGGCTACAAGTTGGTCATGTTGGAAAGGCTGCTAAGAATTCTGACTACCATGCAAATACCTGTAGGTGAAAATCCAGTTGAAGAGGAAGTCCTGGCCCCAAAATGTAGTGCCTCACCAGCTAAGCTATGGGAGGACACAGAGGCCATTTCCACACTGTTTTTTTAAAATATCTTGGTTTGGATGCTTTTGGGAAATAGGCTTTCCCCTGCTTCCCCAGAGTATCAAGGTGCATTTGTGCATCTCCTGGATTTCCCCAGTTTTCTCAATCTTTGCTACACCTACTTTGCTGTGAACTTTTGAGAAAGAATATAGCAAAAACTGGATGGCTACTGTGTGGGTGGGGAAGTTTGGCTTTTCCTGGTCTTGCCCACACAACCGCCATTTTTCTTTGCTCTTGTGGCAGCCACTTCCTCCAACTACAACGGGTGTGGGGGTGCATTTTTTTTATTCGGCACTTGAACATCATTGTAATGATATAACAATATATGTATCAGGTTCTTTGAATTCCCAGGTTTCGTTTTTTGAAAAAGTTAAATGTTTTTATCTCCCTTTCATTGGGGAGATATAAGGGGAAATGTGTGTCTTCACAATGAAAGGGGTTACAGACTTGCTTTAACAACAACAACAAAGACACCTGGACGCAGATTATTATATTGCTATAACAATATGGCCCTGACCTGGATGGCCCAGGCTAGCCTGATCTCATCAGATCTCAGAAGCTAAGCAGGGTCAGCCCTGGTTAGTATTTGGATGGGAGACCACCAAGGAATACTAGGGTTGCTATGCAGAGGAAGGCACTGGCAAACCACCTCTGTTAGTCTCTTGCCTTGAAAACCCCATAAGGGGTCGCCATAAGTCGGCTGCGACTTGACGGCACTTTACACACACACACATAACAATATGAGGTTACTAAATTGCTGGTTTGAAATACTGAAAAAAGCAATGGTGGTGTGTGTTGGGGGGTGTGTCTGAGGCTGGGGGAGTGAGGTGGAGAATGATGATGAAACCTGTCATGTGGAAACCCTGATGCCTCTGTGCTGTATCAGCAGCTGCAGCAGCAGCAGCAGGGAAACACACTGGACACACAAAACCCCATTCCCAGTATGATGGCAGGAAAGCATTTAACCACCATTCTGAACAGTGCCAGCTCCAGCCATTATCTTACAAAATAGCTGCCTCCTCAGCTGAAGTCTCAGGCCCAGAGGGTGCAAAAGCTTGAAATAAGGGTCAATCTCAACAGAGGCCATTCAGGATAATAATTTTACTGCTTACACAAGGGGTTTTTAATCTCTAAACAACAAAAAGCACTAAATTCTAAATGGCAGAATTAAAATTCAGCTGCCAGGGTGCACACACGTTACAGCAACATGCGAGAACTGAGTCAGGAAGAAGCTAAAAGGAAATAAGTACACTTGAGTAAACAATTAACTGACACCAACTGTTGCAGCTGTAGGTAAAACAAATGACTGATAACAACGCACCTGCCCTTCTATAAAATGTTCCCTGTAATGTGCTCCAGAGGTTATGATAAGTGAGCAGTAAACTACCTTTTCCAGTTTGGTAAATAATACTTTTAAAAAAGGTTTTGTTGTTGGTAGGAACAGCTGACATTTTCCTGCTTAGCACAAACTTTTGTCTGAATTGAAGATTTACAAGACAAGAAAGGCTGTATGTAGAGTAAACAGCTTGGTACATGGACTGGAACATGCTGGCTGACTCGTACAGATTAGTGCCTTTCAGATAAAGGCAGTACCCAATTTCCACTGAAATAATGCACTAGTCTTTATTTTGCAGCTGTTCTCATTTCACAAAAACTGCCATTCCACCAGAATTAATGTTCAAAGCACAAGGAACAGTGGGGAGCATACAGAAAACATGCAAGGTGTTTGACAACAGAAGAAACCTGCAAAATGTTGTTACTCCAGCTACACTGAATTACTCGTGATTAAGTTTTTGCTGCTTACTGAAATCAACTCATTTTTTGCTGTTCACTCCCCATTTCAAACCTCCAGCAGCGTTCAAGGAATGCCCCTATTATTTGATGACATCACTGTGCTGTGACATGATTGGCCTGTACAGCGTATATGTTTGTGTTAAGGAATTAGGAATTAGTTGCAGCAGCTGGAAACAAATTTTAAAAAACCAAATTCTATAGCAGTGGCAATGGCGGGTAGAAAATGGTGCCGCCCAAGTTTAACAGAACTTCAGAAAATTTGATAAGAATTCCACAGGAATTCCACTGTGCTTTGACAGGCAATACAAACCAAATGGAATTGTATTACAGTTGTAATTATTACTGTATGTACCATTCAAACTTTGCAATATTAACTGAACCATAACTATTCTACTTTGCAAAAGGGACTGGGAAGTTTAATGGAAATATTCTCAGCTGTGAATGGGCAGAGTTGCCTACAATTCTGGGTGCAGACAAGCTGATATTGAAATGAGCTGTCTGGTTTGTACTGCTTAGAGCTAATGTTCTAGAATCTAGATCATCTGCAGATTTATATATTTATTCAGAAATGTTTAGACAACAATAAAGAAAACAATGTTGGATCACAGCAAAAATGCACTGCAACTATATTTTAGATACCATAGAGCAGGGGTGTCGAACTCATTTGTTATGAGGGCAGATATTTTAAAAGTGCCATACTCAAATAGAACATGTGGATGCTCACACGACAAAGTTGAAACTATCAAACATATGACCATGGAGTGTCCTACATTTAATGAGCTGAAGGCCAGTTTAATTACTCCTTTATTTAAAAATATGGAAATGTCCAACAAAGCACCTGGCAGTACAAGGGCGCAGGTGACGTGGCTATTATCAGATCCAAATGATTCTGTGACTTTGTCTGTGGCAAAAATTTATAGGGGCAATAATTAAATACCAAAAGAATAACACTAAGTAAGGCATTTTTATTCCTTTGTTTTTTGCACAAGGCTATAGCTGTCTGAGCACTGATAGACAGATAGATAGACAGACAGACAGACAGATAGCCAACCCAGATCAGAAATGGGGAAGGTGGCTGCCTTGACTGGCTTGTGGCCCAGGTAAGAGCTCTAAGGGGGCCCACGGCAGTATGTTTGACACCCCTGTCATAAAGAATCATCTAGGCCAGTGGTTCCCAAACCTTTTGTGTCATGGAGCACTTTTCAGGAGAGAAATTCGTCACAGAGCACTAATTTTCACCTAGCACCTATATACTAAACCGAATGTCACTAATATTTTGTTCCCCCCAGTGCTACTCTTGTATTCCTGTCCCTATGGCTAGGATACACATTAGGGGTGCATCTGTGTCACAACGGCAGGGGGCAGCAGCAAGTGGTGTGGGAGCAGGCAGGAATGGCGCTCACAGCCCTCATCCCTGCGCCGCTTCCTGCTGCCCCCCTTTCCCAACACATCTGCACAAAGGAACAGGTGTGACTGATGTTGGAGCATGCTCCATGGCCCAGAAATCCACCTTCTCTTTTCCAGATGAAAAAAAAACACTAAAGAGCAAAAAAGGGGGAGAATAATTGCAGAGCTCCTTTCTGCCATTTGTGAAGGTGTTTTATATCCATCCTCCTTCTCCTAGTGGCTTCAGTTGGAGCATTCACAGAGCCAGCAGTTTCCCCCTTTGAACCGGATCAAAGGAGACTTTCCTTGATCTGTTTTAAAGGAGAAAGCCACAGGAAACCCACAAGGGGGTGCTCAGAATGTGCCTGATGTCATGTGGACGCTCCCATTAAATGTGGGGAATAATCCTTGGGCCGACTCAAGCTGAAGCGCAGCAGCAATCCTCTTATAGAACTGGGTTGCCCTGAATATTTCCACAGCAGTAAAATATGTCGAAATGATTTCCAACTACAGCATTTGGAACGCGGCGTGCTATCAAGAGCTCTGGCACTAAGTGCAATGAAGCAGTGATGTTGTGATGACATCCCTGAATGTATACAGTAGTTAAAACATTTGGAAAAGAGGTTGATCCCTCCCGAATGCTACTTAACAATGTACATAATGGGGGGGGGGGGAGGAATAGGGATTAACTACATCTCTTTGAGATAGTAAATTGAAGCAGGGCAGGGTAGACATTTCTACTTTTCAGGTGCCACATTGGAGTATTAGAATACCAAGGCAATTGAGCGCCAGGGGATTTCCCAGTCCTGCTGACAGGGCAAAATAACGTTGCCTTTTTAAATTAGTTACAGACTTTGGGATATCTCTTGCCCTACAGCACAAAATCTAAAACTATAAATATTTTGATTCATTGAAAATGACCAGTTTTATGAAGCCTTTGGAAATGTTTAAGATGCTGTAACTTCCCGGTTTCCTGTCCAGAGAATTTATTAGGTAACAATTCATCAACCTTAAATATAGACTTAGGGGGAAAAGGCAAATTCAAAACATCCTGCCACAATTAAGCACACCTGCACATTAGGATCAATCATAAAAACTGATTGTAGAGTCAGCTTTGGACTATACTATGCTAAAGCAACCCCCCCCCCCAACACACCTCTTGATGACCAATCTAATCTTCCCTGCAGTACTGTCTTAAAGGGATAATTCTAGGAACAAATACATAAAACTTTATGAAGCATTACTTAAAGACAGATCATTTTTACAATTACGACTAGCCTCATTATCTACAGACCAATAATTGGCAACTCAATCTTCAATGTTTGTGCGACCCCTACCCAATGACTACGGAAGAGACAGTGTGGCAGGGTTTTTGTGGCAAGGTTGCTGATACAGACACCTGGCAGATAGCAAGGTAGCACCAGAAGTTGTTCACATCACTTCTTCTGTTCCCCAGGAAAAGCTTCACCAATCTGTCAGACAGCTGTTGACAGCCTAGAAAACATATAAGAAAAAGTTGGCAACTCTAGTGATGGTCACTGACGAGGGTGTAAGTCATTATGTATTATTTATGAGTGTATTAGTCCTGGGATCAGGGCTTGAGGTACAACAATTGTTGATAGGTTGAATATCCACATTTAAATGGCCCATTTAATAGAGTTACCAGAAATACCAAGGCTGTGGGCAAGGTTATACAAACACCCCCCTTTTCCCATGAGAACATAAGAAAGGCCCTGCTGGATCAGACCAAGGCCCATCAAGTCCAGCAGTCTGTTCGCACAGTGGCCAACCAGGTGCCTTTAGGAAGCCACAAACAAGACGACTGCAGCAGCACCATCCCCAGAAATGAAGCTCTTCCTTTTGTTGTTCTCTGTCACGGAAGTCCCCAACATGGCGACCACCAACACCTATTCTGGTGTCTGGCAAGTGTTTTTAGGAAGTAGGCAGGACTTTAGCCCTGCAAGGCTTCTGATTTGCTGTGCAGACTTTTTAAAATTTGCTTTGGTGGCAGCTGCCACCACAGCACAAGGATCTACACTGTGTTACTGGAGTTAAGCTGTGTCGGTCATTTAGTTGCTGTGCCCACCATGTCATGTCAGAATGTCAAATGTGCCCGCTGGCTTAAAAAGGTTGAGGATGCCTGCTCTAACATAACACTGAAACTGCATTTTTAAAAGCACTTTAATAATCTTTTGGGGAATCTTTCCCTGCTCTGGTGAAACCGACGCGGTTGTGTGGATAGGCCTCGTGAATGCCATTTAGATTTCCTTCATTCTTCCTAGGTGAAACACAACTTCTTTCATACATATACACACACAGACCTCAAGAGAGAGCGCTTTTTAAAGCGAGGCAAATCTTACATGCAGTAGAAATGATGTTTAACACATTGGCTGCATTCTGAGCGATTTGTTTTCAAGGCAGCAAAGATCTTTTCTTTTTAGCCACGCTCAGAAATCATGTTATCTTTAGCCGAAGGTGAACCCGTGTCTCTTTTTCAGTCCCTAATTTCTGCAGTGAGAGAGACCATAGCTCAAACTTTCTTAGAGGAAGTGCCGTGGAGCTTATCTCCAGAATCTCTTGACTTTGCCTGCCGATACTTGCTGGAGGGCTACTCTACGAAAAAAGGGGAAATCCATTAGGGTTGCCAACCTCCAGGTACTAGCTGGAGATCTGCTATTACAACTTATCTCCAGCTGACAGAGATCAGTTCACCTGGAGAAAATGGCCGCTTTGGCCACATTGGACTCTATGGCACTGAAGTCCCTCCCCTCCCCAAACCCCGCCCTTTTCAGGCTCCACCCCAAAATCCAAGAGAGACCTGGCAACCCTAATACTGATTGAAGAGTTCTGGAGAACTCCAAGGCTTGCCTGCCGCTTTGCAGTATTTCTGGTCCGTCCTAATTCAAGCTATGACCTGGCTTTTGTTGTGTGTGTGTTAAGTGTCCTCAAGTTGCTTCCGACTCATGAATCAAAGTCCTCTAAAATGTCCTATCTTTGACAGCCTTGCTCAGATCTTGCAAGTTGAGGGCTGTGGCTTCCTTTATTGAGTCCATCCATCCCTTTTTTTTTAGTGTAATTTTTTTTATTTTTATAATATAAAACAAAACAAACAAACACAGTAATAACAAAAAAATAAAAAGAAAATACAAAAGAGTATCAGTTAAAATTATACAAAGTTATAAAGTTCAACAAAGCAAAAATACCCTTTTTGACCCTCCACCCACCTTAAAAAGTGACCCATCACCTGACTTCCGCAGAAGCGTCTGAACAGTTTTGAAAGTGGTTAGTAGTAATAACAGAAAAGTAAATAAACTTGTTTCTATAACTCACTAACTAAAATAGTAAAATCCATTTTTGCCAGTTTATCCCAATAGGTGATGGCCTTTGCCCAAGTTTTTTTGAATTCTTCCGTATCATTTCCATGTAGGAATTCTGTTAGTTGGGCCATCCCAGCCCATCCATCCCTTGTTGGGCCTTCCTCTTTTCCTGCTGCCCTCAACTGTTCCTAGCATGGCTGTCTTTTCTAGTGACTCTTGCCTTCTCATGGTGTGACCCAAAGACGATGGCTTCAGTTTAGTCATTTGAGCTTCCATTGTCAGTTCAGGCTTGATGTGCTCTAGAACCCACGGGTTTGCTCCCGAGCTCGCCTCCGGCGCGGCCACGCCCGTCCCCCTGCCTTTCGCTCCGGCCGGGCCAAGAGTGGCTTGGCCTGCGCCGCCCGCTCCCCTCTCCCCGGTCCCGCCCAAGACCAAATGCAGGCGAGGCAGCAGAGAAAGGGGTCCGTTTCCTAGGCGAAGGCGGCGGCTGGTCCAGGAGAAGCCCCCCACCTACCCACCCCCAGCTCTCGATGCTTCCCCCTCTGTCAAGCGTATACCTCCTGGGAAACCAAACCCCACTGAAACCAAGCATGCCTCCTTCCGAGGAAGCTTCCAATAAGCTCCATTTGGGAAGGGGGGGGAAGCGCCCCCGCTCGTCTTAATGTTGCCAACCTCCAGGTACTGGTAAATAAAGGTTAGCCTGCTATGCAGTTAGTTAGCAGATACAAAATAGCAGGAAAGCAGGCATTCAATAAATGCAAAGTACGTCTTTGTTCAATTTAGGCATATAGTGAACATACAATTATATAATCATTGTGCAATATTATGCAGGATAAATCATAAACAACTTGTAATTACAAATGTCGGAGTCCCATTCAAAGAGTCTCTGTGCGAATCTCTCGCCAAACTTGCACCAAGGAGATGTGGATATACTCTCAATAACGTCCAGACTTGGTAGTGGAAATAGCAGGTATCTTCTGTCGCTGCTGTTTGGAGTATATTGGCTCTATTGGCCATTGGACTCTACGGCATTGAAGTCCCTCCCCTCCCCAAGCGCCTCCCGCCGGTGGCGAAGAGGGACCTGGCAACCCAAGCACGGGGCGGGCTGCTTGCTTTGCGCGCCCCGCTCAGTCCAATGGGGTTGAACTCTTAAGCCCCAGAATGCAGCCTTTGTGTTTGAGCCTGGGCTTCCTCGCGAGCAAGTCTCATGTAATCAACGGGGGACCTCGCAGTTACTTTCGGGAAGATTTGAACTCGTGAAGCTGCCTTGTACTGTGCCCAGCAAAGTCAGCATTGCCTATTCGGACCGGCAGCGGCTCTCCAGGGGCTGAGGCCGAGGTCTTTCGCATCGCCTGCCTAGCCCCTTTAACTGGAGATGCCGGGGATTGAACCTGGGACCTTCTGTGTGCCGAGCAAAGCCTCTACGGACTGAGCCACAGCCCCTCCCCTGCCGCCTTGCAATCTAAGAATTTGATGGCGTCGCTAGGTGCCTTTAGGAACGCCGCCCAAAGCAAGCGCGGGGGCAAAATGCGCTTTGGCGACCTACCTGTGCCTCGGCCTCCTGCTCCGACAGGTGTCCCAGCCCAGCCACAGAGAGAAACAAGCCCGGCGGCTTTGCCTTCGGCTGCCCTTCCCTCTGTTTCCAGCTAATTTCGGTGACCCCCTGGCGACCTTCTGGGGCGAAAACAGGCCAAGGGGTGGAGTGGGGGAAATGGAACGAACGGTGTTGGAGCTGGTGCTGGGGAGACCCAGGCGCTGCCCGTTTCCTGTGCAGATTATTATTATTGCCTTCTTCATTTTTTTTTGCCTGAACAGATTTAGGAAACCGAGTTCTAACAGGGCAGCATTAGACAGGCCCCGACAGGAGCTGCAGTTCAGTAAATAGCTGTATGATAACCCACTGTGAGTCCTGCAGGCTGCAATTATGAAATCACAATGGACTAGGTGCCCTGTCAAAGTCAGATGAGTGGGGAGAGCCAGCGTGGTGTAGTAATTAAGAGCGGTGGTTTGCAGAGGTGGATTCTGATCTGGAGAACCCGGTTTGATTCCCCACTCCTCCACTTGAGTGACAGAGGCTAATCTGGTGAACTGGATTTGTTTCCCGGCTCCTACACACAAAGCCAGCTGGGTGACCTTGGGCTAGTCACATTCTCTCAGCCTCACCCACCTCGTAGGGTGTCTGTTGTGGGGAAGGGAAGGTGATTGTAAGCTGACTTGAGTCTCCCTTAAGTGGTAGAGAAAGTCGGCATATAAAAACCAACTCTTCTTCTTCCTACTCTAGTGAAGGGCTTTGAACCTGTGGAGCCAGTATGGTGTAGTGTTAGAGTTGTGGACTGGGATCTGTTTACAGTCTCACCTTCCTCACGGGTGTGGTGTAGATTAAAGGAGAATGGAAAAAAAGGATACCTCACTCTTGAGTTCCTTGCAAGAAGGGCAGGGTAAAAGTGTGTTCTGTTCACAAAGGATAGGGAAATGTCTACATTTGTCACGAAGCATCACATTTTGTGGGGAGCTTGAGCTGATACAGCTTCACTTGGAAGAAGGCCTTGCTGAATCCAGTGGGGCTTATGGACCCTTTCAGCACACACCTAAATTATGTTTCCTCAGAAAGTCCTGATTCGTTCTACAAAGCTTCCTCCCAGATACTTGTGCATAGAATCACAGCCATTTAAAAAATGACAAAGAAGAATTTTGGCGGGGAGGGGGGCAACCATAAAGACTAATGTATTGATTTTGGCACCTTAGAACCAGATAGCTACACCTAGGAATGGTGAATTGAAAGCAGCAGGACTTACTCCCTAACGCGTAGGATTGCAATACAGCATACAAATGTAACCAGCTTCCTCCAGGCCATGAGATAATTTTAGCAGTCAGTGGTTAGTGATTTACTATGCTAGAGTATATAATGCATTGTACGCAGCTAGTACTGAACTTGTTTATGTACGAGCCTGTTTATAGCAGTAAACAAACTGTTGCTTGTTTCCTGCAGCCGGCAATGACCTCTTAACGCATTGTATTTTTAGGTGTACATCTAAAAATGTAACATGGAACTGCAACAAGCGCATATATCATATTCATATAGTCGGCATGGGCTCCCCTTCTGGTCTAGTGTACACAACCCAGGCTTTCCTAGCCTATCATCTGAACTGTGTTAACCTGTCTGTTGAAATTCTGCCTGTTGTGTAGCTGTTAAAGGCGTACAGGGACTGTCAGGCGCAAGCACATCAAAGGAGAGGAACAAGGACCTATGGGTTTACAGCGGGCTTTAAACATGCTTGAAAAGTGGGGCGCTCTTAGCTTGCGAAACGGGAACTCTCATAAGGAAGCCACTACTGGGGGCGGTCAGCACGAGAAGAATGTTCAGCCTCCCTGCATTGATTGCTGTGACTGATAGCCACTTCACATAATGCGTTTTTATTATTGCAAACAAAACAGTTTATGGGTATTGGTAAACCTGCCACCGTGAACAAGGAAAATGCGTGTTTTGAACCACATGCAGGCAAGCAACTGGGACTGGTAGTTTCTTGTGAGTGAAGATAGTATCATCTCACCCATGAAATCGCTAGGTAAGATATGTGCTTGGAATTTTCTCAGTATGGCAGACACAATCCACAGTCACTTGCATGCTTAGGAGGGTCAGGGAACAAAGAGGTTTAGGACTGCACTGTGATATACTAGCAATCTTTGATTGATATTGGTAGTTTAATACCTGTGATATATCTGGGCTTTAAAATATTTGCATGGGGTGGTGGGGGGTGGGAGTTCCAGTTCATTTCCGTCCATTGGGATGCCAAAAGCACCACGGCCTTTATCCTGCTCTTGTGGACTCGCCAATGTAGGCCTGAGACACTTCTACCACTCTCCATTCAAATTACTAGCCTGTCTTCAGGGTTTGAAGCATATGCCCCATAGAGGAAAAAGATGCATGCTATTTGCTTCTGCTTGACTCATCATCACTTAGTTCTTCAAACTCCCTTTGTTTTGTATACATACAGCAAAATTAAGTACACTAGAATTTGCCAAAGGATGCATGGTTGTGCTAGAGGTGGCCTAGGACCTCCAGTAAGGAAGGAAGGAAGGGAAAGCTCTTGGGGAGAGGAAACAGGGCATAGTAAGTCATTCCATATGCATAATACATTGTTGGTGTATTGATGGCTATAAATAATAATCTCATCCTAAGCACAGTGTTCTAGGTCCGTTGAAGTCAGTGGGCTGAGAAGGGTGTAACTCTGCTTGGGGTGGCATTTGCAGGACTGATAAATTGCCATAGCTGCTTGAGCAAGCTTTAATTTTCCAGAATCTAGTGTCTAATTGAGGTGGGGTTGATGGACTGGTTAAAGTGAAGCTGAGTATTTTGTGTGTCTATGTGTAATAGAATGGATGTGGTTCTGTGGGCATCTAATACAGCTCTTGCACCTCATTCTAGCGTACAGAAAAGGAAAATAGACTGTGAGGTGTTATACTAAAGTTAATGGCCTTTGCCACGAGTTTTTATGAGAATTGCTTAAAGCAGCCCTGTCCTATACATGTTTACTCAGAAATAGGCTCCATTGAACTCAATGGCATGCTTAATTGTGCACAGGATTGCATCTTTAGAATGGAACTATTAGAACATTTACATGGGAGCCAGCTGTGGAGGTAACACTTCTAGCACATTCTCCTTTGTATTACACTTTATGGGCTCCAATGCTTTGAACAAAATGAAATGAAAAAAAAAATCTTCATTTTCCCACAACGTGGTAATATTTTGCATTAATTTCCAACTGTCAAAGATGTGTGTAGGTGTGTGGTGTGTGGTGTTTTCCCTTAAGAAAGCATTTATAAAAACCATTTGGAACTCAGTCAGAAACATACAGCTGTATGCTGTTCAATAAATTATGGGGTGGGGGGATATCTTGGGTTTGCTGCATCTGAATTTTCCCAAGTCTGCTTATTTTTCTGTAGAAGAGGCTCAGCACTGCCACCTAGTGTTCTGTTTTTCATGACATATTTTGGTTATTTGCAAGAAATATAATTAGAAGTCTCTTGTTCAGTCACTTGTTCTGTCTATCCAGAATATAATCCTGGTATTTCCTTAAAATGTAAATTAATAAGCAAAACGTTATTATAGAATTTAAAATATTTATTTTGTGCTGCATTGTTTAAAATGTTCAGATTTCCGCATTGTTAGCTCTTACGTTTGCAAATAAGATTTTGATGCTTTCCATACTTTTTTCTCTATTGAAAGTGAGTTGTGAGGACTCCTGCCTTATAGCTTATATTACCAGGGGGCTTGTTTTTATAGAGGAAACTGTGTGATTCCCCCCCCCCCATTTCTAATACTTCGAATGCTCAGGGTTCTGGCTCATTCTCTCCACGTTGACAAAGCACTAGCTATTTCCTTGCATTCTGTAGTCTGGGAGAGAAGGAGTCCAGGCAATCTTAGAAAGACACCTGGAAGATTATATTATCCTGCAGAGTGCCAGCTCTCAAATGGATTTTGCCTCTTGTGCCCTCCATATGACTTGACCTGGGGCAGGCACTCCTCGTGTTCCTCCCATCTGTTCCAAGATTTGAACTATTTCACAACTATCCTAAACACAGGAAACTATCTTCTTAAGTTAGTGCTATGGATAAGATATTTACTGCCTGATGCCATAATACACCACACTGGCAAATAAGTATGATCAAACTTGACGGATGCTGTACCAGAACAATGTTATGAAAACTAGTGGTGATCAGACCCAGGACATTGTGCAGGTATGAAGCACTGTGAGTGTTCATGCTACTATGCCACCATAATCACGTACACTGTGGCAGCAAAACAGCTACTGCATGGCACCAGAGGCTATAGATGGCATGGAAGCAGAATTTCAAACAGCTCACCTAGGTGACATCCTAGATACTTTATTTTATTTTATTCTTTGATTTCTACCCCACCCTCACATTATTCATCCATACAGCAGAACAAGAAAAAACATAAGCTAACTACCTAAAATCACTCCAATTAATCAATTTCATAAAACTAATGGCGCATCATTAGAGCCCAGGGCCGCCACATGCCCAGCAACGCAGTCAGGGCCCCCCATAAAGTTCAATGGAACCTAAAAAAGGGGGGCAGGGAGGCCAGATTTGGTGGAACTGTTGCTACCCTCAACTATAGGCCTGGTGGAATATCTCTGTTTTGCAGGCCTTGCAGAATTTCTCAAGACCCTGCAGGGACCTGGTCTCATTTGAAAGAGAATTCCACCAGGCCGGGGCCAAAGCTGAAAAAGCCCTGGCCCTAGTTGAGGACATCCAGACACTCTTTGGGCCGGGGACCACCTGTAAGTTGCTATTTCCAGAGCAAAATGCTCTCTTGGGGGCATACCCCGAAAGGCGGTCCCGCAGGTACGAGGGTCCCGGACATGTAAGGCTTTAAAGATTAAAACCAGCACCTTGAATCTGATCTGGAGGTCCACCTGGAGCCAGTGCAGTTGACATAGCACTGGTTGGATATGGGCCCTCGGTATCTCTGTGAGGACCCTCGCTGCAGCATTTTTTACCAGCTGGAGCTTCCGGATCAGTCTCGAGGGCAGCCCTACGTAGAGTGAGTTACAGTAATCTAACCTGGTGGTGACCGTTGCATGGATCACTGTAGCCAGGTCAGGGCGGGAGAGGTAGGGCCTGGTGGAGATGGAAAAAAAGCTTCTAACCCCAAGACACTGACACAACCTCCTCTTCCCCCCTGCATTCCTGAAAGGAAGAATTTATGTTTATAAGCAGAGTAAAGATAGGCAGGCCTCAGTTGTCTCACATAGGATGTCGCTTAGCTATGTTGATACAAAAGTCTAACTATTCAGACAAAGCATATTATAAACCTCAGCAGCCCAGCATGGGGTTTGGGATATTTAGAAAGCAACCCTAAGCAGGGCTACTCAGAATCCTACTGAGGTCTACTTAATGGGACACTGCTAGGAAAGCGTTTTTAGGATGTTAGACCTTAGAAGAATTGTGTGAGGAAGTGTTTTAACTCTCCTTCTTTCTCTATCCTTTCCTCTATAGTTACTTTTCTATCCTGTAAACTTTCAGATGCATTTGTGAGGGCCAAAAACAAAACAAAAGCAACCCACTGTATGTACCATGGAAATTCTGCCTGCTAATAAGACCAGAATTGTATTGGTTTCCATTGCTTACTTAGTGAATGTTACTTTGTGGGGGATTGTTCTTTAACTTCTGATGATACATTTTTGCTGATTTTTGATAAACGTTTATGTGATCATCTTGGTATAGTAAACAGAATATGATACTTTGGAGCTAAAGCATGTCCAGAAGTAACATCTGCTCTGGTAGCTCTTAATCCTAATCATAATGATGTGTCCTGGTTGTAATTACTCAGTATTGAGGAAGAGGCACACAAACCAACTAAAGCATTTTAACCTGATTTCAGTATGGTAGATGTACCCCATCCTGTGTGTGCTTACTTGGAAGTAAGCCCATTGAGTGGATTTATTTCCCAGAAAACTTGCCTAGGATCAGAGGTGTTGGAAACATTTAAATAGGTGGACTGTGCATATTACGATTTTACACACACCTGAAAACAGGCTCTGGGGTTAAGAACTGGAGAATTCAGGCTGAAATGAAGTCTGTGTCACATACTCTTCATTGAATTTGTGGGGTGTATACAGGGCCAAATAACACTGAGCACTGTTCAGTCACACTTGTGTTGTTCCAAACGGAGGGGGCTAGGTAGCCCAAACATCAAAAAGCCTTCAGAGGGCACTTTACAGTGACTTAATTTTTTTTAATAAACCAAGAGCCACACACACTGGGTGAGAGAAGGTGGAGGAAAAACTGTTCAGAAAGAAGCTTGGGTAAAAGGCTAGGGACTGTAGGTTATACTCGTTCATATTATCTGTTGCTGTAAGTAGGCTCCTACTACATAATTTTTTGCTTTCTTTCAACATATCATGTTAATACTTAGGCTGTGCTTCACTTCTGATTAGTTTCAAGATCTTCATAACCCAAATCCTATTGCATTGTCTTTTGGATGTGCCACTCTGTCGATTGCACTGATTTATTCTATGTAATCCTCCTTGAGTCCCAGTGAGAAAGGCGGCCTATAAATAATGTAAACAAGTAATTAATAAATATTTGCTGAGGATTAAATGCCATTTAAGCCTCTGGGACTTTAATGTGAAGCGACTGCAGATGCAGGGCTTAGAATGACAATGGTGCCAGTAAAGTTGCTGACATTTCTGTTTGTTTCCAGCTGCAAATCTATCCACACATTCAATTTGGACTTATTTCTGAGTAAACATGCATAGGATTGGGATGCATCTCTAACAATATATCTATCTATCTAACTATATATATAGGGATGCATCTCTAACTATATATATATATATATACACACACACACACACACACACACACACACACATCTAACAATTTATATATTAGAGATGCGGATTCAATGAGACTTATGTTAGCTTTATATAGTTGAAGTGGAGTGTTTTGGTAATGCAAGTTCTACTGTCATTTGGGCCTTGAAGAAACTGATAGTTCTGACTTTGACATTTTGAGGTGTTTGTGCACTGGAATGCAATAATTGCATTATACTTTGGGTACGTTATTTTCTCAGTTTTCAACACTATGTCTGCAGGATAATTTTTTTAAAAGTGCCACTATGTTGGGAACTTTGCTTGTTAACAGCCTACCACAATTTTTAAAGTCAAATCTTGTCAGTAACAGGCAGATAAAGCTGTTCAGTTCGTTAGGTGCAGTATATCTGTAACAGCCTTATGAGGGCTACAGATTATTTTGGGGACACGGACTGCTTGTCATGAGTAATTATTTTCCTACACACCATATATTGTTGCAATAATCAAGTGATGTGTGATTGTAAACGAAACACCCCCAATCTTTCCCCAGATATTTACTTGATGAGTGCTATAGAGTCTGTGTCATTGACAGATAGTCCATACCTTTAACTGTGTGTTTTTAAATACAGCTTCTTCCTGAATTAAAACAATGGTATTGAAGAGTGTGAATAATAATGGATACCTATTAATGTTGTTGTTTTTTAGCTTCCCATTTTATAACAAGATCTGGACTCCTTGCTCGTCTTTTGCCATTCTGTTGAGTTTTCCCTAGGAGAGCCTTTGAGCATCTTCGAAGAGACTGAAGGGGGGAGGGGACAGGAAGGCGCTCTGACCCAGTGCCCCATGTAAATTATTCCAGGTTACAAGAAATCCTGTGACAGATGTGGGTTCCCATCCTCCTAACCCTCTTGCAAGGAATGATGTGGCTAGGCTGACTAGAGGTCAGGGTCTTTTGTGTTTTTTTTTTTGAAAAAATCGCCCTTACGTACTCTTCTCCTCAAACAAGTAAATAGAAACTGCCGTACCGTGTCAAAAACGCTGCCATCACACCTCTCTGCGTGGATGTTGTTTACACACATTCACGACAGAGATGAGAACTATTAATCTGGGGGTGGGGGGGGGAAGACATACCCTGGTCCCAAGAATCGGGTTGAATAAGGTACTGTGTAATGCCCTAGCAGTTAAAAACAGAAGATAGCGGCGGGGCCAATCTTTGCATGCATTTTCGCTGTTGCTTTGTCGGTCCAGCTGTCTCAACATCCAGGGTGTTTATTTCTTTATTTTCATCCCGACGGAGCGCTCACGAATAGTCACTTTTCCCCCCTCTTTCCAGCAGAAGCCCAAAGCTCCTAATGCAGCGTTGGTTTTCTCCCCACCCCCTTTTTCCTCTAACAGAACGGGCAGAGCTCATCCTCGACCCACCGTCCCCCCACCCCCACCCCCCTGACGGTAGTATCACACGCACGCTTCCTCGAGCGCGCGCGTGCACACGCGCTCACACGCATACATGGAGAAGTAGGAGGAGAAATGCAAATAAGGGGGGGGGAAGGCTCAGAAATCTCAGCTGCACTTCTGGCCCTTTTAAAAAGTTTGCTGTGTAAATTGGAATGAGGTCAGATTTGGAGCTTCTCATTGCACGCGGTGATTATTATTGCATTGGTTTCCAAGCCAATGGGAGCCGAGGGGGTGGGGCTTGGCACGACGAAGCGTTGGATACAGCCCGTGATTGGCCAGGGGAATGACTGTGAAAGGATAAAGAGGCACGAGGCGGAATTGGGGTCCGCTCTAAGCTGCAGCCAGAGAAAGTGTGTAAGAGTGGGGGGAGACCCTTCAATTGCAAAGCCCCCCGGTTCGTACATGTCTCTTTCCTCTCCTTGGGGCTCTGCATCCAAGGGAAGACGAGCCGGGACTAAATATATTTATTGCACCAGTCACCGCTCTTCCTACCAGGAAGACACACATTTATTAATACCACTCGGTTGCATGAGCGGGACTTTTTTCTTCCTCGTTAATGCCTTGCAACCGCGGGAAAGCAACCGAGCAAACTTCTGAATTCCTCTGCCACGAGTCCTGCGAGATTTTTTTTTTTAAAAAAAGATTGGTGGGATTTTTGCTTTGGCAGGCGGTAGGATTTTTCTCTCCTTTTTGCTTTGCCCTTCCAGAGAGACGAGAGAGAGAGAGTTTGAGCAAGTGGGCGTGCTGCTGCTGCTGAAACACCTCGAGCGCAGAAAGGCAGAGTGAAAAAAGCACTTGTGAACTCCGGGGTGGGGGAAGAGGTGGAAAGAAAAAAAAAAAAAGAGAGAGAACTCGGATTGGCGGTTGGTTAAAAAAAAAAGAAGAAGGAAACTGTTCCCACTTTGAGCCGGGCTCCAACAGTTCCGATTCCCAGCGCAAAGTTGGGAGACAGGCTTGCAAGCGGGTGCCGGAGAGACGCAAGCGGTGCGCGGAGCGACAACTCCTTCCCAGAGGGAAGCAAGCAGGAGGAGCGGCGCGCCTGCAAAGTCGCCGGGCGAAAAAGTCCCGCGTCGGGTCGCCCCCGGGTGCCAAGCTGAGCCCCACCGCCGGCCTCCCCACAGCCGCCGCCGCCCCCGCCGCGCGCGAGCCCCGGAGATGGTGCAGCAGACCAACCACGCGGAGAACACGGAGGCGCTGCTGGCCGGCGAGAGGTCGGACTCGGGCTCCGGCGCCGAGCTGGGCCTCGCCTCCTCCCCGACGCCGGGCTCGACGGCGTCGACGGGCGGCAAGGCGGACGACCCGAGCTGGTGCAAGACGCCCAGCGGCCACATCAAGCGCCCCATGAACGCCTTCATGGTGTGGTCCCAGATCGAGCGGCGCAAGATCATGGAGCAGTCGCCCGACATGCACAACGCCGAGATCTCCAAGCGCCTGGGCAAGCGCTGGAAGCTGCTCAAGGACGGCGACAAGATCCCCTTCATCCGCGAGGCCGAGCGGCTGCGCCTCAAGCACATGGCCGACTACCCCGACTACAAGTACCGGCCCAGGAAGAAGGTGAAGTCGGGCGCCGCCAAGCCCGGGGAGAAGGGCGGCGGCGGCGGCGGCGGAGGAGGAGGCGCCTGCAGCCCCGCCGCGACGGCGGCCCCCAAAGCGGCCCCCAAGAAGGGCAGCGCCGCCAAAGCCTCCCCGGGCAAGCCGCATCCCAAGCTGAGCCTGGGCGGCTGCAAGGGCGCGCCGTCGGAGCCGCCGGCCGCCCCGGAGCCGCCCGCGCTGCACAGACCCCGCGCCGCCTCGCCGGGCGCCGCCGCCTCGCCGTCGGGGGGCAAGCACCTCCCCGAGAAGAAGGCCAAGCGGCTCTACCTCTTCGCCCACGCCTCGCCCGGCGGCGCCGTGCCGGCCAGCCCCACGCTCAGCGCCGACGCCGCCGACCCGCTCAGCCTCTACGACGAGGCGGCCGCCGCCGCAGGGGAGCCCCCCGGCTGCTCGCCGTCGGACCACCGCAGCTACACCAGCCTGCGGGCGCCCTCGCCGGCGCCGTCCACCGCGCGCTCCTCCTCCTCCTCCTCCTCGTCGTCGGGCTCCTCGTGCGCCTACTCCTCCTCGGACGACGAGTTCGAGGACGACCTGTTGGACCTCCAGCCCAGCCCGGGCTTCGACGGCCTGGCCCTGGGCAGCCTGGGCTCGGCGGCGGCGCTCGACCGGGACCTGGACTGTCACCTGGAGGCCGGCGCCGGCTCCCACTTCGAGTTCCCGGACTATTGCACGCCGGAGGTAAGTGAGATGATCTCCGGGGACTGGCTCGAGTCCAGCATTTCCAACCTGGTCTTCACGTACTGAGCGGGAGAGAAGAAGAAGAGGGGTTTTTGGGGGGGGGCGACGAGAGAAGACCCCCCCCCACCAGCGCTACAGACTGAGGAGCGAGAATTTAGCCCACGGTTGCAGAGTTGCTCTCTTTTCGGCTCTTTCCTGCAATTGACTTTTTTTGGGGGGGGGGTCGTTTGTTTTCGGGGGAAAAAATAAGATGGCAAAAGGGATCAACCCTTTTTTTTTTTAAAAAAAAGCAAAAAATAGCAACCACAGAAGTGTCTCTCTCTCTCTTTGGAGAAGCCAGGTCCCCACCCCCTTTTTGCCCCCCCCCCCACGGCGGAAGAAATGAGTTCCCGTTTCAGAGACTGGCACGCAACCCCCCTCGGAAGGCTTCTGCCCATTGATGTTGGAAGGGAGTGTGCGTGGGGGGGGGGTTGTGCTATGTGCTTTGGTGGCTATCTAGGGATTTGGGGGGTGGGGGCGACGTGAAGGGTCTGCGTCCGAAAGAAACCTGCAAGGAGTTGCAATAGGGGAAAGAGGCGGGGGGGGATCCTCGCCCGACCCTTCCCCCGTCGAGAGAGGCCCCAAGAACTGGACTCGAGATCCTCAGGCTTTGCAGGAAAAGGGGGTGTGTGCGCGCGCGCGCCTGCTAAAAAGGAACTGCAAGCTCAGCTGGGAGAAGATAATAATAAAACCGAGGAGGATTTGCACGTATCAAGGCGAAGGTGGCCGCAGTTTTCTGAGTCACCTTATATACAGAGAAGTCAGTTTGTGTGGAATTGCAACAACACTGAACCTTTTTTTTTTTTTGTTTTTTTAAAAAGAAATGGAGTCCGGTATAGAGCATACCAAGTTTTTTTTCTTTTCTGTAATGATGTGGTACAGGGGAAATGGAGGGCAGTCGCTCCTTTTTTTCTTTTTTGCGAAAAATGTATTTCTCCCCCCCCCTCCTCCTCCTCCTCGACTCAGAATCGTGATGGTGTCGGATTATTTCACTCGGTGGGGTTTAATATCGCATGGTTACCCCTTGCCTCCTCTTTCTGAGGTTTCTGTAAGACTGTTGAACAGTTTAAGAGAATAGTGTTAGAATAATATAAAACAAAACAAAAAAGCAGATAGGTGGCGCTAGGTTTGATTCCTGCAAAAAGAGAATATCACCAGCTTTCCCCCCCCCCCACTCTTAACTCTTTAAAGGATTCAAACGCAACTCAAATCTGTGCTGGACTTTGAAAAAGAAAAAAAAAATTCAGGACCAAATTTTTCCTCCGTGTGAGTGTGAGTGCGCATGCGCGCGTGTGTTCTTTTATAGCTGCAAATGAAGACTTTTCTTTTCACACTCATGAACCATCCTTGCAATGTTCCTTTCTCTCCCCCCCCCCCTTGTAAATGTAATTTGGATGCCATTTTATAAGTGAAGTATTTATACTGGCCAAACGTGTGTTTTTTTATGTTTTTTTTTTTTGTACTTTGCATTACTTTGTCCTCTTTTGATAGTTCCGTTGTGACCCCCGCACCATTTTTATGTCACCTTCACTGAAGGGCTAGAGTTTTAACTTTTAATTTTTTTTATATTTAAATGTAGACTTTTGACACTTTTAAAAAAAAAACAAGAGAAGAGAGATGAAAACGTTTGATTATTTTCTCAGTGTATTTTTGTAAAAAATATATAAAGGGGTGTAAATTGCTGTTTTTGGATTTCCTGATTAAGCAGGGCCGCTGGTTAAAGATCTCTCTCACACACAAAATCAGCCCCTATTTTCATCATGTTTACACTCCAATCTGCAGGCTTCTTAAAGAGACAGCATCCCTTTTAATTCACTATTCGGCTCCACTTATGAATTGGGAGGGAGGGGCTGAGCTAATTTACTACAGGGCTGATTTCTAACAAACAAAAAAACCCCTCTCAGAGTCAGTAGTATGTTGTACAGAAACAGCTGGATCATTTTCAGGAGAAAAAAAGGGATCCTGTAACTTTAACTTGTAAACCACATCTTTTGCACTTTTTTTTATAAGCAAAAAAAAAGAAAGAAAAACAAAACCCATGCCGTTTAAACCACTGGATCTATCTAAATGCCGATTTGAGTTCGCGACACTATGTACTGCGTTTTTCATTCTTGTATTTGACTATTTAATCCTTTCTACTTGTCGCTAAATATAATTGTTTTAGTCTCTTATGGCATGATGATAGCATATGTATTCAGGTTTATAGCTGTTGTGTTTAAAGATGAGAAAAAAAGTGAAAACATCTTTGTACATTTAAGTCTGTATTATAATAAGCAAAAAAAAAAGATTGTGTGTTTATGTATGTTAATATAACATGACAGGCGCTAGGACATCTGCCTAACGAGGAGGTTCCGTTAAGGGTTTTTACTTTTTTTTGGTCATCCATCCTGTGCAATATGCTGTGTGGAATATCTTTGTCTAACAATCTGCCCATAATACAACGTGGGGGTGGGGGGGGAGGGGAAGCTGGCTAATTTTGCCAAGTTCACTGCCTGTCAGATTGTCAATATACTTTCTGTAAATAACCTTTTTTTTCTGAAGGAAATAAAATCAGCTGGAACTGAACCCTAAAACTCTGCTGTTCTTGTTGTCATTGTTCCAGAGCTCTTTTTTTTTGGGGGGGGGGTATTCTTTCTTCTTGCACACCCTCCATGGAAAATAAGGCTTAAAATAAATGCCCATGAAATGCAAAACTGCTAATGGAGAGCTTTCTGTATCTCCTCCCATCCCCCCACTGGAAAGACTCTACAAGAGAAGCCGGAGCCCTCCTCCTCCTCGTACTACATCTTTGTATGCTGCCGCGTGCCTGCTTTCTTGGAATTTAGATGCATTTAGCAAAGGCCAATAGCATTTTTCTTGAACTAATCTGAAAAGTGGAGGGAGAGGTGTTTAGGAGACTGGAGATACCTACATTCAGTAACATGAGTTGAAGGCCATTGGAGATGAAATGCAGCTACAAAGAATGTGGTTGAGCGCCCCCCCCCCATCAACCATTTGTCATCATAGCTTGACCTTGCAATGTGAAAATCCTGCCTCGCCCCTTTCAGTATCTGTCTGCCAGGAATTCTGCTCATTAGCTGGGTGTCTGTGTGCACTGAAGTTAGAGAAGGCATAAGTGATTCCCAGAAGGATTACTTGCAGCTGAAGAACTTTTAGAATTCTAGTAACTCGAGATAAAATGAGTTCCATGCTTACAATTCTAGAAAGTGCACTTGGGTTTGGTATGTTCCTGAGCTCTCTAAAAGTATGGAAATTAAATTGGGTGGATCTCCTCTTCACCCTTCCCTCAATAATTCCTTTATGGGAATTTCATGGTAAAGTAATAGGAAAAAAATTCCTGGTAATTTCAACATAAAGGGAGTTGTAGCAGCAGGGTATTTTGCTAGCTGGAAACTGTTTTGCTTGGATTTTCTTCACCGGCTGGCAATTCCTGTGATGGCCTTCTAGGTAATCCTTTTTAAGCAGATGTGCAACATTTTTAGGTCAGTGGGTGAGTTGTCAAGGGCTGCCACGGCTTCCATGAAAAAGCTTAAAATTTGCATTGCAGATCAGTGAAGTGGGGAATGGATGTAGCTATAAACTCAAATTTAACAGCCATTATACTGTAAATGCATAATGTAAGTCAGAGCTTAGCCAAATCTTTTATTTAAACATTCTTTTTATTTCAGTGACAAAACAAGATTGGTGTCATTCAGTGATGTTCTGAAGCTGGTAATTACAGGGCTAGAAACGGGACCTATTTCCTTGACAATTATGGCAGGAATGTTAAAGTATTTTACAACAAATGGAGATCTTTTATCCCCCTGGAGCTGAGAAATCCATTAGAGAAGCATAAGCATCGGTACTTTGGGATATGGTATGTCCTTTCCAATGAACACAGAAATTGTAAGAAGCCATATATGCACTGCAAAAATAGCTGTCATACGGAAAAAAATAATCACTATAATGTTAATTGTAGAAATGCGTATGCATAAAATAGTGAAAAAGGATCAAATCCTGCAGACTCATTCATATATTGTTTCAAATCTATCCAATTAAGTTCATGATCTGGCCACAACAGGGTTAGACAGCAAGTAGATACTAGTCTTCCAGTAGACAAGTTGGACTGGGTATATGTTAGTCTGTTTATGCAACTGACTGCATTTCTATTCTACCATTTTTCCATGGTAGACCTTGAGGCAATATACAGGGGTTTCTAGGAAGTCTCCCATCCATACACTGATCAGATCCATATATGCTTAGCTGCAGCACAGTTGCTAGATCATATGCCATCCAAACATACCCTGGAGAAAGCAAGGTGTTTCTAATACATGCTAGCTTAAGAATAATCAATCTGAGTCAGTGGTACTCATGCCACATGTCACAGATAGACACATTTGCAATTATAAACCAAACAACCACATCTACTTCCATCCCTGACATGCTACCTGCACCTCAGAGAGCCTTGCAACCTGCCTGTTCTTATGGTGATGGCTGCTTCAAGGTGGAAACCACAAGCTTCACAAGTGCAAGGACCTTCCCTGAAACATGGGGTAGGTGCCATTTCGGGGAACAGTGCTCAGAAGAGCTACAGGTAACCCCCGAATCACTGAATGAGTATCACTGGTCTGTGTGATACTTGGTCAGGCTTGGAAGCCACCTCTGGTGGTTCTGGGCATTGTTTCCCAATATGGCACTTGCTGATGTCCCAAGAGAGTGAGCAAGGCTGTTGCCCTGTGGGGCTTGAGCTTCAAACAGCTGCCACTGCAGGGACTGGAGAATGAGTAAGCTGTGAGTTACAGGCTTCATGCTAGGGATGAAAGTAAACGGCATATCCTCTCCAGCTACCCCCAACCCTTCTCCATGGCCTCTACACACTCATCCTAGCACCCAGGTAGCTGGCAGGAGGAGAACAATATGACTGCAGAGAAGAGAGACCACCTCAGCAGCCACCCAGGGAAAGAGCACGCTGGCTGCAGCATTACTCCTCTTACTCTACAGCCTCACTGTCTTCCCTTGGCTGCTGTTATGCTGAGGAGACAACAAGAAGGTAATGGGGGAGAGACAACCCTACATGCTCAGAAGTAATCCGGTACTTTGAAAGGTTATAGTTGTATATTTAATAGTTATAATACTGGGGTGGATCCTACCCCTATCCTACCACTAGACTCACTTATTCATTCAAATAATATTTATATCCCCACCTTTTTTTGCCATCAAGTCACCACTAACTTGTGACCCTGTGGGGTTTTCAAGGCGAGAGACATTCAGAAGTGGATTGCTATTGCTTGGCTCTGTGCTGTGACCCTGGACTTCTTTGGTGGTCTCCTATCCAGATACTAATCAGAGCAGACCCTGCTTAGCTTCCAAGATCTGATGCAATTGGGCTAGCCTGGTCAGGGCAGAGGAAGGCACTGGCAAACCACCTCTGTTTAATCAATTGCCTTGAAAACCCTATGGGGTCACCATAAGTTGGCTGTGACTTGACGGCACTTTACACTCCCACACGCACCTTTCCTTTCGGCTCAAGTCTGAAGTCTTCCTCTAATATAAGGAGCCTTCCTCCAACTCCAGAGAGTAAGCCATGTGGGTCTGCAGTAGACAGCTAGATTCTAGTCCAGTAGCACCTTAGAGACTAAAAAAATCTTTGATTCTTGTAGGTTATCCGGGCTGTGTAACCGTGGTCTTGGAATTTTCTTTCCTGACGTTTCGCCAGCAACTGTGGTAGGCATCTTCAGAGTAGTAACACTGAAGGACAGTGTCTCTCAGTGTCAAGTGTGTAGGAAGAGTAATATATAGTCAGAAAGGGGTTGGGTTTGAGCTGAGTACTGTCCTGCAAAAGTAATGTGCTAATCATTGTCCTGTAAGTATCAAGATAATGTGCTAATGAGGGTATGGTATGTTAATATGGAACCATTGTATCCTGAAGTTAATATGGTTAATATGTTAATAGTTAATATGGTTCCATATTAACATACCATACCCTCATTAACATATTTGCCATATTCACATTTTATATGTTTAGATGGACCTGTGAATGTGTATCTTAAAAAACAGATACATGAAGAGGCCTCCTGGAATGATGCAGGAAACACATTACCAAAAAAGTGAAGGTTGAAGTAGGGATTAAAAGAGAAGTAGTAGAAAAAAAGAGTTGGGTTTTATACACCACTTTTCCTCTGCCTTTTTAAGGAGTCTCAAAGCGGCTTACATTCACCTTCCCTTCTCCCCCACAACAGACACCTTGTGAGGTAGGTGGGGCTGAGAGAGTTTGGAGAGAACTGTGACTAGCCCAAGGTCATCCAGCTGGCTTCATGTGGAGGAGTGGGGAATCAAACCCGGTTCTCCTGATTAGAGTCCGGCGCTCTTAACTACTACACTGCGCTGCCTCTCAACTGACTTAATTCCTGTGAGATCTTAAATGTATGTGTCTGATTTTGAAACCTTGAAACAGACCATAGCAATTATAGTAAAAGACACCACACACACCCGAACCCCGTCTGCAGGGTGATGGTACTTAAATGAGGTTACTACCTATGTTGGTAGTAGTGACCTCATTTAGAAAGCTTTATTTAGTAGCAATCAGTATGGTTGATCTCATCCATAAAAGCTCAGTTATTTGTTACTTTGGGACAGATGAAAATATAGGTAATTGTCTGATGGGTGCTCCACTTCTCCCTTCACCTAGCATGCTGAGACTGAAAGTTGAAGTCTTCAACTAAACAATTTTCTGTGCTATCCAAATGGAAGTGCCTTGGTAAACATGAGGTTTGGTTCCCAGTAACTTGATTTCTGCACCATGGTGTAAATCTGGTTAAGAATCCTGATTACTGGGAAAGAAATTAACCTCAATTTTTCAAATCATTTGTATTTGGATGTAATTAGAGACTTCCATAGAATCATAGAGTTGGAAGGGGGCATACAGTCCAACCCCCTGCTCAATGCAGGATCAGCCTAAAGCATCCCTGACAAGTATTAATCCAGCTGCTGCTTGAAGACAGCCAGTGAGGACGAGCTTACCAATACCAGCCAATTCCACTGCTGAACTACTCTTACTGTAATTCCCTCCCTAATATCCAGCCTGTGCCTTTCCACTCAATTTATAGCCATTATTGCAAGTCCTACCCTCTGATGCTGACAGGAACATCTCCCTGCCCTCCTTTAAGTGACAGCCTTTCAAACATTTAAAAGATAGCAATTATATCCTCCCAACCTCCTCTTTTCCAGGCTGAACATTCCCAAGTGGCTCAGCCTTTCCTCATAGGGCTTAGTGTCCAGGCCCCTGATCATCCTCGTCGCTCTCCTCTGCACCCGCTGCATTCTGTCCACATCCTTTTTGAAGTGAAGCCTCCAGAACTGCACACAGTGCTCCAGGTGCAGCCTGACCAATGCAGTGTACAGTGGGACTATGACGTCTTGCGATTTGAATGTAATTCCTCTGTTGATACACCCCAAGACTACCTAAGATGTTTTTGCCACTGCATCACACTGAGTAGTCGCTCCACCCCCTCATTCAGATCATTTATAAAAATATTGAAAAGTATTGGGCCCAGAACTGAGCCCTGTGGCACCCCACTGGACACCTCTCTCCAATCAGATGAAATGCCATTGACAACCACTCTCAGGCCATTTTTGCATGGTAATTAGCAGCGCGTTCCAGGCTGAATTGCCCCGCATATTTTTAAAAATTTTGCACGCTGAACTGTCTTTCCAGAAGTGACTGTGAAGCTGGCGCAGACCTGCTTCGCATTACTAAAGAGCTCATTTAACGCGACCTTTGGAGTTTGCCCATGAAAAGGCATTTTTAAAGTCGCATTTTAAAAAAGAGCTTTGAGCGAGCATCAAAATTGACCTTGCAAAAATGGTCTTAGGGTGAATTACAGTCACATGTTCCCATCAAGGCCATAAATACCTCGGGTTGGTCACTTATGAACTGTTCACATGTACATGTTCATATGACTGCAACATGTCTTACAAGAATGATTGGCCCATTTGATACCATTAGTGAACTTCCTATCCCACCGACGTCAGTGCTTTTCAATTGAATTGGCTCATGCATGGTCAGGTTCAGAGGTAAAGACAACCATGGTTTGTACTTCATGGGAGCATATATGGGCTTGTGCACACACTTCTCCTCCCGTGTGATTATCTAATTAAAGTTATGTGCTTTCACAGTACTCGAGCTTGCCATTGATTGAACCACAAACTATGTCTTTTCTTCTGTGAAAACCAGAATTCCAAATTTACTAGACGTTCAGAATTAAATACATTTCAGAATTTCCAGTCTCCAGCTCTCATTCCCAGCCGTAGTTCATCATTACACCTGAACCGTATCTTTCTGTCAGATAATCAAGTAATATATATGCTTGTGTGAACCAGTATCTTCTGACTGGAAATGTGAAGCTGTCATCTATTGATTTGAAATATTTATTCATCCCAGTGCTGGGATGCTTAAATGTTTCATATTGGTGCTTAAAATATTATACTTATGCTTAAAGAGATCTGGAGATGAACATTCAGTTTGATGTATTTGGCAGGATTTCAGTAATGTTCCTTTTTTCAGCTTATTAAAAGTAGATGGACTATTTTCCGAGTACAATATATGTGACTATATTAAATTCTATTAGGTTGTGCAGGATTTCTTAATCTGTTACTTTAATGGATATCAGAGAGTAGGATTAGGAACAACTGGTCGCATCTAAAAAAAAATCTTTAGATATCTCCTGATAACACTTTTGCAACTTTTTCTTTGAGAGGAATGTGAAAAATTTGCTCAAAACTATATTGAAGGTCAAAGCAAATACTTTTATTGCATAACAAGCAACAAACTCAGAATCATAACATCACAGCACAAACAGAAACAAACATATTTACATTGCCAGCTATAATATAAAATTCACAGCCATAATCTTTTGAAACATCTAAGTATTTACTCATGATTTTAATATCATTGGGTTAATTAAGTAATAACCAAAGACTCGTGATTTTTAAAAAAATGAACTTATTTTATTTTTACCATGCTTGTAACCAAAAATTGGCTTCAAAAACAGCTCACATGAATTGAAATTTAATACACAAGAGAACGTGGTCATTAATGTACTTCATTCATAGTCTGCTTTTCTGTCTGAGATTCAAGGTGGATTAAAATAGCTCGAAAACCATGCAATCAATACACCTAATTCTCAACATAGCCCCATCTGTGGATACTTAAAACTGGAGACTGGAACCATGAACAGACCAGGCAGATCTTTCTAAAAATTTGAGAAAAACCCTAGGTTTGCAGAAAAAAGTCAGAAATCTTAAAAAAAAAAAATAATAATACTGGGCGGTTAAAAGCCTGCAAAGTAATAGAACCAGCACCTGCATGTTTAAGAAATGAATGCCCTCTCTGGCCTTTGCTAGGCAACCACAACAATATTGCCAGTCATTTCCAGCCTTGGTTTCTGTTAGTAAAAGGCAGGGGAAGGGGCCCTTTCCAGGGCTGTTTTGGCCTTTGAGGGAGGCTCATTGGGGCCAGGCCCGGTAGCAACCACCAGCTGACTTTACTACACTACTAGCACGACTCACCCAGGCCTGCCTGTAGTGGTTAAAGTTCCAGAATAGTATCTATAGAAGGCCTGGGTTTGAATCCCCACTCTGCTATGGCTGCTTGCTGGGTCACCTTGGCCCAGCCGTACACACTCCGCCTAACCTACCTCACAGGGTTGTTGTGAGGATGAAATGGGAGGACAGGAGAACAATGCAATCTGCTTTGGGTGCCCACTGTAGAGAAAGCTGGGGTGTAAATGAAACCTAACTGAACTCCATGGGCCTTGTTTCCAGCTAACCATACTGGGCAGCATTTATTTCCTGTAATTGGAAGTCCCCACATATCTCAGTATATAGGGAGAGCTTGCCATTACTTATTCTTATACCAATCCTGTCTTAGAAAATGTATATTCCAAAATGTGAGTGGGAAGATAGCAAAGAGAGGGGAGGAGGTTGAAGTGGAGACATAATTAGGGAAGAATGTATATTCAGTTCAGTTGCACATTCTGTAGTGGAAGAGAACTGTACTAAAGGCTTTTAGGGGAAAACATGTTTTGAGGATAAATTAGAAGAAAGTGAGAGACGTAATGGGAGGTGGTCTATGAAGCTGTCCCAGGGATGAGGAAGAGGGAAATGGTGAAGTCCTTTGAGTGAGAAGAAATGTTCCAAAGACGGAGGGTGGTGGAGCTGGAGGAGGAATGATTTCAGTATGGATCGGGACGCGTTATGAAGAGATGAATGAGAAAGGCCTCTATCTTTGTTAAAAAAAATGAGGATTTTGTAAGGATAAGGAGTTGAACTTAGAAAAACAAGTCCCGGTAAAACCATCTCAGTCTGGTGGTGAGATATTTCTATTCGCAGATACATTTATCCAGTTTTTATATATTTTTTCCTCAGTGAAGTTCATGACAATTTTCAGTGAAAGTTGATTTTTTTGAAATGACACTTGACTTTGGGAAAGCCTAGTGAAGAAAGGGCATAGGAAGGAACGAGGTAGAAACAACATGGTAGAATCTGGTTATGTAAAGTATCTACTCCAGGGTACAAGTCACGGCATAAGCTGAGGACAAATTCTTGAAAATGACAATTTATTAAATTAGCTAGTCAGAACATTTTAAAACAACCAATTGCTCAATAATTTGTAAAGTTTGATCCTTTCAACTCTGGAGGTTCTGAGCAGTCTTTGTATATCCTGATCCCAAATCAATTGACTCAAGACAGTTCCTTGGATTTCAAAGCAAGTAAACTTAGGCCTCAGTAATTAAACCGATGCTGAGCTGCAAAGCTCATGTTTCCCCCTTATTTGGATTAGACCTGAACTCTCCTGGATGCTGGGTTTCCAAAATAAACACACCAGAGAATTGCTGAAGTGGTGTCTCCAGGCAAAAGACAAATCCCACACGTAATATTTTGTTTCACTTACTGGCACATTTGTCTTGATTGTTATATCTGGATTAGATTGGTCTAATGATTTAATTGCTATCTCTGAACATAACTGCAAACGTAGTATTTGAAAAAGGGCTGAATACACAGGGCAGAGGAAACGGAATGTAATGAACGTCATTTATTTATTTAATTAGTGCTCCTGCATGCCATCATAGCTAAAAAGGCCCCCAAGGGGCTAACACTAGAATAAAAAATTACAATAATTAATACAAAAACAAACATTGCTTAAACTAGTTACCAATAAAAACACTGTGTACTTGAAAACAACAGGTGTCCCACAACTAGACAGGTCTGCTCAAAATATTCCAGGAAGAGAAATATCTTCAAATTATTCGGGAAGAATTGTAGGGATGGTTCTGCTCTTACCTTTGGGAACAGTGAGCTACAGAGTTTAGCGGCAGTGGTCCAAAAGGTTGTCCAATAGATTCTGGTCAACCTCAGTTCAGAGAAGGCCAGGTCCCTCAGGAAAGGCATCATTTCAGAACTCAGTTGGGCAGGTAAGGTTAGTGGTGATATTTCGGGTACTTTGAACCAAAACTTTTAAGGGGTTCAGTCGATCAACATCAAGTAGGTCTACTCAGAATCCTGCTTGAGTTATTTAAATAGGGCTTACTCCCAGGAAAGTGTTCTTAGCATCGCAAAGGACAAGGGCAACACCTTGAGTTGAGCTAGATGACAGATCAGCTGCTGTAATAGCTGCTATAGCAGTGGCAACAGAGCATATGCATGGCAGGTTCTCCTGCACGTTCCTTGCCTCAGCTTCCCCATAGGCTGCTATTCCTCCCTGCCGTTGGGGGTCTTTTTGAGCTTAAAAAACCCTGGGGTTGCTAGATCACTTTCCTTCTATCAAGCTCCCTTGACCAAAAGGTCTTGAGCCTTTATTTTTTTGAGGAAAATATGGTGGATAGATACTTGGCTACCACCAATGTTGTTCTTTGGTCTCTATCCACCAGCAAAAAGAGGACTGTTTTATCTTTTGTAATAGTGGCAGGTAATTTGATTAAGATAGGGGTAATCCATTGATTGTGACAGGAATTATATTGGGGGCATTCCAACATCACATGGGATAATGAATCCACTCTTTTTCAGATCACATGGACAAAGCCTATCTAAATAAGGTAGATCACTGTAATGCAACCATCTATTGTCATGCTCTATGAGCTCCTTTGAATTCCCAGATTAAAAGTGGGTCTGTAGCCCTATTTATTGTAAAGATATGAGTGGGGCTCTCTGCAACAAAAAATGACTGGAGAGTTAGCTTTTTTAATGAAGAAAAAAAGTTGGGTTTTATACCTGTTATGTCTGTTGAATAACGCCTCCACACTTAAGTTCCAAGTTTCTTTAAGGTTTCTTTATTTCAGTCTGATAAGCAACTTAAAACACATCCAAACTGCTGCACGCCTCTCCCACAATCTACATACTCTTATATATAATTATCTTACACTTCTCTTAAAGAGACATACACATGTCTATACCACATTTCCCCCTTTCTTAACCCATAACATAGTCCTTCGTCCAAACAGGTGGTTGTCTTATCCTTCCTCTCCTCTCAATCTCTACAGTCGATGGTAGTAGTGTCTCTTGAGGCATCTCTAAAGATCTTGACTGAAGGCCTTCATTGCTTCCATCCTGAGTCGGTCCAACCTCATTCTGAATTGCTGGCAACAAAAAGGAATTATCCGACTCAAAACTCATTATGTCCCCACTAGAGTGCACAGGCACCAAATGAGAAGCATTCCATACACGACCATCTGACAATCTATAAGTATATGGTCCTTTCTTCTCCACAATCTTAAGAGGTGAAGTAAATTTACATTCTCCCTTACGCAAGATCCCAGGTCTTCTTACTCTAACAAATGAACCACATTCAAGTTTAACATCCTTAGCACCCCTACGTTGATCTGTATAAGCCTTATACTTCTCTTGCTTCTGACCCACTCTTTTTCTCAAATCAGCTTCTAACAATGCATCCGGCTTTGCCTTTAGGACTCCAGTAACATTTAATTTAGTATGCATCTCTCTGCCATGCAATAATTCTGCTGGTGATCTTTGCGTTGTAGCATGCCTTGTTGCCCTATATGCTTGCAGGAAATCAGTAGTAAAAGCAACCCATGCCTTTCCTTCCAATTTAGCTGTTTGCAAACTATCTTTCAAACTTCTATTGAACCGTTCAATTTCTCCATTTGCTTGTGGATAATACACTGATGACCTCCTGTGTTTAATATTTCGTTCCGCAAGAAAGGTTTCAAACTCCAAAGAAGTAAATTGGGCACCATTATCCGAAATTAACTCTTTTGGATCCCCTTCCCTACTGAAAACTACAGCCAAAAACTTGATCACAGCAGCAGAAGTAGCTTGTGATGTAAATGCTATCTCTGGCCACTTACTAAAATAATCTATTAAGGTAATAGCGTAACGACACTCCATAGGGGCACTATCAAAAGGTCCCACAATATCAATTGCAACCTTTTCCCAAGCAGAGTGTGGGAATGGGACTGGCTGTAATGGTGCTGGGTGTGTTACCGCTGTCTTATCATGTGATTGACAGGTGACACAAGCCTTAATGGCTGTTTCCACTTCAGAATCCATCCCAGGCCACCAATATAAGTCCCGTAATCGTTGTTTAGTCCGTACAATTCCTTGATGCGTATCATGGGCAAGTTGTATAAACGTAGGCCGCAACTCTTCTGGGACAAGCAATCGATGTGTACCTCGTAAAATACAATCACTCTGTAGTGATAGCTCATCACGTACTTTAAAGTAAGGCAACAGTTCTAAATCAATTCCCTTTTCCTTATTTGGCCATTTAGTCATCAAGAATTCCCTTAGTCTCTGCTGGATTGGGCATGCCAAACATGCATCTTGGAATCTCTCCTGTGTAACTGCAGCTGGGATACTTGAAAGAAGTGCAACAACTTCTATATCCTCCTCTGACAATGTGTCTGAAGATGGCAAGGGCAGTCGAGATAAACAATCAGCTGTTACATTTTCTACTCCTGGCTTATATTCCATTTCATAAGTAAACGAAAGCAACCGTGCTGACCATCTCGCAATTCGATTCCCTGCTCTACCCAATCCTTTTGATGTCAACAATGTCGTCAGGGGACAATGATCAGTACGTAGTTTAAATGCATGGCCCCACAAATAAGTCCTCCACTTTTCCGTAGCCCAAACACATGCAAGGGCTTCCTTTTCAACAACAGAATACTTTCTCTCAGCCTGAGTCAATGTTCTTGATGCAAATGCAACTGTCTTTTCCACCTTACCCTCATGGAGCTGAGTCAACACAGCTCCCAATCCGTATTCAGAAGCATCTGTTGTTACAATTGTAGGCAATGATGGATCAAATAATGCCAAAGCTGGACTATGAGCAATCAGCTCTTTTACAGCATCAAAACTGGCCTGGGCCACAGGTGACCATACCAATTGTACACTTCCACGCAGTAACTCTCTAAGTGGTTCAATGACTGAAGCATAATTAGGAATAAACTTCGCATACCATGAAGTCAACCCCAAAAAAGAACGCAACCCTTTTAAATCAGTTGGAGGTGGTGCCTGCAAAACTGCTTCAACTTGGTCTGAATCTGGTTTCAACCCAGCTGAAGACACTCTATGTCCCAAAAAGAAAAGTTCTGTCTTTCTAAGTTTACATTTTGTCATATTAAGTCTCAGTCCAGTTGCACTAACACTCCTCAATACAGATTGTAAATTACTCTCATGTTCTTCAAGGGTCTTTCCATATACAATAATATCATCTAAATAACACTGAACTCCTTTCTGACCCTTAAGTATTACAGACATCATCTTCTGAAAAGCAGCCGGGGCTGAGGCTAAACCATATGGGACACGTTTAAATCGAAACAATCCATCATGTGTAATAAATGCTGTAAGATCTCTGCTTTGTTCATGTAATACAACTTGATGATATGCACTCTGTAAGTCTAAAGTAGAGAACATTTTTGACCCTGCCAATTCAGAAAACATTTCTTCCATATGTGGCAATGGGTGGCTATCAATCACAATAGCTTTGTTTGGTTCTCTTAGATCTACACAGAGTCGTATACTCCCATCTTTCTTCCTTGCCACCACTATGGGTGAAACCCATTCTGATGAATCAACCTCTTCAATAATATCCTCCTGCACCAATTTCTTAAGTTCCTCTGACACAGCATCTCTTACAGCAAAAGGCAATCGTCGTAACTTCTGTCGCACAGGAGCCACATAAGGCCTCACTTTAACCTTATGAACAAATCCCTTCGCACAACCAACTTCCTGTATTGAATTATCCCCACTCACAGCTGAAGCAACCCTCTGTGATGATTCAGAATCTAATTGAGGAGCCATAATACATCCATCCACTACCATCAGTTTTAATGCTGCAAACAAATCCCTGCCAAGGATAGGAGTGCCATTAGGCACAATATAAAATTCTATTGGTGCACAACATGTACCAAAACTCACTTCAGCAGGTAAACAACCACATAAAGGTATTTGGTTCTTTAAATAGCATACCAACTGCAATTTTGGTTCTACCAATGGCACGTTCTTAAAATACTGCAAGTAAAGTGCCTCAGATAATATAGAGACTGCTGAGCCAGTATCTAACATCAGCTCAATATCCTGACCCTTCCCTAAGGAAGTAACAAATATCTTAACAGTACACATAATTCTTTTTGCTGCTGACACAGGTCTACTCCCGTCCACATTCAACACGTTTACGTCAGGCACTTGAATTGCGTGCACCTGCTGATTATTCTGTCGACCTTGACACATTTTAGCCAAATGTCCAGTCTTCTTGCAATAATTACATTGTACTCCTTTCGCAGGGCACTTAGAAAAGCTTGCAAGATGTTGTAAAGAGCCACAGCGAAAACATTTTTTTGTTGATGTTCTACTTCGCTGACTCACTAGCTTTTCAGTATCCTTTGTAACATCTTGAGTTGATATTGGAACTTTCTGCAACATATCCACTTTTTGTACTCCTTCTCCAGTGCCAAAACTCATCATTTTCATTTCATTCAAAGCTGCCTCGGTTTGACTTGCTATTGTTATAGCTTTTTCCAACGTAAGTTCTGGTTCTAAAAGTAGCCGTTCTCTTACACGAGGCATATTTGTCTTTTCAACCAACTGGTCTCTAATCATCTCATCAGCCAACACTCCAAACCCACAGGAGCCAATTAAGTCTCTCAAAGCTGCAATATATTGTAAAGTTGACTCCCCCGGCTTCTGTTCCCGCTGACGAAATTTATAACGATTAGCAACCACATTAACTTTGGGCACAAAGAAATTCTTCAATGCAGCAAAAGCAGTCTCATATTTCTCATCAGCAAGAGGAAATGTGTAGAAAATACGTTGTCCTTCTACTCCCAAGGAGTGGATAAGCAGCGCCAGTTTTCTCTCTTCAGACACCTCTGTGTCACTAATTGCAAGCAGATAATTATCAAAGATACGAATCCATGAAGTAAAAGCAATTGGAGGCTCACCTGGACTTTGTAAAAAAGGTGCTGGTGGATTCAAAGGCAAAAAGGCCATCCCACCTTCGTCGCCAATTTGTTATGTCTGTTGAATAACGCCTCCACACTTAAGTTCCAAGTTTCTTTAAGGTTTCTTTATTTCAGTCTGATAAGCAACTTAAAACACATCCAAACTGCTGCACGCCTCTCCCACAATCTACATACTCTTATATATAATTATCTTACACTTCTCTTAAAGAGACATACACATGTCTATACCACAATACCCCGCTTCTTTCTACTGTAAGGAGTCTCATAGTGGTGGAGACTAAGCACGATCATTGGATAAAATAAGAATTTTCTGGGATGTGGCTTGTTTGTCTATGGTCAGCTAGAATTTTGTAACCTGATCCTAAAATTGGGAATGTTGCCAATGTTTGCTTTTACGCTTCTTACATCTCTGAGAATGTGCAAGTTTCCTGTATATTATATAGCTCTTTTTTTCCCTTCAAAAGAGAAACAAAATGCAAAGTTCTCATGGGCACCGTTATGTTGTGAAAATAATATTTCCCTTTATGTTGTGAAAATAATATTTCCTTTTCTATACTAGCACTGCAGCAACCTCATAGATACATGCCTAAATGTGAGGCTGTTCAGGACAAAATGGTAGATTATACGCAGCTATTTCTCCTCTGGAATGGTGAATTCATCTGCATAAGGGCAATGCGCGCACACACATAGTTTTACTAACAACATACTGCACAATGGGCCCAAAATTCCACATGTTTTTATTATGGGGTAGTTCTCCATATAGTGGCAAACCATGTATGAATTCTCAGCCATAGCGTGGAATTCATGAAGCTTGTTTGTGCAGATCACTACAAATGCAACCACCACTTGACATAGTATACATTTGTATACTAAACCAGTTTATGCATATATAATATCAACAACTACTTTATGTATTCCCTTCATTTATATCTTGCCTTTCAGCGCATTCCTGACTTCTGAGGACGGAACTCCTCAGGAGGCCAGGAAGGGGCTGCGTCGGCATTCCCCCCCCCCCCCCACGTTGGAGTCCGGGCTATTTAAACTGCCATAAGTGGTTCCAATGTCTGCAGGGAGGCCCAGACGCCGGTCTCCTGGCACTGCCATGGTAGCCCCACCCTGGGACGCCGATGGGGCCTTCCGCTGGCTTCCCACTGGTGTAAAGGCCCGCGCCAGCATTCCGGGGGGCATCCCAGCGTCCCCGGGGCGTTCCAGGGGGCGGGGCTGCCTGTAGGCAGCATCCTGTCCCCTTTCACCCCGAGTATGCCGGCGGGGAGAAGAGTGAGGCTTCGCCTGTTTTTTAGCAGGGCCAGCCTTGCTATTCTCAATGGAGCAAAAAGCCCCATTAAAAAAAAAGCCTTTAAAAGGCTTCTTTTTCAAGCTTTCGGCGGACATGGAACAGTTTAGGAGGCGCCGCAGTGGCGCCTCCTCCCTGCTGTCCCCGGCCACCAAAAGCTCAGGAATGGGCTGTTTGTCTCCCATAGGGACCCAGAGTGGCTTACATCCTTCTCCTCTCCTCTGTTTTCTTCATATGTGTCCTGCAATCCTAGCTAGTGGCCAAGAAGATTAAAAATTTTTTTAGCTAGCTACCAATTTTAGAAAATGAGAGGAAAGTTCATGAAGTTCAGAAACAGTTTTGCAGAAATATACAATATATTCTTTTCTTTTCTACATTGTGTTCCTTCCTCTCAGTCCCTGGAATTCGAAGCTCAGAAGGGGAAAAATGTTCTGATACATGCAGCATGGTCTACTGGGGGCTGGAGATGTAATAGAATGGGGAAGGGGCTGAGGTGACATTTATCTTAGAGGATTTACAGTTTGCCTTTTGATACAATGATTCTCATGGTGAGGAACAACATACCATCACTAGGGTTGCCAACCTCCAGGTACTAGCTGGAGACCTCCTGCTATTACAAGTGATCGCCAGCCAATAGAGATCAGTTCCCCTGGAGAAAATGGCCACGACAATTGGACTCTATGGCATTGAAGTCCCTCCTCTCCCCAAACCCTGCCCTCCTCAGGCTCTGCCCCAAAAACCTCCCGCTGGTGGTAAAAAGGGACCTGGCAACCCTAACCATCACACTATATGATGCTAATAAAACTATTTGCAAGGAAAGATGATCAAAGATATAGTAGTCATAAACAGGGTGGATTTAGTTTAAATTAAATAGTTTTAAATCACAATTTAAATCACTAGTCAGTAAGACTAGATTTAAATCATGGTTTTCTACATAAGCAGCACTTCTTATGATGTTTCATTCGGGCCACCAGGTCTGGCATTTCTTTGTTGCAGTGTTTGCATTTTGTATACATGCCTGCCTTACCCATAAGTAGAGGAATTTCATTAAAATATTACCAACTGGGTCTCTTCTACAACTTGCTGCCATTATAGGTTTTCTCCTTCAGAGATAGAATAATATGATAAACCTCAGGCTATACACACAAAGATCCCAAGACTTGTGACGAATTCTACTCAAAAGATTTCACTATCATTTTTACTGCTTGCCCCTCCCTCCTCACACCTAGTTCCCTGTGCAGATCTATTCCACTCCAATCAATCTTCTGTTCATTGAACCTCTTGAAACTTAGCACTTAAGAGGTAAGGGGTTGATTCTGTGTACATACCGTATATACTCGTGTATAAGCCGAGTTTTTCAGCCCAAAAAAAGGGCTGAAAAAGCCGGCCTCGGCTTATACACGGGTCAATACGGTAGAAGGGGGAAGGAGGGAGGAGGGAGGGGGGAACTTACCGCCGCCGCCGCCGAGCCACCGCCATTTTCTCCCGCCGGGAGGGGTCTTGGGCAGCCTCTCTGCAGCTGCAGGGAAGCTGCCCTGGCCCCCCCGGCCCCCGCCGCATTTTCCCCGCCGGGAGGGGCCATGGGAGGCCCCTGCCCGTCGCGCCGCTACCGCCCACGCGCCTGGGCGCCTTCCTCCGGCCGGCAGCGGTCTGGAGGGGCCTCCTGCCGGCCCAGGAAGGACGCGCCGCCGCCGCTTCACCGCCTCTCCAGGTAAGTAGTGGGTTCAGGGGCTTTTCCCCCTCCCCCCCTTGGATGGCACTGGGGTCGGGGTGGGTCGGGAGGGCCTGGGAGGAGGCGGGAGGGCGACCTGGGGCAGGGGCAGCATTGCGGGTAAAGGAAATTTCTTATTGCCCCTCGGCTTAAACGCGGGTCAATAAGAAATTCCCTTTTCTGGCCTCTAATTTGGGGGGGTCGGCTTATACTCGGGTCGGCTTATACCCGAGTATATACGGTAGATTTGCAAAGGAGCAATGGGATTAAGGTCTTTTTTCTCAACTCTGTATGTTTATTTTATAACATGTTTGCCATGAAGATGAGGCATGTTATCTCTGCAGTCAGAAGTTCATAGTTTTGAGAACTGAAAATCCAAGCATCTGTGATAATATCTTTTAGATAGAAAAATTGCCCAAAATAATCTTACAGAAACCTCTGGAAGAACTTGACATTGCAAATGGATTAAAGGAAAGTTATTTACCAAAAAAAATGTAAACATGACATCAATATGCTACATAATTAAAAACTAATCCTTATTTCATGATGGACTATAATGGACTATAATGTATCTTATTTGGACTATAATGTATCTGATTTAAAAAATCTGATTTAAATACAAAAATTCAATTTAAATTTAAAAATCTTTTTTTTTATTTTTCAAAATTACTGATTTTTATCCATCCTGGCCATAAATCAACTAAAACATAATAGGCACATTAACCACTGAAAGTCTGTGTAAATACATGTATTTAAAGTCTGTTTAAAGTACTTGCATCAAATCAGATATCTGCTTCCATATCAACAACTCCCAGTCTTCAGTGACCAGCAATTTAACAGATGGTACAATAATCAAAAGGATTTCAGTGCTCAGGATATTCAGTTATCTTGAACCTTGATGCCAGGTGCTATTGTGTCCACTGCCCTAGCATACTCTATATTTCAGAATAGATGATGGCTTTGGACACCTAATGACCTATGGGGGTCTGGAAGCCAACTGGATCTATAAACTTTCAGGATTGAACAATCCCAATAGACCTGCCAACCCTATGGATAGAAAAGAGCAAGAATCCAGTAGCATCTTAAAGACTAACAAAATTTCTGGCAGGGTATGAGCTTTTGCGAGTCACAACTCACTTCTTCAGATGCTATGAATGGAAGTAAGAGATGCAAGTCTGGACTTCATTAAACATAAGCCCATGACAATGGAGTGGGGGGACGGGACCCTGGGGCATAGAGCATCCCAATCTGTTCAGACCAAAAGACTAAATGTAGCATTTGACCAGCAACTTATATGGTCCAGGTAGCCACTTGGGATAATCCTACACTTGTCATGACATAACCACAATGAATTCCTGAGCCAACTGCTATTGCTTGATATGGACAGTGGCAGATCTACTATGAAACAAATGAAGCTTAAGCTTCAGGGCCCCTAATCCCGGAGGGGCCCTGAAGCAACTTTTTTTTTTAATGAGTCAATATTTCAACAAAATCAATGACATTTTTTAAAGTGTTTATTAAAATAAAGCTATTTTAGTGATAGAATCATAAGCCAATGGGTTGAAGTACTTAAATTGACCTTAGAATATGCTCTAATACCCATTTCATATAGCCTCAAAATGTCCCTGTAATTGGTCAAATTTCAAAATTTTCTCGGGGACTTGCAGCACCCAAATCTCCAGCTGTATGGGCACGCTGAGTTCACCAGAATCTATTCATAGCCTACATTTTGGCAGCTGGATCCTTGAATCCTTTGTTGGTGCATGGCTTAATAGTTCTATAGCTCAGCCCTTAGGCTAGAGCCAATCGGAACCGTAAAAAGACATCTGACTTCTCAATTCAGGCTGCACTCATCTCGCTTTGCATTTTAACACAGAAAATCAGATGTTCACCTCTTTATCCTAATGACCCCCCTCTGATGACCTTCTACCTCTCTATTAGAGAATGAACCAATACATGTGCCATAGAACTACCCCACTGAAGAAGATAACAGCGGTTACCTAGACTTCATTGCCAGTGGGAAGGGGCTCACTGTTTGGCCCATTTTCAAGGACTCCACCCCACTACCCTGTTCTCCACCATTTGGGCCTCAAGGTCCCTTTGGACCTTGTTGGATGTTGCCCTATTGTTTTTGGTTGCGAAGGGGCCCCCATAACAGTTCAAGCTTCAGGGTCCCAAAAATGTAGGTCCACCACTGGATATGGAAGCTGAAATCCTCCAAGATAACAAGCCTGGGCTATCTCAACATCATGTTTGAGAACACCTTGTTCAGCTCAAGCCAGGGAAGCTATTAAGCAATAGGCACCAATGCAGTCCCCAATTTATCCTTTGTAGATAGAACCAAATAAGTACAGTAGATATGTCAATAAGTCCACTGGGGTAGCCATGTTAGCCCGTTGCAGCAAAAATAAAGTTCAGCCTAGTGGCACCTTAAAGAGTAACAATATGTTATTCCTGGGGGGTGGGAATTGTTGCAGGTGAAGAAGTGAACTCTAATAAGTAAAACTTATTCTGGAATAAAATTGTGTTAATTTTTAAGGTGCCACAAGACTCGTGTTCATATATGTGAAGTTTTCAGAGGCTATCTGGTGAGGTAAGTGGGATCTTTAAATCAACAGCATGTCCCTACCCACTTTCCATTAGCTGCTAGAATACCCCCAACAGCAGAAGCCTGTGTTTGCATGTTGGAAAGAATGGAAACAGAAGCTTAGTCTCAGCCATATCTCTGTGATGCACGGCTGCCGCTTACAAATGGTTTTTTTTTAAAGGATCAGTCTGTCATTAACACAAATATGAAAGAGAAGAGTTAGAGAAGCAATTAGAGAAAGGTGACAAGGCAGAAGGCTGAAGAGAAGATTAAATCTCCTGTTAAGGCTTACATAATCCTTTCAGGCCATGCTTGATTTTAAGAGTATGTATCTTTGTATGATAATGAAGTATTTTTTTATCACAAAGTGTTGCAGATATATGTCTTATTTATTTAGTTCATTTATATCCTGTCTTTCTCCCATCTCCTCTATTTTAACATCGCAACAGCCATGTGAGGTAGATTAGTTCGAGAGTATGGATCAAGGCCACCCAGCATGTTTCCATGGCAGTGGGGATTTCAACCTGGGCCTCCCAGATCCTACTCTGACATTCTAACTACTACACCATATTGGCTGTCTTTGAACATGCTGATCTAGCAACAGTTCTCTTAACCTACATTTAAAAGGTGCTACATCAAAATGTATAATGTAGAAGAAGAGTTGGTTTTTATACCCCGCTTTTCTCTACCTTTAAGGAGTCTCAAAGCGGCTTACAATCACTTTCCCTCCCCCCCAACAGACATCTTGTGAGGAAGGTTGGGCTAAGAAAGTTCTGAGAGAACTGTGACTAGCCCAAGGTCACCCAGCAGGTTTCATGTGGAAGAGTGAGGAAACAAATCTGGTTCACCAGATTAGTGTCCGCCACTCATGTGGAGGTGTGGGGAATCGAACCTGGTTCTCCAGATTAGAATCCGCTACTCTTAGCCTCTACGCCACGCTGACTTTCACGCTGTAAAGATCACTTCAGATCTATGATGTTTGAAATAATAACGATAGTTACATTCTGTGCATCTGTGATATTCTGCTATCTCTTAAAACTAGGGACAGCCTGATTCAACAATAGTTTCTTCCAGATTATCAAACAGGAAAGGTTTGTAGAAAAACTGGATCTTAATGGTAGATATAAAGTCCTGATGTGAGGTGGCCAGGAACAATGTTTCTGCCTTGCAAATGCATATGTACTTATTTGAACGACTGGACATGGCTTATTTGGTTAGCCCGTTTCCCCTTCTTCAAAATACTTCTAAAGTTCTGCCTGGGAAATAATTTAAAATCAGCATCTCCTGACTTCAAGGGACCCTGTAAGAAGATGGACGGTGGAACCGAAAATGTTAAAGAATTGAAATGTCCTCTTTGTGCAGGCAGAATTTTATCTATGAGTAATTATGGTTAGGTGTAAGAGTGCATGTTACAATGATTTATATAGGAATTTAATGGTGTGATGTGATTTATATTCCTTGTGATGGTGTGAAGATATGGGGTTCTACGGCTTAAACTAGGTGCTCCTGACCCTGTAAGTGGCCTGGATGGGGGAATGCTATTTTGAGCCAGGAGGAGCAGATGTGATAGCCAGAGAGACAGAGAAATGCAGGTGGCAAAGAAGTTGACTGCATCATCCGTGTTTACAGTTCTGAACTAAGTCTTAGTGATGTGTTCAAGATTCAAGAATGGCTAAAAGGAAGCTTTATACTTGAAAGAAAGAAGTAGACTCACCCTACGGATAACTCTGACACTAATTCATGAAAATATATCAAGGTACATGACTTTATGCGGAAGAGCCAGTTTGCGCTTTCTTGAACTTCCTGGAACAGTTTATTGTGTTTGAGTTCTTATCTGGTGTGCCTCCTTTGATTGTATTGGCTGATCTACGAGAGGCTGGTATCTAGATGGTTTGCCCATTTAGTACATGAGTGGGCTAGATAAGTGGTCTTCAGCCCATGTATTGGGACCTTCACATGGGTCATGAAATCTCACCTGCTGGGTTATGAGCCCTTCTGCTTGCACACATGCATAGAGGGTGCCCCACCTTCTACTGTTAGCATGCATGGTGAGAGGCACAGCAGGACAGAAAAGCGAAGACACTCGACTGGGGAAAGGATTTTCCCACAGGCCTGACCCTCAGGCTTGGCTTGAGTTTTCTGTCTGAAGCACTCTAGGTCTACTGCACACAGTCTTGGCCTTGACACTAGTTATAACTCTGCCCCCCCTCTTCCTGTCACATGACTCCAATGTCATACTTGCAGCTGGGTGGGTCCTGCATCCAAAAAGGTTGAAGACCACTGGAATTGCTGGCTTCTAGACACATTTGGTATTATCCCTTGGAAAACATTTGACCTTGGAAGTTTGGGATGCCCAAATAATTTGTTCAGCCCACCGCTTGCTGATGGTCCTGAGCAAGCAGCCAACTTTCATCTTCAGTTCCTCATCTGTTCTCTGATTTGCCTTGAAATTTTATTGGGAGGCAGACTGTAATACTGTCAAGCACTTGTCAGGACACTGGACAGTCCACGTATATTGACATAATAGACTTGTATAGGTCACACAAGCAGGCAATGGCAAACCACATCTGAACGTCTCTTGCCTTGAAAACCCTACGGGGTCGCCATAAGTCAGTTGTGACTTGAAGGCACTTTCCACCACCACGTAGGTCACACAAGAAGCTGGAATTAATGCATCTTCTGTCATCGTCAGCTGTATGTATTATTTTTAAACTTACTTGAAAATAATACATACAGCTGACGATGGAATAACTTTGATGTTATTCCAGAGATGAGACACACCTTTGTGTCCAGCATGCTAGATTTCAACTGGATCCCAGCAGATCTCAGACACTACATATTTCATCCCCTTAACTTCAGTTTTATTTATTTAGTTTATGTATACCCAGCTTTTCTCCCCAATGGAGAGCCAAAATGGCTTACGTTCTCTCTTTTACTAACTACTGGCATCCCTACCCCCACTTCCCTACTGGCAACCACTAACCCGAGCTACAGCTATTATTACCGGCACTGTGTGTTCACACAACTTCCCCAGCAAAGAGCAATATTTGGCTGCCCCTAAGTTTAAACGTGAAATATTTAACCTTATGTATGGTTTGCGCAGCTATGTCAGTGACAAGTAAATTACTGCTCATCCTCTGTGTTATGTCCCCATGCTGAAGAAGAGTTATGCACTCCCATAATTCCATTGTAGTAAGAGACTATGGGCAATGCAACTTTACTATAACCGCCTACTGATACTGAACAATTTACTACTACTCCTCTTGTTCCCAAGAGGAAACTGTAGCGAATTGCTGGTGAATCTCTCAACACTAAAGTACCGCTTCCCACATAAAGGTAGGGGTAGTACCAGGAAGAACTCATCAACAGATGTGAATTCTCTGGTTCCTGTGTATTGAAAGGGGTGCACCAATGTGGATACAAATTATTTGTTGGGTAATGAATTTGCCTTAAATGTTTTTTTAGGGCGATCCAGTTCATAGACTCTGAAACTGAGAAACTCAGTTTGGAGGGAATCACTATGGTTCTGGTTGGTGTTCAGGGTGGTGCTTGCTAGGCCATCTATATTCTATCTATAGCGTGGTGTAGTGGTTAAGAACGGTGGTTTGGAGCGGCAGGGTCTGATCTGGAGAACCGGGTTTGATTCCCCACTCCTTCACATGAGCGGCGGAGGCTAATCTGGTGAACTGGGTTTGTTTCCCCACTCCTCCGCATGAAGCCAGCAGGGTGACCTTGGGCTAGTTACACTTTCTCAGCCCCACCTACCTCGCCGGGTGTCTGTCGCGGGGAGGGGAAGGTGATTGTAAGCCGGTTTGAGTCTCCCTTGAGCGGTGGAGAAAGTCGGCCTATCAAAACCAACCCTTCTTCTTCTACAGGGAGTAGCAGAAGGGCGGGTTTGGCAGCGCGGTTGGACTCCTACTCCACTTCACAAGCACGTGCACACAAAAGGGACGCGGAGTTGGGCTACTGCGGCGTTTTCACCCCCCCCCTCCGAAACCGGATCGGTTCGTCTTACCCCAAAACAGATCACCCGCAGCCGTCGGGATCAGTCGCAGACTGCAAACTTTCCAAAACTTTCAGCCACGCTTCCATCCATACTCCCCCCCCCCCGGTGTTTTTTTTTAAAGGAGGGGGGGTGGATCTTCGCAACAGCTTTTCCAACGGGGGAGGCAGCCGACCGGGGAACGGCTCGGAGCCCCCTCCCCTTTGCGCCCCTTTTTTTATGCGCGCAAACTTCGGGCGAAGTTGCCAAAGCGGCCCGGGCAAGTTGGGCACAAAGGCGCGCTCGGGCAGCGCCTTTGTTCGGCTCGCGGGGGGGGGGGGCGCGAAGTTCAGCCGTGGGGCTCCGCCGCAGTGACATTGTCTTCTCTCTCTCTCTCTCTCTCTTTCTCCCCCCCCCCCATCGTTGGGGAGAGGAGGCGGAGAAAGCGGAAGGGGGGGGTGACCCTTCCCCTCTCTGAAGGTGAGTCGCCTTTCTCTTTTGTTGCGACGCTCCGCTTCGGCCGCTCTTTCTTGCTTCCTTTCCAGCAGTGGGGGCGAAGACGCGCGGGCGCTTGAGCCTCCTTTCTTCCCTGTTCCAGCCAGGATCGAACGCACGAACGTTCGAAGAACGTTCAGCCAGGATCGAACGCACGAACGTTCTTCCCTGTTCCAGCCAGGATCCAGCCAGGATCGAATGCACGAACGTTCGAAGAACGTTCAGCCAGGATCGAACGCACGAACGTTCTTCCCTGTTCCAGCCAGGATTCAGCCAGGATCGAACGCACGAACGTTCTTCCCTGTTCCAGCCAGGATTCAGCCAGGATCGAACGCACGAACGTTCGAAGAACGTTCGTGCGTTCGATCCTGGCTGAATCCTGGCTGGAACAGGGAAGAACGTTCGTGCGTTCGATCCTGGCTGGATCCTGGCTGGAACAGGGAAGAAAGGGGGCTCAAGCGCCCGTGCGTCTTCGCCCTGGGTCTATGGCAGCGCCCCGGAGTCGCTGCACCTTTTCCCCTTGGGGGTTGGTTTGTGCGTCTCGTGAGCGCGCGCAGAATCAATGGCTGGTGGTTTTGTTGGGGGGCTCGGATCTGTTTTTGGGTTTTTTTTGGGGGGGGGGCTGACCTTTTCTCCAAGGGAAATCTAGAACTTGGAGAAGAGGGCCATTCGTGCACGGGAGGTTTGGCCTTGGGGTTGCCGCTCTTTAGATCGGGGGTGCTCAACAAGGGGGGAATCCCCCCCGGGGTTTTTTTTAGGGTGGGGGGGATTGGGACCGCTGTTCAGCAAAGCGCATCTTGTTTGGAATGCACCTTTTGAGAGAGGCTGTTTGGGGAAAGGGGGGATGATCTGCTGAGCAACGGTGAAAGGGGGGGATGGAACAGAAAAGGTGGAGAACCGCTGCTCTAGATGCACATTCCCCCCCATCCAAGTCCTCAAAACTCAACAATAAGCCCCCCATGCAGAGTTTTGAGAATTCAGATGGGGGAAATGTGCGCCTAGAGAGCGGTAAATCCGAGGCAAAACTTCCCATGCATAAATGGCCAGAGAGTCAGGAAAGGATGATGCGTGGTAAAGAGCGCTCCATCCACTTTTGCTGATGACAAACTATTGGGGGGGGAAGTGCTGGATGGGTCCTTCTCCATCTCTCCTCGCCTCTCCTTGTGGTATTTGGAGGACAGACCGAGTCGAGTCGCCTCTGGGCAGGAGGACAGGTGATGGGCACCCGGGCTTGTTTTTTCCTTCCTGGGGTGGATGCTCTTGTTCCACCACTCCCTCCCTCTCCCTCTGCAACAGGTAGGGAGATGTCAAAAGCTGGGAAGACCTCCTTGTTGCTGAGCTCATGGCCCCACTGATGCTTTTGTTCTCCTTGCCTGGATGCGCTTCCAAAAGTGAAAAAGGGTGGGGGGAGGAGAAGTGTGAACCAAAATCTGGTTTCCCGTCTCCACCCCCCACTTCCCAGTTACGTTGCGTTTCGGTATTCCTTCCTCTTCTCAGTTTTCTATCCCGTTTTCCTGGAATCTACAGCTCGCCCTTGGGAATCCTAAGGGGGACCAAAAAATATCTCATATAACCAAAGCCAAATGCCGAGGGGATTGTTCTCAGTGACAGTCAAGGGGATCCAAACAAAGAGGTGCATCTACCGGAAATAATGATTGGAGATATTCTCCTCCTTGCCCCCTCCCTCCTCCATTAAAATTGTTTTTCTGGGAGGCTCAGTTAGAGGGAAGTTTTGAACTGGAGTCTGGGATGAGGCGTCAAGGGAAGTCTAGGGAAGACTTTTCCTTCTTTTTTTTAATAAAAAAGTTCCCTTGTGGAGGAATTGGTTTGAAGAAGAGTAGGCTGAAGCCAAGACTTGAGGCTGCTCTTGGATCCACAAGGACAAGGGGGTTGAGGGGAGAGGGGTGGGAGGGAAAAGGGGGTGAGAAGGGAGAAAACCTGCAGCCGCTTGGCTGGTTCTTTGTCTGCTCAGAGAACTTGAACAAAAGAGGAAACTCAGATGAACTCTCCATCTCTCCTTTTGGCTTATCTGGGCTCCGGCAGCGGATTCAGACTTATCTAACTTCTCTCCAGCTGCCCCTCCAAGAGCCTTGATTTTGATTTTTCGCTGAAAAAAGGAAGGTGAGTGTGTGTGTGTGTGGGGGGGGGGGGCTTTGTTATCAACTGAAAGAGTTAAGTGGAAGGTGTGTTAGCCGATTCTTGGAAAGGACTAGATTTAAAAATGCTGTTTATTGGAGTGTGATAAAGATTTTTTTTTTAAAGTCTACAATTCTGTCAGTTTGGTTCTGCTTATGTAAGGCAGATTGCTGGGCACCAAGCAGGGGGAAAGTCTTCCTGTGCATGGGACCCCCCCCTCCCGTCCCAGTATGTAGGGTTGGAATAGAGGCGTTTTGTTTTCCTTTTTTGTGAGGAGCCGATGGGACAGGAAAACCGAAGAGGAAGCCGAAGGTGTGATCTGTAATGTGTCTGTGTGGGTGAGACACAGGTGAATCTGGCTGTTTGCTTCTTTGATGATCTGTAGGGGATGGATTACTGGTGGTACCTATCCTATATGATCTCAGGAGTGCCAGGTAGAATTGAAAGGCGCTTAGAAGTGGGCCACAACTGCGAGCACACTTTGCTCAGATGTAATACATCTGGGACATTATTGGACTGGAGGTCTTTAGCCAACTTTGATCCAGCCTCATGATATACTTCTGAAAGTCTTAAGCCTTCATGGTAGAGCTTTGGCACTTCTGACTTTATGTATGTCTTGATGAGTTATATCATATTCTTCTTGCCCTTCATGTCTTCCTCAGTTATATCTTTTATAGCAGCTTTTCATCCCATTGTTTCCCTGCTGCTTTCTCTCCAGGTAGGCTTCTTTACTAGAGATTACTAAAAAAACTCAGTCATGATACTTAAAAAAATAATAATCTAAAGGTGCACGGTCCTCAGTTTCCTAGTTGCGTTATCTATACTACAGATTTCATACTAGTTTAACAACATTTTCTCTTGCTCAAGGAATCCTGGGTATTGTAGTTCAACAAGATGGCCTCGGATTAAGACTTTTCTGTACTTTCACCGTAGGGTGTTTTGGGGAAAGCCACGACTGTTAAATTGGAATAAAACCAGCTTAGGTTTGTGGTGTAGATACAGTGTTCTGCTCTAATTTTTTAAATCACAAGGCGTACAGCTTCTCTTTGGATTGGACAAATGTGCAGATTGTCCAGTCATGGCCAAGCTTCAGTAACACAGCCAAGCTTCATCTGTACTGGAATTTGCTCTAGAATGTGCTACAGTTGTAACCCAGGGTGCAGCCAGGCTGGCATACTACTAGTAAAGACAAAGCATCAGCAGTCTGGTCACTGTTAATTAGGCCTTGCTAACATGTCTTCATCCTGTCCAGCACTGGATTAAGATATTCTGAGGCACTAAAATATGTTAAGTTTGAGTGGCTATACAGCATTACCAAAAATGTGTATTACTTGAACATTGAAATTTAAGTTGGAGTTGTACTTTGAGGCCCCTCATAATCTGAGATCCTAAGCAGTAGCTTGCTTAGCTTGTGTGTAAATCCAGTTTTGACCCTGTCTTGTGGCATGTGTGCATACTAGTTTATGGCTGGCATACTAGTTGAGCCTAATGGCAAAAAATACTGGCATAACTAGTTGAGCCTAATGCAGAGTATTTCAGAGGAAAAGAAGGACATAGATCCCAACTTCTTCTGTGATCTCATAATTCATTTTCTCCTCTAACTCCTCCAGATATATATGTTTTCTCTTTTGTTTCATCTGCCTTTCTCAGACCTGATGTACAAATGCAGAAGACGTAGTAAAGTGCTGAGGTGGTAGAATGGGCTATACCACTGTTTTGTATACTCTCATCTGCTAAAAATGGCCTGCAAGTAGAAAACCAGAACAATTGGCTAAAAACTCTCTGTTGTGGAACGTTTCTTTCTGGAGGGAGTTTCCTTATGGAAACAAATATTCCAAACTGGAATGTATGTCCAGTCTGAGATGGTGGAGTCTACCACTTCATTCTTATGTATGTGCTTGAGATTCCTTCTTGAATCTTGTGCTCTGTTCCCCCCCTGCCCCCAGTATGCTGTTCCTCCTACAGTACATCTTAACAAAACAATGTCCTAGGCCAAAACTGATAATGTGTAGTATTGCCAGGTCCCTTTTCACCACCAGCGGGAGCTTTTGGGGGCAAAGCCTGAGAAGGGTGGGGTTTGGGGAGGGGAGGGACTTCAATGCCATAGAGTCCAGTAGCCAAAATGGCCATTTTCTCCAGGTGATCTGCTCTCTGTTGGCTGGAGTTCAGTTGTAATAGCAGGAGATCTCCAGCTAGTACCTGGAGGTCGGCAACCCTACCAATGTGGTGCCCATAGGCCCCGTGGTGTCTGCTGACACCTTTCCTGGTGCCCACCAAGTGTTTTTATAAAGTGGGTGAAGCCAGGCTGAGCACTTGCCCAGTAGGGCTTCTGATTGGCCACAGGAGAGCCCATTGGCTGGGAAGATTAAAATAACATTATCTCAGTGGTGGCTGCCACCACAGTGTTGGTTTTATTCTCTCTCACTTCTCTTTCCCAGTGTATTTTTAAAATTACTCCCATTTCCCCTTGCACCTCAGCTTGCTGTGTGTTGGTGGCTCCATCTCCTGTGGCAGCCATGTTGTGATCGTGCCCCTGTGTCAGAATTCCAAAGGTGCAACTAGAAGAGCTGAGCTTCTAGTGTAGAAAGGCAATCTTCCCCAGCTAAGGTCCCAATTAAAGTTATTTCTGGCTATCCTATTTTTTACTCAGTGTACACTTTTGGAGGAAGGTAGAAATAGATGAGATAGTGGTCTGTATCTGGGAACAGTACCCTGGTCCATTAGGGCTGCATATAGGGCTACATATCACACTGCAGCCATGTGTAATGAAACCATGGCCTCTTCACTGCTTCAGGAGAGTTTGGTCTTCATTGGGAAAGAGGTGAGAGAAGGTAATTCTCAATCCTTCCCCGCCATCTTGTTGGCACTACAACTACCCCCCCAGTTGCTTTTCATAGAATCATAGATTTGGAAGGGGCCATTAAAGGCCATCTGGTCCCACCCCCTGCTTAATGTGGCATCAACCTAAAGCATCCTTGACAAGTGTCTGCCCATCCTGGCAAATTTCAGACCTGTATGTGCATGGCAGACATGTGTCTGGAACACTAGCAGAGCTAGGAGTTCCAAACTCATGTTGACCTTGCAAATCTACTGTAGACCCCTGCAAAAGGGGGAAAACCCTGGGTGGGGAGAGACTTGAAGGAGAAGGGTTAGACTAGAGCATTCCCTTCCCATAGGATCTGCAATAAAAATGGCCTCTCCCAAAGGGACTTAGGAAGGGGCCCTTGCAACTTCGTAGTTCATGACTGAAGTTAATATTCACTTTTCTCTTAAATCCTCAAGAACAAGCAATAATATGGGTAGGGTTGCCACCCTCCAGGTGGCACCTGGAGATCTCCTGCTATTACAACTGATCTTCCCACGACCAAGATCAGTTCCCCTGGAGAAAATGGCTGCTTTGGAGGGTGGACTGTATGGTATTATACCTTGCTGAAATTCCTCCCATCTCCAAGCTCTCCCCTCCCCACACTCCACCCCCCCAAATCTCCAGGTATTTCCGGGCAACCCTTAATATAGGGTCTGTGCAATCTGTCAAGCAGGAAAGCTATTATCCAGAATGGTGGTGGTTTCTCTCTTATTTCATACCATAGTTCTATTCTCCATTTCATCTTATTTCACCAAAAGGTCTGTTTCTACAAATTGGTTGTTCTGCCTGTCACTTGGAAGGAATCTCCCCGAATACATAATTTGAACCTTCAAATTTACAAACCCACTAATTAACCATCAGAGTGTTTAAAATGTTTTTAAATGGTTTTGGTGATTGTTGTGTTTGGTTTCATAGCTTATTTTGAGTTATGGAAGCATTAAAGCTCGTGCCTTCCTGAGTACCAATTCCTTATTAGAATGCAGGGACTGAAAGGTAGCCCAAGGTCACCCAGCTGGCTTCATATGTAGGAGTGGGGAAACCAACTTTGTTCACCAGATTAGTGTCCGCTGCTCATGTGGAGGAGTGGGGGATCAAACCTGGTTCTCCACCACTCCTAACCACTGCTCGTAACCACTACACCACAGTGGCTACTCCTACTAAGGGAGTGTTTCAAAAAAATTGGTGGTTTGAAGTTCCCGCCAGAACAGTAAAGAGAAGATGTTTAATCAAAACTTTTAGAAGGATATCAACATAGCACTGATACCTTCAGCTTGAGATACCAACAACGCTTGCTGCAGAACACTTTACCTGTATTTGGCTGAAATTGGGTCCGTGTAAATCGGTGGAGCTTAATTCCAAGTAGGAGTGTTTTCAGTTATAACCTGAGAATGATTTTATAGTGCTACTGTTGATAGATGTTGTGTATGAAAGCTTACAACCATTCATTTCAATTGAATAGGTACAAAGTGTGAATATACATGGAACAGGACAGCAACGATTGTTCCACATGCCTAACTGGTATCAAAGCTACCAGGTGGATGCCATATTTTATTGCCTTTCAAATAATGGAATGGAGTACAGTGCCAACTAAAAGAAGACATGTGCTTGGATTTCTAAGCTGCTGGATTTTTCTGGAAAGGAAAACTTGTGGAAGCTGCAGTGCATGGTTTGGATTATATGAAATGAACAGTGTGTGTTGGGCTTCACAATGAGGTATGTGCAATTTCTGATCATTGCAAAGTAATTCTTTTTCAGGGTTTCATGAAGTCTAGTCTGATAAATGGCAAAACCTGTGCTTATTCTTTTTTGCTTCCCTCTTGTGCCCATCAGTTATGTTTTCTAAAAGAAACACATTTGTTAAACCTTAAAGCACCACTACTACATTGATAGTATGGGTTGGATTGAACCAGGTTTTCCCCTGTTGAAAAAAGAGGATGTCCATCAAAAAGAAGAGCCCCGTGGCGCAGAGTGGTAAGGTGCAGTACTGCAGTCAAAAGCTCTGCTCACGACCTGAGTTCGATCCCGACAGGAGTTAGTTTCAGGTAGCCGGCTCAAGGTTGACTCAGCCTTCCATCCTTCCGAGGTCGGTAAAATGAGCGCCCCGCTTGCTGGAGGTAAAGTGTAGATGACTGGGGAAGGCACTGGCAAACCACCCCGTAAACAAAGTCTGCCTAGTAAATGTCGGGATGTGACATGTGACCCATGGGTCAGGAATGTTTGCACAGGGGACCTTACCATCAAAAAAGGCCATAATGCTGGATATTATGGGAATTGCATGGACAAAAGGCATGTGGGATGGAGGCTGTAATAAGGAGGAGAATCAAGTGAGTTTGAGATAAAAAAGGCAGCATCTAACCATGTATACTTTCACTATTTTAAAAATAAATGTTCAAGCATGTATTCATATTAGTGTTAGCCAGCAGTTTGTAAAACATGAAGTAGAACTGAATATTTAACATCTGTATACACAAACCATTTACATTTCCCCCCTTAGAGCTGTTTTTCAAACATAACTTGATGTAATAAAATCTGTAAAACTGTTGCAGTTAAGATGAGTATGTATTTAAAATAAAAAGGGATTAGAATCTGGAGAGAGACTCCTAAATGCTCCTTACCCCTGGCATTATTTCAGTTTAAGATTTTATTCCTTTTAGCTCTAGTACTTTATTGTTACATCCATATTGACTTCCCTTGTGTTAGAATATTGTATAACTTTATTGACTGGAATATTGAATGCACGGGGAACTACCAGTTTGGGAATTAAAAGCTTGATTTTTTAAAAAGGAAACAGGCTGCAGTTCTCCAAGCAAAGACAGAGTTGATAAATACTGCTGAAAGTGATGATATTTTAAGCCCTTGTATCCCTGGTCAGAATGTGCACTAATGTGTATCTAGATCACTGGTTCCCAACCAGGGGTCCGTGGACCCCCAGGGGTCCGCGAGAACTAAATTAAGGCCCGCAAAACAAAGTTATAAACCCATAATAAATTAATATTTTCAATTTAAAGTTCTCTATTATAAAATATATATATTCAAATATTATTCTAAGTTTAATGTTTAACTAACAGTTATGATTAAAGTTTATTTTCAAATTCTTGGAATTTTTATTTTGAACCTTGGGGTCCCTGAACCGAACAAAAAAGTCCTAGTGGTCCCTGGTCAAAAAAAGGTTGAGAACCACTAGATTATCTGTGGCTGCAAACTTCCTTGTTAACGTCATTGGAAGGAGGAAACTAGATATAAACATATTCTTGAACCAGTAACACCGATGTGGATATCACCTCAAGAAATGTTGACATTACGCCCACTTAGATTGGACAAATTTATCACCTACCAAGAGTTAATTAACTGGGAAGGAAAGAAAAGCTCACTAAAAGACTTTCAGTTACTTAAAGACGATTTACAATGGCTTCAATATCATCAAATTAAATCAGTATTTACACAAGATATGAAGAATGGATTCTCTAAAGAAAAATCATCTTTTCACAGGATGCTATTAGATAATAATACTCAACTGATTTCTAAAATGTATAATCTTCTTTTAACAATTTATTGTGAGCAGGAAATAATCAAACCAACAATGATTAATTGGGCTCAAACTGTGGGACATGATATTGCCCTAAACAAATGGGAAAGACTATGGGCGAAAGACCTGAAAGGAATAAATGCGCAGTCAATTCGAGAAAATATCTATAAAATGATGTATAGATGGCATTTAACGCCTAAGAAGATTGCAAAGATCTACAAAGTGACATCCCCTAAATGTTGGAAATGTAATAAAGAAGTTGGTTCTTTTTATCATATGTGGTGGACCTGTGACAAAGCTAAGGATTTTTGGGATATGATTTATAATGAATTAAGACTAATAGTACAAAAAAACATACCCAAAACACCAGAAATGATGCTATTAAGTATGATACCTGATGATTTGTTAAAACACAGGACTTTTTTGATTTACGTGACTACAGCTGCAAGACTACTTTATGCAGCAAAATGGAAAGGGGCAGACACTCCTGGGAAAAAAGACTGGACTATAAAAATGTTTGAACTGGTGGAAATGGCAAAACTTACAGCTATTTTAAATCAAAAAGATAATGTTCAATTTATGGGGGAATGGGAGGCGTGGATGAAATATTGTGAATATGAACTAGGACTGGGGAAAATGGAAGAATACCTTTTAATCTGATCTAGATGACATTGTTAACATAAAGAAACGTAATTAATTATATTGATAGTATAATGTGATTGAAACCTAATTGAGATATAAGAATAATTAAGATCAGACCATATCACGATGGGATAGAATACTTTATTAAGAGGCGGACGGAGGTGATGGGGAAGTCAATAAATTTTCCTTTATTTTTATTTAGCACTTAAACAATTATAACAACATTACCTATGATTTAGTTTTTAATACTACGTATATTGTTGTTTGTTAACATGGAAAATTTATATTATAAAAACCAATAAAAAAATTTCAAAAAAAAAAAAAAAAAAGGAAGGAGGAAACTTACCTGTATGTGCCCATAGTATCTTCCTGCATAAGCAGTAGATAGAAAAGCCTTCATAGGAAGGAGTGTGTGTTTTGGTTCTCAATAGGGTTGCCAGCCTCCAGGTACTAGCTGGAGATCTGCTATTACAACTGATATCCAGCTGATAGAAATAAATTCACCAGGAGAAAATGGCTGCTTTGGCAGTTGGACTCTATGGCATTGAAGTCCCTCCCCTCCCCAAACCCCAGCCTCCGCCCCCAAAACCTCCCGCTGGAAACCCACTGTTTTGCTATTGTGTCAGTCCACCTGCAAAGTGAATCTGGCTTTGAGCTTACTTGATCCAGGTGTCTGCTGTGAAAAGGCCTTAAAGTAATGTTAAGAAGAAAAAGAAAACACTGGTAAACGAGTATCATAGTTTGCCAAACTAAGGTTTGGCAAACAGTGATGTTTAAAACACGCTGTTATGGGGGCTATCCCAGAGATGCCCTATGTGAGCTTCAGTTGCTGTGTGGAACTTTTTTGACTCTTGGTTTTGTGTGCACAGCATGATCTCCATGCTGTTGATGTACATATTTTCTCCTGAATGGTTTGTTGTGGTCTGTAAAAGCTGTAGGGTAGTTGAGTGTGCCTTTCTTAAGGAAAGTACTGAACACGGCTGGTTGTCTCTGTATTAGAGCAAAAGGAAACCAATTAAATAGCCAATTAAATTTTTGACACTGAAACAGCTCAATAACTATGGGTTATGTCCAAAGAGGAACTGCAGCAAGCTGAGGGCTCACTCATATGCTACAGCGGCAGTGCCAAATAAGAGAATCCCAGTGACCCCTTGAAGACTAACAACATCAGCATAACCTTTTGTGAGCCAGAGCTCACTTCATCAGATATATGAGGAGTGAGCATGCAACTGATGCAGTGAGGGCTGACTCACATAAACTTAAGCTGGAATAAATGTTGTTAGTCTTTAAGCCCAGGCTCCTGGATTCACCTGGGAGCCTGTTTTGCTGACACAGGAGGGGGAAGGTAGAAAGAAGCCAGGCTGGGTAGAGTGGAGCAGCGTGTGCTTTTTCCCTGCAGATAAAAGGCCCCACGATCAGCTGTTTGTCGGGCCTTTCACGTATGGCTGGGAAGGGCTTAGAACAGCCCTACCAGCCGGCTTGGGGGAGGACCGTTGCTTCAGGGAACGGACGATAGGGAGTTTTCACTCCTGTCCGTTCCCTGAGCAGTTAGGGGGTGGCGTTCCCCTGCCTCCTCAGTCTGCCTTCGCTGCTTGTCCCGCCCCGCCCTTCCCTTGTTTTATGGTTCTTGTTTAGTAATGTTTAGTGTTATTGTAACCGGTGTTAGCATTGGGCAGGTACAGTTTGGAGAAAGGCAGCCATGTGCCCCCTTTCTCAGCAATGGGGATCCCAATAAGGGATTTTGGAGGAGGCATGAGGAACGGGCATGCCCAGCTCGGAGGATGTCCAGATACCTTCTTCCAAGTGGCGGGGAACACCGGAGGTAAATCCCATGGGCGCCTTCCCTGGGATCCCAGTGAGGGCACCGGGAGCAGGTGTGTCACGTCTACTGCATTTGGACCAGTCGATGTTCCTGTACCTGCTTCCATGCTACGCCAAGGCATCTTCAGCTTTGCCAATAAAATTGGCCATTTTATCCAAACAGTGTGTTTAAAGTTATTTTATTGTTCAGTAACACCTTTCATCTACATTCCCACATTGCCCCTGGGTCAGCAAGGTGCCGCTGGGCTAATGTTTAATTTTGCTGCAACAGCGTGGCATGGCAGTCCTGAAATTATCCTTGTTGCAGCTGCATAGTTGCTCTTTCTGTGGCCCGCCATTCATGTTTAGATGAAGAAACTCCACGGGGTGATTGATATGGTTCCTTCCATTGTGAAACATGATGGATGCATATACGTAAGGTACTGTTAGCATAGGTGTGACACCCCTGCGGCTGTTTCATTTGTGGATCTGAGCAGGCTGGATGATTCACTTCCTTCCCACATGAACATGCTTTCCTCTTTAGTTTCTGTTTGCAAACATCTTTTAAGCAGAATATAATGTAAACAAGGCTGCTGCTCAGTTTATAGGTAAAGGTAGTCCCCTGTGCAAGCAACGGGTTATTCCTGACTCATGGGGTGACGTCGCACCCCGACGTTTACTAGGCAGACATTGTTTATGGAATGGTTTGCCAGTGCCTTCCCCAGTCATCCTCCCTTTACCCCCAGCAAGCTGGGTGCTCATTTTACCGACCTCGGAAGGATGGAAGGCTGAGTCAACCTTGAGCCGGCTACCTGAAACAGACTTCCGTCGCGATCGAACTCAGGTCGTGAGCAGAGCTTGGACTGCAGTACTGCAGCTTACCACTCTGCGTTTATATAGGTACTTTTATGATATATGTACACGGTACACAGATCTCAGGCATGCATCTAGTGTCCAGCTAACTCCTTAATGCTAGGAATAAAACCTATTTGTTGTGTCGCATTTTTTTAAGGCCTGGGGGAGAATGGGTGAGAGTATGCAGTTAAAAAAAAAAAAGACCTTTCCCCTGCTGGATGTCAGAAGCCATGGCAGATATAGAGAAGGGGTTACTTTAAATTTCAAAAGCCCTCCCCCCACTTGCCCCCAGATATTCCCTGGGGACCATATGGACCCTGTAAAGAACCTCTGCTTTAATACCTAGTTTGATGTTTCAGCTAAGCAGGATTTTCGTCTTCTTGTTTTGCCCTTTACAGTCAAGTTCACAATCCTGTCCCCCCGCCTTTCCTTTTGAAAGGAAAAAAAGTGTTTGGGTTTCTAATCAATTTTGACCTATATCAGACTATGTATGCACATGGTACTAGAGAACAGCTGCTTCAAGAACCTTGTCTATAAGTGCGGATATAAATATTTTAAATGGTGAGAAGAAATGAGCTATGTATTTAAAAAATGTATTAAAGAAAGGGAGACTGTATTGGCTAGAGAACTCTTCAATAAATTAATTTGAAACAAAACTATCTCAAATTTAAGAGCACGTTTTCCCATAAACTTGACTTATGACTTGCCAAAAATTGCATCACCTACATCATCGTGATTGATTGTTGAGAAGAACAGGTGGAATACAGGCGAACACCTTCTTTAAATTGTAACAAGAGATAAAAAGTATTTATAAAAATATAGAAGGCCTTTAGCCTGCTGTGAAGGGCTTATTCTTCATTGTGAATAAGGGAATAGTGTGGTGTAGTGGTTAGAGAGTTGAATTAGGGAGACCTGAGGTCAAACCTCCATCCAGCCGCAAAGCTTATTTGGGAGTCTTTGGACCAGTTTCTCTCAGTCTAACCTACCTCGTAGGGTTGTTGTGAGGAAAAAGGAGAAGAGGAAAGAATCGTGGACTTGAGCTCCTTGGAGGAGAAGAGGATAGAAAAAAATGATAGGGATTAAAAAGTTGATGGTTGTAAACCTCGAAATAATACTTTGCATTTATATAGGTATTTCAGTTTCAAAACATGGCACAGATTACCAAAATAATCTTCATGACAACCTTATAATGTAGGCTAGTAGTATTATATCACATATTGCAGGGTTCCCCAATGTGGTGCCCAGAAGTGTTTTAAGGAAGTGGGTGGGGCTAGGTAGGGCTTTTGCCCATCAAGGCTTCTGATGGCTATTGGAGATTTGGTTGGCTGTGCAGATTTTTTTTAAAAATGTTGCTTTGGCAGCAGCTGCCACCACAACACAAGGATTTGCAGTGTGTTACTGAAGTTAAGCTGTGGCAATCATTTTGTGGCTGGCTTCGCCTCCTGTGGCAGTCATTTTGTTGCTGTGCCTACCGTGCCATGTCAGAATTCCAGATGTGCCCGCAGGCTCACAAAGGTTGGGGACCTCTGCCATATTGTATATAAGGGACTCCAGATGAACAAGTATCATCAAAGATGTGGTTTGAACTGGGGGCTTCCTGGCTCAGAGCCAGTGTGATGTAGTGGTTACCGTGTCGGTCTCGAATCGGAGAAATTCTGGTTTGAATGCCCACTCTGCCGTAGAAGCATCCTGGGTGACCTTGGGCCAGTCACACACTCTCGGCCCCACTTAACTCACAGGGTTGTATTGAGGATAAAATGAAGAACAGAAGGACAACATAAGCTGCGTTGGATCCCCATTGGGGAGAAAGGTGGGGTATAAAAGAAGGAAATAAACAGTTCCTCTGTAACAGCATCATATTAAGAAAAGCAGAGGGGTTTCTAGGGTCGAATAGTAATTCTACTCTACATCAAATTAAAAACAGACAGCTCCTCTATAAAGGACTTTGTAATCATCTACTGTAGTCAGTGGTAATGGCTTAGATTGACTATGGAACTAATAGGATTTCAACCAATGAGAATTTACCCAAGTCATTATGAAGTTTCCGCAAATGAAAGTGGTGTAGGAGAAAACTTGCTTCTTACTTTAACTTGGTGATTGCTTACTGTGGAAGTGTGCCATCTCTAAATGGTCACGGGGTGATTGCTTGTTTGGAAGCACCTCCATGCCAAAATCTCCCTTCCTTTCATGAGCCAGTTACTTAGATTGTCATAACATCAAAGAGTTTTTCAGCACTTTTAAAGACTTGGCTTTCCTGAGTGAAAGCCCTTGGTGTCAGTTCTTTGAAGTATTACGTTCAGTTGGCAAATGTACTACCCAAAGTTGCACTTATTGTGGGATGCAGAGGGGCGGGGGGGAGTGATTACAAAAAGAGGCCAGGAGGAACCAGAGCATAGGTGTTGCACTGCAGATAGGGTTGCCAACCTCCAGGTACTAGCTGGAGATCTCCTGCTATTACAACTGATCTCCAGCCGATAGAGATCAGTTCCCCTGGAGAAAGTGGCCGCTTTGGCAATCGGACTCTATGGCATTGAAGTCCCTCCCCTCCCCAAACCCCACCCTCCTCAGGCTCTGCCCCAAAAATCTCTAGATATTTCCCAACCCGGAGCTGGCAACCCTAACTGCAGAGCATCTGATGGAAGTCGCTTGCAGTCAGAAGAGTAAATGATCCAATCAGAGTGGGCAAGGAGCACTGCCAGTTGCTAAAGTAGAATGGTTAGTGTATGTCGCCAAGGGACTTCCTTTGAAGGAAGCTTTTCAGGTGTAGAAAAATTATTACTTGGGGGCAAAGCATGTGTAGTATAGTAGAGGTGGAGGAGCTATCCTCAGTGCAATGGGCTTGCCGTTGGATCTGCTCTAGATTTTTTTTTTTTTCATTCTGACATAATGCAAAAGCATTTCCTTATTGAGGAAAATATTTTGTCAGGCTGTTGTTAATTTGGCTGCTGAAATCAAGGTTCCTGAACCATTTCCCCCCCTAGTTGAAAGTTGTGTCCTCTCTTCAGCGGCAGTAGAAAAGAGCAAGAGTCCAGTAGCACCTTAAAGATTAACAAAATTTCTGGTAGGGTCTGAACTTTTGTGAGTCACAGCTCACTTCAGACCCTGCCAGAGATGTTCTTAGTCTTTAAGGTGCTACTGAACTCTTGCTCTTTTCTACTGCTACAGGCAGACTAACACAGTCGTGATCTATCCTCTCTTTAGTGTTCTCTAGCTATCCATTCTATCAATCTAGCATGCTTTAAAGCTCCGATTCTGTAACAAACAAATCTAGCTAGAGTTGAGCAGTTTGATTTCATTACAAGAGTGTTAAGCGCAAATCAATCGAGACTGAATCCTGACAAGATGGAGCTAATGCTGGTTGAGAAGGCTGAGGTCTTGAAGGATGTTGTGCTTCCTACCTTCAGAGGCGTTCAGCTGACCCTTGCTGACTTAGTTAAGAGCCTAGGGATTATATTGGATTGAGCTCTGCTGTTGAAGAAAGAAGTTAATGTGGCAGCAAAAAGCACTTTCTTCCAACTTACTTTGGCTCGGGAACTGGCCCCCTACCTTGCCTCTGGCTGAGCTAACCTGTCAGCCAGAGACCAAGCCTCTAGCCCTCCCAGGTCTAAGATCAAGAAGTCAACCTTGCAAGGTAGGACTCAAGGTGACTTCCAGAAAACAGTTATTCCGGTAGCTATAGCTAATACAGGCTAAAGGACTGGATTCAGATTGAAGCCCCAAAGCCCAACAACATCGCAAAATATAATTAAAGTGGTTCATTAAAAGATGATGCAGGAATATGCAATAAAAGCTAATAGGGCTTTATTATAACGAAATGGTTTGGGAAAGTGATTTTATAAAAGAAGCCAAACTGTGAACTATACCACTGTGTACAATATGCATTATCAGTTTGTTGTATGTATTAACCTGCTCTCACCATTTAATACTTACGTATTACCATTTTCTGCATTAACACATCAGGTCTAATAATTTACTTTGTTTCATACTGCTGTAATCTTAGTTTTTTAAATTGGTTATTAGTTGTCTAGTCCTGTTGATTGCACTGACATACACTGTGTAATCCGCCTTGAGTCTCAGTTAAAAAGGTGGACTATTAAATACATTAAATAAAACAAGTGCTTCATTCTCCTGTTGAAACCAACGTGATGCCAAAATGCTTAATTTTTGGATCATGTCTTATGGGCAATTGCAGATTTCGACTGGATTTAGTAGGGTAAATTGCGCTCACTTAATATCAAGTTTCAAGCAATGGAATTCTGCTTTGGTGAATTATACCTTTTCTATTCAGCTTTTGTTATAAAAAGGAAAAAACGTAGATTTTCTTCTGTATTGCTAGACCGTTAATACCAGTTTCCTGTCATGTATTTCTTGTACCTGTATCTGATTTATTATGCTTTGAGATCTTGCCAGAAATTGCAAATACACAATAGTGGCTTGTGTTTGTACACCCTACCCATTTTCCCTCAACAGCATTGCCAGACAGTTGAGCAGAGAATGTAGCCCAGAAAAGAAGGTTGACGCTTTAAGGGATGGGTTTCTCCATCTCTGTAGGCCTCTTTAAAGTTGTATGCATGGTTTTTTTATTATTATAAAGGGAAAAGATAAGAGACTGGAGTGTTTTGTCTGGAGATGAGAATATAGAAGTTTGTTAAACCAAGCCTTATTCATGTCTGCTGCCTAAGATAAATTTAAGTGGTCAGTTCATATATTTTGCATACTAATTAATGCCTCTGCCTCCATTTGTAGGTTAACGGTGATTTTCCCAGTAAAAACTTGTGGTGATTTGTGTTTGTTATTTTAAAATTTAAAAAAATTCTAGTAACTATTAAAGTATTTTCCTGTTCTTTTGTCCCCTCCTCTGTATTAGTTTTCTAAGCTGGGAGTTTTAAAATCCTAAATGCTAGGCTTTTCAGTTTGACTTTCCTATTCAGTACTTAATTTCTTGTTTAAAGTAAGCTATAACGATATCAGATACTTAGAATTAATTTGATTCCCATCTGGCTTTCTAGCAAAAAAGACTTCTGGCATGGCTTTATCTGTGTCAGGATTAGCTGACAGTACTGGAACAGTTAAGTAGTCTTTTTAAAAATGCAGTTTTTCTTAAATTTATCTACCTGGGAGGAATTAGAAGTTTGGGCACAGGTAGATGAAACCTGCCAACACTCCTGAAAAGTGGTCAGTCTAGGGCCCAAATACATGTAATACTGAAGTTTCATGAATGTGCTCACAAACATTTTAAAAACTGAAGCAAGGATGTGGGGGTCCAATTTTGAATGGAACCATGATTGTGTGTGTGTGTGACCTTGCGTGTCAGTTTCCCAACCTGAAAAGCCTGTTTGCCTTGTTGGGGAAACATACATGTCCACATTAGGGCCTGTATCAGGATGTCTATGTTTACTCCAACAAGGTGAATAGCGCCTCCGAAGGAACACTTCAAGTGGTTACTTGTGGTTACTCGCAAGTAATCTTCCAGTTTATGATGCTGTGCAGCAGACTGAGATGCTTAATGTAAGTAGGTTCGCTGACAGAGAGGGTCTACCTTAACACTTAAAATGGTGCCCTTCCCACCTGCAATTCTGCATGTGAGTAAACACCCCATTGTTGCGGTTGTATGCAGGTTGGTGTGCTTAATTACCAGACAGCCCAGTGTTTCAGATCTTTTGCAGAATATGGTGGGAATTCAAGCATATTTTTTTTAACAAGCGAGATGCTTTCCTCCAGGCGAACTCAGAAGTGGAGTACTAACTAGTGGCTCTCACCAGATTTGCGGTTAATTGTATTTACACCTTGATATGAGGTAATAACTTTGCTGAGCACCAGGAACGGAGGTCAGGCCCTGATTGCCATCACCAGCCTTGTTCTATTATATAATGGAGGCGGGGGCGGTTCCTAGGTATTTTTTTGTTATTGTTGTTGTTGAAAGCATAAAGGCAGGATATAAAGACGTTGATTGTATTTTTAGGCTATCATGCAAGCCTTTTGGTGTTACGATACATGCATGTTGCAGTTAGGCAAGCCTGGCCTTGTAATTCCCATGATGTCTGGTTTCCTTCTGCGTATGCATCATCTCAGAGGCCTTGATGCAGTGATAACACTGAATGGGAGAGGAAGGGGTAATTTGATTTTGACATAAAGACTGAGGGTTGTAAGCCTCTGATAACAATGCCTTTATCTTCGTACCGGGTCTCTGACACAATCTGGACTTCTTTTGGATTGGGCATGGACAATGAAGGGTTTGAATTGTGATCCAAAATGGGTCTTTATTTCCCCCAAGAACCTTTTGAAAGAGAATTTTGTCCCCCAAAAAACAACAACCCTCAGCTTGTTTTTATACAAACAACCCATGTCCAACATATTAAACGCTTCATGTTTTCAGTCTTGTGAAATTAGCGGTCAAATAAAGTATAAACAGTGTCCGGATACTTTCAACATGAACACAACGTAAAAGGAAAGATAATTTCCTGGAAACATGAGGGACTGTAGGGAAAAGTCAGTGAGCAGGAGGAGAGGACTCATATTTGCTGAAGTAATGTGTAGTTCTGCCCTGAGGGGGGAAATCTGAAATAATGCTTATTTCAAGACTGAAGGATTATGGTGTGTGTTTGCAGCTGACTTATAGCGACCCTGTAGGGTTTTCAAGGCAAGAGATTTTCAGAGGGGCTTTGCCATTGCCTGCCTCTGCGTAGCAACCCTGGTATCCCTTGGTGATCTCCCATCCAAATACTGACTAGCTTCTGAGATCTAGTGATCAGACTAAGCTGGGCTATTCCGGTCAGGGCCCATGTTGTGTTAGAGTCAGACAATACATATTCTCTCTTTCCTTTTGTGGGTGCACTCATCGGCTATTGCAATATTGTTGGTTTCTCTTGTATGTTTAGTGATTTCAACTGAATGTTTATTGTACACAAATGGCGTTGTTGATTTTTATTGTCCTTTTAGTTGAAAGTTGGCTTATAACTTGACTAAATTCTAACTGCAGTCTATATAATGTGGCTGCCCAAGAATAGTGTCTGAAAACTTCCGATTTAATGCTTCACAAAAATCTCAGTTTCCATTTATTGTCTGACACTTATTAACGTTATGCGCTGGAGTCGCACCCTGTTGATTGTATTTACTTATTCTGTGTAATCCGCCTTGAGGCCCAGCAAGAAAGGCAGAGTGAAAATGAAAAGTATTTCATGAACTTAACTCTTCCTTGGTTTGAGAAGATTTTTTCATGTGGTTCATGAGAACAGCTTTCAGTCATGTACTGGGATCTGGGTGATATCACCAAATGGGACTTAATGATTGAGTCTCAGCAGAATGCATGTTGAAGCTCAGAACAGTCACAAGACGGAACCAGTCTAGGGGAAGGGGCAGAGGGATATGGTCAACACACTGTGTATTTTGTTGCCATGTAGTGAATTAGTCTATTCAGGACTGACGGTTGCCATACATCATGTTTTCCTTATGCTGCATTCAGTTGCCATGCCAAACCATGGTTTGTGAAGTGGTTTGGTCACCCTCTCTCCCAGTTAGATGGTCCAAGAAACCTGGGTTTATTTGCTAAGCACCAACCCAGGATTTCAGGTTAGTGTTTGTAACTGGTTTGTAAACCACAGTTTGTAGTGATTGTGATTAAGAGTGATATCTGAATTTACATGTCATTGCTAGTAAAGTTGTCCCTTGTGGCTACTTGGTCATAGAGACAGAAGTTATTAAAGGTGTTCTTCCTGCTGGGGAGACAGAAGAGTCAATAAGCAATCAGACTGGAGTTTATGCACAAACTGAAGTTTGTTAACAACATCAGGGTTGTTACACAATCACAAATTATTACGATGCCTGAGTCCTGCTTGTATTGCTGTAGAGGTTCCAGCTTTTAGGGAGCTGCTTATTAATTTGCTAGAGAGACAAAGTATGAAGCTGTAACTGCATTCAAGATTTTTAGGAGTTGGTCTAGATGCTGGGAAGATATCACCTTGAATAGTTTTAATCTTACCTATCATTGTGGCTGAAATAATACAAGTTCCTTGAAATTTTCATGTTCTAATGTACTCCTACTGGCTTCAAAGAGAAAAATTGTGGAATTAAAATACTAAAACTAGTAGGAAGTACTCAATTTTTCCCCCTTCAATATTTTGACTAAATGAGTAAAAGGGTTTAATTACTCTGTTTCACTATAAACATTACTCCTACACTTTGCCTGAATATCTTCATTTATGAAGTAGTGACATAGAAAAGCAGTGACACATCTAATTACTATCTAGGATCCCCGGTACTAAGTGTTCTCCAGCATCAGCTGCTTCCCTATCCAAAGAGCCCTGATACGTCTGCTGCACAGCAAACTGTTCAGCATACCTCTAGGTACATAATTGCCTGGTTAGATCTTCCCTGTTATTCCATCCAGATTCCACCTAATTCAAGGATAGAATTGCGTCTTTTCCTCTGCCTTCCACTATCTGGAGTGGAAGTTGGGTTTTCTGCTGCCAAATATGTCCCTCTGCCACATGGGTCATAACCACTTTGCGGGCGTATGTTTGTGTCCATAGCTAAGGTGTGTGTTTATGCAAAGTTTAGAGAAACCCCAGATTTAGAGAAAAATATAAAAAAGTAAAAGAGCTGGCTAAAAAAACTCCAAATAATGTGGAAAAGACTTTAGAATAGACAATGTAAGGAGGTGAGTATGGGGAAGAAAGCAGTGATGGGGGAGAGCTTGCTAGATGAGAGTACTACTGGGGTGACTAGCTGGGAGAGAAAGGACTGAGTGGACAGTTGGGTGGTGATCTCAGGAGTGGGAGATGCTGCTAGGTGAGGGTAGGCAAGCTGAGACAGAGCAGCGGGAGGAAAGAGGGGCAGAAAATGGAAATTTTCTCCCTTGCTAGTCCATGTGACTCCTCCTTTATGCATATTGGAGTGGGCTTTAATTTAAATAGCTGAATAGGGGGCAGATTGCAAATTTAGTCTTCACCCTAAGTGTATCTTTTTACTTACTTCTATGAAGGTGTCAAACAAAACAATCGCCACAAACTGGAAATGCTCAATCTACATTCCAGTTTTGAAACAAGGAGGCATCAAAGACTGCAGCAACTATTGGACCATCACATTGAGTTTGCACATGCGTAAAGTGATGCTCAAAATCTTACAACAAAGACTGTTACCATATATGGAATAAGAAATGTCAGATGTTCAACCTGGAATCAGAAAAGGAAGAAGCACCAGAGATCATATAGCAAATTTACGTTGGTTACTGAAGCATATGAGAGTATTTCAGGGGAAAAAAAATCAGATTGGCCTTCCTAGATTACAGCAAAGCTTTTGATTCATGGATCATGAAAAGCTATGGCTGGTTTTAAAATAAACAGGTGTCCCACAACATCTGATTGTTTTGGTGTGCAACCTATACTCTGGATAAGAGGCTTCTGTTAGGATAAAATATAGAGAAACAGAATGGTTTCCAATTGGCAAAGGTGTCAGACAAGGATGTACGTTATCTCCCTACCTGTTCAATATGTATGCAGAATATATCACAAGGAAAACTGGATTAGATTAGATGAAGGTGAAAGGAAAATTGGTGGAAGGAACATTAACCATTTGAGACATGCAGATGACACCACATTACCGGCAGACAATAACGCAGACTTGCAACAACTATTGATGAAGGTTAAAGCAGAAAGTTCCAAAGCAGGATTACAACTGAACATCAAGAAGACAAAAGTCATGACTACTGAAGAATTACACAACTTTAAGGCTGGTGACAAAGGAATTGAAATTGTTCAATATTTTCTGTTCCTTGGCTTAATCCTCAACCAAGAAATCTGAGTGAGATTGAGACTGGGAAGGTCAGCCATGAAGGAGCTAGAAAAGATCCTTAAGTGCAAGGCTGTGTTGCTGGCAACCAAGATGAAGGTAATTCATACTGTAATATTCCCTGTTACTATGTATGGGTATGAAAGTTGTACAATGAAGAAAGCTGACAAGAAGAAAGTTGATTCCTTTGAAATGTGGTGTTGGAGGAGAGTTCTTCGGATACCATGGAATGCCAAAAACACCAAAAATTGGGTTCTAGATCAAATCAAGCCTGAACTGGTTCTTGTAGGTTATCCGGGCTGTGTGACCGTGGCCTTGGTATTTTCTTTCCTGACCTTTCGCCAGCAGCTGTGGCCGGCATCTTCAGAGGAGTAACACTGAAGGACAGTGTCTCTCAGTGTCAAGTGTAGGAAGAGTAATATATAGTCAGAAAGGGGGGTTTGAGCTGACTCATTGTCCTGCAAAAAGTATCAAAGGTAATGTGCTAATCATTGTCCTGTAAGGATCAAGATAATGTGCTAATGAGGGTGTGGTATGTTAATATGGAACTATTGTATCCTGAAGTGATCTGTTAATGTGTGAAATCCAAAACTAATCTGCATGGCTATTGTGGACTGTAGTCCACAAGCCTGAACTCTCCCTAAAATGTAAAATGACCAAACTGAGGCTATCATACTTTGGTCACATTAGGAGAAGACAAGAGTCACTGGAAAAAAATAATAATGGTGGGAAAAGTCGAAGGCAGCAGGCAAAGAGGGAGACCCAGCATAAGATGGATTTACTCAATAAGGTTGTCAGTTTGCAAGACCTGAGCAAGGCTGTAAATGATAGGATTATTTGGAGGTCAGTAATTTAGAGGGTCACCACAAGTCAGAAACGACTTGACTCACATGTAAGAGTAATTTGCTCTGATGGTGAAAAGTTCAGTAGAGTGTGTGTGGGCTACGAGAGCCAGAGGGTTTGGACGGAGAAAGCTGGATCAAGCACCTAAGAGATTTTGGGTGCAAGAGAAGGCCAAGAGGAAAGTGGATTGGAGGGAGGAAAATAGAACTAGGAGATAGTCAGTGCAGAGAGGTAGATAAAAGGCTGGTTTGTGGTTTTGGCCTTCCGTTCCCATTTATGATATTCTGTAGGCTTTTCACTAATGACAGAGTCAGAGGCTGTTCATGCAAAATCTGTTTTATCCCAGATTTTGTGTTGCTTTTCTTCATCCATTTGTCTCATCTGAAAGCCTTTCTCATGAGATTATTTTCTCATTTCAGAATGGTTTTCCATTGTTCCACACTGGGATGTTACAATGGGGTTGAAGCGAAGAGTTCACAATGGAGAAGGGTCTGAACGGTTATTTCTCTCCCCCCCCACACCGCCACTGCCTCCAAATGGCACGAGTTCTTCTCTAGTCCTCCCCCCCAGTTAATGATAGTATAGCTTAGTCACTATTATCAACTGTGGCCAGCTTGGCTTTATTTTTGTTGCATGCCTTGTGAATCATTCCATTGATTTCCAGTGTGTGACAATGCTGTCCTTTCTGTTTGTAAAACATTTCTGGTAATTTTCAGTCACACTCCAGATTTAATTAGGATTTGAGCACATGCTTTTGTGCAGTGCTGAATATTGTTCTGTGTTCAGGAGAATGCCAGGAGCTTTGAGCAATTAAAGCCAAAAAGGGGTGTACCCTGTGTGTAACCTAAGCTCTGTGACAGCATAGGCACTCTTGCCTTTTGTCCAATGAAAACGGAAGCATTGTGCTGGATGTCCAAGTCTTCCTTTATCGTCAAAAAATTAAAAGTCAGACATAAAAATGGCTTCGAACTCCAAACGCGGGTAAAGCAGTTAATTGTGTAAAAAGTCTTTTGTGGGGGTGGTCTGGTTCTTTGTGATTCAGTGTGACTTTTTTCTTTTTCTATTCATGCTAGCTTTCTGAAATCGGCCATATAAAATGTGAAGAATAACTCATTAAAGTTCAGCCCGAATGAAACCTGTCAGATTGTTCAGGGAAGCCGGCTCTTGCCTTTATTTTATTCAGACTACAGCTTTTTATGAAGCGTGTTTTATATATTATTTTGGTACCTGGCACCTTCTTTTGAACAGTCTCCATCACTGCAGTGAAAAGTGGTCTGTAACAGGTATTGTTTGAATAATTAGATGAGACACTGTAGTGATGAATTATCTTTATTGGTAAAGGCTTCGTGTTGTGGCGGGGTGGGGAGTGCCACAAGAGATGTGTTGCTGCCAGCCCGGCTGAGTTTGACAACAGCCAGGATGGGGGGCGGGAAGAGGCTGTGGCAGGCGGGGCAGCTTCCTCTCCCCCTGGGCTGGCACCTGATGAAAAGGCAGGTCCAGCTGAGAGTGGGGTAAAGACTGCCAGGAAGGGAGGATGCCAGGGGATTAGGGTTGCCAGGTCCGCTACTGGCAGGAGGTTTTGGGGACGGAGCCTGAGGAGGGCGTGGTTTGGGGAGGGGAGGGACTTCAATGCCATGGAGTCCAATTGCCAAAGCGGCCATTTTCTCCAGGTGAAGCAATCTCTATTGGCTGGAGATCAGTTGTAATAGCAGGAGATCTCCAGCTAGTATCTGGAGGTTGGCAACCCTACAAGGGATATTTGCAGGTATCTTGCTCAAGGGAGGAGCGGAGAAAGCTCTCACAGAAAGGATGGCTTTGGGACTCGAGACCAAGAAGAAGAAGAGTTGGTTTTTATATGCTGACTTTCTCTGCCACTTAAGGGAGACTCAAACCGGCTTACAACCACTTTCCCTTTCTCTCCCCACAACTGACACCCTGTGAGGTAGGTGAGGCTGAGAGAGCTGTGACTAGCCCAAGGTCACCCAGCTGGCTTCGTGTGTAGGAGTGGGGAAACAAATCCAGTTCACCAGATTAGCCTCTGCCGCTCATGTGGAGGACTGGGGAATCAAACCCGGTTCTCCAGGTCAGTCTCCACCGCTTCAGACCACCACTGTTATCCACTACACCACACAGGCAGCAGAGAGCAACAACAAGGAGAGTAGTCCCCTGGGTGAGGCAGGGTCAGCAGACAGGCTCCAGACCTAGGGAAGCAATAGCAGACCGAAACTGAAGGGACAGTGCTGTTTAGTTGTATGTCTTAAGAAGGGTATATAAAGGGGTGATGGCAGCTGATGAGGAGGGTGGGCAGAAGGGTGAACACTGTGTAATGGGTGCTGCTGCCCCCCAAACAAATCCTGACACACATACGCATGAACACATGAAGCTGCCTTCAACTGAACCAGACCCTTGGTCCATCAAAGTAAGTACTGTCTACTCTGACCGGCAGCAGCTGTCCAGGGTCTCAGGCGGAGGTCTTTCACATCACCTACTTGCCTAGTCCCTTTAACTAGAGATGCCGGGGATTGAACCTGGGACCTTCTATGTGCCAAGCAGATGCTCTACCACTGAGCCACAGACCCTCCCCCGCAATAAAAATATGTTCATTGTGGTGAAATTTCTTAGCTTGTTGTTTCCTGTGTAGAACAGGGGAGAGGGGTTTGGGTTTGGAATTTGGTAGTTTGAGTGGAGAGCCCAATGCCTTTGTCTTGGCAACTTTTTGGGGGGGATACATTGGAGCTTTTGCTGCTCCCCTGCATCTTCCCCTAAAATTAAATTTTACTTTATTTTTGTTGACACCAGGGGTACCCCACCTTTCTTCCCAATGGAGACCCAAAGTGACTTACATTCTTCTCTCTTCCATTTTATCCTCACTACAACCCTGAGGTTGGTTAGGCTGAGAATGAGTGACTGGCTCGAGCTCACTCAGAAAGCTTACGCAGCAGAGTGGGGATTTGAAATGGGTCTCCCAGTGGAACCAGCGTGGTATGGTGGTTAAGAGCAGCAGGCTCTAATCTGGAGAACCGGGTTCGATTCCCCACTCCTCCACATGAAGCCTGCTGGGTGACCTTGGGCCAGTCACAGTTCTCTCAGAACTCTCTCAGCTTCACCTACCTCACAAATTTCTGTTGTGGGGAAGGAAGGGAAGAAGATTGTAAGCCAGTTTGATTCTCCTTAAAAGGTTGAGAAAATTGGCAGGCAGGCAATGGCAAACCACTTCTGAACGTCTCTTGCCTTGAAAACCCTACAGGGTTGCAGTAATCTGTTGCGACATGACGGCACACACAATCCCAGTAGTCCTATAGCAGTGATGGCGAACCTTTTAGAGACTTTCAATAAAAAGTTGTTTGTATTTGGCATGCATCTCTCCAGGGCTCGTCCTCTGCTCAGCCACTGGACATTATTGGGCTAGGGTTGCCAGGTCTCCAGCCACCACCTGGAGGTTGGCAGCCTTAGTAGAGGAAGGGAAGGGGGAGGGATGGAGAAAGGAAGGAACTGGGAAAGGAAAGAGAATGAAGGAACTGGGGAAGGAAGGAAGGAAGAAAGGAAGGAAGGAAGGAAGGAAGAAAGGAAGAAAGAAAGTGTCCTGGGTCGGGCCTCAAGCCCCACCCAGGACTTGCTCCAAGGCGCACACCCGAAGTTCTCCCCCCCCTTACCGGCAGCTTTGGGGAGTCGGCAAGGTGACGGCGCAGGACGGTGGAGACGTTGGGCCCCGGTGTGGCGCCATCGGGTGCCTCCCAGCTGGCCGACGGGCGCGGCAGCCCTGGCGCGGCGGCATCGGGCACCTCCCAGCTGGCTATCGGGGGCAGGGGGGAGGGGGCGGCGAGAGGGAGGGCGAGCGCGCCAACACTTGCGACCCCAGCCTTCGGGCAACCTTAGGGGGCGGGGAGGGAGAAGGCAGAGGCCACGCAGCCACGCCCTAGCTGGAGGACTCGAGGGTGGCTCCGGCTACCCCACCTGCTTACCGCAGGAGTCAGGGACGAGCGCGAGAGGGGGAGGACGGCGGGAGACGGCAGGCCTTTCTCTGGCGGACGCGCGGCTGTTGAGGGGCCGCCTGGCCCTCCGCGAGCACCCTGAGAAGGAGGAGGCGGCGGGCGAAAACGGCAGGGGGAGAGGCACCTGAGGAGGAGGACGATGGCGGCGGCAGCCCGGAGCTGGACTTTTGGGAGCCGCCTGAGGGGGACGAGGAGGAGGAAGGCGGCGAGGAGGAGCTGCTGCTGGAGCCTGGAGGAGGAGGCCCGGCCTTGTTGCTGCTGGCCTCCCCGCCGCCTATCAGCTGTTGCGGGGCAAGAGGGGGGGAAGAGGAAGAAGCCAGCCGCGTGAGTGCGAGGCAGGAAGCTGACGCGCCGACGCACGCACGGTGGGGGGGGGGAGCTCAGCTGAGAGAGGGAGGGACACAGACTACCCAGGAGGCCTTTTAGAGCCCAACCTGCTTGTGCCAGCAGAGAGGGCTACGCGTGCCGGAAGTGGCACACGTGCCATAGGTTCGACAACACGGTCCTATAGTCTAACCACTACACCATGCTACTGTTAAAGCTTTTAAAATTATCACGGTGTATTGGCCAGGGACGTGAAGAGAGTTCAGGCATGTCCTCACCATTTCCTTCAGACCAGGGAGGCAGTAGGGCACAATGGCTAGGGGAAGACTTGAGTCCACGATCCAGTTTCCAAATCGTTGTGGGAAGAAAAAATTGAAATGTATAAATTTCATGCTTGGAGAACTTAATTGTATTTAGCACTGTTTATTCATCAGTGGACAATTTTTAGGTGCTGCAGCAACTTAATTACACAATAAACCGTTTGCATATTAATTTTGCTGCCTTTTGGGACAGTTCTTGGCATTGCAGAAGTGTAAAATATTCATTATTGTTTGTATAATTTCCCGGAAAGTATGTATGGCCTGAGTTCTGGAATCATCATGAGACTTAATAATCCCCATTAGAGGCAATTTGGGGTAGGAGGGTTGGCCTGATTTTTTTCCCTTCTGGATTGCTTTAATAGGTAGGTTACATAGTCCCCCCGCCCCCCCAGAAAGCTTATATTAGAAAGAGTCCAACGGCCCTGTGTATATTAGGGTTCTTTACATATTTAGTAGTACCTGACGTTGCCTTTTGTGATCCTGAAATTTCTCTGGTATTTGTCCGTTGTCAGTTTCAAATGTAGTAGCAATTCAAAGCGATTCCCTTTCTGTTAAGGGTATTTAAACCAGGTTGTGGCCAGAGAGGCATGGGGCCTTGAGTGAGCCAACCCGTTGAACGCTGGACAAGCCAGTAATTGGGTTGCACTGTATATTGTTTGGTTTGTTTGAATGATATTTGTGTTTCTCCGTAAGCTGCTTTGGGGTCCCCGGTGGGTAAAAAAGGCAGTATGGAAGGTTTTGAATAAATAAGAAATCCACGCGGTCCATTAAAATAAGGCAATTAAATGGTTTATGAGCCAAGCTGTTGTGTGCAAAGTGGGCAGTCCAAGTGGTTCTCTGTGCGTTATATCACGTTGTCATAGAAGCTTTATTTCTGTGATTTGAGATGATGTGGTGAAATCGCCAGAACCGTGTGAGGGAGCTGGTTACATTCATTGGCTGACTGTGGGAAGTTCTCCAAATGGGTGGATTACTCAATGGGTTCCAAGCCACTGAATGTGTCTTTCACCTGGATTGCCTTCCTCAGCAACACAGGTGCGACTTGCAAGTCATCCTTGATGTTTGGGTGGCTGAATTTCTGCAGCCCTGCTTCTATGTAAACTCTTTACCGTCACAGACCTCCTTGTAAAGGGCTGAAGATTTGAGTAACCTTTTTTAAGCTGGTTGAATTGGTACTTGTGTGTGTTTCTGCAGCTTCCATGTAATGGGCACTCACGTATCTAAGATCCTGGTATATCAAGGGCTAAGTAAGGAAGATACAAACTCAGCTGGCTGTGCCATTCAAATGTAAAACCCTCCCTTCAGAATTTTCAGTATTAAATCCTGCTGCTGAGGATGTTAGCAGTTGTCTGCTTCAGTATCTTTGCCACCATTAACTTCTGGCGGAGCACTTATGTAATGCAAATAACCTCTGTCCTTTTTCTAAGTGCTTTAAATCCAGTAAAATCACATGGCTAATCCCTGTGTGAATTATGGTCAATTATTTCTTGTCTGGCACAGATGCAGTGAAATTTCATTTGTGTATTAGAAAAATTGTGAATTTTTTAAAAAAAGTTTTGAGTGCCTGACAGAGCTGTTGAATACAGAAGCAGAGCGTGGTGAAGTGGGAGAATGAAATCAGCAAGATGGGAATTGCTGGCTGTACTATACCTAATCGGAGTACTTTTGTCTGTTATCTGCAGCCTTGGAGAAAGAATGAGCCCACCTGCACAAAAATCATAAAAATGAAAGTGTACTGAAATTGCTCCAGTCTAGGTTCCTGCCACTCATTAGCATACTCATAGAATCATAGAGTTGGAAGGGACCACCAGGGTCATCTAGTCCAACCCCCTGCCCAATGCAGGAAATTAACAACTACCTCCCCCCCCACATCCCCAGTGACCCCAACCCTCCCCCCCACCATGCAGGATCCCACAATCAAAGCACTCCCGACAGATGGCCATCCAGCCTCTGCTTAAAGACCTCCAAAGACAGGGACTCCACCACCCTCCGAGGCAGTGCATTCCACCATCGAGCAGTCCTCACCATCAGGAAGTTCTTCCTAATGTTTAGGTGGAATCGCTTTTCTCTTAGTTTAAATCCATTACTCCGTGTCTCTGAAGCAACAGAGAACAAGCTAGTTCCCTCATCAACATGACATCCCTTCAAATATTTAAACATGGCTATCATGTCTCCCCTCAACCTTCTCTTCTCCAGACTAAAGAAACCCAACTCCCTAAATCTCTCCTCATAGGGCTTGGATTCCAGACCTTTGACCATTCTGGTCGCCCTCTTCTGGACACGCTCCAACTTGTCAGCATCCTTCTTAAATTGTGGAGCCCTCAGCAAACTATATACAGTGTAGACCTTAGCACATACAAGGTTCAGTTTGCATATGGCAAAAAAAAAGCAGGTCTCTTTGCGTGGCTCAAATAAGCAAGCCAGAGTTTGGGCTGTGATGCTGTACAGGCATCAAGGATGTAAAAATCTTAATCTGGGGTTCTTGAGTTTTTGGGGGTGATCGTGGCAATAGAGCAGGGTAGAGCTCTGAAATGCAAGGGAGGTTATAAACTGCAATGAGTGTTGTTGTTTTTTAAACCAGAGTTCTTAAGAATCATACTTTTGAATTTACGTTTACTCTCTATGCAGAATGATAAGAGGTGATTACTTAAAGAGTAAAAGTAAATATGGATGGTGTGTGCGTGTTCTTGAATTTTCTTAAATTTGAACTATATAACAAGAATAATATTAAGGAAGATCTGAAAATTGCACAATCTCATTTTTAAGCAGCTTGCGAGTATCTGTCGTATGTGCCCATTCACATCCATATAGTTTATTGGACATGTTAGATGTATTGTTTTCCCGCCTTGATTGCAGTTCTAGATAAGATCTGCAGGAAGCTCTGTTTTGAAGGCGCGGGTAAAATCTCAAGTATGATGTGGCATTTTAATCCAAGAGAGGTACAACAGAAAGACTTTGAGAAGAGTGGTCAGTATTTTAAGACCCGGAATGTGCTCCTTTCAGTATCTGAACCTGACACTTTCTTGGGAAAACAAATCCTTCATTAATTCTCCCAAGCACTATAGAATTTCAAAATTGCTTTAGTATAGAACTTCTTTTACAACTTGCTGAATAGAAAATATGTAAGAGATTCAACCAATGGCTCTGAGAAAGGGACCCAGGTCTTTCCAATGGGTCATGAGAGCTTTATTTATGGATCACTAGTCTGCTAGTAGCGTGCCCTGAGTGCACTGTGGCACAAAGATATAAAGGGGAGGAGAGGGTTCACTTCTAGGTTAAGTGGGTCTCGGACAAAGATGAAATTCCACTGGAAGGTCCCCTTGGTAAAGAGCTTTGGGAACCAGTGGGGTTGCACAATGAATGTTAAGGTTGCACAGTGCTGCAGGGATCCATTTTGCCAACTCAAACACACCCACCCACCCACACAAGCAAAACCTGCAAGCTCCATGCTTGAACTCCTGCAAAGACCTCTCTTTTGTATAAACAAAGTGTTATTTCCCCCTTCATAGTTCTGTCTCCACTATTGTACACATGTTTGGAGTTCAAGAGGGCCCCTTTTCCATTGTATGTAGTCTGTAGGCAAAATATATTAAATGGTATCTTATATGAGAAGGGTAACATGTTGAATTTTGACTAGATATTAATCATTCAATTCTGGTTTTGGATGACTCGTGGAATCTTAGGGTGACCAACAATTAATAGCGCTACTTAGTGGGACTAATCACATTCCTTGACTGAGTAACTGCATTTGAAAATTTGACATTGAGCTCGGCCCCCTCTGAAAACATGTTTTGTGCTGAAGGTATTCCTATATTACAGTGGTTCCCAACCTTTTTTCACTTGCATACCCCTTGGCAGCTCATTTCTGTAAATTGTACCCTTCATATTACCGAAATGTTTATAATTAATATAATTGCTGTTATTTCAAATTTATATTTTCCCCATTATTCAATTTTTTGCATTCCTCTAAATCCCTGGTTCATACCCCTTGGGGGTACACGTGCCCTGGGTTGGGAATCACTGCTATATTACATTAATTTATTGTACTCTTTGAATTGAGCAAATGTGTATTTAACACTTCTTTGAAAAGTAAATGTTTTGTCTGTGATAATCCTTTCAGAGAAAGTGTTATCTTAATTAAATATTAGGAAGTACGAGATTGAGATACAGATTATTTGTTTTAAACAGCTAAATGAATCGGTTGTATTGAGATATAGATTATTTGTTACAGATTATTTGTTTTAAACAGCTAATGAATTGGTTGCAAGCAAAAGAGTTAATGGGAGTTTTAAAAAAACTTTAATTGGTGGGCTATAATTTGTGAAAGCATTAGCAGCTAGGAACAAAAGGAGTCCAGTTTGCCGAACAACATGAAGTTGTAAATTGATACTGTGTGTTTAACTGTATACAGAATTGAAGATAACTGATATGGGAAACCACTTAATGAAGAAAAAGGATGATGGTGCTGATTTTGGGAATATGTTAATATGTTGTTGCTTTTGTATTTCTTATTATCACAATACAGGTAACAGTAGGGGTGGGTTGTATATTAACCTGCTTGCTAAAGAATAAAAAATATAGGGCACAATCCAGTCAAATGTTTAGGCCCAATGATTTCAGTGGTACAAAGTTAGATGCATGCTTTCCTTTCCCATTAGAAGTGCGTATGGCTAGTTCTGTCTCTAGGTCTTTTCTGAACAATTAGTTAGGATTCGAGTCCAGTAGCACCTTAGAGATCAACAAGATTTTCAGGGTATAAGCTTTCGAGAGTCAAAGATCCCTGTGTCAGGTTCTTAGCATTTATGTTGTGGCTCTCAAAGGCAGTTATTTGACAAAGGGAACTTTGACTCTCTAAAGCTTATACCTCCAGAATCTTGTTGGTCTCTTAAGGTGCACAGGACTCAAATCTAGCTGTTCTGCTACAGACCAACACGGCGGGCTCCCTCTGAAGTGTGTTTCTTATTTGGGCCCCTCACACTTAGCAGACCATAATGAAGGCTTTTTACACCATAGTTCTGGAGTGTTGCATTTCTTGATCTGCTTGCCCACTGCTACCACTGTCAATGAAAGAAGTTGTCATAGCTACGTAGGGAGCAGGGGTCATAAGAAACTTCAAGAAGTTGCTTCTTCTTTTTTATAAAATACCCCCCTCTTCTTTTGTGCTGCATGGAACTCAAAGTCAGCTATAGCTAACTGCCCCCATCTAAACCATAATCATGTGCATCATTGTGATGAAATCTAAAGGAGCCATCACACTTTATTGTTTCAACAATTCACATTTCAAATGAATAACACCCTCCCCCCCCCCACTAAGCCTCTGACAAAACAGACCACAATGGCTGCATTGTTAGTATGGTGATATACATTTGAAAGAGTCTTTAGAAATGCATTTCTAAGTAGCCGTTGGCCTATTGCTTGGCTCATTCATGCAAAGAGAAGTCCCAAGGTGTCCATGATGTTTCTCCTACGCGTTTTTTTTAAATGTTCAGCTTCTAGTTACTTATTTACTGTAATAAATGTAATAAAAGCCAACACTGTCTATTATAGCCAAAGTGTACTTGCCCATAGAAAGCCTCCTTGTCCAAACAAATTGCAACAACAGCTGCAACATTTATTTGTTTTAGCAAATCAAGCCTATTCAAAAAAAAAACAAACCCTCTCCCACCCTATTATTCCCCCCTCCCCCTATTTATGGTGCTTCAAGTGAGAATACAGTTTCCTTTCTATCTTACTAAGTCTGATTCTGTAGTAGAAACAGATTTGTTTTGAGAGTGGAAGCAGTTCACAGTTCTTAAAATTTAAGCTCTGGCTCTCAAAGGCAGGAAATGAAAACAGACAAGCCTAAATCTTTGCTCAGCTTCACAGTGTCATCCTGCTTAGATGGTGACAATTGCCTTATTTAGATTAAGCCTGATAACATGCAAGAAGAAGAGCAGTGTCTAAATATGGAAATGACAGAATTGTGCTCAATTTTTTTTGAAGATAAGAAACATGTAGGATATTTTCCTGTTGTAAGAGTTTCATAGATTTTTTTTCTCAGCTGCCTGTGTAATTAGAAAAAAAGCTATGCAAAACAGGAGCAGACTTGGTGTTCCTGGGTTTTAAATACTAAGTATGATAGAATCCTGAAGCCATACAAATAAATACTGATTTCAGATCTTCGCCCTCTTGCGTCATGTATCGTGTTGCATTCTTCCCTAGCAGGGGTTTTCAACCGTCTACATCTTGCATGGCAACCATTTTGCCTCCCTGTTTCTGGTTCTCTGTTACAAGGCTGTTTCTGGTTGCCGTCACAAGGTTGGCGACGCTGGGTATCCGGCAGGCACCTCTTACGCTCTCTGAAGGGCAGAGAAATGGCAAGTCTAGAGATAAAGCGGAGACAGAGCCTGTGGCGAAGATGGGGTGGTGGTATTGTTCTGAAGGTGTGACGGACAACAAGCGGTAGCTCCGGGTTCGTTCTTTGCTCATCTTGGAGCCATGATGAGAATGCTGGGAAAGGAGAGAGCAAGGCCAGGCCACTGGAGAGGGGAATAAGGTGCACAGTGGGGGGGTAAAACAAGGCGCTCTGATCAGCCGGAATGCAAGCAGTTTATCTTTCCGTGATCAGTTAGTCTGATGATGGCTTCAGCGCAAGTACAAATACTCTGGTGTGCCTGTTTTAACTGCAAAAGAACAGAGCGGCCCACATGCCTTTCACGTTCACATGAGGTCATGCAGTGCAGGAGGCTCTGACCCGTTGGAGCAAAAGAGGTGTGCCAAGGAGTGAGGGAGAACGTCAGAGAGGAACCTCCCAACTGGTACCCTCCTCTCCCTGATGATTTATTGATTCATAAAAATTGTCCAATTCATTCCTAGACTACTTTCTCTGAAGCAGATTTATGTCTTGATCTTGTGGAACAATTTACTCAAGATTCCTTTCCCGAGGAGCAGCTAGATTCACGCGTCCCTTGGCCCCATGGAAGTCTTTTTACAGCACCAGAATGTACTGCACCTCGTAAAACACATGTTGGTGTCCATACCAATAGGAGTACTGCTATTTGACAGTTCGTGGGTGCTCGGGTGCAGGTGCCACGTGCACTGTAGGGACTGTGCACAGAAAGAGGCTTTTGAGATGTTCCTGCTTGTGCAGGGAGTCCAGTTGCTGTGGCTCAGTGGTAGAGCATCTGCTTGGCATGCAGAAGGTCCCAGGTTCAATCCCCGGCATCTCCAGTTAAAGGAACTCGGCAAGTAGGTTCCTATATATAAATGCTGGCCTACCTAATCTCCCCATACCAGATTAAATAAAAAATAACCTTTTTATTTAATCTGGTATTTTCTACCTGCTCGACGAGCTGAAGTTTGTGTGTGTTGTGATTCCTACTTTAGAGGCGCCTGGGTAATTTAATACAATGTTTATGATTTCATAAGGCTATTTTAAAATGTTTTAATGCTTTTATAGATTCAGTAGGACTTTTATATTTTGTAAGCTGCTCTGAGCCCAGGGTAATAAATGGAAATAATAAATAAAATAAATAGGTGATGCGAAAGACCTCTACCTGAGACCCTGGAGAGCCGCTGCCGGTCTGAGTAGACAATACTGACTTTGATGGACCAAGAGTCTGATTCAGTATAAGGCAGCTTCATGTGTTCAGTTCAGGGAAGAGCTTTTTGGATGTGCTGGCAGGAGGTAGTGGTGGTAATGTTTGAACAGGCTCTTGGCGGCTTCAAGACTCATGGCATATGGCTGGCTTTAAGCAGGAAATTTAACCTCGGTGGGATTAAGCATGCATATATCTAAATAATAGAGCTCCATTGGGCTTTTCGTGTATGACCTCAATGAATGAAATTTTAATGGGGTTGCCAGGTCCTCACTGGCCACCAGTGGGGGATGGGGGGTAGGGTTTCCAGATCCAGGTTGGAAAGCTCCTAGAACCTTGGCGATGTTGCCTGGGGAGTGGAGGGATCTCATTGCAGCACAATGCCATAGAGGGCACCCTCCAAAGCATCCATATTCTTCAGGAGAACTGGTCTCTGTAGTCCGGAGATGAGCAGTAATTCCAGGGGGTCCCTAGGTCCCACCTGGAGGCTGGCTACCCTAAATGATGATAAGGGCTTTCCTCCCCCGAAACCTATACAAGATTTGTAGGTAACATCATCAATGTGAGAACAATAATTTCTCTATAGCCTGTACTTAGGGTTGCCAACCTCCAGGTACTGGTAAGAAAGATCCCCAGTACTGTAAAGTCGTTGCTACAAAAAAGCAGTACACAACCAGTACTGGTTTTTTGTAGCAACCTCCAGGTACTAGCTGGAGATCTCCTGCTACTACAACTGACCTTCAGCCGATAGAGGTCAGTTCGCCTGGAGAAAATGGCCACTTTAGCAGTTGGACTCTATGGCATTGAAGTCCCTCCCCTCCCCAAACCCCGCCCTCCTCAGGCTCCACCCTAAAAAAAACCCACCAATGGCGAAGAGGGACCTGGCAACCCTACCTATAGTAGACATTTGCAGTATAGATTTATGGGTATGTTTGTTGCTTGAATGGAACTGATTTGGTCCACAACTAATATTCTATGGGCAAAAACGCATGAGAGGTTTTGCCTTGGATTTGCCATTCTCTAAATGCACATTTTCCCTAGCCAAATTCTCAGAACTCAAAAATAAGCACCCATGCAGAGTTTTGAGAATTCAGATGGGAAAAATGTGCATCTACAGAGCGGCAAATCCAAGGCAAAACCTCCCATGCATTTTTACTCTATAGAACTCAATGTTCACAGTGCTTTTAAAATTTATTCTATTAATTTTTGACGTTATTCATAGCCCGCCTTTCTCACTCAGACTCAAGGCAGATCACACAAAGTAAGTCACTGCAGTCGATAGGATAGGCATCTAGTAAGCATTGAATTAGACTAGATGGGATTGCAGAAAATGAAAAGTGAACTGTCATCTGAACAAAGCGTAAGTATCAAGCACAATATGTTAAAACAATGCAGTACATGACATTACATAAGAAGAAACACAGTGCATTTTCCTGGGCTGATCCGTTAGGTTGTGGCCCTTTTCCTTTATTAAAATGCCCTTCTGTACAATTCCTTGACATAGTTTGTGAAACGTCAGGAGTGTGGGAGCCCTTCTATAGAGAAGTGCTGATAATTCATGAGATACTGAAGGAGTGAGCTGTGGCTCACGAAATCTCATACCCTGCCAGGAATTTTGTTAGTCTTTAAGGTGCTACTGGGTTCTTGCTCTTTTCTACTGCTATTGTCAGACTAACACAGCTACCCATCGTAATCTACCCTTATTTTTCATATGCTAGTTTTCTTTTTTTCCTTGTTTGAACATCCTGTAACCCTCTAGCTGCTGTCTGAAGTGTTCCATCGCAGTCACAATTTACCACCTCAGTGAGAACTGGGCTTATGGTTGTGCTGTTTATGAAGTGTTGGTCTTATCAATCAGGATAGGTGATAAATATGAGATTTCTCATTTACAAATGTAGAAAATTAGCCTGGAAAGTCTGTGATTGTCATTGTTGTTGAATCCCCACTGGGGAGAAAGGTGGTGTAAATTATGTAAATAAAATTATGCTCTGGTGTGGGATCCTCCCTATGATTTATCATATTAGAAGAAGAGTTGGTTTTTATATGCCGACTTTCTCTACCACTTAAGGGAGACTCAAACCGGCTTACAATCACCTTCCCTTCCCCTCCCTACAACAGACACCCTGTGAGGTGGGTGGGGCTGAGAGAGTGTGACTTGCCCTAGGTCACCCAGCTGGCTTCGTGTGTAGGAGTGGGGAAACAAATCCAGTCCACCAGATTAGCCTCCGCCGCTCATGTGGAGGAGTGGGGAATCAAATCCGGTTCTCCAGATCAGACTCCATCGCTCTAAACCACCGCTCTTAACCACTACACCACGCTGGCTTATTAGTCTGATTTTCCTGTGGGGCAAGACAAGATGTACACTGTAAAGGGTGTCTCTAGCACTGTTCACAAGTTACAGTGAACCATGTACAAATCATGTACTGTGTACAATTGATTTTTCCTTATATGTATATTGGGTAATTCTCATGTTACATTCAACGCACATAAAGCTTAACATGTGATTCAATCCCCACATTTATCCAGGTATTAGACCCTGGTTTCACTTGGAAGGAAAGCATTGGCTGTTTCTTCAAAACATGTGTTCACATGTATGTGCAGGTTGTATGTGCATTCGCTGTTACGTGAACAGGGCTTGTATAGAATTGAATCAACCCACTTATTTAAATAACCCAGGTAGCTGAGATGAACAAACTGCTGCAGAGGAGGCCAAGAAAAATGGTCTTGGGTCCTTCTGTGTAGGCAGAACATGCCTTTTTTGACCCCAGATGAGGCAAGTCTCTGAAGTCAGTTTCAAGTTCATTCCCAAGAGCTATTTTTTCCCCACTAGTATGTTTTCCCTTCACTCATTCCCAAAATGTGTTGGTCTTTAGCAGCTTTTATCCCATTTCTCCATCTTGTTCCTTGAAGCTTATATACCTGGAGTCTGCATCATTTCTGTAGAACGCCTACCTTATGATGGACACTAACAGCCGAATTCTAACCGGGGAGGGGGGGGGAACCAGCCTAGGAGCTGGTGTGACCCCAGTGCCGGCATTAGTGCCACTTGCACCAGCTAAACTGGCACTAACACCAGTGCGGGGCCGCTTACGCCAGCTCTGGGGAGCAGCCTTCTTTTTTGGGGCTGGGAAGCCACTCAAGAGGCAGCACGGCGGTGCCGTTCCCAGGCAATTCTTAACCCCCCTTTAGGATAGGATAGTGCAGTGAATTTGTGTGTAAATTGCCAGTCAAGTTACAGCTGATTTACGGCAAACCCCTAGGGTTTTCAAGGCAAGAGACTAACAGAGGCGGTTTGTCACTTCCTTCCTTTGCACAGCAACCCTGGAATTCCTTGGTGGTCTCCCATCTAAATACTAACCAGGGCCGACCCTGCTTAGCTTCTGAGATCTATGAGATCAAGCTAGCCTGGGCCATCCAGGTCAGGGTGTATGCTAAATACAGAATAGTAAAACACAATCTTGTATGTTAAGACCTAATAAAAGAAGAATTTTCATAGCCATCTGCTGTAATATGATAGGGGGAACAGATACTCCTGACTTAAACCTTATTAAAGTTGTCATTGGGCACATGGTAGGCTTGAAAATCTTTCATGAACTCTCTCAGAATCCCTACTCATGATCGAGCTCTTTGATATGGAGATTTCAGGTTTTGCCATTCTGCCTCAGTGTTTTCATTTGAAGGTTTTGGGGAACGCACCGCACAAGAGCACCACGCTGCAGGCCCAGTCAGGATTGGGTCCTTGAGGCATTTATAAATGACTGTAAAATTGTGGCAGTGCTCTTATGGTCATCACATCTAGTTTGGTCCTTATTTATATTTAAAGGCAGAGGTTGTGTCTTGCCTGGTTTATTTATTACAATTTTTAAAGGTAATGTTTCCTGGAAAATAATGTTTTTGTGCTGATTCAGAATATACTGCCCTGGTGGGACTCCATTGTAGTTTATGGAATCCTCTCACTGCAGATGTAGTTAGGATTGAATCATTTGGCTCCTAATGCTTGCCACTTAAAAAGACAACGCAACACCATTGTTTCACTAGGATAAGCGCTGTTTGTGTTCTGAATGTTCATACTGACAGTTAAACGGGTGGTTCTTATATAGTGAGTAATAAATAATCCCTTGTCTTACTTTTCCTTTTCTACTTCCTGTTCAGTTTAATTTGTTTAGCTCTTCGGGCACAGTGAAATCTGTTAACTGCAACTGCCCTGATGGAATGACGTGGCAATTATTTTTGGTGCGATGCTTGTCTTGCGGAGGATCCTACTGCTGAAAAATCGTATAGGTTTCTATCTCACTTTGTGTATGGTGATGTAGAATTCTTACAGTCATGGTCATAAACATGGACAAGCCTTGTTTATACATATTCCCCCTCCCAAGCTTCTGTAACATCTGAGGTGTCCCTAACGAAACCCCATGGAGATTTGCTTAGGTTCATGAATTACAAGGTGAGAAACTGGGGATAGTTCACTGGGCTCCTTATTTTGCAGTATCAAAAAAAAAAAAGGTTAAATACTGCCCATGGTATGCGTTACTCTAGGAGATGAGCCAGCCTCTTTTTTTTCATACAAGTATGGACAAAACATACTCTAAAGCATGAAAAATAAGGCTGCTCCAGTGAATGAAACTTTGAATTTGGATATGTGACTTATAGATCCTCCTTTCACACTCATTGCATGGCATATTTCACATTTACACCCCATATTCTATGTTCTTGCCTTGTACATAACTATTGCTGCAAGAGCATTTCCTCCAGATAATTCAATTTACAACCCTTAATCAGTTTTATGTGGTTGTTTAGGCTGTTGGAGATGTGGTCATAGTATTGCCCCATTATGATGTCTGGTTCTGTTAAGACTGATAGGCTTGTGTGTAGCACTGACACTCTTTTGTTAGAAGAAGAACAAGAGTTGGTTTTTATATGACGACTTTCTCTACCACTTAAGGAAGAATCAAACTGGCTTACAACCTCCTTCCCTTCCTCTCCCCACAACAGACACTTTGTGAGGCAGGTGGGGATGAGAAAGTTTAGAGAGAACCGGTGACTAGCCCAAAGTCATCCAGCTGGCCTCATGTGTAGGAGTGGGGAAACAAACCCAGTTCACCAGATTAGAGTCCGCCGCTCATGTGGAGGGGTGGGGAATCAAATCCGGTTAGGACTGTGAAATACTCCAGCAGACAAAGCACAGGGCTTCTGGCTCTGCCCTGTCCTTCAGCCAGTGGGGCTAAGCCAGTTCCAGCTTTGAGGGTCTGACAGGATGGGGTTTTTTGCCTTTAGTATTTCCAAGGGGAGCTGAGCTTTTGTATGAATGAGAACCTTCTGCATGTAAAATGCAGGCCATTCCATCACAATAAAAGAAATTGTTTGAGAAACTATGGGCTGAATGACTGAGGAAGGGGAAGGGCATTTGAAGGGTGAATTGGTGAGAGGAGAGAGGGTTTAAATACCACCATCAATTTAAAATGCTCTTCTCTGCCCCTTCATTATTGTTGCGGGAAGGTCGAGAAACTCTTGTTTCCCTCATAAATTCTAGTTAATCCTTCCTGTTGTAATTTGGTAATAACAATTTTCATTCTTCTCCCCCACATCAGATTACTGTTGCAGTGGTATTACTGTTAAACCCAGAGTGTCTGAGGGTGTTTTATTTTGTTAGTATTCAACCTCAGATCCGTATTATCAATTTTACAATAGGATATTTTACCATATTCATGGAGACAAAATCCTGCAAGCTGTTGATTTTTCTCTTTCTCATTTATCCCAAAGTCTACTAGATCCTGAAGAGAATGACACACATTACAGGACTATTATTCTTGAAACATTTGAAGAATTGAATCAATACATGATGCAGGAGGTTATTTACATTTAAAAATATTGAATGCACAAGTAATTTATCAGTTAAAGAAGTAATGGGAGAATAGAACAGTAGTTGATGCAAAAGTGTGTTTTCTCTTAATATTAACTGCTCTGTTCAGCTTTTGCCTTAAAGTTATAGGTATATTGCTGCTTTCCCCTCAAATGGGTTCAGATTATATTTAGTTTTATATATACTATTACCTGAGTTGACCAAATTTTGCATCGGTTCCAGTTTGGTTAGGTATGGGAGGTTAAACCAAAATGTCAGAACTCGGAACCCACCCCGTCTGCCTGTTCTCTATATCTAGGATGTTCCAAAATAAAAAAATGGAAATTTGTTTCCAAATATATTGGTTTCCTATTTCACACCTAGGGTTGCCAACCTGCTTTGGCAATTGGACTTTATGGCATTGAAGTCCCTCTCCTCTCCAAATCTCGCCCTCTTCAGGCTCCGCCCCAAAACCTCCTGCTGGTGGTGAAGAGGGACCTGGCAACCCTATTCACATCTGTAACACTCCCTTTGTCATGCAGGTTATAAGACAACTGTGTACACATCCCACATGAGTTCTCTGTAGTGGGATCTCATGAAAGAGGAGAATAGGAATGCATCTCAGTGCAGCTGCTGACTCTTGTGTCATTAATAGCCATGTGGCAAGAGGTATCTAGCAATGCTAAAATGATGGGGGAAGCTACATTTTTCTAAACCTCTCCCTTGGCTATTACCATAAAGAAATACAGGCATACCCAGACATTAGCAGCTGCTACACATGACTTACTGATGCATGCCTTAAGGGTAAATGATGCTCAGGTCAGCATTCCAACACTTTTCTGATCCAGAGCTTAATCTCCATGTCAGAAGAATAGTATAAACCAGCTATGAGCCTGGAAAAGTTTCACTCTTGTTAGCATCAAATTAAAGATTTCTGAGTTGCTTTCCCTAGTGAAGATGTATGCACCCTCCTGAGTCTTGTTTGTAACAGAAGGTAAGAACAAAGATACCTTGAAAATTCTATTATGTTCAACTAACTCGAGGTTGCTTTCATAAAGGGGCAGGATTATAGTCTATTGCAAAGTTTTATGTATCACCTTTTACTGCATTGTCTTCTACCCATGTAATCTGCTTTCTGCCTTATGATATATCATGCTTTAGACAATTTTTGTGTGCTTAGTTGTCTTATTTTGTAATCCTAGTCCTACTGCAGTTTTTATTGATGTCTTATGCTGTGTGCTTACAAAATATAGAATTCAATCTGCCTTGAATCTCAGGGAGAAAGGCAGACTATAAATGAAGTAATTAAATGAAAGATCTACAGGCGTTGAGATTGCAAGAAAAGCCTTGCAGTTCCGAATACGTCGGGGGCTAATTTTATAACTCATTTTTAGATGGACTTTTTCCCTTGTTCATTTGCATTCGCCTGCCCTCTCAATGGTTATTCAGATTGCTGGCAAAATATGGGCATCTCTGAGCTTAAGGTGTCATTACATCCCATGCAGCAGAGTTAGGGGATTCTGTGTAGTGGTTAAGAGTAGTGGCTGGCTGTGTAGCCAGCGTGGTGTAGTGGTTAAGAGCGGTGGTTTGGAGCGGTGGAGTCTGATCTGGAGAACTGGGTTTGATTCCCCACTCCTCCACAGGAGCGGCAGAGGCTATTCTGGTGAACTGGATTTGTTTCCCCACTGTAAAGAAAAGCAACCTTGCTCTTCTTCTGATCACCAAACTTTGGTTCAGGCTGCGGCCTTCTATGTCTTCAATGTCTTGATATCAGACTAGGAGCTGATGACCAGCTCTCTCTCACAAACCATTCCCGTGGGAAACCATTTCCATTTCCCATGGGAAGCCACTTCACTTTGGGGGGAAAGGTGTGGAGACCGGAGGCATTGCCACCTCCACTTCAAAGCACCTCCATTTCAAAGCTTTCCTATTGTAAATCAGCTATCTGTTCTCTTGGTGACAATCCTGTTAGAAGCCTGACATCTCAAAAGCTTGAAGGAGCCCAGATGTTTTGTATTGCTGCAGAGATGCAAATACATCTGTAACTTCAAAAGGCCTAGAGGTGTCATGCCAAATATCTTACAAGTTTATTGTGTCCCCAACATCTCATTGGGTGGAATGGCCATCACCCAATGAGATGGGAGAGATAAATATGAACTCTGTTCTAATCAAAATCATGAAGCTTGGGAGGGGGACATGCTGGTCATGTCTCCAAGCGATCATCATCTTTTGGCAACCAGGAAGGACTGACGCTCTGCGTGTTAGGACCAAAACCTGGTTCTTGGTAACTATAAATCAACTAAAACCTTGCATTTGTTATTCTCTTGGAAACTTTGCCTATTTTGCCTGAAACTTAAAGAACTACTGTGAAGTTAGAGATTGCTAAGATTTCTTGTTTTTATGCTATCTGCCTCACAAATAATTTCCTTTCTGTAACGAGCACATTTTATTAAATAAACTTATAGACTTTATATTGAAGTCTGAGAAACCTTTTTTTGGGTCTCAGGGCTAAATCCAAGTGCCTGAGTGTGTGTGTGTGTGAGAAACCACCTACCCTAGGGTTTTGTGGCAATAAGCCTCCCCTGGCAGAAGCTCTACTCTGCAGGGACGGTTTTTGCTTGTTTTGACTTTTGGGAAACTGGCTGGGGAAGAGTAGCTCTCAGCTCATCCCTGGGAAAGCCAGCTTTTTGGAATTGAGAGCTGGTGGCGATATACCTGTACTACGCTCAAAGGGGGAATCCTGGGGCACAGTAAGGAATTTGGGTTTCCTTAGGGAAACATTTGGTGACTTTGAACTACAGAGGAATCGGCCTGCTGGAGAGCAGACAGAGTCTCCTTGACAAGGTAGCAGAGTCTATCCGCATTGTGCTTTAGGGAGAGTCCTGAAGCCCAGTGGGGAGTTTGGCAACTTTTGACCCAAGGAGGTACCGGTTTTGCTGGAGGGCAGGCCGGACCTCCTTGACATGGTGGCAGCGTGCGTGATCTGAATTGGGACCCTGAAAGGTTTCCTTAAATCAATTTTGTGCTGAGGTTGCAGAGTGAGGCACCTAGCAAGTTTTGTTATTTTTGGAAGTTTGAGTTAGGACAGCAAAGGCAATAGGCAGGCTGTCGTTTGAGAGCCAGGAGGAAAGCAACCTCGAGACGGTTGACCAGGCTGGCCTTTTGGAAGAAACGGTGGCCGAACCCACCATTTGGACTTACCCGAAGGAAGAGTGGGCAAGCCGCTGGAAGGAGAGGCGACTGCGTTTGAATGCCGATAACAACATTGGTGAGCAAACGGGAGGGGGAAGGAAAGGACTTTCCGAGCGGATTCCCCTGTAACCCGACCCCAAGAGCTGGAGAAAGGCAGCCGGGAGCGGAGATGCTGTGTGCCAAAGGAACCGACCGTGACGACCTATAGTGCTGCAGGCGAATTTGAGGAGGGGATTGGAGACCTAGCAGGAGAGCATCTTCCCTGGAGCGGCACCGAGACCAGAGGAGGGGCGACCTTGACTACGGGAGGGAAGACCCTGAGCCCCTGAGGCGCCCACAGCGATGGAGGACGGGAAGGAGAGATTACTACACTTCGGATGAAGATGAGGATTTTTCTCCTTACTGGGCCCGATCCCAAAGAGCAGTTAACCCTCGCGTCTCTGTGGAATCCGGCCTGTGCTTCGTTTGTAAACAGAGGGGGCACAAGAAACTTGACTGCCCTGTCATGCAGGAACGGGAGGGGAGGAAATCTACACCCCCCACTCCTGCCCCAAGGATGCGTCTGATTGAACCCAGTCAACAACCTGCGGTGGGGGATTGGGAAGCTGAGATCGCTGCAGAGAGCAGGGCGACGGCTTCAAGCGACCCAGTGAGACAGCGGCCTGCCGGGAAACAGCTGCCAGAAACTGCGCCTGCTGGGACATCTAGAGACTTAGAGACTGTGCGGATGGCGTTTATTGATTTTGGTTGTGAGTTGAAGGGGAATGATATGACTGTTGGGAGGGCATGTAACCCTGTGGGAAGGGGAAAAATAACGGAGGTGGAGGGGAGAAATTCCTCTCCGGTGCTGACAGCCAGCTCTTCTCCTACAGCAGAGACTGGTGTGAATTCTTCCCTTGCACATGCTGATGTTGTGGTTGAAAGAAAAGGAGTGGGGGATCCTTCTATCCCAGTCTTGACTGTGAAACCGGCCTTGCGGCCAGACGGCCCTGTACATTCTTCCCTTACAGATGCAAATGATACACTTAAGGGGCATGAGAAGCCGATAGATTCTTTGCAGCTAAAAAACCCTGTAAATCCCCTGGAACGATGCTATGGGCAAATCCCTAGGATGCTAGAAATATCCTCTGCTTGCCAACTGCCTGGAGAGTCAGAGGAGATGGGGCTAGATCCGGCTGTGAGGGACATATTAGCTGCTAGGCTGAATGTGATGGTGGAACAATTTGGGGCAGTAAATCCCGATCGGTTTGGGAGAACTGCAAGGATTAATCATGTAACTATTGCTGGGGAGGCCTTGCCTGTAAACACACAACCCTGCGAAGTGCCAATCCAACAGGGGTCAATGAAGGCTGAGGGAGGGGAAAGGAGGGGGGACATGGGACCCCATAAGCCTGCCAATTCCCCCTTGCATTCTTGTGTGGCTTTGACTCCTAATGATGAGGGTTTGACTCAACCCTGCATGGATTCTGGGCAACCTGATAAGCTGATGGCTGCTGACAACTTGCCTGTGCTGTGCCATGGATTAGCTCAACTGACGGATGGAGTTGCTGAAGGACCAAAGCAGTATTTTAATAAAGTTTCTGACACTCTTCCTGGTCCTGTTACCTTAAGGTCGTGTTTTGTGAGAGCTCTGAGTTATTTTGTAAGCTAAGAGGTTTTAATCTTGTTTTCCCTTTTGTACTGTGTTATGATATTTTGAGTATACAGTCATGATTCTGCTGTTTAACCTTGTTTTGCTTTCTGTATGTGATTTGTCTGTATCAGTATGTTGCCATGAGTGTAAGTGTTGCTCTAAGGCCTATATGCCTCATATGTGTTTTGATAATAGCTTATGTTCCAATTTAGATGTTAGGTGATTTTGCTTGACTGTTGTAGTTTAGACCTTCTTTAAGATGAAACTCAGCTTACTTCTGTAGTTTCATCTCCCCGAAAGGGGAAGATGTAAAGAAAAGCAACCTTGCTCTTCTTCTGATCACCAAACTTTGGTTCAGGCTGCGGCCTTCTATGTCTTCAATGTCTTGATATCAGACTAGGAGCTGATGACCAGCTCTCTCTCACAAACCATTCCCGTGGGAAACCATTTCCATTTCCCATGGGAAGCCACTTCACTTTGGGGGGAAAGGTGTGGAGACCGGAGGCATTGCCACCTCCACTTCAAAGCACCTCCATTTCAAAGCTTTCCTATTGTAAATCAGCTATCTGTTCTCTTGGTGACAATCCTGTTAGAAGCCTGACATCTCAAAAGCTTGAAGGAGCCCAGATGTTTTGTATTGCTGCAGAGATGCAAATACATCTGTAACTTCAAAAGGCCTAGAGGTGTCATGCCAAATATCTTACAAGTTTATTGTGTCCCCAACATCTCATTGGGTGGAATGGCCATCACCCAATGAGATGGGAGAGATAAATATGAACTCTGTTCTAATCAAAATCATGACGCTTGGGAGGGGGACATGCTGGTCATGTCTCCAAGCGATCATCATCTTTTGGCAACCAGGAAGGACTGACGCTCTGCGTGTTAGGACCAAAACCTGGTTCTTGGTAACTATAAATCAACTAAAACCTTGCATTTGTTATTCTCTTGGAAACTTTGCCTATTTTGCCTGAAACTTAAAGAACTACTGTGAAGTTAGAGATTGCTAAGATTTCTTGTTTTTATGCTATCTGCCTCACAAATAATTTCCTTTCTGTAACGAGCACATTTTATTAAATAAACTTATAGACTTTATATTGAAGTCTGAGAAACCTTTTTTTGGGTCTCAGGGCTAAATCCAAGTGCCTGAGTGTGTGTGTGTGTGAGAAACCACCTACCCTAGGGTTTTGTGGCAATAAGCCTCCCCTGGCAGAAGCTCTACTCTGCAGGGACGGTTTTTGCTTGTTTTGACTTTTGGGAAACTGGCTGGGGAAGAGTAGCTCTCAGCTCATCCCTGGGAAAGCCAGCTTTTTGGAATTGAGAGCTGGTGGCGATATACCTGTACTACGCTCAAAGGGGGAATCCTGGGGCACAGTAAGGAATTTGGGTTTCCTTAGGGAAACATTTGGTGACTTTGAACTACAGAGGAATCGGCCTGCTGGAGAGCAGACAGAGTCTCCTTGACAAGGTAGCAGAGTCTATCCGCATTGTGCTTTAGGGAGAGTCCTGAAGCCCAGTGGGGAGTTTGGCAACTTTTGACCCAAGGAGGTACCGGTTTTGCTGGAGGGCAGGCCGGACCTCCTTGACACCCACTCCTACACATAAAGCCAGCTGGGTGACCTTGGGCTAGTCACAGCTCTCTTAGCTGGCCGACGTCCGGTGTTCAAACCTGTCTTTCCCCACTCGCTCTCTTTCCCTGCCCAACAGCTGACAGGCGGAGAAGAGAGCCAGCGGGGAAAGAGACTTGTGGCCCTGGCCTGCCGGCATCTAGAGTTCAAACCAGTTGTTGCCGGCCCCACCCGTCAGCTGTCAGGCGGAGTGGCCGGCAACCAGTTTGAACGCCGGATGCTGGCCAGCCAGGGCCACTGGCCTCTTTCCCCGCTCACTCTCTTCTCCGCCTGTCAGCTGTTGGGCAGAGAAAGAGAGCGAGCGGAAGAGTCCTGTTGCCCTGGCCGGCCAGCGTCTGGCATTCAAACCGGTCGCTGCCACCCCACTGACAGCTGTCGGGATGGGCGGTCGGCCACTGATTTGAAAGCCAGACACAGGCCGGCCAGGGCGACAGGACTCTTTAGCCCTATAAGATACCCCCATGTATAAGATGACCCCTATTTTTTTTTAATTTTGGGTTAAAAAAATAGGGGTCGTCTTATACATGGGGGCGTCTTATAAAATATGGTATTTGGAAGTGGTGCAGCATTAGTATCATTTACTGACCAGTCTTCCTGTCAGAAGCAATTAATGTTCATATTCTGCATAGGCTAAGTTGTTTGGCAGAGGTGTGGCTAGGGATGCCTGCAGTGCGCAGTGTTCATTCGCTTGTGATTCTAACTGAGATAATACACAACTGTGTATGGTAAACGGCTGCACCTCTACTATGAATAGCAGTAATAGTAACTTATAGTTGATTCAAACATGCAGGGATATGCGGTGGGAGAGACCTGAGGTGGTAGAATGGACTGTCCTGTTGTGGGGAGGGGAAGGAAAGGTGATTTTAAGCTAGTTTGCTTCAATGCCATAGAGTCCAATTGCCAAAGCGGGCCATTTTCTCCAGGTGAACTGAGCTCTAGTGGCTGGAGATCAGTTGTAATAGCAGGAGATCTCCAGCTAGTACATGGAGGTTGGCAACCCTTTTTATGCAGCATGTAAAATAATACACAGAGTGGAAAGACGAGATGAAAAGTGGTCTACTGTGTAAAAATAAATGATGAACATAGGGAAAGGGGGAGAAATTCTATATTGACCATCAGCTCACTCCTGAGCCTTGTGGTGGCTGACATGGCGTAGCCGAGGCACTGCTGCGGCTCTTCACCAGCCGCTGCAAGGCTTTAAAAAGCCTTTTAAAAAGGAAAACAAAGAAAATGAGGCTTTCCCCCCATAGAAAACAGTGATACTGCGCCAGGAAAAACATGGCGCAACCACGCTGTTGCTGAAGGGGGTGTTCCTTGGCTGGAGGGGCTTTGGAAGCTGACTTACTACCATCAGCTCCGCCCCTGGAACACCCCCCCACACACACTGGCGCCACATCTCTCTTCCGGGATTTAGGTCCCGGAGAGACTGCAGTGTCAGGCACCAATGGAACTGCCCCCACCGCCAGCGTGTGCCTCTTATTCTGTGATAAGAGGCCACTTACGCTGGCAGCGGGGTCACGCCGCCTCAAGAGAACTTTCAGCCCCACACTTCAGGAATGCACTGCATGTTTGAATGGTTTGATTTGTAGGGAGAGGCTAAGATTCTCAAGTTCCCATTTGCACTAATTGCGTTACTATGGGATATTTATTAAAAGTTATGGTGATTCTTCTAGTTCTGCCATCCTGATATTGTAGGATATTGCTCTGTGTATGCGAGGTGGGGCAAACTGTCAGTGTTGTTAGATGTTGTAGGGGGAATGGTTGCTGGAGACTAAAGAAACCAAAGGACAAAAAGGCATGTCTACAAGTAATGAAGCAAAGAGCATGCTTCATTGATGACTAGGGTTGCCAGCTCCGGGTTGGGAAATACCTGGAGATTTTTGAAGTGGAGTCCTAGGATGGTGGGGTTTGGGGAGGGAAGGGACTTTGATGCAGTAGAGTCCAATTGCCAAAGTGGCCATTTTCTCCAGGTGGACTGATCTCTGTTGGCTGGAGATCAGTTATAATAGCAGGAGATCTCCAGCTAGTACCTGGAGGTTGGCAATTGATGACACCTTCTGAAATGCCTTTACAAACTAGGTTTGGGGCTCTGTTTTACATTAGCACTTGAATCCAAAACCATTTGCGCCATGTTGCCTTCCTTCAAAATGCCAAGTTTTGTGATGCTACCTTGATGTAGACATTGGTATGTATGACGCACCCCCCCCTTTCAACCGCTTCAATATCCCACTCACTCAGCCCGGCCGTATATGCTGAGGGAAAAGCGTTGGCCTGAGTATATTTGTGAGGAGATTATTTTCCTTCTCCTCCAGTCCCACACCAGTATTTACCTCAGAGAGAAATATGACACAAGAGGCTTTTTAACTCGAACAGACAAAACAGGGAAGTTTATTGAAGAGAACTCACAGAGATTGGTTTTCAAGGAAAAGGCAGAATTTGGAGGGAAAACTCAAAGTCAGGTTTATCTACATAAGATTACTTCAAAGATAGCTTAGATGTTTTCTTCACTCAAGTTCCTTCAGTTCTTAGTTTCACGCTTACTCAGATTCAGACTCTCAGCTTCTGTCCCCAGCCTAGCTCACAGGAGCGAAGGAAGTCTGAGTTCCTTTTCCTCCTCAGAGAAATCACAGAAGTTTGTAGAAATATGCAAAATCCCTCTTCCAGTTCTCTCCCTGATTACCCCGCACCAGTGGCTGTAATCCTCCTCACCTCCCTGCTACCGGAATAGCTCTACCTCAGAGACTAATTCCCCTTGTGACCTGAGAATGGGCCCTCTCTAAGCCAGTTCTCACTCCTGCCACTCCCACAGGTTGTTTGTGTCAATAGCTTTGGCTTTCACAGAACCCCTCAGGTTCACAGAGTACAGTCTGGCTTCCGCTCAGTCTCGCTACCAAGCTCTGAATCTCACACAGCCTTCTCTGGCTGGTCCCAAGCTTCGACTACTTTCACAGCCTTCTACCCAGGCTGGGTCCCAAGCTTCGAATGCTTTTCTGTCTCTCAGAGCTCAGGGTGTCAGCTCTCTGGCTCCGGCCACTCTTGGTCTGTCAGCTCTTGCTGCAGATTAAACCCCTTATCCGTCACAGTATGTTATGTGCCTTTATTTGTAGATGTAATAAATCTTAGAATCAGTAGTCTCCTTAGAAATTAGAACTTTATGTCTTTTAAAATTATAAAAAACAAGTTTTCAAATGTAGTAAGTTATTCTCCATTGCTGGAATTTTGTGGGCTGTCATAATTAACCTTTCATACTTCAGTTGACTAATGAAAATGCTTTTAAGACCAATAAACCTAAAGAAATCCTAGATAGAAGAAAAGCAGACTTTAATTCCAATGGGATGGAGGATTCGGGTGGCCTTGGGTGTCTTCCCTTTCCAGCATGCTTAGAAAAGTGAGTTTAAATTTAGGGTGAGAAAAAGCTGATGGTTTTTTAAAAAAACAACAACGAATAGATTAAAAAATTTAAATTGGATGTAAATTAAAATCAATTATTTGTGTCTTTAAAAATTGCCTGGCTAAAGCCTGTGTTTATAATCTGTTAAAACTGAATCAGCATCAAAACAATGGGTTCACATGGTCGTTCTGATACAAAAAAGGAGACGCATGAGGAAAAATACCTGCTTTCTGAAGTGTTAAACATTATAAATGACACAATAAGTCATGTACTGCATTTACTATTGTAAGCTGGGCAGAGAAAATAACAAGTAATTACAGGCACTAAAATCCAGGAGCTGCCAACTTGTATTGTTCCAGGAACATCTATGGAGATCATATAGGTCATCTTATACTTCTGTTTTATGCCCCCCCCACTGCCTGAGCTGTGCATTGTTTTGTTTTCCAAATTATGAATAATTGATTGTCAACCAAATAGTAGTTTTGTGCAAAAAAACCCACAACAACGGTAAATTTCGGGTTTGAGTTTATTAGAACCGCTTTTTTTCGGTAAACTGGGAATAAGCTGAATACCCTTACCAGTAAAGGGGCATTTTGGCTTTATTTCCAGGTTTAATGAAAAAATTCGAGTCCATTATAGTATGTGGGGATTTTTTCAAAGCTCCTGTGGGGGCATTTTTGGAGTTAAGACTCACCAAATTAGCAGCATAGCTGCAAGGGACTCTCCTTAGATGGACACCTAAGTTTGGTGAACATTGGGACAGGGGGTCCAATTTTATGGGCCCGCAAAGGGGTCACCCCCATCCTCCAGGCATTTGCGAGCCAAGCCGTCCATTGGTTTTCAGGTTCAGAAGTTCAAGCGTTGCCGAGGACTGGTGGAAAGAGACGATTGGCAGACTGGCACCTCCAAGTCTGGGGTCTCCCTTCATATTTGGGGCCCATAGCATGATGTCCATGTAAATTAGTTTCCAAATTGAAGAAAACAGCTTAAATGCAAGAAAAACAATTTATTATAATAATCAAAAATCTTATTTCAAGAGATAGTCATGGTGCTGGGAAACGAAGCCTCTACTCGTTCAGCAGCTGTTGAAGCTGGTGCTTTTTAATCGGAGGGTATATCCCTCCAGACAGGACTGAGTGAGCCCCGTCTTTTAAATGACCCTTCTGCCTCCAGCTGATCCTGATCCAGATCCCTCCACTAAATAGTGATGGATAGTTTAGTGATCAGGTTGGCTCTGATTACACAACCCCTACCTCAAACGTTGAATAGCCAAAACCCCTAAAAGCTGAACATGTATTCGGCTTTTTCGGGAATTGCCTGTTCGACTTCTGGCAGATTCCCAAGTTTTGGTATTCAGCTAATTTCAGGTTTATTTTCGGTTCGGGTATATCGATATGCACAACCCTACCAAAGAGCATAGATATTTACCATATTTTTCGCTCCATAAGACGCACTTTTTTCCTCCTCAAAAGTGAGGGGAAATGTCTGTGCATCTTATGGAGCAAATGTGTGTGAATCCGTCCCCCGGGGAGAAGGGCAAAGCTGCGAGAGGCCCTGGAGCCACGGCCGACTCCTGGCCGCGGCAGCACAGCGCAGAGCCGGCGCGCCCCGGGAGCCAGCTAGGAAGCCGCCAGCCAGCTGGGGGGCGGGAGGCCCCTCCCAGCAGCCGCCCAGCGCAGCGGGAGCCCGGCACGGAGCCCACGGGCCCCGGGAGCCGGCTGGGACGCCGCCAACCAGCTGGGGGGCGGGAGGCCCCTCCCAGCCGCCCAGCACAGCGGCAGCGGGGCGCGGAGCCGGGCTGCCCCGGGAGCTGGCTGGAACGCCGCCAGCCAGCTGGGGGGCAGGAGGCCTCTCCCAGCCTCCCAGCGCAGCCTCGGGACTGGGAAGCGCTGGGGGGAGGTTAAACTTTCAAGACCCCCCCTGCCCGGCTTCTAGGGAATCCTGAGAACCTGCTTACATTAAACTATCATTGCAACACTACTTTGATATACCAGTATTTGAGGGCCTTAAAATCCCCCTAAAACTACTTATCTTCAGGGCTGGAGATGGGGACGAGAGGGAGTGGTGTGATTATGACGACAGTCCAGTCATTGTAAAGTGCTCCTGAAGTGGGTCTGAGTGGGTGGGACAAAGAAAACCAACATAAACATTACACATGAGGGAAAAGTCGACTCAAAATTGGCTTCCAGAAAAAGATTGGGTTAAAAGTAGGGTTGCCAGGTCCCAGATCACCACCGATGGGAGGTTTTTGGGCAGAGCCTGTGGAGGGGTGGGGTTTGGAGAGGGGAGGGACTTCAATGCCATAAAGTTCAATTGCCAAAGCAGCCATTTTCTCCAGGTGAACTGATCTCTATCAGTTGGAGATCAGTTGTAATAGCAGGAGATCTCCATCTACTACCAGGAGGCTGGCAACCCTAGGTAAAAGTGGTTTCAAGAGAACCAGAAAAAAACCAGAGAATAACAAAAATAAATAAATAAAAGGAAGTGAAAACCAAAGACACAAAAATGTGTGTGGAAACCGGTAGATAAACCAAACCAATATGGGGCTAGAAAGAACAGAAAAAACCCATGTGGAAAAGCCATCAAAGTAGTTTCAAAATTCAAAGACTAGTCTGTGCAAAAATTGTCCAAGTGCATGGTTTACTCCCATGAGATGGGCTAGAAATCCATGTGAAGTTATAGTTCCTCTTTATCTTCATCATTGCATTGAAGGGATGGGGCAATTCTACTCAAGTTCCCCGGCCCTAAATTACATTACTCATCTATGAGCAGTGTCATATAGGGGGAGGCACTGGGATCTCATACATGATTCCCATTCTCAAAAAAGAGCCATATAATGCTCTATGAGTTTTTAGAACAATTAAAAAGAAGTCATGTGAGCACTTTTTTTTTGCACAAGTAGATTGATTATTGGAAACACCTCCTATGCTTACCTATGCTGTGTATTTATTATACATACAGACAATCGACAGACTAGCTTTTTAAAAGACCATCCCTTCTTGCATGATTTGCAAGAGATTGTTGGTGAGCTTTTCTTGTCCTGGCTCCCTGGACTGCAACGATATCTGGAGTCTAAATTAGGCCAGCTAAGTAATTACCCCTTGTAAAGATTCGCTGAATGTAGACTGTCTAGTTGCTGTGTAAATGGACTACCCAAAGAAACATAAAAATTAAGTTAAGGACAAACTATGAAGCTATGATGTAATTTGATTGTAAATTACTCTATTTTCTAAAGGTATCTCAGTGTTAAAGAGCTGCAAGGTACTTGACATTATTGTCTTGATGATATAATTATCCTTCCCATCACCCACGTCTGGTGAATTGTAAATTCTTAATGAAGTTAACAGGAGGATGCTGTATGTCTTGGCAGCTAGAATAATTAACACTTGAAAGCTTAAAAGTTGTGAGCTCAAGTTGGTAGATGAGTATTAAAGTTTTCAGTAATTAGTTGAGCATATGACAATTAACCTGTCAATGCTGACTCCAAACCGATAATCACCCATGGATATAAATGAGAGAATTGATATCTAAGAGCTACTGTAGGTTGCCTGTTTGAATCCTGGAAAGGTGTTTCTTAGCATTTAGTTCTCAACCTAGAAGAATATTTTCAGTAATTATTGTAATGTGGTTGAATTCTGAACTGAAGTGGTGTCCATCGATATGAAGAGAAAATTTCTTTCAAAGTTAATAAATAAATTAAATTTTAGGTACAAGAAAACAAAAGCTGGGCATACCTGTCTTTGTTGAATTTTACTCTCAGTAGACTGGTACACATTATGAGAAGACAAGAGTTGCTGGAGAAGATAATCATGATAGGAAAAGCTGAGGGCAGTAGGAAAAGAGGAAGACCCAACAAGAGGTGGATTGACTCAAATAAAGGAAGCCACAGCCCTCAATTTGCGAGATCTGAGCAAGGCTGTCAAAGATAGGACATTTTGGAGGACATTGATTCATAGGGTCGCCATGAGTTGGAAGTGACTTGACGGCAACACACAGAGACTGGTACAAATGGAGGGAGGGATGCTCAGGTGAATATTTGTTTTGTAACTTTTGTTTGCTTAGAAAATAATAGATCTTCCCAGTGTGGCTCCTTGAGTAAAACAATACAATATAATAATAAAAACTGTTCCAAAATTAAAACAGAAACTACATTTGAAACATCGCTTGCTTCACTGCAGAATGGCCCACATGGTGTTGGGACTGTGAATTTTGTTGGCTTTATACATTTAGTGCCTTTTTATAGTTTATAGTCTTGGTGCAATAGGCACACAATTTCCATGAATTTATGGACTACTGTACACAAGTGTTTTTTCTACGGTTGCCAGAGGACTAGAGGGGGGGGGGGCAGCATCCAGGAGATACATTAAAAAGAAAAGGGCTTCTAGAGTTCCTGGTGATTTCCAGTGAAAGTGACAAAGGAAAGCTTTAGAAATCTCCAGAAACTCTAAGTGAACACAGAAAATTCTTACCATAGAATTTCTGGCAATTCCTAGAGCTCCCCTTTGTCACTTCTGGGTAGCTCCAGGAACTCTTATAGTAAGAACTTCCTTTAAGTAGACCTTGTGGCAAACAACAGGACCTGGTGGGGGGGGGGGGGATTGGCAACCGTACAACTTATGCTTTCCCCCCAGGTTATATGTCATATGAAAAGCATCTCTTGCAGCAACAGAACTCTAGGTCTGTTTTATCAACAAAGAAGTTTTTATATTTGTAGAGCAATTGTCCTGAAGTTAGTAACTGTCAAGAGCCTGCTATATTTTTTAATAAGCGTGCAATCACTATGGCAAGTTTATGTGTAGAACAGGCCCATATCTGCCTAGTGCTTGTTCCAAAGCATTACAGCATAGATATATGTTGAGAGACAGGCCAAGTATGGTTAATGAGAGAGCTTGTGTTGGATCAGGTTCCCTTGGGAAGGATAGTCTCCTAGGGAGGATTTTGACACTAAGGGAGGCACACTGCAGGGTGAAACTGTCATTCTAACAAGAGGATTAACACAATCAGAATCTACTTATCACCAGGGTTGCCAACCTCCAGGTGGCACCTGGAGACCTGCTATTACAATGGTTCTCCAGACGACCAAGATCAATTCCCCTGGAGAAAATGGCTGCTTTTTTGGGGGGGGGGACCCTATGGCATTATACCCTGCTCAGACATCTCCCCAAACCCTCCCCTCTCCAAGCTCCAGCCTCAAAATCTCCAGGTATTTTCCAGTCCACAGCTGGCAACCCTAGTTATCACCTCCAGACCTATGGGCAGTGATGTGACATCTGTGGGGGTAAACTGGAGATATATCTGAAAATCCTGGGGACTTACAGATTTGCATTTTTAAAAAATAAATTAGACGGTAAAAGGGAATAAAATGTTTTAAAATGCTGAGATCTTGGCATCCCTTTTGGATTGCTCAGGAAACAGTGGTGGGTAATAAAAAAGACTGCTGCAATTTTACTTTGAAACTTGAGGTGAGTTGGGGGGCGGAGGAGTGGGCAAACAGGAAAAACAAGTATTGGGGAGGAGTGAAGTTAGGGTAGGAGGAGGAAGGAAAGAAAAATGAAGCAGGGAGCAATGGGCCTTGGAGGGAAGCAAAGGGGAAGCTTCAAGGGTGAAGGAAGGAAGGAAGGACTGAAAGCTGGGGGAGAGATAAAAGAAGATCAGTGGGTTAGAGAGGCTGAGGGAACTGGTAGAGGTGGGAAGAAGGAAAAACCAGGGTGGGATAGATGATGATGAAGAAGAAGAGTTGGTTTTTATATGCTGACTTGCGCTACCACTTAAGGAAGAATCAAACCGGCTTATGATCACCTTCCTTTCCTCTCCCCACAACAGACACCCTGGGAGGTAGGCGGGACTGAGAGAGCTCTAAGAGAGCTGTGACTAGCCCAAGGTCACCCAGCAGGAGGAGTGGGGACTCAAACCCGGTTCTCCAGATCAGAGTCCACCATGCCAAACCACTGCTAGATAAAGGAAGATAGGTAGATGGGAGAAACTGTGGGCTGTCAGTGAAGGAAAAGCAGAGAGAACTTTGGGAGGAAGACCAGCGAGGCAAAACAATCACCACACAGACACACAAGTCATTGCATGTTCCCTGCTTTTATTTTATTAATAGCGGTCAAATTGCCCATCATAGGACAGACTGTATTTCATTGCTGTATCAGTAGAATGATGTAAGACTGCATTTTGTCTTGGAGCAAGCAGTATGTGTAGGAATTGGGCTATAGATGTACTTCAAAAGAAAATAGTCACCAACATTTAATAATTCCCCCCAATGGGTATATAAATAGGACATTGTAATAAGCAAACAAATGAGCTTAAAATTAGCAGAGGAAAATAAAATCTTTCTTTTCACCTATACCCCAAACTAGCTGACTCCTGCTTTCCTTTTCCTTCAGCAATACTACGTATTTTTTTAAAAAAATCCTCTCATAAAGTTTGCGTGTAAATAATAATTAAATGATATGAATCCCTCAAGGAAAAGGCTTAAAATGGAAGAGCTGAGACAGTAGCTATGCCTGTGTGTCAGATGTCATCTTCAAAGGTTTGTTTTTATTTATATTTTATAGGGGTTTTTGTGTGTGTGTTGTCTAGGTGTTTTTCTAAAGAAAAGGGCTTTTGAGCTTTGTTATCAAACAAGTCTGCATTCCCTTAAGAATTTCCACATCGGTTAATGAGATGATAATGAATACAGCATTGTTATAGAACCCTAAAACACAACCATCCTATTATATTTGCAGTTATATAAATTGCTGACATGCATCTTTAACCTTTTGGTTTCTTTGTCTTAATCTTTCCAGTTTAGTGTGGAGAACTGGATCAGACCAGAAGTAATTTGTAAGTTTAATGGAAACCAGGGCAGTGCATGGGGGCCCATATGATACTTGATTTTATGATTTTGGAGGATGGCCTGGAAACAAATTATGGTTTGTCGACATAGTCCATTCCTCAAGGTGGTTTTGTGACTGAAATGTAATGTTATCTGCCCTGAGCCCTTGGGATATGGGCAAGATATCACAGTAACGGCTGTAGCTTTGCTAATATTTGGATATCATTCAGTGGCGTCCTGTGTCCTTCTTAGCCAGTGTGGTATAGTTAGAGCGTTGGACTAAGATCTGAGAGATGCAGGTTTGATTCCCCTCCCTACCATGGAAGCTCACTGGGTGAGTCACTCTCTCAATCTAACCTACCTCACAAAGTCTTGAGGGTAAAATTAATGAGGGGAGGAGAAGAAGAGGAAGAAAAGGAGGAGTAGGAGTTGGTTCTTATATGCCGACTTTCTCTACCACTTAAGGAGGAATCAAACCGGCTTACAATCACCTTCCCTCCCCTTCCCCACAACAGATACCCTGGGAGGCTGAGACAGCTCTTAATAAAACTGTGACTAGCCCAAGGTCACCCAGCTGGCTTCATGTGCAGGAGTGGGGAAACCAACCTGGTTCACCAGATTAGTGTCCGCTGCTCATGTGGAGGAGTGGGGAATTGAACCCGGTTCTCCGGATCAGAGTCCACTGCTCCAAACCACTGCTCTTAACCACTACACCATGCTGGTTGTAAGAGTTTTTTTTGGTCCCCATTGGGGAGGACCCTGGATATAAATATCTAAAATAATAATAATAGTCATGTGATCTTCACAGTAGAAAATTCAGGGTTTGGGTTAAAGCTAGTACAAGATTTCTTATATTTGATTAAGTTTTTATGACTGACACTTATGAAGAACAGAAAAGTATCACTTGTGGAAGAGATGTTAAACGGTGGCTATTTGTTACTCCTTGCATTTATAAAGTGGTATCTTATTAACAATTAAGGTGCCATTTGCAAACAATCAGCACCTGATTAATGGTGGTTGAAAGGGAAAGGGACTGCTAGTTGATGGGCTGCCTGAAGAATTTGTTTAATTATAGCTTTAGACTTCAGCAGATTGCATAAGCGGTTTTACCTAAAATAGAATGCAGGTGGCCAGCAGATAACATCAACAGAAATTTGCAAGCATCGAAGGTTCAGAGATCTCCTTTCGACTGCACCAAACACATCAGGTTCCCTGAACTCTTCAGTAGTTATTAGAAGAGTCTCCTGGGAAAATTATCTGTGCTGAAGAGGAACAGAGCCATACACCCCGAGTAGGATTGCCAACCTCCAGGTACTAGCTGGTACAGCTGATCTCCAGCCGTTAGAGATCAGTTCACCTGGAGAAAAATGGCCACTTTGGCCATTGGGCTCTATGGCATTGAAGTCCTTCCCCTCCCCAAACCCCGCCCTCCTCAGGCTCCGCACCCAAAACCTCTCACCAGTGGCAAAGAGGGACCTGGCAACCCTAGTCCAGAGCTCTGCATTTCAGGACAGAGGATTGGGCTCTGTATCCAGTGTTTCTAAGCATGTGCTGAGCTCAAATCCATCCGTTCTTTCTTATTTTTGGCCTGGCTGCTTTTGCAGGACAATGGCTCATTTTAAAAATGTCTAATTTTAGCGGAAGAAAATTAAAGTGGATAATAACGGCTTTAGGAAAGAGAACCTCATTGTGACAATCCTGTTTCGTACTACAATCCTATAATAATTGGGCTGGAAAAATCTCAGGCGTGTGTTTGCACCTAGACCCTGCAGTTGAGCAGATGAGAAATTCAAAAACAAGACAAAATGTGAGGGTGGGGCAGATCCTTGGACACTAGAAACAAATGGGTACACATTGTTTTGTTTCATCTTGTATGGGGGGGGGAGATTTGGGGCAGTATAGAGAATGCCACTTCCATGTCACACCCCACTATGGAATTCTAGAAACCTTAGCATCCATTTTAAAATTTCTCCTACTGTATCAATTAATTTTTAGGCACAGATCTACAAAGCATTATCAAAATGTAATAATTCGCTATATACCAACACAGTTATCAGATATCCAGTCTCATAAGAGAGGATGTTCTGCCAGCCAAAGATGTACAGTATATAGCCTGAAACCTTGCCTGACTGTTGCTAGGTGTGAGCCTGTATAGAATGGTTAGGCCAGCCACAGGACTTATGTCGATCACTAGTAATCACGCTAGAATTAACACTCTTTATCTGAAATTTAATCTGTACTATGTTCAATTTACTGTTCCCAAGTAACAAATATAACTTGTTGCACAAGAGCAGTTTTGTGATACCAGTATTGAAAATGTAAGAAGCAGGGTTCACTTGGGATGCCTACAGCCAAATAATTGTTGGTCTTTGTCAGAGCTGGGCGATTCTCCCAGTTTCGCTTGGACAGGGCTGCTTTTTCCTTGGGCTTGAATTATGATGGGCTTGCCAGCTCAGACCTGTACATGGCTCAGAACCACAAGGTAAATTGTGTAACTAATTACCACTTATGCTCAATCTTTTATGCCTTGCTGGATTTGTGCTTTTTTAAAAGTATGGGTCTTCGAGTAAGCGGTTGGTTGTTAATGTTAATAGATAACCACTCACATGGATGTGTTCTAAGGTAAGAATGTAGGAGGATTCTCAATTATTCTTAGACTGAAGTTAGAAGCTACAGCAGTCTTTCGGTTTGCCAATTGCCTGCTGGCTCAGGTCTAACAACATTTTCTCCCCTGTGTGAACAGCTTTTACTAGACTGTTCAAGCTACCTGCGCCCACCTATGTGATGTTGAGTTGGTTACAAATACTCATAGCTATTAGAAGGCCTGAGGTATATTCTTGATTAATTTTAACTTAAATATTAGTCCTTCGAACAGCATTTTACAAATAGCTCTGCATTTTACAAATCATCTATTTTGTATGAGGGTAAGTTCTCAAGACATTTTTTTGGGAGAATGTTGCCAAAAAGAGGTTCCTTCTTGCCTTTTGTCTTTTTTAAAAATCTCTTTATGCATCTGTTTCCTGTCTCCTTTTCTTACTATGTCTGTCTTGCATTCAAGTGTACATGTTACTGGGCACTTTGTAGTTGGCATGCATGCATAAATAAATACACAAATACTTGAGAGACACATATACCGCAGTAGTCAGGTACTCACTTTTGCATGCTCTAGTTTGCCTCTTTCCCCTTATTCTCAGTTAAGCATATGAATGTGCATGTGCATAAACATACAAATTCTGTCCCTTTATAGTCTTGATATTTGTGTACACTCGTGGAGACAGTGATAAAAATCCCTCTATTGTGTACAAAACACTAACCTGATGCTTGTTCTGACATCTTCCCTTAAAATTGCACCCAGAAACATCGTCGTAGTCAGCCTCACTCAGAGTGCATCATATTGATGTATCCTGATGTGATCAAGTACATGCTTCTCTCCCATGGTAGGAGTATGTTTTACTTTCTAAGAGACCTTGATGTTCTCGGAAAAGGCATTATATGTGTTTAGTGACAAGGCAGGAAATAGTATCTAATTGTTATCTGCCTAGGGGAACTGAGAAGAAGAAGAGTTGGTTTTTCTACCTCACCTTTCTCAATCTTGAAGAGTCTCGAAGCAGTTTACAATCACAATCCCTTCCTCTCCCAATCCCTTCCTCTCCCCACAACAGGCACCTTGTGAGGTAGGTGGGGCTGAGAGATTTCTGAGAGGACCATGACTGGCCCCAGGTCACCCAGCAGGCTTCATGTGGAGGAGTTGGGAAACAAACCCGGTTCACCAGATTAGAGTCCGCCGCTCTTAACCACTACACCATGCTGCCTCTCCCGGGATACTGTTGGGAGGCTTGGTGGGTTCAGGAAGGAGTTAGTTCCTCCCCAAGAATCCGTATTTTTTTTGCATACGGAAGCATGTCTCACATTTTTTGAACTGTAAATGTAGAGGCAGTGGCAGAAAGTGTGTCCTAATGGAATCAGTGTCTCAGCTTTGAAGTTGAACTGCACCTGGACTATTCATGATGGCATCTGTTTAGCTGTCTGTCTCAAGGCATATCTCACCAGCTATGCCAGCATCCAGTTAGTTTGTCATCCTGCTCGTTGACTGGAAGCATGATAGAGAGACACTATACAGCCAAATGGAAATTCTAGGGCTGTTGCATTAGGTAATGGTGTAATGTTTGTAATTGTACTTCACAAACCCTTGCTGTGTAATAACCAAACATTCAGCTGTCAAAACGTTAATAAGTGTGTGGGTGTTTTCTTCTTCACATCTAGCCTGGCTTGTTCATGTTACAAAAAATAGTCTTGTTTTTTATATGCCTTTAGGCTCCATGTACTGGCAGTATACGCTCATGTTTACGTGGCTAGGCAACGTAGTAGTTATGTCTTCTGAGGTAAAGGGGAGAATGTTTCTATGACCCGTGTCTACATTTGCTGTGTTAAGTCCATTATAATATACAAGACTGGATGATCCATTTTCAGGAAAGGACCATTGGGTAGATTACTAGCTACGTATCTTTCCTTGAATCAACAAAACACTTTGGGGGAAAAAGAACATTAGGACCATTATGTGGAGTATTGCTTGAGTGGAATGTCATGAATTCTGACGCTTGAGCCAGAAATATCATGGTCAGAGGCTGGAACCTTATCTATTAGCTGCTTGCTTGTTCGATCTTTAGCGCTTTCTTCAGGTGCAGAATCATATTGTCTCCTGCAGTCTGCAGACATATGGAATACTTTTGATTGGCTAGAACTAGTATGACTTTGTATGAGTAGTATGAGTGTGACTTTGTGCTTTTGTCTGGTCAGCTGTCCATTGAACACATTTTATTCCATCATTACTCCAAGGAGCTCAGGGTGGTATTCATGTACCTGACGTGGAAGCAGGCGGATTAGCAGTTATCCAGGACACACCACCAGAACTCCTTGCTTTGTAGAAAACAGTGTTGTTTAATTTACAGTGCACAGATACAAAAGACAAACCGTCACGTACACTTTCTCCACCAAACTTCCCAACACAGAGTTACAATTACATAGGCTTATATACATTTCAGCACCTGAAACCAATAAGGCCACCTGCAGACCTGGCCACAGTATTACATCATCCTTACTGCTTCAAACCGGTTAGTTGCAGTTCACCCTAGAACCTGCAAGGCTATTGCTGCCTCTTGCATCATCCTAGATGCCTCTGATCTGACAGCTACCTATCAGCTGTCTCTGTCAGATTATTATGGGCAACTTGTTACTCTGACAGTACCCCCACCTTTCTATTTGATCCTCACAATTACCCTGTGAGGTGGATTAGACTGATGGAAGAAATGACCCAAGATCACCCAATACGTTTCATGGCTGAGTATGGATTGTACTGGGGCTTTGCTAATCTTAGTTTGACCCTCCAACTGCTGAGCCACTCTAGCTTTGACAAGGGTATTTAAAGGCTCCAGTTTCTTTAGTTCTAATTAGTAGGATTCTAAACTATAAAGCTGTTTTGGTTATGGTCACAAACTTCAGAATTTCATTCGCGTCACCATAAATAATTCTATGTCCAATTTTGTATGTCCCAAAGATTATCCTTTCAAACCTCATCAATAAGATGAATTGTCATTTCTGCTACATTTTCCTCTTGTCCCGCAATGTTATACTCAGACTTAATGCTGTGGCTGTTAACATTTGTTAAAGAATAATGATATGCAAATACTAGTATGATTTACTGCTGTATATCTTGAGAGATCCAGCATTTACTACCCTGAAAGTATATGCAAAATAATGAAGAAATTGTACATATTAATTTCTTGGTCTGAGACTAGTAGCTTTGAAAGAATAAATCCCTTGCATTTTATTTGTTTATTTGCATTTTTAATTGTTTCCATTAGTAAGGTATTCATGCTGTTTTGTTTTATCTTTCAGATTGATGTGTTATTGCCATCTTAAATTTCTTAATGTGAATGTGACTTGCTCAAGGTCACCCAGCTGGCTTCATGCGAAGGAGTGGGGAAACAAATCCAGTTCACCAGATTAGCATCCGCCACGCGTGTGGAGGAGTGGGGAATCAAACCCGGTTCTCCAGATCGGACTCCACTGCTCCAAACCACCGCTCTTAACCACTACACCACGCTGGCTCCCTAGTAGGTACTCTCCTCTTCCTGAAAGTTTCACCATCACCTCTAGAAGATATAAGGGAATCTGTTTACACAGCCTGGAGGTATGGACGTTCTGTGACTGTTGCTCTCCAGAAGGCTTGCCAATTGCCCCTTTGTTCCTTTTACATGCAATCCTAGGCGGAGATGCTCTGGTCTGTGCCCATTTCTTTCAATAGGCTAAGAATGGAGTATCTCTTCATAGGACTGTGCCATCTGTCAGGTCCCCGCGTTTTGAATCTCGGATGTATTTCATATAATTAACTGCCATATAATTAATAAACTTGGCAAAAGTTTACCTAAGGTTGGCAGAAACTCTGCTGGTGTTTCTTGCTGAGTCATTTGCCCTGCCAAGCGCAACGGAACACTTTATATAACATCTTACTTTGAGCATCAGGGAGAGTGGCGCTGCACAAAGGACACTATCAGGCTTCATGTGGAGGAATGGGGAATCGGACCCGGTTCTCCAGATTAGTCCACTGCTCTTAACCACTATACCACGCTTAGTCCACACGTGTCTGTTTCTTGTAGTCTGCAGAATCTAACTCAATCTCTCTCTCTCTCTCTGTATAATTAATAAAAATTAACATTAGCAATAGAGTTAGAAGAGGAAGAAGAGTTGGTATTTATATGGAAACTTTCTCTACCACTTAAGGGAGATTCAAACCGGCTTACAATCACCTTCCCCTCCCCACAACAGACACCCTGTGAGGTAGGTGAGGCTGAGAGAGTGTGACTGTTGTGGGGGAGGGGAAGGGAAGGTGATTGTAAGCCGCTTTGATTCTTCCTTAAGTGGTAGAGAAAGTCAGCGTATAAAAACCAACTATTCTTCTTCTCCTCCTTCTCCTTCTCCTTCTCCTTCTCCTCCTCCTCTTCTTCTAAGGTGGGTTTGAATCTCCACCCTTTTCACAAGTATTCTTTATGAGGATGAAAAAATGATCCTTTTTGCCACATTAGCCATTTCTTATTGTGAGTATAGGGAGCAGTTTAAAATAAATGTAGAAAGCTAGTCTTAAATTGAAAAATCTTAATCATAGGACATGTGTTCCATACTATCGCTTATTGTCCCTCCCCCTTTCTATGACTTCAATGGTTTTTCCATCATTGTAAAAATTATGAGATATCTTAAGGATGGAAGTATTGTGTGTATGCCGTGCATATGTATTTAATACTTGCATGTTGCAGCTGCATTTTCAGAAGAAAAAAAAACATTTCATTGAATAAGGTCCAGGTAAGAAAGTCCGCAGGAAGGAAAACTGTCATCCAAGCAAGGTCAAAAGAGAGCTGGAGGTTTATTTGACTGGAATGTTAACTGCAGCTCCATGGTAACGTGTAGGTATCTTGCCAAATGCCCTTATTTGGATGTGGTACATATTTGAAAGATTCACTTACTTCAGGATGTGAAACAGCATTTTCCCCCAAGGATGTTTTTGAAGGCTATGGTTTGGTAAAACTATTCTTCTTTGCAGGAGTAGGAACTCTTTCTCAATCCCCCCAAGGAAAAAGAGCATTTCACAGCTCTGCTCTGGTTACATTAATCCTTTCCCTCCTGGAATAAGCTACCAGCTGTAGAAGTTGCCATGGTATGTAATAGGGAGATTACTAAAGGATGCCAAGAAAGAAAGTATTTTATCTTTTTGAGAATTGTAAGCTCCCTTTGATGTGCAAAGCCATCTACTTGCATTGAGGTATGCAATATAGAAGCTGCCTATACTCTGAGAATTTAGAAGGCAAATAAGCTTCGTAATGACAGATGCAGCCGTAGAGGTTAATTTATATTGTGAAATTATCTGGCAATATTAGAGGTCAGTTGGTTGCCCAATTAGGTGACCCTTAGAACAGTAGGGTTGCCAACCTCCAGGTAATGATGCAAATAAAACAGTAGCAGGCAAAATTGAATGAGACAATAGGCAATGGATAGCAGGCAGCAAAACAGCCAAGGCTGTAACTATATTACAAAGAAATAAATGTACAAATGAAGCTAAGCAACAAGGGTTACAAAGCAAGGAAATAACGTCAAGAAAAAAACCTCCCGCATGTGGGGAAGAGGGACCTGGCAACCCTATAGAACAGTGTTCTTTGACTGGAAAAAAGGTATCCTTTCTGAAGTGCTGCAGTGGTGTTTAGCACTGCTGGGTGGCAACCAACTAGAATGGCAGTAGAAGGTGGCGAGGGGCGGGAGAGAAGGCTCAATGCTATATAATTATGAAGGATGAATGGGCAACAGAGAAGGGATGCCAGCAGTGACAACCAGGTAAAGAACCCCATAGGTCACAGCCTGGTATGGGGTAAACGTCAGCTCATGGTCTTTGTTGTCCTCGGGACACAGAAGCTAGAACTACTTAAGCATCAGGGAAGAAAGGGTGGAACATTTAGCTGGGACTTGCTTACTGGGTAGCTGAACCAGCTATCAGTCCCAACATGATTTCAAAAAGGACAAACGAAGAGGAGATGCCACATCCAGAAATGGTAAGTAAGGAGGAGGGAGATGCCAGGCCTGAAATTTTGGGGAAGGGGTGTTTGATGCTGTACCCATTTCCCAAGGGTAACAAATGGCTTTCAAAGAGGAATCTAAATAGCAGATGTTTTAAAATACACTAATTATTTGGATAAGTAAAAAGCGTGTCGTATACAGATAAGGATGTTGGGAGTTCAGCTTCTTATAAAAAGGGAGATCTAGAGAATATTCCATATGAGAGAAAAGTGTCTTAGGGTCTCATGTATTTGATGCCTCATACAATAGAAACTACAGGAGAGAAACAAAATGTACTTTTTACCCCTTTTAAATATTAGAATTGTACATCAATTTTAAACCTCTGGTAGACTCCTACCTCAGTTATGTCTAGATAGTTCTAGAACTATTCTAGTTTCTGCTGTCCTGACTGTGGAACCATACACTGCTTTTCTGTTAATCCTGGACGTCGTTTTAATTTTAATGCTTCAGCATGTAAATTGCACATTTATTAGTTTGTTTAAAAGATTATATGCACCCCTTGGCCATCAGGCTCCCAAGGTGGTGAACAAGTATTTTAACAAATCAACAAAATACACTTTACAACATAAACCTCAGTAAAAAGCATGGGAATTAAAGTAGGGTTATAGGATCCATTAGATGTTAGGAGACAGAAAGCAAAAAAGAAACAGCCAGAATGGAATGGTCACAAACAAAATCACTTATATACATACACATGAATCAGACCATTGGTACATCAAGGTCTGTATGGTCTACTTAGACTGGCAGCAGCTCTGTGGGAGTCTAAGGCTGAGGTCTTTTGCATCCCCTGATCCTTTTATCTGGAGATGTCAAGGTTTGAACCTGAAGCATTCTACATGCCGAGCAGATACTCCCAGCCCCCCTCCCAAACGGTTGGGTTAATAATGGTGATTTTAGTTGGTGCTTACAAGTAAAAATATTAGGTTCTGGGACTAACACCGCATTCCTGAGCCTGAAGGGCAAAAGCCCTTAGTAGGCCAGGAAGGCGCTGCTCTGGCGTTCGGGCCCCCTGCGCTGGCATCCGGGCAACTTACGCTGGTGTTAGTGGCCCCAACGCTGGCAGAAAGGCCCGGACACTAGGCTCCAGGCGCTACCATGACAACACTGTCCCATGCTGGCATCCCAGGAGGTGTCCCGGAAGGCGTTCCCGAGGCAGGCTGGAGGGGAGGAGCTGCTATTAGGCAGCTTCTTGTCCCCTTTTGCCCCGTGAATGCCGGTGTGGACAAGAGCAAGGCTTTTTTGCAGGCACAACCTCGCTTTTCTCTATGGAGTGAAAAAGCCCTGTTTCACCCAAAAAAAGCCTCTAAAAGGTTTTTTTGTTTTTCAGTGTGCAGGGAACGGCTTGAGGAGGTGGCGCGGCAGTGCCTCCTCCCATGCACACCGAATCTCAGGAATGTGCTGTAAGAGGTGGAAATTCCATAGGCGAGGAGCCACTACAGAAAACGCCCTCTTTCTAACGGCTGTCCACTAGTCCTCTGAAGATGGGGGCACGCACTAGCTCTGTGTAAATGACTTGTCTTGCACGTTGACTCATCGTGTGGAGGGGAGTCAACGGGCGTGGACACACTGCCCTCCTCCCCCGTACAATTGCCAGTTTGCCCGCACAGTGTGAATGTGTGGAGGAAGTGCCAACATAGGTGCCTCTCCCCTAGATCACAGAGGTGGAGAGGCCAGGAAAGAGCTGTCCAGTGCCCTTAGAAGCCGAGGTGGAGGGAATGAGATCAGCCAGGGACCAACCAGCCCCACTTGTCACTGACGGGACTGATCCCGAAGGGCAGAATAAACAGGGCCCAGCTCTGGTTGGTTTGTGCAGCTAAGAGAACACAGTGCTAGTGTGCCTTCTGTTGACTGTCTGTTGGCTTCTGCCGGGAAGGGTGACACAGATAGGATCAGTCTAGCCAGCTAAGGTGCATCCTTTCAAATGACCTGCAGTTCAGAACTAACTCCCCCCCGCGCGTACGCCAGGAAGGAAGAGACAGACGTTCAGGCATGCAGTATTTTGAGACGAAGATCTTTGTTCTGGAGGCAGCGGGTGTAGCTGTTACTCTCTTCCGGAGTAATAAGAAGAGAAACAGCCCTATGTGTTGCTCCCAGAAAGACAGGTCTGTCTCATCTGAAAAAGATAGCCACCTCAGGCGAGTGGTTATTTTTCAGGCAGATCCTTGCAGCATGTGTTAGCACAAGGGCAACGGTAGCGGGTCATTATATAGATAGCGTGATACTTAATATTTGCTAGGGGAATAATTAGCAAGCTCTTAGTGGAATTACTGTAGTTTAAAAATGTATTTATTTAAACCGTTTACACCTCATACTGTCAGCGCCATGGTTTCTGAGGTAGTTGGTAATTCCTACTATAATAGAGAAGTTATGTTTAAGAGTGCTTTCAAAAAGCTTTGAAAAATATCCCATAGGTACAAGACATTTGACAGAATTGATATCGGCTACTGTGTCAGTGAAGAATGGGGGGATTACGATGCTGCTGTGTGCATGCCAAGTCTGCAATAATTTCAAACCCATTTTAAATATCTGTAAGGAAAACTTTGATTTTAATTTCTCTTCTGCCAGTATTATTTTCTCATTTAAAAAATGATTTAGCTAGTTCCTGACTCTCAGCATTTAATAGGGATCTGAACTGGAAATTGCACTGTTTAAAATCTTTCGAGCGTAGGCCGCAAAATGTTCACACTTAATTTAAAAGTAAAATCTAGCAAGACTTTAAGGGTGTTCCCCACCATGAAGTAAAATTATGATGTAATCTGATTAAAGAGATGTTAGTTGGACAGTCATATGAATTTTTATGATTTCTGCATAAATTTGCATGTAAATAAATTTGTGCTTTTAATTTAAATAATTTTTGTATGATTACACATTACAGCAGGCATTATCTAAGGCATCTCTTCTGAGACATTCCCTTGAGTGTGAAACTGAATAGGGGATAGCTTTTCTGAGATGGTGCCTATAAGTATTAAAATGATAACCTCCTATTAAAATAATAACCTTCTTAAAACAAGTTTGATGCCAGATTAATTGGGACTAACTTCTTTAGCCAATCTTTTTTTTTAAATCAACGAAACATTTCTGTGATCAAAATGTAATACCACTGCAAAAAGACAATTTTGCCCTGTATTTTCCCCAACTGTTCCATGTTACTGAACTCAGCCTTAGTAATTTTTTTCCTGTTGTAGCTTTTATGGATTCATACATCATTTGTATTGGAGAGCTAGCGTATATAAGGAAATCTAAACATAACTTTGTTTACCAGGCTGGTCATCTTAAATAAACAAATGCATTCAGGATGTCTAGTGTTAACCTGTACATGGAAAAAATGTTTCAACAAGATCAATAGCAGATAAGACTGGTTCAGATGTTTATCATTTGCTCTACGAAAACATATTTCTGAGTCCTCAGTTCCATGGAGGGAGTCTTGTAGGAGTTGGTACATCCTTGGCTACAGCTGCCATTTCTGGTGGTTCGCGTGGTCATTGGCGATGAAGTATGCTGCACAGTCACATATTGTTGGGAAGTGGTAATTGCAAGGCCTGATGTAAAATTCTTCCTTGCATCTATGGGTGAAAACATAGTCGCTTTATCCTCCTTTAATCCCTGTTTCAGCCAGGATTCAGCCAGGATCGATCATGCGTTTTGCCTAATGTGCGTTCGATCCTGGCTAAAACAGGGATTAAAGGAGGATAAAGCGACCATGTGTTTTTGCCCTATGTCTTTGGGACTCTTGGGGTATACAACACCCAGAAAAGGCAGTTCTTTGAACTGGCATGTTCTTTCATCCTCCCTTCTACACCCCAATACCAAGCAAATCACACTTAGGACTGGACTATAAATCTAAAGTTATGGTATATCTGTTCTGGACCTGTTTCAGTCAGGCTTGAGGTGTGGATGTGAACTCAGATAAGAGCTCTGGTGGATGATCCCTGTTTGCAAATGGAGAAGGGCAGTGGGCCTCTGTTAATCTTGTTAGAACTGTCAGCTGGCTGAACTACATTGATCCTTGCCACTGTAACCTTCAGATTAGACTACTGTAACATGCTCTATATGGGCCTGCCCTTGAAGGTGACCTAGAACCTTTGGTTGGGACAAAATGCAGTGGCCAGGCTTTTGTCTCGTAACCTGTTCTTCCCCATCGCATATTACCTATTTGCTTCGTAGCTCAGTTCAGGGTGCCGATCACAACCTGCAAATAGACCAGATCTCCCCGTATATTTCTGTTTGTCAACTGAATTCCTCAAATGAGCTCCTTTGCTGTATCTTTTCCTCAGATTTGTTCCTTGTTGACTCAGGCAAGAGCATTTTCAGTGGCAGGACCAACAGTTGAATTGGTCTGCCTGAAAAGGTGTGTGGAGGCGCCTTCACATTTTTTCCCATAGGTTATGTAAAGGTAACTGTGATGTTATCACTTTGCAAAGATTGTGTGTGTTTTATTTCTCGGTTTTAATGTGGAGTTTGATGCATATGTTGCTGTGATTTAAAATGCAGCGTTGACTGGATGGTTGAGAGAGGGAGAGTCAGTTAGTGAAGTGTATGAAGGGGCTGAGTGAGGTGCTGTAGGGTGCTGTGGGAGAAATCAGTGTTCTGTGTGGAAGTTATTGGCCTGAGTGGCAAATAATTACGCTTATGTACCTACCTGAAACCATTAAGATTATTAACCGTACAGAAACTGTTACACGGTTATACAAAAACTACTTATGTTTAAGAGAAACGGCTTTATTTAAAGTAAAGGATCCCCTTTTACCTCAGAGCTGTGGCTCAGTGGTAGAGCATCTGTTTGGGATGCAGAAGGTCCCAGGTTCAATCCCCCGCATCTCCAGTTAAAGCAGTGGTTCCCAACCTTTTTTTGACCAGGGACCACTAGGCCTTTTTTGTTCGGTGCAGGGACCCCAAGGTTCAAAATAAAAATTCCGAGAATTTGAAAATAATCTTTAATCATAACTGTTAGTTAAACATTAAACTTAGAATAATATTTGAATATATATATTTTATAATAGAGAACTTTTAATTTAAAATATTAATGTATTATGGGTTTATAACTTTGTTCCGTGGACCTTAATTTAGTTCTCGCGGACCCCTGGGGGTCCACGGATCCCTGGTTGGGAACCAGTGAGTTAAAGGGACCAGGCAAGTAGGCAATGTGAAAGACCTCGGCCTGAGACCCTAGAGGGCCGCTGCCGGTCTGAGTAGACAATAGTGACTTTGATGGACCCAGGGTCTGATACAGTAGAAGGCAACTTCATGTGTTCATGTGCTGACTGTTTTGTCTACCATATACAACTAAGCCATCCTGTTCGTTAGGTCCAATTAAGAATTCTAAGGTGAGAGCCTTTGATGGCAGTGAAAATAAGGAAGGCAAGGAGGCAGCATAACATACATTGCCTGAGAACACTACAGAGAGGTGCCTTTACAGAGGTTACACATAAAGGGGTCTCAGAGAGAGAGAGAGAGAGTGAAAACCTTGTAGTAATTTTCAGAGAGCTGCCTTTGAAAGCTAAGGAAGTGGTAGATCTCCCTAATTAAAGGGCTACAGAAGATTGTTGCGTACTGAAAGCTTCTCATATTTATTTATGTATTAGATTTTGTTTTTTCTTACAGCTTGGTGTTGTTTTGTAACCTTCAGTCACCAGAGAGAGGTGGAATATAGACAAGTTTAAATATCTGGAAGTTCCCCATTGTGGCATTTGAGTCCTAAACAACTTCAAGAGATAGCTTAAACAGAGAGATACTGGATTGCATAAGAACACCCTGTGAATGTTGTGGCTAAGAAGGAATTTTAACCTGTTTTTTGCCCCTCCGTTGAGTGCAATGCTGTCTTCTAACCCCCTAACAAAATGTGTTTACTTTAGTTGGCTAGTAAGGAGAAAAAAATAGTGTTAGTGACATATCTACTAATTAGGCTTGAAATTCATTTTGCTTTGAAGAATTCTCTACACTCGAGTGAAAGATGGAACTTTGTGGAAAAGCCCAGACTTTGATTTTTTTTAATGTTACCTTCTTTTTAAGTTCATTGACACATGTCCTGCAATTTTACCAGAACTTTGGCATCTAATTTACATATTTTGTTAATTTGGTCTGCAACATCAAAAGTAATGCCATCAAACCTTATTTTGTCACATGACTGTGGAATGACTGTCTAAATGTGTGAGCTGGAAGCATCATTAATATTTTAATACTTTGAGAAGGAGTATGTTTTAACATAACAGCAATGTTTGTGCTTGATTTTAGTTGTGAAAAGGTTTGGCAGTAGGCTCTGGCACTGAAAAAGTGCAAAAAAAGGTTGATGGAAATGGAAATGGGTATTTCTGTTTGTAAAAACAATATATATATATATTGCCTTTGAAAGCTAAGGAAGTGGTAGATCTCCCTAATTAAAGGGCTACAGAAGATTGTTGTCTACTGAAAGCTTCTCATATTTATTTATGTATTGGATTTTATTTTTTCTTACAGCTTGGTGTTGTTTTGTAACCTTCAGTCACCAGAGAGAGGTGGAATATATACAAGTTTAAATATCTGGAAGTTCCCCATTGTAACATTTGAGTCACATATATATATATATTGAGTCACATTGAGTCTCATATATATATATATATATGCTTTGTATGAATGCTATTAGTTTATTAAAGTTTGTGTTACCGTATATGCTTTGTATGAATGCTATTAGCAATTAGTTATATCATATATATGCTTTGTATGAATGCTATTAGTTTATTAAAGTTTGTGTTCTGTTGCTTTCCCCCCCCCCCTCAACCTTTTCTTGGCTTTTTCAATTTTAGAGGGTTGTAGTGCCCCCCCCCCCATTTCCTTTCTCAACAGAAATGCCACCATAGATTTTGATGAGGAACTTGCCTATGTGACACCTTCAAGGATTGGCAAGAGTCTAGTGTAATACTTGTCATCAGTTGATTGTAGCTGATGAAAGCACAGGCGCTCATCTCTAGAGCTTTAAGGCTCTTGATTGTCAGAAAATGTATAGTTGGCATTTAAGAAAAGAAAAGACTTCTTAAACAAATACCACAGTTTCTTCTCATTCTAATGGAGAAATTAGTGAGGGAAGGTTACATTTCTCAGTTTGGTTTAGAATTTTTCACAATCATTTATTATCCCTGTTCTGGGTGAATTTAAAAAGGATTACAACAACAAAGAGTGGAGTTTGTTTTAAATAATATTTTTTTTAAAAAACCTCTCCGACATTTTAGTGCCACAGCAAATGGCCCAGGCTCATTATTTTCCCAGATCTCTCTTCATTCCCTCCCATCCTGATGTGTATTCTGATTTTCTCTGTTCACTTTTACTATCACTCTCGTATTACCACTACCTCTTCATGCATCTATTCCCTGTTCTTTGCCCTTGAGTGGTATTCATCCACTGTCACTCTGCTGAGTTCAAGATTCTGCTGGCAAGGAGGGAAAGTATTAAGACTGGGAGCTCAGAAATGCTGCAGCAGCACTTCAAGATTAAGATTTTAATAAATTTCACCTTGCTGTTTGGAGATCTTCCTCCTTTCTGACACATGGTATTTATGAATCAGCTGTTCAGCCACTGACCTTGTCTGCGTACCACTTTTTGATTGCTGTGCAATTTCTTATTTGGTTTAAAGTCTCATTGATGTACTCAGGATAAACGCCTACTCTTATAAGGTGGACATGTATTTACCTTTGAACTCCAGAGTTAAACATTTGTTTCTTTAATAGCTTTTTAAAAGCTATGTCCTTAGAGGCATACAGATACTGTAAGACCCATTTAAGTCATTTGTGTGTTTCTGAATAGGTCTTTAGTAAAACCTCTATAACATTATCAGCTTAATGAAATGTGGCTGTATTGGTCTATTGCAACAAAAATAAAAAGTATCAAAGTATCATGACATGTGAAAGACTAACAGATTTTTGTGACATAAGCTTTCACAGAGTAAAAACAGGAGTCCCCAGCCTTTATCAGCCTGTGGGCACTTTGGAAGTCTGACACGGGGTGAGGCGCACAACCACAAAATTGCTGCCACAGGAGGAGGAGCCACACGCACAAGTGCAAGGGAAAAGAGGAGTAATTAAAAAATACTCTGGGTTAGAAAAATAAAAGAGAATAAAACCAACACTGGTGTCAGCTGCCATTGAAACAATGTAATGTTACATTGCACAGCCAATCAGCTCTCTCTCCAGTGGCTGATCAGAAACCCTACTGGGCAAGAGCCTCAACCGGCTCCACCCACTTTCTGAAAATATTTGGTGGGTGTCAGGAAAGGTGTCGGCAGGCGCTAAGTTGAGGACTCCTGGAATAGTTCCTACTTCGTCAGGTGGAAAAATAGTATGTTTTGTTGGGGTAGGGGAGAAAGAAATGTTAAAATTAGGATCAATTAATGTACAAGGTGTGACATCTCGGTGCAAAGCCCAAATGTTTGTAAGATAAGCAGAGTCACCATTCACAGCATCACTATTAAGATAAAAGTTGACATCTGTAGTATATGAGGAGCCCATAATCATGGCTGAATCTTAATTGGAGAGTGTTGCATATTCTGGTAATTCTAATTCAGCATTTTCATACCAGACCCTCGCTTTTTTATTCTTTTGTTGAACAGTTGTATTTTCCCCCTCTCCCAGTTAGTGACCGAGTATTCTGACAGACTGAAATATTCCCCTGGTTTCTGAATGTTGGTTATTACTGCTGCTTTAAATAGCCAATGTGGCCATCTTGTATGCATTTGCATAGAGTTATCACAATTTGTACCTCTTGCATTTTGTTGTCTTTTTATGGCACTGTTTACATTTTCTTTTCTTTATGACAATGTATAAAACTGCTATTTGAGGACATGTCATAGATCTGATGAAGTGGGCTCCATGGCAAAACATCTAAATTCTCACTCTGAGGAGGAGGGCATCTTCTAAAGGAAGTTTATCACTTGTATATAAACTGTTTAAATAACTTTTTTTAATGAAAAGTGTAATGTTTAGTAAAGTTATAAGGTACAAGTAAAGTGATTTTTACAAGATTGAAACAAAGTTGTAGCCTTCTGGACAGACTCTCGAGTAGGGAAGATGTTTCAGTTGCTGTCACCTTGGGAGTGGTGCTGTATAAGGATTTCAGAGACCCTCATATTTATATAGGACAGAGGTATGCAAATTCATTATATCTGATTGTTCAGTTTATTATTGGTCAGTTAGTGGCAGTCTATCCATACCCATTGGTACTTGGCTAAGAATTCATGAGCTGAGTGCTAAGACAACCAATCAATGGTTGCCTGAGGGAGCCTGGCTAGACAAATCCTGGTTACAGAGGGTTGGTGGCAGCTGTAAATGATTGTAGAAAAATAAGTTGAAGAAGGCCTAGCAGCTATTTGACAAAAGAGGCCTGTGGTCTGATGTGGGCACTGAGAGATAGGGTTGCCAACCTTCAGGTGGTACAGGTACACAATGCATACAACCAAAAACACAACAAACCTATACCACCAACAACCTATAATGCCAACAATTCTAATATGATAATAATAATACTAATACTCTTCCCATAGAGTTTGTGTCAAGAAGTTCTTTAGACACTATATAGCTGTTCCAAACAAGCTGTATCTTTTGTGACACGCTGGAAAAAACGTCAGCACGCAGTCACTATGCCATGAAAGAGTAGTAGACTCTAGCTTGCGAGGCAAATGTCTTGCTTTATAATCTGGATTATGGGTCAACGGTTGAATGCCGTAGGTTGTAGATAATGTAGGGACGTGTATTCCTTGGTATTTTTTATCACGGTTCACCATAAGGCTTCTTCCGCCTATAACAATTCTAAAAGACCACAGAGGGTTCTTCCAACAGGTTTTCCATAAATGAGTGGGTTCTGACCCAGGAAAAATCACTAGCATCAGTGCCATTGTCTTCAGAACAGCCAAGGAAAAGCCTGATCACAAAAAAAGCAAGGCAAAAAAACCCACCCAAGCTTCCAGGGTATAATTATAAGTGATAGCAGTGGTAATATAAGGTTTAATAATAAAGTTTGTTATATAAAATAAAGCAGGTAAGTCAAACTAACAGTGACTTGGGTGTTTCAGTTTGGAAGTGAGTGGTGAGATTGAAATACCTGTCTTCACTTTCTCTAAAAACAAAAAAGCTTAACAAGGCAAGCAGGGCTTTATAGGTGCTAGTTTAGGATGGAGGCTACAGTAAAGGAAATTAGTTCCTTTAATTTAATTGGTGAAGAGAACCAGCGCAAGGATTTACCATCTCCCTTAATTGCAGTGATGTTAAGTAAATCAACAAGAAGTTGCCCCTGTATTACGAATGACTGGTTAAAAAATAATCCATGCTATCCTTTTCGTCATTAATTCCTGAATTTTTTTTTAATAATCTGGTTCTTGATATTCCTTCTCATAATGTCTGTCTCTATCCTATGTCTATCAAAGACCAAGCTTCCAGGGTATAATTGTAAGTGATAGCAGTAGTAATAATATATACCAAACTTTAGTCGGGACCACACAACGCAGCATACAAACAAGGATAAAAGAAGGTGAAAGATACTGCAGACTTGGCCAACCTGAGAAATCAGCAGTGGCTGAACATGGACTGACCCAAACAGGACACAGGGTCTTATTCCAAGACACTAAAAGACTGGACAATTCTACCAACTATTTTGTCAGATTGCACAGAGAAGCCATTGAAATTCATAAACATCAGCACAACTTTAACAGAAAAGAAGAGAGTTTAAGAATGAATAAGGCTTGGCTTCCTGTCCTGAAAACCTCCAGACTAACAAAGACTACAGTCCACAATAGCCATGCGGATTAGCTTTGGATTCCACATGTTAACAGGCCACTTTGGCAATTGGACTCTATGGCAATGAAGTCTCTCCCCTCCCCAAACCCCACCCTCCTCAGGCTCCACTCCAAAAACCTCCCATCGGTGGCAAAGAGGGACCTGGCAACCCTAGCTATAAGGCTCCTTTTTCTGTTTTATAGCTAAACTGTACTTTAATGGTGTCCTAAGATGATGTTGGTGCCCAGAGGCTGCCAGGCTACCCTGTACCACTGGGACAACCCATGCCTCTGACCTCCCTGTCGCTACTACTCACCTAGGTCTTGGGGAAGGAGCCAAGCCCTGCCATGGCTTGGAAGGCTCCTGGGCAGCCAGGAGCCAGCCGGTAGCAGTTCCAAACTCCAGGTACTAGCTGGAGAGCTCCCGCTATTACAACTGATCTCCAGCCAATAGAGATCAGTTCACCTGGAGAAAATGGCCGCTTTGGCAATTGAACTCTATGGCATTGAAGTCCCTTTCCAAACCCTGCCCTCCTCAAGCTTCACCCAAAAAAACTCCCACCAGTGGCGAAGAGGGATCTGGCAACTCTAGGCAAGCGCCGGGACGACGCAGCCACACGGCTGCAGCTGGAAAGAGGGAGGTGGTACCAAAGAAGACAGACTTGGACTATTTAAACCATGGAAGTGCTGGGCGAGACTCTCTGCTGTGGAGTGTTCCCAAAGAGAGGGAGAACAGCCAGCCAGCATGTCCTCCCAGGGAAGGCAGAGGACGAGATTGCAAACCCCTATCCTCCCATTCTGAGGCCTTCAAGGGCAGGCAGGACTCTTGCCAGCCATGAGTAGGTGGGAGAGGGTGGAGCTGCACATGCTAGATCGGGACCAAGCCATGAGGCTCAGCATGTCCCCAGTTCTTCCCCCTGCTGGCATGTATTTCAAGACAAGGTTCTGTGGAAAATTTAAAAAGGCACACTGTGTTCGTCTTTGTACATGGACTGCTTGCGTCTCATCGAGAAGTGTGCTCAACAAGGATGTTCTCCTATTGGCATGCTGACATGGATCTATGGTGAATGCATGGTCAAGGACCTTTAAGTAGATTGCCTGTTGTTCAGTTCCAAACTTCTTAGGACTCATCCACGACCTATTGACGAGTATGTGGAATCTTACATTAATTTTAATGACTCTGGATGGAACCTTCTTGAAACTTGATTGATATTTTCTAGCACTTGAGTTGCCTGCATGGGAGATGCAAAACTCGGATGAGAGGAACTAAAGAGCCAGACTTGAAGTAGCTTTTGAAATCTTTTGGCTTTTCTTTTTACTGTGTTCTGTATTAACGTGCATTTTTTTTAAAGTGTTTTTACCTTTTGCAAAAAGATGGATTTGTGGCATGGAATTCCACACAGATCTGTTCAGTTTTCCCACAGCTACAAACAGGTGGTTGCCCAAATCTTGCTCAGTTTATAATGGACATTTTGGAAACCTTGATTATAATATAGATTAATGCCTTCTGTACCCAATCTTCCTTTCCCACAGTTGTGCATTTCAACTTTCCATTCCCTTCCTGTTGTTTTTAAGCTCTGAAAGAAATTCAAGTTCTCATAGATTGCTTGAAGTGGACAGGGTCCAAGGGAAAGAGCGTCCTTTTCTTGTTATTACTCTGAAGCATTCCTTAGTTAAGAACTCATAAATGGTGTTAAGATGATGGGGCAAAGGCAGTGCCCATGGCCTGAAGAAGACCTTACAACCATCTCTCTCCCCCTCCTCTCTTTTTGATGCTAAACATTTCCTTGGCGCTGATTTCCATGGGGTGAGAGTGGGGCGCTCTAAGGCCTGACCTGCTCATACTATTCTCATGGAGTAAGTGACTAAATGTAGGAGGGAATATAATCTGGCTGTATTCCCAGTCATTATCTGGCTGTGCGGTTGAATTGGTCTGCTAAAGCCATCACATTCTCATGCAGTTTGGGTTAAGGGGAAAGAGAACGTCACTGAACTTTGACCCAGTAGTTAGATCAGAGTGAGAACCTGAAGTATTTTTAGAGTTTCCCTATTTGGCTTTTCATCACATTTTTGTATTTAAACCTGATCATGGATTTTTCTTTCTTTCAGATCACTTCAGTGTGGCAGTTGAGCACAAACAGCTTTAATTATAAGGGTGTTTCCCACTGTAAAGATGCTGCATCATTAAATAGTTTTCCATTCCTGAGCCCCTCTTTCTTTCTTAATATCCTGGGTCTCTAACTGGTAATCCATGGACTTCTTCTGTAGTGTCTGTGTTTTCAACAAAATGACATTCAGCTTCTTGGATCATAGGGTGGTACTTGTCATCCTTCCCCCCCCCCCAGTTGATAATGTGAATTAACGAAAAGTAAAAATACATTTCCTAATCTTGTTTTCTCATGAAAAGGAATAAGAAGGGAGTCAGTCATTATAGGGTAGAGAAGTTTAAAAGAGGGAGGATGATAATGTTGGAGAACTCTATCCCAAATAAACTAGATCTTGTCCTTCTGATATACCACAGTCCCAATTTGGGGATCTCCAGTTCCTTCAGTGTATACCCTGAGTGCTCTGTTAATGGCGGGTACAGCTTCTAAACTTCAATGCATGCATGCACCTACGTACATGCACACTGAGGAAATGCATACTGTGCTTGCCCCATTACTGCAGGTAGGGTTGCCAACCTCCAGGTACTAGCTAGAGATCTCTGGCTATTACAACTGATCTCCAGCCGATAGAGATCAGTCCTCCTGGAGAAAATGGCCACTTTGGCAATTGGACTCTATGGCACTGAAGTCCCTCTCCTCCCCAAACCCCGCCCCTCCTGAGGCTCCACCCCAAAAACCTCCCACCAGTGGCAAAGAGGGATCTGGCAACCTTAACTGCAGTATATTGTGAGGTTTGTGTGAATGTTAATATTGTGTGCACCCTGAACCCCTTTGCTTGCACAAACTGTCTATATATAATAATTTTCAGAAGTAAGAAAGTGCCTCCAGATGTTAACAGCAGCTGTTCTTTACTAGTTAATTTCATTGAGGACCTGTGAGGGGAAAAGAGGAATGTAACAACCATTTGTGATCAGGTGAGAGTGTTGGAGTGATCCCAGTCATCACAAATCATGCCACAATTTGTGACATAACACGAAATGTTGGTGCTAGGACTCACTCTCCCACTCATGCATGGAGTTGAAATTGAAGACTTCCTGGGTTAGGTTGTGGTTGTGATTTATCCACAGTTTGTCCACAAATTGTCATGATTCTCGAATTCTGGCAGTTCAATAAGTTGCAGGTTGTTTTTTCCTTATAACTCTGGGTTATAAACCTTTAACACCAGCATCCTAGCTTCTGGGAAAGCAACGATTGCCAATTTGATGTAGTGGCCAAATTTTGATGGCCCGTTGAATTATGGGTAGATTGAATACTTCCTAAACCAGGATGTCTTGAATCTCGACTCTGTGTCTAGACAAGTAGGAGGAGGGAGGTGGTGAGCTTGAAGATTTCAGTCTCCTTCAGGTGGTTTAGTCAACTCTGAATGTCACTCTAGTCTGTGCTTAGCTTAAGTGCCTGCAAGGAAACTGTCAAAACATACTGTAAAAATATTTCCCTGCACGGTGGCCTTTTTCGTTCTCTTTACAAAATGTGATGTCTCCTTTTTGCAGTGTTTGAATACATTGCCTAAGCGATTTGAATCCTGGGACTGAAGTAGTGCCTTTTTGGAGTAATGTAATCACTCACTTTTATGTTGATTTTACATTCATTTGGTACATTTTTATCCCACTCTTCCTGCAGGGGGTTCAGGAAACATACGGTACATGGATCCTTTCCCTCCTTTTATCCTCACAACAACCTTGTGAGGTAGGGGAGGCTGAGAGAGAGTGACTGGCCCAAGGTCACCCAATGAGCTTTAAGGCAGCATGGAGATTCGGAGCTGGGTCACCAAGATTCTACCCTTCCATTCTAACCACTACACTATTATAGTTGTTATCTGAAAGGCGTTTAAGAATTTATCCTGGGCCAAAAGTAGACTTATGTTTTCTGTTTTCAATAGCCTTTTTTTGCACTGTCACCTGCCTTTTAAGGGTGGGGAATGTGCTATTGAGTGAATGTTTTGATAGCTTCCCTTCCCTTGATTGCTGGCTTGGGTATCAGATAGCCTTTACCTCCAGGTTAGAATTTTGGCACATGGGCTTTTCATGCAAGGATGTATGCAAGAAGCTGCCTTTGCTTTCATGTTCTCTTCTGTACAGCTTTTAGAGGTGCAGGAGTCCCAAAAGAGGTGAATTAGCAGGGAGACATTTCCCCTTTCCTGCTCTGCCCCTTCTGCTAGCATTTTGGCCTATCCATGGGCTTGGGTTCACATAAGAATCTAGCTCAGTGATCAGAGTGACAACCATGAATGGTATTCTTCATCCCAAGCAAAGCACTGTGAACACAAACCCATGTATAGGCCAAATGCTAGCAGAAGGGGCAGAACAGGAAAGGGGAAATGTTTCCCTACTAATCCACTTCCTTCAGCCTCAGCCTTCTCTGTTTACTCTCCTGAGTTCCCAAGTGTAGTTGAGCAGCACAAGGCCGACCAGATGAGTCAGTTATGTTGAGTGTTGAGTAGTAAGTGAGGATAAAACATTTCCCTAAGCTGTCTGCTCCTTTCCCCAGCCATTTCTGGATGTTCAACATCCAGATGCTGGACAGATTTCTTCAATCTCCATATCATCCACATGAAAACGACCACTCAAACCCTTACTTTAAAGATTTTAAAGAGGTTTACAGAATGGTTCCCAGTCATCTGAATCCTTCCTGAGGTACAGCAGGGCAGAGTGTGGGAGAGTCATAACAGAAAAGGAAAATGGGCTAAACTGATGAAATCTTACTGGATGCTTTAACTGCTGCTGTTTCTTGCCGTAGTCCATTCCTTTGGGGAGTGAATCAGTTGGCTTTCCCTGTGTATCAGGCGCTTTGTGACTGAGTTATGTAATGTGTTGTTTTTGGAAGCTCCCTTGTCTACTTGCTGCCATGTTAGCCATGTGCAAAATGCTAGTGAAACAGAAAATGCAATTTTTGGAAATAGCAGCAAGAGACAGACAACCGTCTCTGCTATTTTAAGATTAATATTTTAAAACAATTTTTGCCTGGATGCTGAGAGAGGTTCTTTTTCACAATTGTGTTCACAGTGGTATGTGTCCTATGACTCAGATTTACTTTAACCTTCCAAGTGAGGCTCCACCCCCCCTCTTTCCAAGGTACGGGTTGCTCTGCAATGGCTTGTTACCCAGCAGGTAGACCGATCTGAAGGTCCTGACCCATGAGTTGAAGATCACTGGAGTAAGGAAGTGTGTAGAGCCTTTGGGTAGCTTTGCTGTAGTCTTATAGCAAAAGTCCAAGGAGTGTGCATGATACTGCAGCCGTATTCACTGACCCATGGTGGAACTCCAACTCAGTTACTAGAGTTGCTTCATTTTTCTGGCAAAAATTTCAGCAGATTTGATCTTTTCTAGCATGGCATTGCAGACTAAGGAAGGAAAGTCTCCATGCCAAAGATGTCTGTCTATCACTAAACTGTTAATGGCACAGGCTCCTCCTTTTGAGACTTCATCAGGCACAGCCCACAGCTTTATCATAGAATCATAGAGTTGGAAGGGACCACCAGGGTCATCTAGTCCAACTCCCTGCACAATGCAGGAAATTCACAACTAAGCACCTCACCCTCAGTGACCCCTTCTCCATGCCCAGAAGATGGCCAAGATGCCCCTCCCTCTCGGGACCCTCCTAAGGCTTTAGTTAGCCATTTGAAGCTCTCATAAACAAAAATGAAAACAGTGATTTCCCTGGATGCTAAATTCTATTCTGAAACAAATGTGTGAAAGGTACACAGTCCTGAATATACTGACAACTCCTACTGGTCAACAAACACTTCCAGATTCCTCATAAACTTTGCCTTAGTAAGAAGATTTAACAGACTGTTTAGTTTAAACTAACATTGTTTCCTCTCTAAAACATTATCTAATAATTACACTTGAACATCCTCCCTTTTGGTCTCTCTCTTTATATATGAATTGCACTTTGGGGTGGCCTTTTGAAATGAAAGGATCATGTGAGACTCTTCATGGGTGGTCAGAAAACAGGAGACTTTATGCATTATAAAGATGCAAGTTTGTTTTTGGGTGGAATCTTCAAAGGCTTCTAGACTTCCTTGCATGAGGATGCAGTCAGGAAGTGGTGTGGGAGGAATTTTCTGAAGCTGTTTTATACAATGGGAAACCTACATCATCATTCTTATTTTCTTTTAGCTGCTAACTTAATATGGCTACGGTTTTCTCTTTGCATGTAGAAATCTTTAGATGTTTGCATTAGTACTTCTCCGTGTGTGTGTGTTTAAACTCAGGCTGGACATGTAAAAATACAATGCTGTATTCATGATTCAAACTGTTAATAAGATTCTGAAGTTGGGTGGCTTTCGTTCATGTTACATAGCTTGAGTGCCTCGTTCTGGGACTTGTTCCAGGCCATATGTTTTGCAGATTTCTACTTCCTGCACTTGATTCAGAGAATGAAGATGGTTTGAGTTACAGTCTAGAACTCTTCTCCTTATTATGGTTCTTTAATGCTCAGTAAGGATGAATGGAGAGGGTTTTTTTTTGTCTGCTGCAATTAGTGAGGTAACAGTCCTTTGTGACACTATATTAACTAGTACTGACAGCTACATATTGCAACTGTGTTTTGGTGGGCTCAGTTATGAGATATTTCAAATACCAAGGCATCATATAATCTACATTTCGATTAGGGTTGCCAGGTCCCTCTTCCCTACCAGCGGGAGGTTTTTGGGGCGGAGCCTGAGGAGGGCGGGATTTGGGGAGGGGAGCGACTTCAATGCCATAGAGTCCAATTGCCAAAGCTGCCATTTTCTCCAGGTGAGCTGATTTCTATCGGCTGGAGATCAGTTGTGATAGTGGGAGATCTCCTGCCACCACCTGAAAGTTGGCAACCCTAATTTCGATAGTACATCTTAGTAAAATAAAACGAGTTTGGTAAGAATGTCAAGGTGTGTTTCTGCATCTGGGCAGAAAAATGTCATTAGAATGCCTCCATAATGGAATATGATGTATATGCACTCAAGCATTCTAAGCTGGGGAATTGGGGAAGGCCATAATTAGGCTTTACTAATTTTTCAGCAGTGTACTTTATGGCAGCTTTCCAGCAGTTTTACAGCACGTTGGTTCAGCAAAGATACATACTGCTTAAGGCAATGGTTGGTGAACTGTTGCAAAGGACACAGGAGCAGCTAAGCCCAGAAGACAAGCTGAGATAAAATTAATGTTTTACTTTTTGATTGCAGCAGTCTTAAGTTTTGCCCTACATCTTCCAGATGGTTTTTGTAAATAACTAGTTACTTCTGACCAGAATCAGCTTCAGCAGAGTGGCTGTATTATGTGCTTTCAGACCATACACTGGGAATGTTCTTTCCCTGTCCTTGAACATTTTGTGAAGTGGTATTGAGCATGTTTGGGGGAAAAAATCAATCTGTTTATCACCAAGACATTTCTGGTATCAAAAAAGCAGGGTTTTCTGATATATAAATGCTCTAAATAAATCAATTGGTGAAAACTCAATTTATTTCAATCCCTTCCTGACAATGATCAAAAGGAGTCCTATCCTTTCTTAACCAATGACTACTAGGTTTTCTGCAAAGGGCTTTTCAGCTGAGTTGAAAATACTTTGTTTTCCAGGTCAGTGCTGTTTACATACTTCTTTATAACCTCACTGCATTCTAAATAGGGTTGCCTGCCAACCTCCAGGTACTAGCTGGAGATCTCCTGCTATTACAACTGACCTCCAGCCGATTAAGATCAGTTCACCTGAAGAAAATGGCTGCTTTGGCAATTGGACTCTAAGGCATTGAGGTTCCTCCCATCCCCAAACCCCGCCCTCCTTGGGCTCCACCCCCAAAAATCTCCAGGTATTTTCCAACCCAGAGCTGGCAACCCTAATTCTAAAAGATGGTTTAACTTGGCAGAAGCTACACTGATTCTTTCCTGACAAGACTTTTTCTTCTGTATGTTTAACAACTCTAGCCGTAATGCTTTCCATCCATTTCCCTGAATAATGGCGACGCTGTCAGATTGCAAATTTGCTAGATATTCCTTTCTGCTCTTTAAAAAAAGGTGTTGCTTTTCACCTTTCAGCCTTTTGGTAAAGAATAAAGCAAATTATTTGAAAAAAAGTGTGTATAGCCTTAAAATGGTCCAAGTCTCCTTTTTAGAAACTGGCATTTAGTATATGATCCATTTTGTACTACTGCAAGGGGAGTTCACATGGAGTTGGCCGATGGGGGAAGCTGCTCAGTTAATTACATGGGAAAATAAAATGAAGTTGGTTTTCTTGGCAGTATGTACTCCTTGAAAGCATCTGGGGCTTCTTTGACTGTAACTGGAGCTAGCCCTATGCATTTTCTGTTATCCAATTTCCCATGACCTTTTCCCCCCTATTCTTTGTCCTTAGCAGTCATCTAGACCTTACCAAATGATTCGTTTTTAGTTTTATTTATTTATTTACTTTTTTAAAAAAAATAGTCTGCCTTTCTAACTGAGACTCCAGGCGGATTTCGCCATGTAAGTCCAACACAATCAACAGGATGGGGCGTCCAGTAAACAAAGCACTAAGGTTTGGATTGCAGAAATCTGAAACCGGAACTGAAACCAAGTTTAAGCATTAACACATTAAATGAAGCATAAATTACATAGTAAGATCATGCTTGCAGCGACAGGCAGTATGCACTAGTACGTACTATACACAGTAGTATAGTCCAGAGTCCCTGTACTGTGCGTGGTGTAGTGGTTAAGCACAGTGGTTTGGAGTGGTGGACTCTGATCTGGAGAACCAGGTTTGATTCCCCACTCCTCCACATGAGCCGCGGAGGCTAATCTGGTGAACTGGGTTGGTTTCCCTACTCCTACACATTAAGCCAGCTGGGTGACCTTGGGCTTTGGAACGCCCCTTTTTTCCCGGCTGAGAAGGTGGCGTATCTCCCGTGCAACCCTATGAGGGTTGCACAGATTTTTGGCACCAGGCGGAGGTTTCGGCGATGCCGTTGCCTACTAAGCCCGGCACACGCATTCCTCTCAGGAATGCGCTGGTAATGTACATAGGTAGCTAGGTGGCCTTTTCTAGGCAGGGAATTTAATAGGGCTGGTGCTCTTACTGAAAAGGAGTTCTTCTCAGCTTAACTTCTGAAAAGAGGGCATGAAGCATTGCTTTTCATGTGGATGTCAGTGGCTGGGAAGGATTCTCCCCCCTCCCAAAGGTGCTCTTTAAATTATGCAAGAATGGGGCCATTTAAGGTTTTAAAGGAGGCGACTACAGAGTCCCTTGAAGTCAAAATGTTGTGCCAGTTCCCCAGCAGGTCAAATTACAATTGTAGTAGGCAAGTCTGAGAGGAATATCCAGCTAGTTCATTAGCCAAAGCTGATAAAATCAAATCCTAGATACTGCTGCCATCTGAAGATCAAGCAGCAAAACAAGATCCAGAAGAATGTGCAGTGTAACTGCTAAAATACTTATTCTTGGGGGATGGTTTCTAGAAAAAGGAATTATATGGTAAGTGGTCCTTGAAATATCTCTGTAGTACAATGAACCAAACAACAACTATTGTTAAAGAGCAAGTTAAAATCCTTCAGCAATTCCATTTCCAAATTCACATTTGTCACCGTTTAACCACGTTTACAATGCTTTTCCATTAGTGAATTCGTACCATATTTCTTAGAATAAATGCATTTAAACGGCTACATTTCTTGTTAATACTAGCATATTTTAGGAACCAATTTTATGGCTTAAGGAGGTTATAAATACTTGTACTTCTGTTTGAAGCTAAATTTCTGTGAGCATTTAAAGAAACCTACTGATGAAGTAACTATTCATTTTCTGTTTTGATGTATTGTTTACATTGATGGAAAAGCAAGAAAATCCTTCCTTAACTGTGGTATCTTTTTTTGAGCATATGGCTATTTAATAGGAAGGTGGTCAATGCTACTTGGAAATGCTTTTCTCTTATATGTGTGTGCATGCATTTAGATTCAGTTTCCCTCTTTTTGTACCAGCTTAGGACAAATGCATGGAGAAATAAGAAGGCACTTATATATAATTTTATTTTACATTTTTTATTTGTTTTCTTTATTTATATCCCGCCTTTCTCCTCATTGGGGACTCAAAGCGGCTTACATTGTTCTCCTGCCTTCCATTTTATTCTTACAACAACCGTGTGAAGTAGGTTAGGCTGAGAGTGTGTGACTGGCCCAAAGTCACCCAGTGAGCTTCCATGGCAAAGTGGGGTCCAATACTTTAACCACTACTAGGGCTGCCAGGTGCTTCTTCGCTACTGGCGGGAGGTTTTTGGGGCGGAGCCTGAGGAAGGAGGGTTTGGAGAGGGAATTCAATACCATAGAGTTCAATTGCCAAAGCGGTCATTTTCTCCAGGTGAACTGATCTCTGTCGGCTGGAGATCAGTTGTAATAGCAAGAGATCTCCAGCTAGTACCTGGAGATTGGCAACTCTAACCACCACACCAAGCTGGCTTTCTGTTTCCCGCATCATCTTTGCTTGCTTAAGGAAAGTGAACAAAGTGTATGAAGAAGAAAAATAATAGCAAAAAGTTGAAAAGTTAGGAAATTAGCTGTTCTAAGTGACCATGTTTGAAACACTGGGGTGAAATGACCAGAAAAGCTTAACAGCAGTTGTAATGGATTTTTAATTTCAAAACAGACTGTGAAAATGATCAGATTTGTCAGCGTGAGATGAATATTTCAGAAATCTTGAGTGATTCCTAGTTAAGTCACACCATTTTTTTACATCCACCTGGTAATCATTGTTTTGGGCTTGTGACTGTGAAGCCCGACATCGATGGGTTGAGTTGGAGTGGTGCTACGCAGTGTTCGTGAAAATTCCATCTGCTCAGGAAAAAAGTTGACAGCAACACTTCACGCCGCGTTGTAAGAGAAATGTACCAGATTGCTTGGGATGAGAAAATCACACAGATGGAAGGATGAACTGTATGGGTATAGGCTAAGGGCCATGCTTCCAAGTACACTTAACCTTAAGGAGCTTAGAGCACAGAGTTGGGGTGGGGCCCTAACGGAAAGCGGGAACATTAAGCAATGGTTATATGAGTCTGAGGGAAGGACAGGTGTTTGAGGCAGAAGCTGGAGGGGAAAGTTTGGAAATTGTGAGCTATGGATGTTGGGGATACTTGATATAAGTCTTGAGATGGGGTCTTTGTCTTTAAAAGTCCTAGAGAAGGGTGCTTTTTGCCATCTGGGGCTTCTTCCATTATTTCAGTATCGTGCTATGGGAATGGGAGCAAAGAGGGAACAGGCAGAGCGCCAAGTCGCATACTGTTTGTGTCACTAACCGATCAATATTGTAACAACTGCCATCTTTTAATCTAGAGCATTTTAAAATGTTTACACTATGATTTATTTATTTAATGAAAACATTTCTATCCCACATTTCCTCTTGGTTCAAGGCGGCTTAGAAAAATAGTTAAAACATCCCCAGCTAAAACCAAAGATAAAATAGCAAGCCCCAAATTCCTCTGCCCTCCCCCCTTAAAAGATGCCTGCCATTTAAACCCCTGCAAAAGCCTTGGTGAACAAGCAGGCTTTGCAGTGCCTCCTGAAGATCTCCATGGAGGAGGCCACCCTCACTAGGGTTGCCAACTGCCAGGTACTAGCTGGAGATATTCTGCTATTATAACATCTCCAGCCGATAAAGATCCGTTCACCTGAAGGAAATGGCCACTTTAGCAATCGGACTCCTATGGCATTGAAGACCCTCCCCTCCCCAAACCCCGCCCTCTTCAGGCTCCACCCCAAAACCTCCCGCCGGTAGCAAAGAGGGTCCTGACAACCCTAACCCTCACCCCTTCAGGGAGCCCATTCCACAGAGTTGGTGCCATGATGGAAAAGGCCCGGGCTCTGGTTGATGCCAGACAGGCTTCCCTAAGTGGTGGAATATCCAGCAGATGGCTGCCTGATGACTGTAGTTGACGCACAGGGACATATGGAAAGAGATGGTCCTTCAAATATATGGGCCCCAGGTCATGAAGGGCTTTAAAGGTCATAACCAGCACCTTGCAGTGAACTTGGAAACAGACTGGTAGCCAATATAGCTGTTTCAAAATGGGCAACATATGTTCCCCGCACAGGGCTGCCAACCTCCAGGTACTAGCTGGAGATCTGCTATTACAACTGATCTCTAGCCGACAGAGATGAGTTCCCCTGGAGAAAATGGCCGCTTTGGCAATTGGACTCTGTGGCATTGAAGCCCCTCCCCTCTCCAAACTCCGTCCTCCTCAAGCTCCGCCCCCAAAACCTCCCACTGGAAGCTAAGAGGGAGCTGGGAACCCTATCCCGGCGGCTAGCCCCTGACAATAGTCAGGCTGCCTTGTTCTGAACTAGTTGTAGTTTCCAGGTTGTCTTCAATGGTTCTCATGGGGCTGTGGCACTGTTAAAAGAAATTGTTGTCCAATGTCCTGTTTGGTGTGTGGGTACATTTTCTGGGTACAAAGTTCTGCTGTGGATTGTGGCCAAAATGTGAATAGAGAAATCTAAGCTCTGGTTAGGACGCAGAGGTGACCAAGCCTTTCTCAGAAATCCACAATCTCTGCTGCTCGTTTCTCACCTCTAAAAATAAGTTTCCTTCTGAATCCTTTTACAATATAGATGCCATGGCAGGAGGGTACGAAGCTTTGAAGTATGTGTAGGGATTACAAACCTTCTGTTAAACAAATGCTCTAGATCAGAGGCTTTGTCAAGAAAACACAGTCCTCAGTTTTGCTTGACATTTAACTTGTTCATGTGAGATTGTAAAGGGGTGATTTAAAAACAAAACATTGATGTAGCTTCGAGAAATTAAAGTAGAAACTCTCCAAGCAGCAATGGATCATAATTTCCATAAGTAATCCTCCAATAGTGATTTGAAGTGAACTGTTCTAGATCGCAGATTTGGGGAATAGTTTGGTATATTGGTTTTCTGCAGGGATGCCAGCATAGTATTGGCATTTTTTTTCACTAACAGGCGACCAGTTTTCTGTCTGAAAATGTTTATTACATGGGATCTTTGCTGGCGAAGACAAAGATGTGCTATTTCCTGTAGTTCAATTTCACAGTATATTGTTGGTTATTAGTAACATGGAAACCTGTATGCTTGAGAGATTGCTGCAAATCCTTTCATAGTGGAGGAGACAGTATAAGCTGATATTGCAGTAGCTTGTGGCTGTAGATATAAACCCCTGCTACTAATCCTGAAATAAGCCACACTTCTCATTCCCATGTTCTAAAGGAAGATTGATCTTGCTTCTCACATGCACTCTCAGGTGTACATAACTGTTACTATGGCATTTAATGTCCAGGTTTGCCCAGACATTGAAGATTGGAGAGATTAATTAGCAGAATAAACAGTGTTGGCAAATTGGTTCTTGTAGGTTATCCGGGCTGTGTAACCGTGGTCTTGGAATTTTCTTTCCTGACGTTTCGCCAGCAACTGTGGCAGGCATCTTCAGAGTAGTAACACTGAAGGACAGTGTCTCTCAGTGTCAAGGGTGTAGGAAGAGTAATATATAGTCAGAAAGGGTTGGGTTTGAGCTGAGTATTGTCCTGCAAATACTTTTGCAGGACAATACTCAGCTCAAACCCAACCCTTTCTGACTATATATTACTCTTCCTACACCCTTGACACTGAGAGACACTGAGAGACACTGTCCTTCAGTGTTACTACTCTGAAGATGCCTGCCACAGTTGCTGGCGAAACGTCAGGAAAGAAAATTCCAAGACCACGGTTACACAGCCCGGATAACCTACAAGAACCAATGAACTCTGACCGTGAAAGCCTTCGACAATATTTTAAGTGTTGGCAAAGTTGACAAATCTAGTAAATAAAAGATCCAGGGAAGACTTAAATAGAAGAAGGAACTGTATTATTTACATGTCATGTAAGGTTTGCATAAACAGTAAGAAAACTTGTTAGTTTTAAGATTTTGTACTACAAAAGTCAGTTATAAGATTTAAATCTTATATGCATTATACTGATGATGAAAAGGCTTAGATAGAATAATATATGAGTCAACATGATTGGATTTTTATGATAAAAAGGCAGTTAGTAATAATAGTATTTTAGACTTTTATATTATATATAGAACTTACAATGAAATCATATGTATTAAGTGCACCCTGGCAAAATATGTGTTGATATATTGTATTGTATTGTAAGGTGTTGTGATGTGTTATATTGTGTATGTGATAGTGATAGAAACAACAGCATATGCAGCTAGATGAATATGGTAACAATAAGCAATGGCTACAGTTAACAATAACTTATAACATGTGCTCAAACATACAAAAAATACCATGTTAAAAATAATAGTATATAAGTACCACAAAAACTCTACCTCATGGGCAGATGGTAAAACAAAATGAAGACCAACTGCAGGTCAATAGAGTATTTAATGATAAATTATATGGGTATATTTTCAATGCTACACTTAGTAGAATGCACTCCAGTATAGTTGAACAATCAGATACTGGTAATGTAGATATCAAAGTTCATGTAATGAGAATCAATACTGTAGAGATACTGACTAAACATAGAAAAAGCCACAACAAGGTAGAGCAAGATTAATGTTCAATTATGTGATAGTGTCATATGTATGTGATACTGTCATGTATTGTATGTTTAGCTTGTAGTATATAATAACAATAATGATAATAAAATGTCCAGGTTTAAGTCCTCCATGCTCAGTATAGCACGCAGCAGTGATGCTTTGTGCATGCACTTTCCACATTGGAGGCAATATGGATGTTAATGCACTTTTCCATGGAACTGTATTGCTTCATGCATGCCAGCATAAGATATCTTGTTTAAAAGCATTCTCACATCAAAATTGTGTTTCCACTGTCAAAGCAAGCATGTCTGGGAGAAGACTTTGACTGAGCTTTTACATTGACCCTGTTAGCTTTGCATCAGGAAGGGCATGACTGGTTTAGGTACGGGGGTGCTTTTGAACAAGTAGTGCTCATGTGCATTCCCGTGATGTCTATACTACTGAAGGCTTGTTGGTATACCCTGGACTTTGTGCCTATCTTATATTTTCCCCCACTGTAACCTTCTTGATTCTGGGTTTCTGTTTGAACATTTGGCCCAGTGCTCAGTGAACCTTTGAGAGATTAGGAATTTGAAGATCTTTATATTGGAATCACAGATACTTTGATTTCACATGAATGTGAACATTTACGGTTTTTATATGATGACTTTCTCTACCACTTAAGGAAGAATCAAACTGGCTTACAATAACCTTCCTTTCCCCTCCCCGCAACAGACACCCTGTGAGGCAGGTGGGGCTGAGAGAGCTCTAACAGAGCTGTGACTAGCCCAAGGTAACGCAGCTGGCTTCATGTGGAGGAATGGGGAAACAAACCAGTTCACCAGATTAGCCTCCGTTGCTCATGTGGAGGAGTTGAGAATCAAACCTGGTTCTCCAGATCAGAGTCCACCTCTCCAACCCACTGCTCTTAACCACTACACCATGCTGGCTCTCAGAACAGGAAACGGTCCATACACCCTTGCAGAATCAAATTACAGTAGGAATGAAGAAACAGAATCAACTTCTTTGACATGCCCACTGATCTCTCAATGCACCTCTACCTTCTGACATATAACATTTGATATATGAAAAAAGCCATATGGAAGCCAAGGAGCAATGAAGGACTGTGTAGCTCAAAGCAAGGTCTATGTCCCTAAACGCTTCACCTGTAAACTGGTGGAAAGGAATCATAGCATGTCCTGAGGGCTGCACTGGTGCACAGTGGTTTTCTCGGGCTTTTAGATGATGATCTATGCATCTTGCTGGTCCCTCCTCCTTCAGTTTCTGTTGCCATCTAGTTGCAGGCCTTTGGACCAGTTTTTGCATTGATGCTTGAATCTCTTCTGTCCTCAGGACACAGAGAAACAAATGATAGAAAACTAAAAGTTGGAGCCGTGATGGAGCTTTCTTGTATTCTCTTGCTCATCATCTGTTTATCCTTCATAGTACAGTGCGTAGGGTTGCCAACCTCCAGTTACTAGCTGGAGATCTCCCCCATTACAACTGATCTCCAGCCGACAGAGAAAATGGCAGCTTTGGCAATTGGACTCTATGGCATTGAAGTCCCTCCCTGACCCAAACTCCGCCCTCCTCAGGTTCCACCCCCAAAAACCTGCCAGTTGCAAAGAGAGACCTGGCAACCCTAACAGTGTGTATTGTATTATTCTAGTTGGGGGAAAAGTTTTAGAAACTGTTTAGAAGCATCCTACAGCCTTCTGCGTCCACTGATTTCATTTAAAGTACAGCGACTCAAGAAAAAGCCACTTAAAAGCATATCCCCCCCCAAATGCCTTGTTGTGGTACTTCGATGGAAAGTGATTTTGAAGTAATATCACAATAGAAAAGAAGAGTTGAGCATTTAACCAAATAAGGTTCAAAATTTTGAAACACTTTCTGTCCTTGTGTTGGTCAGAGGAAGGGCGTGACTTTATGTAGGGGGGGATGTCAATTGGTGTAAGATGAGTTCTGAGAATAGATTTGCTTTGTACAACTGTTTTCAAAGATACTGGCTTTGTGTGTGTACATGCATGTGTGTGAATAGTTGAATTCTTTTAACATTGTTATTTGTAGAGGTAATGTTGCTTTGCTCTCTGTTTAGAATGAAAGGAGACAGCTGTAGATATCCATAAGAAGTAACTCTATCACAGTGACAGAATGAAAAACATTCCTCCATGTGTTACAGATTGCTTGCAACTTGGATAAGACCATTGGAAACAAAAATATTTTGTACTCCAGTCCAAGATAATAATGTGTGTACATCCATACAAATGTAGCTGCGTCGGTGCAGGGAAGAGCCCATCAAATTGCCCCCCTTTTAACTGGAAGCCCTTGCTTGATTTCTTTCTCCCTGCTACTTCCTTAGTCTGGTGTGGCACCCTGGGAGGCTCAGGAACTCTTTTTGTTATTCCACAGTGGGTTATGTTTGTGCAGTATGGATCGGATTTACAATGAAATATAAAGTGGTGGTCATACAAGCAGGCCTCAGGGTGTTTCCTCAGGATGGGATTTTTTTTGAGGAGGGAAGGTACATACTTGAATGTTCTCTCATTTTACATGAAAGAGCTATTAAGCGTGGAACAGATCCCACAGTTTAAAAATCCAGCCTGGATAACTTTATTTTATTTTATTCAATTTATACCCTGCCCCTTCTGAACCCAAGTTGGGTTCAGGGTGGCTCCCAACAGTATATGCATACAACAATTAATACATAATTTAAAACACAGGATTAAAACACATACAATTTAGAAGGCCGCCTAAGTTCACAGAAGGCCAATGATCTAATGTGATGTTAGTCTTCAAGGGAGTGGAGCACAGGAATAAATGATAGGGGAGGGCAGCTGCTCTATTAACCGTTGTTGTCTCAACCTTATGCCTGGTGGAACATCTCCATCTTTTAGGCCTTCCAGAACTGAGTTACAGTCCCACAGGGCTTGGGTTTCATTCGACAGAGAGTTCCACCAGGCTGGGTCCAGAGCAGAAAAAGCCCTGGCCCTGGTTGAGGACAGCCAGATAGTCTGGGGGCCAGGGACCACCAGTAAGTTGTTCTCTGAAGAGCATAAGGCTCTCAGGGGAGTACATCGGGAGAGGAGGTCCTGCAGATACAAAGGTCCCAGACCATTTAGGGCAGGGATGTTGAACTCAATTGTTACGAGGGCCGGATAGGACATATATGTCATTTGTTCAGACCAGGCCATGCCTCCCCAACCCAGATCAAGGGGTGGCTGTCTCACGGGCCAGACAGGAGCTCTCAAGGGGCCGCATCCAGCCCCGGGACCTTATGTTTGACACCCCTGCTTTAGAGCTTTGAAAGTAAGCACCAGAACCTCAAACTTGATCTGGTATTCAATCTGGAGTCAGTGATCAAGTGGAACATCAGCCATTCTGTAATGTCTGGGTAGCTTTTATTTTCTCAGTTTAATTCTCTACCAGAAAAGAAAATCTTGGTTTTCTTTCCTGTTGCAACTGGGTTACAGCAGCACCTTGGCAGCTGTGTGGTGAGGTTATAGTCAAGTGTGTGAAAATACTGTGCCAAAAACATTTTGATACAGTAACATTGATGACTATAGAGCTTTTAGAGAGAAACTGGGATTGGGAAAGCACCGAAAAAAACATATGGTTCTCATTGTAACATGAATAAGTCATCTCCTCTGCAAAGCGTAACCATAATTTGGAAACCATTCTTTCCCTTCCCAGGAGAAGTGGGGCTATTTCTTCTTTCCTGTGTTCATTGTAAATGACCGAGAATGGTTTTGCTTTGGATGGGGAACAGAAGCAAAATCTTTTGACTTGATGTGTCATAACGGTTTTATTTTATTTTGAGTATGTGTAAATATATTTATATATACAGATCTGGTGGGAAAACTGTTGATAATTATCTGCATTTCTTTTATGGCCCGATCAGTTACTTGCAGTGCCAGGAAACTGGTCTTACAGTATTGTAAATAGAGTTGCCAACTCTGACTTTGGAAATGAATGGAAATTTGAGGTTGGTGACTGCAGAGAGTGAAGTTTGGGTAGGGGAGGGAACTCGGTAGGTAGGCAGGTAATGCCATAGAGTCCACCCTCTGAAGCTGCCATTTACTTCAAGAGAAATTATCTCTGTAGTCTGAAGATTGGTTGTTATTCTGGGAGAAATGCAGACCCCACATTGAGGTTATGAAGGCTGAGAGCCAGTGTGGTGTAGTGGTTAATAGTGGTGGTTTGGAGCGGTGGACTCTAATCTGGAGAACTGGGTTGGTTTCCCTACTCCTCCACATGAAGCCAGCTGGCTGACCTTGGGCTAGTCACAGCTTTCTTAGAGCTCTCTCAGCCCCACCTACTTCACAGGGTGTCTGTTGTAGAGAGGGGAAGGGAAGGTGATTGTAAGCCGGTTTGAATCTTCCTTAAGTGGTAGCGAAAGTCTGCATATAAAAACCAACTCTTCTTCTATATTCCCAGGCAATGCATAAATCAGACACAATAGAATTGTGGTTTGTTGGCTGGTGAGTGTGGTGTTGTTTATTTTTCTTTTCATGAAGTGTTTTGGGGATGTAACTCCCAACTTTGAAGTTGGTGGGTCAGAGCAAATGTCCATGGCCGAAGCACCTGTGGCCAGCCATCTTTGCTGAGCTGAAACCATTATAATTTCACTTGGTTGTGTCCAACTAGCCTTTCCATTAAATCTTGTCCTTGTCCCTTCCATACTGCAGCCTCTCATCCCATTTGGCTTTGGTTCACATCTGTCCAGTGATGTCTGGCGTAGCCTCTTTGGTGGTCAAGAGGGCCAACCCCCTTCTCTAAGTAGTGGGAAAGCTGGTAGGATGAAACCCACTGTAATGTCTAAAGATGGCTTGACTTCATGAAATAATATGAACCCACAAACCACAGATGGAATCCAGAAGCATGCAAAAGAAACAGCTCAGCGATGCTAAATGCACTCATTTTTGGCAGGTGTTCATTGCATTCCTTTCATGTTATGTCCATAGTTTTACAGCACTAGGTTTTTCTTAATGTGACTTACCTCTCATCCTCTCTTGAACAGGCTTGGACCGAGACCTCATTTCACTGCCTAACAGCTGTATCGTGTGCATCCGTCACCATGGCTAGCCTATCTTGCAGGTAGGAAATAATTTCTGTGACTTTTAGGGTGTTTAATTCTTTTATTTGTAGTGTTTTGCATCAAGTTTTACATCAAGATGGCTAGAGCTTTTTTTCACATTATAACATTTTTGTATGCAGGAGTCATATTTGGCATATGTATCGGACTTGAAAAAAATCCTGGTTTATGATTATGTTTTATGGTCTGTCTCTATCCTAGTTACTATTTTTATTAATATCGTTTTAGACAGCTGTCTGGTTTTTTTTAATGCTGTTGGTTTTATGATTTTACTGTGTTGTTTTTATCTTGTGATAACCTTTCCAAAGGATAGTTGTGAACAACTGCCAGTGCACTGTGGTGTGAATGATGAAAACACTGTGAAATATCTTCTGGACATATGGATATACTAAATTATCTGTAGTTCATCCTGTGTTTGAACATACAGTTCGTGATTGGCCAGGTTTTAGAACAATGGCAGGCTCCCTTAAATCATACCATATCCCACAGTGTAGTTCCATACCATAGTGCCTAAATCTGGTAGCAGGAAAGATTAAATGCGTGACTCATTCTAGGATTAGATTGAGTTTCCCCTCACTAAAATTATATTCTTGATGATTCAACATCAAATGCTTGCATTCAGGATGCCTTTGTTGAAGTGGACAATTGTCAGTCAGTGCCAAACATCTTTCAGACTATTACTGAGGCAAGCAGGTGTTGAGAGGGTGGGCATTACAAAGGCATAAGGCAAGCCAGGAGCCGATTTGGAAAAAGCAGAGCTGGCTGGTGACAAAGGACAGTAATTCAGCATTATGTTGATCCTGGTTTGTTGGAAGAAAACATCTGGGCAGCAAAGTTTGCACAGCTGGATAAATGTTGCACCCTGTAGTTTCTTTTTCCACTTGGACTGACGTGGAGGTGTTGGGCATATAATCTGACCTAAACACAAGGCCAAAATGGTGTTGTGCAACAGTGTTTTCATTCTGTCTGTGTCTGTCCTTATTTCCCCTCTTCCCTGCCTGCTCTTTGAAATGGAGGACGCTAAGGACAGTACTGCAGACAAAGTAGAGGCCCTTCAACAGACTATACTGACATGCTGAATTATGCAGAAATGGGAGGTGGCATTTTGTTAAAGCTGTTCCTGTCAGAAGAATCGTTTAAAGGGACCTGTTCCTGGATTGATGGCCTGTAAGACACATTAGGTTCACAGAACCTGATGAACTAACATCTACTACCTTCAAGCCTGAACTTTCCCTAGAAACTAAAATGACTAAACTTGAGGCTAAACTTGAGAGCCAGCATGGTGTAGGAGTAGTGGACTCTAATCTGGAGAACTGGGTTTGATTCCCCACTCCTCCCCATAAACTGCGGACTCTAATCTGGTGAACCAGGTTGGTTCCACACTCCTACCCACGAAGACAGCTGGGTGACCTTGGGCTAGTCACAGCTCTCATAGAGCTCTCTCGGCCTCACCTACCTCACAGGGTGTCTGTGGAGAGAGGAAGGGCAGGAGATTGTACGACGGTTTGATTCTTCTTAAAAGGTAGAGAAAATCGGAATATAAAAACTCTTCTTCTGTCGTATTTTGGTCACATTATGAGAAGGCAAGACTCAATGGAAAAGACAATAATGCTAGGAAAAGTGAATGGCAGCAGGAAAAGAGGAAGACCCAATATGAGATGGATTAACTCAATAAAGGAAGTCATAGCCCTCAGTTTGCAAGACTTAAGCAAGGCTGTAAACGATAGGACATTTTGGAGGTAATTAACTCAGGGTTGAGTCGGAGGAGACTTGACAGCACTTAACACAAAGATACGCAGCCTGCACCTGGTATACTTTTATCTGCTGATAGTCGCTACTGGTGTTATAAGTCTATTCCCACAGTATAATGCTGGTTGGAGAATGTACTTGTGGAAATAGGCCTTCTCTCTCAGAGTAATGTGCTCAGAGGCTACAGTATGTCCTGGATTTGACAATGGGATGTGATAGTTCAGCGCTTCTGATTGTAAGGTCTAGGTGTGAAGTTGGTCTATGTGGTTGATGGAGGGTGGTGTCAGCTGCCATCCCAAGGAAAAAATACAGCTTTCCTTGTCCTAGCATATTTGCTGCATTTCCCAGTTGTATGCTACACCAGACTGTTAGGAATCTAGGAAATAAACTGGAATAAACTCTAGGAGGAGAAAGAAAAAGCCTAGCTTCAGCAGGTTGCTAGAGCTGTAGTTTGGTACAGCTCCATAGCTGATGACTCTTCTGCAAGGGGGGAAAAAGGTTCCTTTTCTTGGCAAAACAAACTCACGTCTGCCTTGAATAGAGGCTATTCCCCTCCGCAGGAGGGGGCGGATCACCAGTCTTAGATCCTTCTGAGCTAGAGAGCTGCCAGGACCCACGAAGGGCCAGACCAAATGATTTTGCAGGCCTTAAACGGCCCCCAGGCCTGATGTTTTGCACCCCTGGTATAGGCTGATAACATTTGAGACTTGGCTATATCCGTAACAACAGAAACATATGGCCCGGGGCCTGGATCCAGTCCCTTGAGAACTTTTATCTGGCACACGAGCCAACTGAGGCAGCTACCACCACCACCCCCAGTCCTGATCTGGACTGGCGAGGCATGGCCTGGCCTGACCAAGTGACATTTATGTTATATCCGGCCCTCATAACAAATAAGTTCGACACCCCTGCTGTAGGGTTTTCAAGGCAAGAGATGTTCAGAGGTGGTTTGCCGTGTCTTGCCTCCACATCACGCCTCTGGTATTCCTTAGAAGTCTCCTATCCAAATACATTGAGATACTAGCTTAGCTTCTCAGATCTGATGAGAATAGGCTAGCCTGGGCTATCCAGGTCAGGGCAAAGTTAAAATCTTACTCAGCATTACCCAGCTCAGCATTTCAGTCTTCAAATGCAGGAAAAGCTGACATAAGGCAGTTGATCATTGTAACTAGGCAAAAACTGAATGTTTTATTATGCCCTTTGTCTGTCTCTGTCTCTTGAAATACTCTTTATACAACTATATATGTAGTTGTTAAAATATGACACCTTGCCTTTGCCTGTGGCTCAAGATGTCTTACAAATGCAAATTTAAAACATACTGTATCTGTACACACACATACATACTCTATGTATATATTAAATACAGTAAGCCCAACTACCCCCCACCCTTAAAAAATGGCTGCAGCCTACACCTCATTAAAAATATGAGCATAAAATTGCCTTGCAATACTCCCTAAAGACGTTTAGTGCTCACCCTCATCTTCTCGGGGATCCTGTTCCATAGGGTGGAAGCTGTTATAGAAAATGCATGGCTTTGGTTGATGCAAGGTCGGCTATCCTGAGCCGGAGGGACAGCTACGCTTCCTTTTGTTGACCACAAACTCAGCTATCAAGTTGATGTAGGTCTCAGCAAGAAAACATCTGGATCAAATCACAACCCCTTTGATTCAGGCCCACAGAGCTTATGCTGTTGTGACTTCCCACTTCTAAAACATTGAGAGAGCCTCTTATCACTAGTAGGGTTGCCAAGTCCCTCTTCACCACCGGCGGGAGGTTTTTGGGTTAGAGGCTGAGGACGTTGTGGTTTGGGGAGGGGAGGGGACTTCAATGTCCTAGAGTCCAATTGCCAAAGTGGCCATTTTCTCCAGGTGAACTGATCTCTATCGGCTGGAGATCAGTTGTAATAGCAGGAGATCTCCAGCCACTACCTGGAGGTTGGCAACCCTAATCACTACTGGAATGTCAAATGGTGAGTTGACCACTATACTTCAATTCTTTAAGAGTGTAGCAAAAGTTGTAAGGTCGCTTCATCTCATTTTAAAAAAGGGGGTGGGAGTAGGAAAGTTTATGATTAAATCTTCCCTGTTATTTGCAATAGCTTTTTCTCAGTTGCTTGTCACTCTACACCCCCCCCTCTTTCAACTGGAAAATATCCCGAACTGGTCAGTTATTTTGGGCTCACTTCACATTCATGCAAATGCACAGAGAAAATTAAATCAACAGTGTAATCTTCGCCTTTTTAAAAATAAATAGCTACGTTGATTTGTTGTGGTGAGATTTACAGTGCGCACTGATGATGGCTGGTATACACTGATCACATTTCCAGAAATGTTGATGTAATGGGAAATAATGGATTATTCTTCCTCCAGAAGAAGAAAAAATAGAAACTAGGTGGGAAAAATGCAACTTGGAATAAATGTTCCTATTGGATCAAAGTGTATTCCTTTAGAAGCTGTAATGCAGTGGTTTGGATACAAAGGCAGCATCTGTAAGCAAAAGGGCTTGTCTCTTTGGGGAAATGGGGTGGATTGACCTAAGCTGATTTCTTCCTCCAACCTATAGACTTCTCACATCATTCACCGTACTTTCCCTAACAGTACTTAACTACCCTTTGGCAACATTTGGGGGGCAGAGTAGTAGGGTGCAGTTGAAAGGTGGCTACTAGCCATGGTGACTAAAGGGAACTGCCACATTCAAGAGACAATGAACCTCTGAATGCCATTGTCAGGGGTAACATTAGGGGAAAGCCTTAGCCTCTGTGCCCTCATAAGAACATAAGAGAGGCCATGCTGGGATCAGATCAAGGTCCTTCAAGTCCAGCAGTCTGTTCACACAGTGGCCAAGCAGATGCCTCTAGGAAGCCCACAAACAAGATGGCTGCAGCAGCACCATCCTGCCTGTGTTTCAAACACCTAATACAATAGGCATGCTGCTCTGATCCTGGAGAGAATAGGTATGCATCATGACCATGCATCATTTTTACTAGAGGCCTTGAATACCCCTCTCCTCCATGAACATGTCCACTCCCCTCTTAAAGCCTTCCAAGTTGGCTGCCATCACCACATCCTGGGGCAGGGAGTTCCACAGGATGCTGGACTGCATAGACCACTGGTCTGATCCATCAGGGCTCTTCGTATGTGCTAAAGGATGAGTTGGCATTATCCAGAAACTGCAGAAAACCCTAAAACATCAGTTTGTGCAGGGGTGAATGATGCCTCAACCAAAGCTCTCTTTTTGAAACTGCTTCCAGCTCTCATTGTGGCTGCGGTGGTGGGGAACCCAACCCACGAGGTCTGCCTCTAGCTCTGACCACACTTTTCAGAACTGTCGACAAATCTGGATATTAACTTTGTAATAGTATTGATCTCTTCAGGAGTGTGCCGCCATCACACATAGTGGCCAAACGTAACCACATGTTTAAACAATAACCAGTAATCCTTCAGCTACCTATGTAATGAGTTATTTATTTTTAAATAAAAAGTCAGCTTCTGAAAGGTCACTAGCTCTGATCTGAACTTTTATATATTTTTTTATCTCTCTGGCCTTCAGAGAACCCACAGATTGAAGAGAGGCTCTGTCCTCTGTCACATTCGTGTGTTTGATTTGAGGGGTGGGTGTGTTTCAAAATGCACTCCAGTTTCTTTCACACACCGCTCAAGATAAAGCAATCTGACAGAGGTTAGAGCATTTGAGAGATAAGCATGTCTGTATAGGCATTTCAGACATCTAATGCTGTGTAGGTAGTCTTACATAATTATTAGAAAGCCATTTTGATGAGCAAAGGGTCTCTAGCCCAATATTTTAAGAACCTTGGCTGGAAAGCTTTTAACTCATTTAGAGAAATATGTGAACTGCTCTCCCCCCGCTCCCATTTTTCTAGTTCCCCCCCAAGCCTGTCTCGGCTGTCTTTTTCCTTCACCAAACACTGTTCCTAGTACAACAATATCTGTATGTTCTGAAATGGCTCAGCAGATCCCAGAAAGTTGAGAGGAAATAATATCTCTTAACAAGACCTCTGGGTGCTCTCTCTCTCTCAAAGAAAACATTTTAACATATTTTGCCTAATTGCAGCAGATTTTTCCCCCCCAGCAAGGGTACTATTTCTCCATCTTGAAGGCATTAACAAATATCCTTCAGGAGATTACCAGGAGCACTGCTTGGCCAAGACAAGTATCATCTTTTTCTCTAGGACCTGAGTGTTCTCCTCAAGCAGAACTTGTAGCCTTTGGCCACGTAGAAAATTGAATTTGATACCTTATTTTACACATGATGTGCTAAAAAACACGCACAATTTTGCATAGCTTGTATGTGTAATTTGAGTGTCAAACCAGCCCTAGCTTAAATAGGCATTTAATATATAAAAATGTCCCTTTTCACTTCCTATTATGCATGAACATTTTTCACACCTGCAAAGAGGTAGAAACAGGTTAGTTTTGAAACCACCTAAGAATATAATCTACATTACAGGATGGTGCAGAATAATCCCTTCGTTGACCCTTGAGATGGCCACACTATGAACTTCTTTTGCCCAGTGGAACCAAGGAAGCTGCCAAGAAGCTGCTGTGGTTGTAAAATAAAAGAAGGCAGATGGGTTTCTTTTCTGCCTTTTCCCAGCTTCTGAGGATACTGGTACAAGTCAGGGCTCGCTGTTTAACCCAGCCCATAAGATTAGTGTTCAGTGATCATTTAAAATAAGCAGTATAGTCTTGAGTACAAAATATTAGCCCCTTCTTAGACAGATGGAATATTGCCAGGAATTCAGGGGTTAAAGTTTTTAAAAAATAAGGAAAATACAGTATGATGTGTTTTATGTACAACTTTAATCAAAAGATAAAATCACAGCAAGCATGTGTTAGGATTTGGAAATTTGTGAGCCCTTGCTGTGGCACCAAGAGGTTGGCTTGGCTGCTCACTTCCACCATATTTAAGCAAGTGTATTCTGCCCGTCCAGTTTTATTCCCCTCCCACAGTCAGGTTTCAGTCCCATGAATAACAACATGAATGCTATAGAGAAAATGCCCCCCCACAAAATTACCGGTAAGTTCTGTATCTGTAAAATAGCCACAATCTATGCTGAAATACCTCAAACCATTAATTGCTGCGATGTGTAGGTTTTGCTTGTCAGTAGGGATGCGGTTTGGGCTACGTGGCTGCAGTCGCTACAGGGAGCAACCACATTTGCTAGTTCAAATTAATACAGTATTTCTATACTTATTTTACAGGTGTTGACAGACCTTTGTGGGTTTCATGTGTGAAACGTCTCCCTTTGACTACACGGTATTAAATGATAAGAGTTTCAAATGTGCTTTTTTTTAGCACTAATGGAGGGATGTATTTGTACAAGTGGAACATCTGCATGCTGGAGGAAAGTAGGGAAGAAAATAATTAGTTCTGAGAAGATTTGTACAGCATTATGGTGAGGATGGTGCTGTTATATATCACTGTCTTGGAAAGACTGATATGAACAGCTGAGACCACACTGTGTGCACCGGTACAGATAAGTAGTGTGCTCGGCTGATATGGGGAAATGAAAGATAGCCGGGTCCTGCATGGAAAACTAATATCTAGCTTTTCAAATGTCTTAAAAATGTATACAGGCCTGATCTTGTATATTTTTGGTTTGCATTGTGGAATAGGTAATTGGGTACCAGCAGACAGAGGGAAATGGATAGCTTGCCTAGAAGAAAATATTAAATGAATCCTGACTTAAAAGTGGGAAGAGGTAGGAATGTATATCTTTAGTATCTTACAGCATTTACCACTGTTGTGTTATGGAACGGATCCTTACATAGAGCTTTGGTGGCCTGGCGAGTAAATGGACGCGATAGCTCTCTTGTGAGAAGTTATCAGCAAGTGAGGAATTTCATCTGTCTATAGGATATGGAATTCTACCCCTGGAATCGGACCACCCTTGCGTTCGGGAGCAGCGACGTTGGTGGTGGGTGCTGAATCTCTGCTGTGTTTGTAGGTTCAGACAGGCAGGCGATTAGGCTTGTTTCAAGCTGTCTCATTTTCACGGTTTGTACACTTTTTTTTCTGACCCTGGTCATTAACATCTTAGGTTTCTTGAAGTATTGGTATTTGCTGGCCTTTATTTTTTTTCCCTCCAGCCTATCCTCCTCCTGTCCCTTGGATCAAGCAGTCAAAACTAGTCTTGAGATTTAAGAATGTTTGAATAGCATTTTCATTTTTTTTGGGGGGGGGGGAAGTTCTTAACAAGTATCGTTCCAGGGAGGTAGCTGTGTTAGTCTATTGTTACAAAACAAAACAGAATTCCAGCGGCACAAGACTAAGAGCATTTATTCCAGCACAAGCTTTTGTGAGTCAGAGCCCACTTTCTCAGATTAAATATTAAATTGTTACACTTGTTGTTTCATTAACTAACATTAAAAGTGGTGATGGGTTTCAGAAGACGAGCTATAATAATCTGTTGTACCAAAATTACTGTCACCAGCAAAAGAACACCTTATTTATATTCAGTCTTAGTCAGTGTATGTATATAAGGGTTATCTCCGTGTTATCTTCACAACAATTTTGGAAGGTACTTTAGTCTGAAAAACGTGTGACTGGACACCCAGTTTTAGGGTTGCCAGGTCCCTTTTTGCCACTGGCGGGAGGTTTTTGGGGCGGAGCCTGAGGAGGGCGGGGTTTGGGGAAGGAAGGGACTTCAATGCCATAGAGTCCAATTGCCAAAGCGGCCATTTTCTCCAGGTGAACTGATATCTATCGGCTGGAGATCAGTTGTAATAGCAGGAGATCTCCAGCTAGTACCTGGAGGTTGGCAACCCTACCCAGTTTCCTTTTGTGTCTAGCTGGAATTCAGACCCAGGTGTCCGTGATCCAAGTCCAGCATTTCAATCATGACATCATACTGGCTCTCATAAAGGCGGCGGTTATGATGTTACGTTGAGGAGGGCCCGTGGCTCAGTTGCAGAGCATCTACTTGGCATTCAGAAGGTCCCAGATTTAATCCCCGGCATCTCAAATTAAAGGGATTAGACAGGTAGGTGATGTAAAAGACCCCTTCCTGAGACCCTGGAGAGCCACTGCCGGTCTGAGTAAACTGTACTGACTTTGATGGAACAATGGTCTGATTGAGTATAAGGCAGCTTCATGTGTTCATGATGTGGGTATGTTTATGTTAAGTTAATGTGAGACAACTGGGCACCATCACAAAATTAGGATGCAGCTTTTTCAGGCTCTCCTCGATGACCAATTGTTCAAGAACTTTGAGATATCTTTGTAGCTTAAAACCTTCCCTACACAGCTTTATGTTTTTTTTTTTTTGGGGGGGGGGGAGATTTGTTTGGCTGTATTTTGCAAAGAAAAAGTAATATTTTATCCTATTTACTGGTTTCGTATGAAGACTTTTCATCCTAAATTAGGTACAGCTATAATGAGGGCCAATACGGCAGTACCCATAGATGTTAGTGGCAGCGCTGAAATCTCAGAATCCACTGTCTCCTTTTGGGATCCTTTTCAGTCTGGTTTTGGAACTGAAATGGACTTAGCCGCTCCAATAAAGCCATGGGACCTGCTCCATGAAGTGGATAAGAGTAGTATCCCTGTTGGTTCTTCTGGATCTCCCAGTGGTTTTTAATAGTATTTACTATGGTATTGTTGTGGATAACTTTTCATTTACAGCACTGAGGGGATGCTGCTTTGCTGTGGGGTTCCAGTTCTTGTTGTAGAACTCATCCTGGAAGGCTGTGCTGGGAGGCTGCTGCTCTGGTCTATGGCCTTAGGTCCATGGAGTGCCACAAAGTTTCATCATGTCTTGCAACCTATTTAACATCTCCATGAAAACCTTGCAGTATCATGGTATGGTATGATCAATATGCCAATAATATACAGCTCTCTATCACCTTTTCATCAGATCCCATAAAGACTGTGGAGGACCTGAATCTGTGTCTCAGATCACTCATGAAGGGGTGCAAGAAAACACATTGAATCTTAATCCAGACACAACACATTTGGTGTTGGTCAGAAAACCTGTTGATCAGTGGAGAGAGATACTAAAATGATCCCAGAGGAGATAACGGATTAGTATGTAGAAAATAACTTGGATATAACTAAAGGTTGCATGAAGTTCCATGATTACTTTTTGACAGATGTCTGTAAACTGTTACCAGAAGGGGTAAAAGTTCTCAAGTGGCAATTTTTCAATGGGACAAAGGGACTGGGGTTAAATACTCTTATCTATTCCTTCACCTTCCCTGACCTGGATAGCCCAGGCTAGCCTGATCTCACCAGATCTTGGAAGCTAAGCAGGATCGGCCCTGGTGAGTACTTAGATGGGAAACCTCCAAGGAAGTCCAGAGTTTCTGTGCAGAGGCAGGAAATGGCAAAGCATTTCTGTGTGTCTCTTGCCTTGAAAATCTTATTGGGTCACCAAAGTCAGTTGCAACTTTATATCACTTTCCATCACCACCATACCTTCACCATCTCTGCTCTTAACTTCAATTGCAGCATTTGCAACTGCATTTTGTAAGGAAGAAAAATGTTGGTAAAAAGAATTTTGGAACTAGATATAGCATGTAGTTCTACAACGTGTTGCAGTTATCATTAGTACAGTGCTGGGTTTGGACAGGTTGAGGACATTAATAAAGTTTTGCTGCCCTTATAGTATCGAGGGGTATACTTCATTTCACCAGCAGCGCAAAATTGGCTTGCTGTGCCTCATTATAAATGAAGCTATGCTTTCCTGACAAACTGTAAAAAACATTAGCTAGAAGAATCTTCTAGAAAACTTTGATTTAGTATGAACAGATCTCAGGCCCAAGGGGAAATTCCATGTGGAACAATTTGGAAATCCCACCCTCCCAAATTTTTTCCTGCAGGAGACTATAAATGCTCAGGAATTAGAACAAGCTAGTCCTCATTTTTCCCTGTCTAACTGGCTCTTAATTGCTGTCAACATTTGGTCCCTACTGAAGCATTTTAAGTGCTCAGCAGGTTACTTTTAATTTTTTTCTTTCAATTAATTTACGGAGTCATATTTTTTTCTGCATAACTGGGGAGTCCCTCAAGTATTTAAAAACCTCTGCTTTGTGGATGGACTGGTTTTGCTATATTCTTCATTTGCATGGGGACCACCATTTTATTTTTAGATATCGATAATTCTGCCTAGTTTGTATTGTACTGTCTTAATCATCCGCTTGGCACATGATTCTTTGAAGGGGTTGTGATGGTACTGTTCTAGTAATCCTGCATGTGTCCAGTTCTTCAAATTGAGAAAAGTGGAAAAGGGGAAGATCTTTGAGCATGTCAAAAATAAACCGTGTTTTTGTATCCAAAGGGGCAGCTTATTTATTGTGGGATGATAAAATTCATGCTAAGCAAGAGAAGCAAAGTGTGTTATATACAAGCACAGAGAAAAAGTGGATGGTAGAAGGCAGATGTGCTATGAGCAATGTTACTAGAAATTGTGGAAAATGTAACAGAAAATGTTGCGAAGATAGCCTGAGCATAATTGATTGGTTTTAACTCTCAGGAAAGGTGTTTATTGATTTTGTAAGAAGTGTAGATGTGCAATTGCATATTTAAATAGCTTAAGGTACACACTCAAAAATATGCCCCACAGACTCAAATAAACACTTAATTATCCAAACCAAAGTCAATTTTTATCAATATATCTAGTTCTCCACATGGCCCCATCTGCGAATACTTAAATCTGGAGCTTAGTGCCATAAACAGACAAGACAAGTTTGTCTACAAACCTGAGAAAAGCCCCAGGTTTGCAGAAAAATCTGAAATACATTGGGTGTTAATTCCCCCACCCCCCGATTGAAGGTGCACCTGTATCTCTATGGCCATTGTGGGGGTTGTCAGGCAACAACAACAAGTGTCATGCCTTGTTTTCTGTCATGAAAGGCTAGGGGAAAGGCCCTTTCCATTGCTTTTGTGGCTTCCTAGTCCACCCTGTTCCCCTCATTTGGAGGACTCATTGGAGCTAGGACCAGGCAACTTGCTTCCAAGTGTGGTGTGGCTACCGGAAGACAAAAGGCCACACAATTTGCCTGGGCCCAGCACAACTTGCACAACTTGGGTGGGTCTGGTAGTAGCCATCACATAACTCACCTGAGCTACTTGCTACCACTCAAATTTTGCAACTTGGCTGGGGAAGGGAAGAAGGGGAAGCTTAGAGCCAGCGTGGTGCAGCCATTAGAGTATCGGACTAGGATTTGAGAGGCACCGTTTCAAATTCCTGCTCTGCCATGGAAACTTGGCTGGCTAGATGACCTTGGGCCAGTCATTCTCTCTCAGCCTAATCTACCTCATAGGGTTGTTGTGAAGTTAAGTGGATGAAAGAAGAATGATGTAAGCTGCTTTGGATCCCCATTGGGACGAGAGGTAGGGTATATAGGCAGTAAGTAAATAATAAATAAAGCTGTAAGATTGGGAGGGACAGATAAAAGAAAGGTGGTTGGTGAATGCGAAGGAGAACAGGGAGAGAAGAAGTTGGTTTATATGCCGACTTTCCCTACCACTTAAGGGAGACTCAAACCAGTTTACATTCACCGTCCCTTCCCCTCCCCACAACAGACACCCTGTGAGGTAGGTCACCCAGCTGGCTTCGTGTGTAGGAGTGGGGAAACAAATGCACTTCACCAGATTAGCCTCCGTCGCTCATGTGGAGGAGTGGGGAATCAAACCCGGTTCTCCAGATCAGAGTCCACCGCTCCAAACCACCTCTCTTAACCACTACACTATGCTGGCTCCCCAAAGAGTTAATAGTGTGGGGAAGGGGTTGCCGGGACAATGATCCCTGCAAGTCTTTGCAATACCCTGCTTGTTTTATTGCCTGCAGTGGGATTATAAATTGTTTCGAATCTGAGAACTCCAGCTTGACTGGGAAATGGATCAGAGTGAAAGCTGAATTTTTCTTTTGCATTCTCATATGACCCTTCAAGGAGATGTCTAATTATCTGGAACCTCAGCTCCATAAATAACTTGCTTCCTGCTGGCCCTGAGTACCACTTGGGAGCCGAATGGAGTAAAGTACTGTACAAGCCACATCAAAGCATATTATACTCTTGCCCGAAAATATATGTATTTAATTTTTACTGGGGCCTGAATTTGGAAGAAATATCTTCAAACTTGATTATGGTGTTTTTTTTTAAAAAAAGTATCAATCAACACATTTTCTAGTCAGTGCCTTAAAGAACGGAGCGATGTCATCCTGTAATTTTAAGGCAATTTATAGCATTAAGAGCCATTGATTTGATGTGCCTGTGGGCTTGATTATAATAACTTGTAATCATTATTGGAATGCATATTTTGAAAGAAGAAGAAACTAATCAGGACCTTCTAACCCAAAGAAAACTGTGGTTAAAGAAAGGACAAAGTTTTCTGTAAAGGCTACTGCGAATAAGAAAGTCATGTAAAGGATAATGAAGTGTGAGGAAATGGGTTCTAGTCAAAAAATCTTATGCTGGAATAAAAAAAAATGGTTCTTTATCAAAGTACTTCAAGTATCCATCTTGGGTTTGCTGAAATTGACTTAACATGGGTACCCCTCTAACAGGATACCCATTTGTAGTTCAGTCCTGATTGTTGCTACCTTCTAAGCCTGTTGACTTTAGTTTTAGAAGGGTGTAGCTCTGCTTAAGATTGCACTGTTAGTATTTTAACATCATGAAAATTAAAAAAAAAAATATAGCCTTTGACAGCAGATGTCTAATTCCAATGCTAAAGTGGGTAAGAATACTTGAACAATTTATAGTAAACTAAATAGATTTAAATACTTTTGCACAGCTTCTTAATCCGCAGCTATTTTTTGTAATTTCATTATCATCTTGCAGTGAAGTGTAACAATATTTTCAATAAATACACTGTACACAATATACCATTTAGTGGTTTTGTGAAAATAAAGTGTGTTTCCTCCCCCCCCCCCGCCTTGAGTTACCTTGTATGAGACTGGCATGAAAAGAGCATGAAACAACCATGTCATTGTGTGAATCAAAGGGTGTGATCATATTCTCTGCAGACAATCCAATCTGCATGATAGGATTTCATGTAATCTCTTTTGCACTGCTGCAGAGCAATTAATCACTTGTGCCCTTGCACAGTTAAGCAGAAACTGCAACGGGGCATCCAAGTTAGGTGCCTGAAACCCTTTCCGATTCTATGAGCTGTTCAGAAATGAGGCAAATGACAAGAACGTAGCACAAACTAAAATCTTGAGAATCAGTTTGTGTATGTTCCAGTTTTTCAATGCTGCTATTATACTAAAAGCCGGGTTAAAATTTCAGATTTTAATAAAGTCATGTTTGAACTAAAATGTTTGGATGTGGAACAAAATACTGTGTTTCTTGCTCTAAAATTTTATGTTGGCAATGCAGAATGCCACCAAACCACTTCTTTGTTTTTCCAAGACTTTTCATAAATATTGAAGAATCCAGCTCACTATTCCTCCTTTACCACATTCTCCTAAGGTTGCCAGGTCCCTCTTCACCACCGGCAGGAGGTTTTTTGGGGCAGAGCCTGAAGAGGGCAAGGTTTGCGGAGGGGAGGGACTTCAATGCTATAGAGTCCAATTACCAAAGCGGCCATTTTCTCCAGGTGAATTGATCTCTATCGGCTAGAAATAAGTTGTAATAGGAGATCTCCAGCTAGTACCTGGAGGTTAGCAACCCTACATCCCCCCAACCTATCAAAATCTAAACTTTAATTGCTGCATCCTGATGTCTTATTCACCCCCACTAGTGATAGGATGAACTCATGAATTCACTGCTGCCTTGGGTGAGGCATAGTAAAGAATATAGGGCTTTTCCACATGCTCAACTTACTCGTGATTTTCTTGGCAGTCGATCCACAAGCATTGGAACCATTTTGAGCATAGTTCTTCTGCACATCTGCCCTCCCTCTGCATTTTCAGAGTTGTGGAGTCCATTTTTTTCTACGCAAGGCTTAAATAATTAGAATTTTCAAGGGAGGGTGCTGTCATCATTGGTGGTGTCACAGCACCCCCCTTTTTATTTTTGCCATGTACTTGTTTCAGTATCAAGGCTGAATTAAAAAGCAGGTTGAAAATGAACACACACTTAGGGATGAAAAGAAAGATGGCGGGGCTCCATTGACACACAAGGCTGCTAGGGGGAAGGGTAGCATTTCTGGGGCAGGGAGGCTGCAGCTGGTTATTACTGGGGAGGGTTGATATGATTCCCTCCGCGGGCCTGCCTGTCTTTGCTTGGGGAAGCCTAAAAGGGGAGTAGCTCTGCTATCCATCTGTTTATGAACCGTATGCAAAGTGCTATGACCCTTTCGGGCTACCCCCCTCCGCCTGGGCTTTGTGTTTTTTGAAAAATTGGCACTAAAGTATCATTATAGCAATATACTGTTGTAATAATAGGTTTAGCAGGTTCTTGAAATTCCCAGCTTTCATTTTTTAAAAAAAGTAAGTCTCTAGTCTATTCCCTTGCGGAGATATAAGGGGAAAGGTGTGTGTATCTCCACAAGGGAAGAGTGTGTGGGTGGGTGCGCGCGGTTGTATTTTTTTAAAAATAACAAATGAAACCACTCATCTTCTGGTCGGGGGAAGGAAAGGGAGTGGTTTGACAGTGACAACAGTCCAATCATCGGAAAATGGGCTGGAGGTGGGTGGGACAAAGTAAACCAATGAATCATTTTACGCATGAGGAAAGAAAAGAGACTCAGAACTGGCTTCCAGAAAAAGATCGGGGTAAAAGTGGTGTCAAAAGAATGGGGGAGGGGTGGGGATAACTGAAGTGAAAACTACAGCCACAAAAATGCATGTGGAAATCAGGGGATAAATTGAAGCAGTATAGGGACAGAACTACTATTACTACTACTACTAAAAAAAAAAAAAAACTTGTGGAAAACCCCTGTAGTCTGCAGTCTGGGAAATGTGAGTACACCCATGATTTCTCTACCAAAACAGATTAATATATTTTTGACAAACACACAGTGTAGTCTTAGTTTGTCTGCCACTGCTCCCAGCCACTCCGTTCCTTCCCCTTTGCTGACTGTGGCCGGAGGATGGATTTAGCTTCCGAAAGCTCTGCCAAACTTCTAACTATCAGGTTAGGGTGGAGTTTTCCAAAGTGAGCTAGGTCCCTACTCTGATTACGGTCAGCAAGAAGGAGGAGGTGGGAGCAAACAAGAGCTGTTGGGAGCAGTAGCAGCCACACTAAGACAATAAAGTTTTTCCTATTTTAAAAACACTTTCTCTCTTGTCCCCTCCTCCTCCTCACGTCCCTGTCCATAATCTGAGGGACTCGTCTAGTGATGGAAAGTTCTGCCTCATCCTGATCGTTAGGGGCAGGGTGGATATTCATAGTATGAATAGACATAAAATAACATTCATACTGTGTAAAGTATTACTTTAAGAAATGAAAGCTGGAGCCCTGAAGAAGTATATTTCTTGAGCATGGCTTAATTGAGATCCTGACAACTGCTTGGACATACTTGTAGGTAAACTCCTGGTCCTACTTGAACTTCCTACAGTTCCTCAAAAACTGATGTTTTATATCGGGTTTAGAGTTTTGGATGTGGTGATGACAACGAGGGTTACCCTTATACTTATTTGTATATTGAAACACTTTTGTCACAGTATGAATAAAATTACAAGAAACTGAGAAAAGAGGTCAGGCTATGTGAGAGCAATCATTAGAAAATGTCATTACAATGTGCCACCTAATGGCTGAAAAAATGACTGACTTCTTAGTTTTTGAGTTGGCTCCTAGATCCAAAGGGATTTTCTCAAGGCTTGTACTACCATGTATTCCATGGTTAGCAATGCTAGACTGGCATATGTTTGTTGAAAAGTGTAGAAGACGAGTTGGTTTTTATATGCCGACTTTCTCTACCACTTAAGGGAGACTCAAACCGACTTACAATAGCCTTCCCTCCCCCTCCCCACAACAGACACCCTGTGAAGTGGGTGAGGCTGAGAGTGTGTGACTTGCCCAAGGTCACCCAGCTGGCTTCATGTGTAGGAACAGGGAAACAAATCCAGTTCACCAGATTAGCGTCTGCCGCTCATGTGGAGGAGTGGGGAATCAAACCCGGTTCTCCAGATAGGAGACCACCGCTCCAAACCACTGCTCTTAACCACTACACCATGCTGGCTGAATCAAGAAGCTTGAGCTGCTGATGTTGGCATTGGGGCAAGAAAACGAACCTCTGAAGATATCACTGTAGCTGAAATTGGTCTTGCTCCCTCTTCCTTAGGGAGAGCCTTGGGTTTCTTAGATCAAATGTTGACGTAACTGGGCCTCTAACCCTATTGAGGTTCTCAAAGCACATACCCGCACTAGTTTTCCAGAACTTCCTGGGATGTGTGCACTCTTTCTAACCTTGTTGCTGTAAAGCCTTCTAGCAGTCATTAAGCAACGAGTCAAAGCTTTTTTTCCTGCTTTGTACATAGCAGCAGACTTGAGCCTATTTTGCAGTTCCTGGGAATTATACGCTAGTATGAGTATTTGTTTGTAACAGGATACAAGACCACAGGTTAGCGTACTCTTCTTTGGCTAAATTCAGATGTAGCAAGAATGAGAGAGGTCTGCTAAGCCCTGTGACCTCCTGTCAGTGTAGACTCCACATGTCTTGATTATCCATTTGCAGCAGATTTTCAGAGGTCACAAAATCCCATCGTTTGGAAACTTAAATTTCTTTCACTGTACATCCAGTTTATTGTTCTTTGTTAGAATTAATGAGAGGGTTGTTATTGGTTTTTCCCCTCCCTTCATTTCAGTGAGTGCCTTGACTTTTTCCTGGTTAACTTTCCACAGTACAGGCTTGAACTTGGAAAAAATTGTTTGCTTTATGAGTGTTTCCTCTCCAGTTCATAATTATTTTTGCCTTTCATCCCATTTGGAATTTCTCATATGTTTGATTCCTCCAGCGATGAATGGTATTGGTAAAGGTATGCAGCACTTGCTTGCAGCCGCTGGTTTCATCTCCCCTTTATTTTATTACACGCTTGCCTGCTTATTTCTTTTCTAGGAGCTCATTAATCCAATCGCATGACGCAGTCCTTCCAGTGTGAAGTAGTGCCAAATGGTACAGTTCCATGCCTGTACTGTTTAGAAATGTGCATGCTGTTTATTTTTCCAGGGACTGAATAGATCACTTCTAAATAGATTAAAAATCCCCCTTGTAAGGAAAAAAAAAAACCTGCACCGGTTCAAGAGGATTCACTGAGTTTTGCACAGTTTTCACATCACCTGTTAGAAATTATTTCAAAGGACGGTTTCCCTGGTTACACTTTTTTAATGTGCATGCTCAAAAATATAACATGTGAAGAAAATAACTATGTTTTGACTGATCTGCACATTGATGTGTACCAGTGGAGCCATAATTAGTAGGGTCTTCTACAACATGTACACATCTTTAAAAACATATATATGCAAAGTAATGTGCAAAACAGCCTTCACAGAAGGGGAGAAAAGCTGCTAGGTGGGAGAAAAGAGCCAAAGAAAAGAACAATGAAAAAAAAAAGAACAAAGCAGAAACTGATGAGCTGGTGAGCCAGATTCAGCTTCTGGGGGGTGGAGAGATGTTACCACTGTAGTGCATGCCCTGGTAACATATAAATTAGATTATTGCAATACACTGTATATGGGGTTGCCCTTGAAGATTGTACAGAGGCTACAGTCGGTACAGAATGCTGAAGCCAGAATGTTGACTAGAGGGGGCTGGAGGAATCACATCACTCCTGTATTGTTCCATCTACCCTGATTCCCAGTTTGTTTCTAGGCCCAATTCAAGGTGCTGGCAGTGACTTTAAAGTCCTATGCAGTTTGGGGCCAGCATACCTTAAGGACCACCTTTTTCCCATATGAACCTACCCATCCACTCCAGTCATTTTTGGGGGCCCTGCTTCAGGAGTCCCGGCCAACTGAGGCTAGACTAGTGGCAACCTGAGCAAGGGCCTTCTTGGTCATGGCACCAAAACTTTAGAACTCCCTCCTCAGGGAGATTTGTCTGTCTCCCTCTATTGCTGTTCAATCCGCAAATCTCCAGCCGTTCCCCAACCTGGAGCTGGCAACCCCGTCCCCACTCCCCACTGGTGGCCAGGGTGGACCTGGTAACCCTAGAGGCTAAGCAAGGTCATCCCTGGTTAGAAGAAAGTCCAGGGTTGCTACACAGAGGCAGGCAACAGCAAACTACCTCATAAGTCAGCTGCAACCATATATTCATAAATATCACACACAGACACACATTCCAGGGAGGGAATGAAGCAGTAACACCAAAATACTGCACTGGAGAGAGCTTAGGTCAAATTGTAGCTCTCTGTTTGACATCTCCAGTTTAATGGGGCTGGAAGTTTGAAAGATGGCATTTTACAGTGGCAGGTAGTATTTTAGTCCCTGCTGTCTTGAACAGCACTACCACCTATGACCACTTAAAAGACACCATGTATTTTCTAAGTGATGTTCCACTCTTAAAAAAAAATAGTAAGCAAAATTCCCAGTGTTCCACACTTCCAACAGTGTACATGATGCATAAAATCTGAACCGTAAACAAAAGTATCTTAAAATACCTGTCTTTTACAGTAGGAAAATTTCTCTTATAAACAAAAACAGATCACACATGTATATAAAAAACCCCTTGCTGTGCTCAGAGAACATAACCAAAGTTCTTGAACTTTGAACACAATATTAAGCCATCCCCTTGTAAAGTCCAGCTGGCACCAAACAAGAAGCCAGGGTTGCCAACCTCCAGGTGGTGGCTGAAGATCTCCTGGCAACAGAGATCAGTTCACCTGGAGAAAACAGTGACTTTATGGCATTATACCCCATTGGTGGACTTTATGGCATTATACCCCATTAAAGCCCTCCCCTCCCCAAATCACACCTTCCACAGGCTCCACCCCCAAAATCTCCAGGTATTTCCCAACCCAGAGCTGGCAACCCTAATTGCTCCTCAGTTATGGAATGGCATGCCAGAATTAGTGTGCCAGGCAACCTTCTGCTAGTCTTTTATAAAGCCTGTAAGGCATACCAGTTCCAAATATCTTTCTGTTCAGTTTTCACAATATTAATAACCAGACTCATTTATGTGGGTTTTTGAACATATGTGCATGTTTTATCTTTGAAAACTGAGCTCAATTTATAAGTTTGCAGCTTAAATAACTAATGTATGATATTGTTTTTGTTCACAGTGGGTAGCCGTGTTAGTCTGTTTGCAGTAGTCAAAAAGGGCAAGAGTCCAGTAGCACCTTAAAGACTAATAAAAATATTTTCTGGTAGGGTATGAGCTTTAGTGAGCCATAGCTCACTTCTTCAGATACAGCTAGAATCCATCGGTCTTTAAGTAGAGGAACAGTATGTAAATGAAACCAACCTGAGCATATTGTGAAGCAGGAAGTTGACAGCGAGAGGCCCCATGTTGAGAGGCCCATGTGGACTAGGGTTTCCAACCTCCAGGTATTAGCTGGAGATCTCCTGCTATTAAAACTGATCTTCAGGCAACAGAGAATGGTTCCCCTGGAGAAAATGGCCGCTTTGGCAATTGGACTCTATGGCATTGAAATCCCTCCCCTCTCCAAACCCCGCCCTCCTCAGGCTCCACCCCAAAAATCTCCCGCCAGTTGCAGAGAGGGATCTGGCAACCCTAATGTGGACCCAATCAGCAACCACAGAAGGCATCTTTTTCATGGGTGAGCTCTGGGCTTCTGCAGCCATGTGAATGCTAAATGTTCTAGGATTTATAGTAACGGACAGGAATAATTTGCTAGAACGTGATTACAGATGGTGATCACCATCCTGTATGATAGACAACAAAATGTGGCATAAGCAGCAGAGGGAGGGAGACTTCAGTGAGTGGGTACTAGCTGTGATAAAAAATCACCCAAGAGCTGAACTTCTGCTCCAGGGGATATATAGCCCCATAGATTAAAATAAAGCTTTATGTGGAATATGTGTCTCAGGGGGACGGGGAGTGATACTGAAGTGGAAAGAAAAAGCTGTTACTTGGTGGGGGGGAAGGGGCAGCCATAGAACAAGGTGGTCCTCTGCAGCCATTTTAAATCTAACCGCAGGGGGCTATGGAATTGGATTTCCATCGTAACCACTACATTTCCCATGACTTTAATCCATTTTACTTTCCCATCATTATTAAGTTGCACAGAAAAAGAAACCTTGGAAAGGCTGTGGATCTCCTGCATCCCACTTTGCGAAGTTTGCCTGTCTGCTAAGTTTCCTCTTTTAAAATGTGCTACTCAAGGGGCCAGGAGAGCGCAGCCCCCAATATGCACCCCGCCTTGCATTTCTGACAGCAATAAGGAGAAGGAAATAATGGATAGGCCGAATTTTCCCACACATAATTGTAGCACTTTGAGGGCCAAATTCTCAGCAGTGAGAGATGGCTATGTATGGAAGCCAAGCTGAGCTGCAAATTGGAACTCAAGTCCGCTTTGGAGGTGTGTTGAGATTCATGCTGGTAAGGAGAACTAGCAGTTGTCCAGACATGCCCGCTTCACTGATATAATAGATGCCTCCCCCTTCACACTTTTCCTCAGTCCTAGGAAGTATGCATTATGCAACAGTCAGCTGGATGAATGACAGCCCCTTCAAGACATGATGTCTCTCTCTACTGCCAACAAGATAGTTCTACAACAAAATGAAGAGAGGCAATTTTAACATGGGGGGGGGGTTTGCCAGTGTGTCTGCTTTAGTGATGGATGGCCATCTAGGAGATGAGAGGAATGCTTTTATGTTTCTCATCTGTGGCCAAAACATAACACGAGAAATGGCCTTGAGATAGAGCTACTTTGCTACTGTCATCGTGGATTGAGAAATAAAGTAACTGCATTTTTGAAAGCACAGTTTTTCTTGCTCCGTAACAAGGTAACTAAGCTGCTTGGGAGAGACTCCATTGAAGAGAGAGGAAGTGCAAAGCTTTTAAAGTTTTATTTTAAAAGGGGTTAGAAAAATCACCTGTCTGCTTAAGTAATATTTGAACAATAAAATGAGTATAGTAATGTAGTAGAGGAAGGTTTGAAGGCACAGGTGGAGACTAAAAGGTTTCATGCCACTAGGGCCTGTTTATCTTGGGATGATAACTTCTGACCTTTATTAAACTGTGATAAGTAACTACTGTTGTTTCTGTGGGCTCATCCAGGGATGGGAACAGACAGGTCCGCACTCCAAATCTTATATCTAGGGGGTGGGGTGGGTGGTCAGAGTTTTGTAGCCTGGTTTTGATGCCAATTGTAAAGATGCTGGCTTTTGTCAGGAAAAATAGTCAAGGCCTGGAGGTGTGGCTAAAATACCTGGGAATTCTTTAGAGACTTACAGCGCATTCCTGACTGGAATGCCTGCGCCGGGTTTAGGAGGCAACGCAGTGGTGTTGCCTCCTAAGAAGGTTTCGGCCTGGTGCAAAAAGAAAAAGTGCAACCCTCATAGGGTTGCATGGGAGATACGCCACCTCAAAGGTGGCGTATCTTGGGGGGGGGAAGGGGTGTTCATGAGCTGAAACGGCTCGCAGCCCCGCCTCCTGGCTGGCGCTGTAACACCCCCGGAATGCCTCCCGGGTCGCTGCCTTGGCCTTTGCCGGCGTCTGGACGATGGTGGCATGCTCCGCCAATGTTTGGGCCTGGCGCTGCCATGCCAGCGGCTGGAGACTGGTGTCTGGCTCGGCACGCTGGTGCTGGGGCCACAAACACCAGCGTGTGCCTCCCAGACGCCGGCGTTGCGGGCCCTTGCATCGGCATGGGCCTTCGCCGGCCTCCTAAAGACTTTGGTGCAGGCCACCGGTGCGGCTCAAGAATGGACTGGTAGACAGTAGCTTGTGTGGTAGAAAATGCTATCAAGTCACAGCTGACTTATGGTGACCCCGTAAGGTTTTCAGGGCCAGAGATGTTCAGAGGTGGTTTGCCATTGCTTGCCTCCGTGTGGGGTGAGAGAGTGCTGAGAGAAATGTGACTGGCCCAAGGTCACCCAGCAGGCTTCGTGTGGAGGAGTGGGGAATCAATCCTGGTTCTCCAGATTAGAGTCCACTGCTCTTAACCACTATGCCACTTCCTCTCAGACAGTAGCTTAGTAAAGGTTTTTTAGAGAAAAAATGCCAGTTTATAGAACTATTTACGAGCTTGCATAGACCTATGAGTATAATTCTAAAACGTTATATACTTCTTGAGTCTTCTGTCACCCTGTGGCTATGTTGAAATGAAAAGATACCCATGCTAGTTACGCTGTTTACTAACGCTTTGAGCGGGATGCACTTTCGGTGTAGTTACATCGGCTCTTAGAAGCCACGGACTGGCTTCTACTGTGTGTGTGTGTGTGTGGGGGGGAAGCCAAAGGGGGTGACCTGTCCTGGTGGGGGGACAGCTTGATCTCCTCTTTGCAAGTGTGATTGTTGCTGTTTTCACTTGTTGCCACCTTCGCCTGGAGGTCAGTGTGGGTTGGTGAGTCTCTTTTTGGCTGCCCCAGAAACAATGGGAGGTTTTGCCTTGGATTTGCTGCTCTCTAGATGCACGTTAAGGATTGCTGGCTCCCATTCATTCCAATGGGCGGATGGAGGGACCCATTCTAGACCCCATAACTCAGGACCCCCTGACCCAATCTTCACCAAACTTGGGGGTTCTTGCAAGTAGGGTCACTCCAAACTATGCTGAAGGATTGGGACCTCTACCTTCAAAAATGCCCCCCCCCCGGAGCCGCGGAAAGCCGCAAATGTGCTTTAAATGGCTTTATTCGGCTGAATTTATTCGGGAACGCCGAATTTCATGCCGTATTCCTTGGATCCAAATAGGGGTAGTTTGGACTTCGGCATTTCCGGAATAAAAATGGGCCGAATTTTGCCGAATCCGAATTTTACCAAATTTCTTTCCCAGCAGCCCTACTGTGAGGTAGATTAGTCTGAGAGAGTAGGTCTCTCCCAAAGTCACCCAGCAAGCTTCATTGCAGGTTGGAGATTTGAACCCTTATCTCCCAGATCATAGTCCAGCACTTTAACATCTACATTATATTTTGACCCTTGTCAAATGTATAAATATGTAGTTTCAGGGTTAGAATTAGGGAATGTTTGGAATGAGATACGTTAGCCACTTAAAATTGCTTCTGGACGGTATCAAAATTGCTGTGGTCATCCCTGTGGTTATGTCATGGTGGGAAAGATTATGTAATGCAGTTTTGTATGTAAAGACATTAAGAGTACATCTTAAATCTCTACAGTCTAAATCTCTAGAGCACTGGTTCCCAACCAGGGGTCCGCGGACCCCCAGGGGTCCGCGAGAACTAAATTAAGGTCCGTGAAACCCATAATAAATTAATATTTTCAATTAAAAGTTCTCTATTATAAAAATATATATATTCAAATATTATTCTAAGTTTAATGTTTAACTAACAGTTATGATTAAAGTTTATTTTCAAATTCTCTGAATTTTTATTTTGAACCTTGGGGTCCCTGCGCCGAAAAAAAAGTCCTAGTGGTCCCTGGTCAAAAAAAGGTTGGGAACCACTGCTCTAGAGTCTAAATTTCAAACTTTGGGAGAGCCCTACTTTTTTTAATGAATATTGCTCCAAAAGTCATTATGTGCAGGGAGGAACAACAATATTTACTTTCTCTGCTACATTTATATAGTTCTCTGCTGAGAACCAGCGTGGTGCACCCGGAAGGTGCATGCCGGTATGAGTGGCCCCAGCGCCAGCGTGCAGGCTCAGCCGCTGGTCCCTGGCTGCTGCCGTGGCAGCGCTGGGGCCAGCCTCTGGCCACCGGCACAGGCTGCGGCGGCGAGCCGGGAGGCGTATCTCCCGTGCAACCCTATGAGGGTTGCACAGTTTTTATGCATCGGGTAGAGGTTTTGGCGGTGCTGAAACCTCCTTAGGAGGCAACACCACTGGGTTGCCTCCTAAACCCGGCGCAGGCATTCCTTTCAGGAATGCGCTGTAAACATTGTCAAAACTGGTTCTATATAGCAGATCAAGGCTCTGTGAATTAATTATCCGCCTGTGTAATCAAGTGTATTTTGATAAAACCCAAAAAGCAGAGATTAAATAAAACTTGAATTATGTCTGTGTATTCCAATAATAAGGGAACAACAGAAGTAAAGACATAGGGGAGAAATACCAGAATATGCAGTCAGTTAATGTATTCAGCTGCCTATCAAGTAATCGCTGGTTCACACGTTCATGTATACCATTGGATAACTGAAACATGAATTTATGACTTGTATGTATCAATGGATTATCACAGATGTAACACTATGGATAAAACGTTGACGCCTTTCATTTCACAATCATCAGTGAAATCCTTTTAGGGGAGTATACATGGTCAAACCATCAAACGTGCAGTAAGAAAATGCATAGCAATTAAATTATGTATACAAGTGTGAGAGACCACAGAACACTGCAGGCGATTGCTGAACAATCTAGTGAGGTATGTACATGTGTGAACCTGCGGGGCAAAATGCACCATGCTTTCTACCCTGACCAGTTGTGGGAATGCTGTGGGAGGGCAGTCAGCATGCATTCAATTTTTGGAACTCGGGATAAAAAAAAAGTGAGACAAGGGAGGAACAATCCAAGGACATTCTAGCGTGCATCATCGGCCACATGATCTACCTCTCAGGGCTATTGAGAGGTGGAGAGGATCTTCACTGCCCTGAGCTCATCTGAGGAATGGTGGGATTAAAATGTAATATTAATAATTAGAAATAATAATAAATGGCAGCGTACTAGTAACTTACAAAATCTCATGTATCCTATAAAATCTTTGCTGACTGGATGTTTTCTTTCTATTATTTTGGGGTTTTTTACCGGTATTTGATGCAGCTCTTTCTTAGTGATTGCATGCAAATATGTGGTCTCAGTATTCAAGTTTCTGTAAATAAAATTCAGCTTCCTTTGGTGCAGAATTTGTTTTTTGTTTTTTTTGCTGGTGCTGAATGCACTGTTAGTTGCCTTGAAAGTGGGCAAAGTATTACTAATGACATACTTGATCTGGCTGTGTTTGCATGTATGATTACCAGAGAGCCAGAAGGGGCTAGTGGTAGATATTTGGGACTCAGAGAGGTTCAAGCTTATTTCTGAGGGTCACTATCAGCTTCTGTTTTCTATCTGTAAAACAGGCATACCTCACAGGGTTACTGTATAAGGCTACATACCATAAATGCTGGCATGCACTTTGCATATGAAAAGAGATGTAAACACATATTAATAGCAAAAATGGTGGGGACATTTTTAGGGCTGGGCCACATTTTTAATGCTTTTGCCCCTTTGGGTGTCTTGATTTTTCTAATTTCATATGAGGACAAGAACTCTAGTGTTCTTTTAGTGAGTTTTCCCAGTATATTTACAGGGTAACAGCTTGGGTATTTTCTGAGTGACTGTTTAGTTTGGCTATAGTATCGCATCCCTTTTTTACTAGGGAGTCATGAGGCTTAACCCATTGGTATTTGTAATGAGCTATAAAAGTGCAAACCATTTGAAATCTCAAAAGTTTTTTTTTAGAATATGCTTTGGATAAAATCATGTATGCAAAGGTTTAGTCTAAATTGATTTTTTATGAGGTTTCTGAAATTTGAGTAGGTTTCTGAACTCAGGAAATAATTCTCTTAAAAATAAATGGAAATGTTGTAAATTTGTAGTTGGAGAGGTGTCAGATTCTTCCACAATACAAGTAGTGTTCTGGCAGGAATGGATTTCCTATGAATTAAAGTGACAATACTCTTTAAAAAAACAACAACCCCTTATCTTTGTTTTATTCTCTTTCTCTTTCTCTTTTTCGAGAAACTTTCTACTCCCAATTTTAGAACTTTTTGATTTATATATTTAACGGTTTCAAGAGAGACCAACTATCACTCAAAAAGTATCAATTTAAGCCAGGACTTCTTATATACTTCTTATTATAGGCATTCAGCATTAAAGATTGGACTCTGTTCAGGACCTGTTGGTCCTATCCTTCATTCTGAGTAACATTTCTGTTTGCATCATGATACACCCACTGGATTTCCATAACCCTTTGGCAGATACTAACTTGCCATTTTGGACTTTAAAAAAATCATTAGTTTGATGATTTTTTTCTTGGGGTTGTGTCCTGCCAAAGACAGGAATATGATACATACACAGCAGTCTAGCCATTACTTTAAAACTTCAGTTGTATCCTGGAATAAATAGACTGACCCTGACCCCAGAGAGTCTCAGAAAGCATGACTTCTAGCTAGGGGCTAAACATTTCACGACAGCAGGAAGAAAATTAATATCCTTCTAAAGCTGGATCTGCAGAGACTTGCCTATTATTTATTCAATAGTATGTTGCAAAATTTTGGGCAGATGTCCAGTGCTAGCCTTGCAAATTGTTAGTACAAATGCTGCCCCTCTCTGTTTCCTCAGACTGTTGGTAAGCGTGAATGAGGTTTATGAATACCGTTAAACTTCCCTTGGTTGTGGGAATGAGAAAGTAAGTAGGATGCACTCCTGATTGCATTTCAAATATAACAGCAAACTATGGTTTGTGCTAATTTGGAAGACACTAACTGTTGCTTTCTATGTGAGGGGAAGGAGTGTGAGAGCACAAGGCTTGTATACATGCTGCCCATGTCAGTGGCACATCCCTGGTGTGCTGAAGTGGTGTGCCTCCAGTTTTTAGTACTTTGCATTTACACAGGAGTGCATGGTAGCTAATCTATGTTGAAGAAAGTAAAAATGGTATGCTTGGAGCTCAAGAAATAGTTGTTTTTAAATTTATTGTTTGGTTTCATTTGGTTTGTTCAAGGCTACTCATTTAATGAGTTTGAGCCGAAAATGTACATGGATCCAGCCATTTCTATTTTATCCATAATATTTTAATGGAAGATTGTAAGCTGTTGTAAGGACCATTGCTGACAATGCAAGTTTTTTGGGGATAGTAGATATTGCTGCTTCCCCAACAGTCTTGAGGATAGTAGTTCATTTGTTTCAAGCTGTGGTACTTAATTGAAACCATTGAAAGGGTTAGCTTTCTAGCTGCACAGTTTTCCTCTGTGTTCCATTTCATGGTTATTCCAGAGTGTGAGAGAGCCAGTATGGTGTAGTGATTAGAGTGTTGGACTAGGATTGGGGAGACCTGGGTTTGAATCCACTATCTTCCCTTTAATCTTGCTAGCTGATCTTGATCTAGACATACACTCTCAGCCTGACCTACCTCATAGGGTTGTTGCAAAGATAAGGTGGGTAGAAAGGTGGGTTAACTGATTGCATTTGTGTGTTCTTTCTCCCTGGCTCTTCCCTGGGGAACTGATCTAGGTTCCATTGTTTCCACATAAAAGTATTTTATGTGGCATAGACAGCAGAGAGCAGCACCTTTTTCCTGTAAGTAATGGTAAGCAATGTAGTATCCATGTTGTATCTACCAGTGGCAAGTCCATAGCAAGTTTGACTATAGTTTTTTGGGGTCAGCTAGGTTTTTGTGAGCATTGTGTTGATTTACTCATCCTCTCTCAGCAAGGAAACTGTGACGAACAAAGAGTTAATCTTTGAGAGAAGTTCAGAGGAAGGGAGTGGGTGGAGCTAAGGAGCTCACACTGTCTGTCTGAGGAAATAAATTGATTCTGATTTTGGTAACCTGCTTGTTCAGTAGCTGTGTTTGACTCTGGGAAGCTGAGGGTTCAATTTTGCCTAAGCTGTTGTAAAACAAAAACTGTGGAGTGACAGGCAGAGATTGGGAAGAAAGGGACCCTTTCCTCAGGTCACTGGAAGGGAATAGGCTCTGGGAAGGAGATTTTCCAAATACAGAGTGTTTAGGGATTACTGCCACAAAAGTGGGGTGTATCTGCAGTGAGAACTGGAACAGAGATTTGAGGAGAAATCTCCATACTTCTGTGTTTCTCTGGGGAAGAGAGATTGTATAATCTCCAACTTCCCCGAAAGCTAGGCAGCAGAATCTGAGAAGTTCTGGGAACTGAACTGAATTTAAGAACTGAATTCTGTACCAACTAAGCCATCTAAGATACATGCCTTCTCTGAAGTGAAACTTCTTAAATAGCTCTGGTTCTATGCTTTTCCTAACCACTATTTCCCCTCCAAATCTATCCCTTGTACAATGTTTAATAAATCTGTTTCTTGGTTGATAACTTGAAAAACCCTCTGGAGTCTCATTTCTTCTAGGGTAAAATAAGTAACGGGGACTAAGGAGAAAAATTAAAACTCCAAATAAACATTCTGGCAAACAATCAAGCTCTCTCTCCCTCACTACCTACGTAAGGGGGATTGTTGAAAAGGGCCCTTCCAGATAAATTATATGGACATTCTGTGGTGACCACCAAACCCTGTGTTTTGTTCTCATCATATATTGCACAATCTATCTTCCAATGTGTTAACTAATTTGGTGTTCTTAATTGCATACTACTTTTGCATCATATTAATTATAAATGACTGAATACCATAATCTTCCTGTTTATGTGGGAACAAATGGGAATACAACTCTTCAAATGAGCTACAAAGAAATATTCTCTTGGTTTTATCGTATAGGGTTAACTTTCTCCCACCCCACTTGTTTGTTGAATTGGCTGAACTTACTAGGAGTGGTCACTGTTAAAGACATCTTTTTCTGGGGTTGCTTCACCTGGTTTAGAGTTCCACTATTTTTGCTTCTAATGGAACCTTACCATTTTGCATTTCAGGTTCCTTCTACTACTAGTGAAATATTTTTTTTTAATTAAAAAGGCCAATGTTGGCTTTTTCAAATCATTGCAGCAGATAGCACTGCCTGTTGGAATCACTGAGTAACCTGCTATGGGTTCGTTGAGAGCAGTGCCTTTTCTGGCTTTTAAAAAAAATAAGGCGCAAGTACTCATATGCAAGGTTGTGTTGATTTCTACCAGTTCCCCACTCCCTCTGCAGAACTCCGGTAGGCTGTTCCTGAGGGTCCACTCTTTCTCTGGCTGAGTGGGGCTGGCTGGCACATAAGGGTCAGAACTTGGGAGAGGTCTGAAAAAGGGCCAGTACTCAGTACCAATGAGTACCATCACACACAAAAAAGCCCTGATTGAAAGGAATATTTTGTTGTCTTGCGTAAATGGACTTCTAGCTTTTAAAGATAGAAAGTCATATTGTGTTGTCTTGCCTAAATGTGCTTCTAGCTTTTAAAGATCCCTCTCTTTCTTAGGTGTGAGTACACCTCTGTAGTAACCCTTCTGTAATATGCACTGGGGATAACCTTAGCGGGCAATTGTATGAACAGCTGTAGGAGGTATGGCAATTAGAGATGCCAGCGTTCTTTGACCTTTGCTATGTCTCCTTTCAGGTCAGCTGTAAAAGCTTTGCCCTGTCTGAGGTCGTTTCTGTGTTTAACATTCTGTCTGGACAGTTTACATTGACATGCCTAGGATTATACAACTTGAATGTGATTGGTTAGCCTCAACTCTCCATCTTAGTACTAATGCCTTTTGCATAAATAAATCCAGAATGGAGAATTAGGAGGATACTTCAAGCAGTGCACAATACCTGTGTGAAATAGCATTTGTTATTGAAGCCTTTACCTACGTTGTCCCCACTTTTGCACATGTTTCTTTTCGTTGTGTAGCCAAGATGCCCAATCGTAAACCAATGACACAGGCGGGTTTGTAAGAAATGTAATAATATAGTATAATAATTATCTCAATCCCACTTCCAATAATGGTTTTTGTGCCTAGTTAAAAGAATTTAACACCTTCGCCTTTGAAACAGAAGTGAGAAGTATATGAATGGAAGCCATTACTTCACAACAAAATGGAGGAGGGTTAGGAGGGAGAAAAAAAGAGTTTGTAATTTGAGGGGTGGGGGTTATGGGTGTTATGTGCCCTCCCCTCACATCTCTCTGGAAGGTAGCAAAAATGTTGGCTGAATTTGGAAATGTTCCATTAGCAGAAGGAAATAGATGAATTGTCTTCACTGGTGAAGACAGGTTACACATTTGTTTCATTGACTATTAAGAAATGGTTTTGGGGGAAAGTAGTTTACATTGTTTAGCAGTCTCACACTTTGGAAACCTTGGGCAGAGCTCATGAACAAAACCTAAAGTTAATTTTTTGGCAAAAGTTTGTGTTGGCACATGCAAAGACTTCTCTCAGCATTCTATAGTCAATATACTAAGGAGACACAATTTGGTGGGTTATCATCTTCTGTGCCACTGTTTTGCTTTCCCAGATTTATCGCAGTGTTTTAAAGAGAACACATTTATTGAGAGAACGCATAAGGAGATCATAAGAAGCGTTTTGTGTTCCAGGTCATACCCACGCCTGTGAAAGGCAGTAATTACGTATGAGCTGAAACTGGAACGGATCTAAACATGTATAAGAATTTTAGAGGCAACTGTTTGCAGGTGGTGACTTGGGTAAGGTTAACAACCTAAATCAATATTATTGCTGCTGCTCTGTTCCTAATGGAAGACACGGCTCTCCCTGCCCCTCCCCACTCCCCCCTGCTTCATCTTGTGAAAGCTGTTAGAGACTGAGAGAGGCCATCACTCACGAACAGGATACTTAATCCTACACAGGTGCAGTTTGAGTAACTAACTATGCAGGGCCTCAAGGTCATCTTGGCTGCAAGATTCCAAGGACCCCAGCTTTTGCAGATGTCATGAGCAGGAGGGGGAGGGCTTGAGCCTCAGTAATGTTTCACAGCTGTGACTTCTGCGCTTTTGCTTTTGGATCCACTTCTGTGATTCTTCCTTGCCCTTTTTCACATACATTGTTTCACAGGTTTGTGTGTGTGTGTGTTTAAATGTACCACTAGAGCTCCAGAAGGACAAGTAAATTTATCATTTGGTCAAAGTACTTGAGAGCAGTTTACATTTCCCCCCCTGCTAAAATGCAGTCTCATGAAAGGAAGATGTAGGCAGGTCCTGAGGTTGGTCAGATGAGTTTAAAACCAAGAGTTATATTTACTTCCTCCTCCTGTCTGCAATGATTTCTTTTTTAAATGACCAAATTGGGTCATTTTCTGCCTAAAATATAGTGGTTTCTTATTTTTTAAAATAAAGTTTGTCAGTCACTCTATTTCCTGTTGCCATAGGTAGAGATGCTGCTGCCTTGATCTGCCCCCCTTAACAATTAGTAGGATTTTAGCCATTCTAACAATAAGGCATCTGTGACGAACAAAGAGTTAATCTTTGAGAGAAGGTCAGAGAAAGGGAGTAGGCGGAGCTAAGGAACTCACTCCTCTGTTCTGAAGAAATAAATTGATTCCCATTTTGATAACCTGCACGTTTAGTAGTTGTGTTTGACTCTGGGAACCTGAGGGTTCAGATTTGCCTAATCTATTGTAAAACAAATCCTGTGGCGTGGCAGGCAGAGACTGGGAGGAAAGGGGCCCTTTCTCAAGTTACTGGAAGGGAATAGGCTCTGGGAAGGAGATATTCCAGATACAGGGTGTTCTTTAGGGATTACTGCCACAAAAGTGGGGTTTATCTGTAGTGAGAACTGGAAGAGAGACTTCAGGAGAAATCTCCATACTTCTGTGTTTCTCTGGGGAAGAGAGATTGTATGGTCTCCAACTTCCCTGATAGCTAGGCAGCAGAGTCGGAATAGAAACATCTCTAAGAAGTTCTGGGAACTGATCTGAATTTGTGAACTGAATCTTAGAATTGTAATACTGTACCAACTAAGCCATCTTAGATCTATGCCTTCTCTGAAGTGAAACTTAATAAAATAGCTCTGGTCCTGTGCTTCTCCTCACCACAGTTTCCCCTCCAAATCCATCCCTTGTACTGTGCTTAATAAATCTCTGTTAGTTGTGCGTTAACTTGAAAAAGCCTCTGGTATCTCATTTATTCGGAGGTAAAATAAGTAAAGGGGACTAAGAAGGAGAAAATTAAAACTCCAAATAAACATTCTGGCAAACAAACAAGCACTCTCTCTCCCTCCTTTAGTACCCAAGTAAGAGGGAACATGATAGCATCTCTCAAAATCATATGTTTAAACTCATTTCTTAGAACAACAGTTTTATTTTGAAATGTGAGGGACCTGAGTCCAGACTTCAGCTGTGTTACAAGCTCACTGGCTAATATTAGTATGAACTTCCTTGGATCACAGTCTTAAGCACATTTAGTGAAAGTTGGTAGTGGGTGGAAATATCATGCACTCCCACATTTTGTTTCTTGAGATGGTTTCCTTGTGCAGAACACAGCTTGTTTTCAGTCTAACATTCATGCAGTTGTTCTTGAGTTCACACTATTTTATATTGTATGCTGTTAGGGTTCAGAATTGTTAATAAAGATTCCAAATTACAAAACATTTTAGTTGTGCACATGGGCTTGGTTGTATTGGAGCTTTTCAGTGAATGGAAAGGATTTCTACCTTCCCCCTCCTGTTCCAGCCAAAATGCATGGGGGGGGGGCATTTGGGGTTGCAGCAAGAGCTGGGTGGAGAAAATAGCACTCTGTAAATAAAAATTCTGCCCATGGAAAAGCTCTGGTAGATCCAAGCCATAGTTTTGTTTTGTTTTTGATACTTCAGAATATTCTTGGTAGTAATTCCAATTAATCCATCTTTTCAAAACATGAAGATATATTTTATTCTTGTTTTCTAGAACTGGGATTAAAGTTAGAATGTTGAACGTACTTAATTGGAGGTAAATTCCATTAAAGTCAAATAGAATTGCCTCCAAACCAAATGTATTTGAGATTGAAGAAAGGGTATGCATCACATTACCCAGTGAGTTTTATAGCAATACTCTGGTTTGTACTCAAATCTCTTACATCATAAAACTAACGATCTACTGAGCCACTCTGGTTTTCAACAGAATGGGCATTGGTAAGTGGATTTTTGGGACATGGAGATTACTTTTTGTATGTCTATGTCCTACCTTGTGGATTGTCTCCTTTCTACCGTCTGTCCACTTAGACTTGCATTGTACCCCCATTTTGTAGGAGTATTTTGGGAAATATGTCCTATGATTACCCAGCCATAGCAGAACAGCGGTTTATCTTGCCAAGGAAAATGGCTGATTTATTAGTCCATGGGTTGAAAATCTAGCTAAGAACAACAGTTTGAGATGCGTGTTTGGAATGTGTCTCCAGCCCTGATTCACAGAAATAAAACTCATGCCAGTCAGTTAATAAAATAAAACATGACTCTGATAATCTTGTGTGTCACAGGTCACATAACTGGGGTGCCTGAAAATAACAAGCCACTGCAGAATCAGAGGGTCTCAGTGGTACCTGGAATGTATTCTTCCTTGTGTCGCAGTCACAGAGTTTAGGGGAGGGGGACTTCAGAAGAAGATGGTTCTTCTTGAATAGCCTTGAACCTCACCAGCACCCATCACTCTACCTTCCCATTCCAGTAATCTGCAGTAAGATCAGTGACGAAGCATATGGTTTACATTGGTCGTTTATACGTGGGAGTTTTACCTGAGGTTTATTGCTTGCTGGACCCACACTTTTCTGTTGGAAATCTATGCACCAGCAGTTTCCAATCTCAAATCAAGCCCCTGCCCCTTTAAATGCCGCTTTGTAATTGGCTTACGTTGTAGAGCTTACTGTGAGAGATAATTCCCCCAAAACCCAACTACTGCATTTAAAAGCATTTTAAGAACAAAAGACAAAAATAGGAGCAATCTGAAAGGACGGGCGGGGGGAGGATCCAAGCTTTGGTTTTAAAAAGCCTTTCTTCTGCTCAGAAAGAGCTCCTAGGAAGCAGAAAGCATTTAAATCCCTGCCTCTTTACACACTACTTTGTAATTGGCTGTGAGAGAAACCAAGCTTGCGTGTTCCCTGCTTTGCCTTATGCATGGGGATTTCACCTGGGCTTTGCTCAGGGAAGATGGAAGAGTCGAGTTAACAGAGGAATGGGAAGACCCAGACTTTGTGAGGGCTGGCAGCGAGGTCATCACTAATGGACGGAAAACTCATGTATAACTCTAAGGAACAACCGAGACAGACTGGGGGCAAACATGAGTGAAAGTACCCATACCTAAACAACCATTTATATAGAAGTAGCAGTCATCAATAAAGGGGGGGAAAGGCAAAAGTGTCAGAACACAAATCATTCTAATAAAATATCTAAAGAAATGGAAACTTCTCACAATAACGTGCATATACTCAATCAGAATCGCAAATGTTGCACTAAAAAATAATTCCTCCTTCTATAGACGAGTTATCGAAAGGGGTCTTTTAAATAAGTGATACAAAGCAAAGCTGTGATCAGTATGCTCCTCTCTTACTCATGCTTCTTTAGCTGCAACCTTGTCCTTGTTTCATGGGATTTTTTTTTTTTTTTACTCACAACTTTAGGTCTCAAGTATCTGTTTGGATACATTTCATTTACCACCAAGACCTCCTGACTTTGCAGTTCCCATCTCATTAGTTGACTGCAGAAGCCAGTTATTTTCAGGCACCCACCCTGGCTATGTGATCAAGTTGTGCTTCATTCATTTCTTCCACACTCGTCTGTGTTCAGATTGAAGTGACAAAAATAAACTTGCCACAGACAATTTTGGGCAGAAGACCTTACTATTTAAAGTATCCCATGCTTCCGGCAGGGAAGCTACTTGCTGATTATATTTCTAAATTGTGGGCAAACCATTTCATAATATCTATTTTGGGGAAATGCTGTGGGTGTAATTATACAAATCTGTAGGAAAATAAACAGATCTGTAAAGGCATTACCTGTTAGTGTCCAATTTCAATTGAAGAAGCATTCCCTGGCTTTACTGTTAACGGCATCTGGAGTCCAGGGGCTGCTTAGTCATCAAACTGCTACCTATGATATAATTGAAGTTAAAAAAAAAAAAGGACCTGCATGGTGAGCAAGTATTAGATCAGGGATCGCAGAGTGCCTGAAATGAGCTGCGCTGTGGGAGGTCACTGGTTTATAGTTCACCTTGGCCACCAACCCTTCAGGTAGCTTTGCTTTAGGCCTCCATCTGCAATATAGAAGTGATAATCTTGGCCTAGCTTCCAGGGCCATTGTTAAGAATACGGTGATATGAGAAATGGTTTGAATGCTGGGAGAGCTGTACAGCAGGGTAACGAGCAGTGTGGTCCTGTGCTGAGTTACTCCAGATTCAGCCCATTAAAACCAATGGTCTGAGATTGAAGTAGCTGTGTTTAGGATTGCTTTTGTAAGTGTCAGAGGTGTAAGTCAGGGAGTCTTGTGTGTCACAGTCCCATTTCAGTAAGGCCACGGAGAGCACAGGGGCCTGGAGACCAAGCCCTGTGAGGAAAGGCTGAGGGAGCTGGGAAGGTTTAGTCTGGAGAAGAGGAGGTTGAGGGGGGACATGACTGCTCTCTTTAAGTATTTGAAGGGCTGTCACTTAGACGAGGGCAGGGAGCTGTTCCTGTTGGCAGCAGAGGATAGGACTTGCAATAATGGGTTTAAATTGCGGACGGAAAGGTACCGGCTGGATATTAGGGAAACTTTTTTACAGTAAGAGTTGTTCGACAGTGGAATCAGCTACCTAGGGAGGTGGTGAGCTCCCCCCTCACCGGCAGTCTTTAAGCAGAGGCTGGACAAGCATTTGTCAGGGATGCTCTAGGCTGATCCTGCATTAAGCAGGGGGTTGGACTAGATGGCCTGTATGGCCCCTTCCAATTCTATGATTCTATGACCTTAGGTGAGATGTCTGACAGACTTTCAAGCCCCACAGAGCACATGTTTACCTCCTCACAGGCGGTTTCTTCAATCTTAGGAGGAGGATAGGGTTACCTCACAGTTCTCCCTTTCATGATAGGGCATTGGAGAGCCAGAGTGGCATAGTGGTTAAGAGCGGCGGATTCTAATTTGGAGAGAACCAGGTTTGATTCTCCAGGTTTGATTCCTCCATATGAACCTAAGAGAAAACAATGACCAAAGAAGGATCTCAAGCAACATGATGCAGGTCTGTGGCTGAGACCAAGCATTTTCACAGCAGCCACAAGGTAAACGTCAAGATAAGTAGGAATATTTGCTTCCCATCTGTAGGGTGGCATTGCTAGCCAGCAGAGAGCAGAGCAACAGTTCCTTCTTGCTGCCCATATGGCTGAGGTAGTAAGGTACCTTGACCTCACTGCCAGAGTCCATACATTGAAAGCTTCATCACATTTGGGCATGCTGACAACCTCAGCACAAAGACAGTCTCTAGGAGAAATTATCATGCTCAACGTCTCTTGATTTACATGTGAAGCCAGTCAGGGTTGGTTCCAGAGTTTTTGGGGCCCTAGGCAGAGAGTGCCCGGGGCTCCTCTCCTCCTATGCCTGCCACCAGCCCCCCTCTCATGCCTCCCTTTCCACCTGCTAACCCACCTGCCTGTGCATCCCCTCACAAGCCCTCTCACCACCTGTACTCACAGATGCCTGCACCACCCACATACCCATTCCCTGATGATACCAGACAGCGCTTGTGGCTGGGAGCATGGATGGCAGAGTGCTTGCAAGCAGGCGGGTGGAGGACGGGCAGGGGGGCAGCAGGTTGGTGGTATTGGGCCGTGCCAGTAGCCCTGGGCCCTGGCAGCTGCCCCTCCTCAGGGTATGCTGATACTGGCCCTGAGGCCAGCTCCTGATCAGACCACCTTGATTGTTCATGACCCATGAGCAGAATGTGAACTGACTTGGCAAGCAGGTGATTGTGCAACACTAGTCACCTTACAGTTTAACCCTGTAAGGTGCCTGGCTAGAAGGCCAGCTGGGAGCCTTATGTATTGTGCTCTGAGCTGGCAGAAAGATGCAAGAAATTGTTTGGATCCAGCCAGTTTTTGCATTCAGCATTGCCCAGCTCCCTTCCTTATTACATCCCCTGTCAGACATGTCCAGTTTTCCCCAATGTGGACTTTTTGGGATGGCCAAAGGGAACCCCTCCTTTTTTTTCACCAGCGGAAAAACTGATCGGATCCAACCCAATTAATGGGAGAAAAGTTATAAAACCAATGTTCTGAAAGAAGTATGGATATTGCAGGCTTTGAAAGTCTTAGCTCGAAAAAGAGATGGTCCAAGATCATTTCTGTCCATATCATCTGCTAGACCTTCTAGTTTTATGCAGTCAAGAACAAAACTTCCCATCTTAAATGGTGGTTTGCTGTGAAATTTCCTTTGAAATTTCCTGGGTTCAGCCCACATATTTTGTCCTTGGAGTCTTATTTCTTTTCCAGATGAAGTGGACACTTTGTAATGAGGTATAAAATGCATATAATGGGGGGGGGGAGGGGGCTCTGGAACCACCATATTTCTGTGGAATGTGATAATGTATTGAAGAAATTATGTAGGATTTTCTCCCTCCTCCTCCCAAACACCTGGAGTTCATGCTGTTGCAGCTTCTGCTGCTGGCTCACTGTTGCTTTTCATACATCACCCTGTCAGGGGCCAGGAAGGAGGGAAATCAATGTAAAAGAAATGTGGAAAAACAGGCATGGCTGGGAAGGCTGCATCTGATATTGAAGAACTAACTACCCGGCAAGCACAGATTGTACAAGAATTTATTTCTCCCCTCCCTGGTCCTTATTGGCTTGAGAGTACTGGAAAGGGGGAAGGGGGGGGGGAAGAGCTTTTAAAATTCTAGCATAGATGTGACTCGTTTTAAAACAAGGGTGTAATCTTTCAGTTCAGTGCCTTTGCTAAATAAGAAACTTGGGCTTGGGGTTGAGGCAGTTATGACATGCTGGACAGCTAGTGCTGTGTAGTGGTGAGAGTCTTTAATTTAGGCTGGGATGATGTGGATTCAAATCCCAACCCAGTCAGGAAACTTACTGTGTTACCTTGGGTTAGTTACCACCTCCCAGCCTAACCTACCATATAATTGTTTTCCCAAATATAAAGATGTATCCAGAAGATACTTGAACATATTAGAAGGACTGCATCCTCCCATATTGTCCAGCCTGCCGGTTAAGATCTGAGCCTCAGTCTTCAGAGGTGAGGTGGATAGCAACCAGAAACAGGGCCTTTTCAGTAGTGGCACCTCACTGACGAAATGCCCTTCCCCTTGAGGCTTGCCTGGTGCCTACATTACTTTCTTTCAGGTGCCAGGCCAAAACATTTATTTTCACCCAGGCTTTTATTTAAGGGGTTGGTCTTTTAACACAATTTTAGTTTGGAAACTGCTACTTTAAGCAGTTAAGGTGGTCTGTTTTTATGGTCTGTGTTTTTATGCTGGGCTGGGTTTTTAAATGGTGGATTTTAATTAATATATTTTAATGTTTTGTTTTTATTATTTTTATTTTGAAAGTAGCCTCAGGCAGGTTTCAGGAGAGGTGACATAAAAATTTACTAAAAAAAGAAGATGTTATAACAGTTCATTGGATCTAGCAAAAAAATGTCGCAAATGGAATTGGTGGAATGCTCTTTCCACATTGCCCCCTTACCCAAGCAGGCTGCTCTAAAAATACTGCCAGAGGGCCATGAGAGCCTTGTGAACAAAATTCATGATAGTACAAGGTGCAGTTGTTCATGAGGCTCTCATGAGGCTCTCATCTTTTCTTCTAGGTGGGACAAGAAGGGGGCCATTTTACTGCCCCCCCAACATCACTGCAGCACCTTGTACTATGACGCATTTTTGTTTTCGGGACTCTTCTGACTCTGAGAGAATTTTCAAAGCAAAAGTAGGCTGCTGGGAGAAGGGAAATGTGAGGAAAAATTGTTTCACTATTTCTTTTTTTGGAGCCCTGTGGCGCAGAGTGTTAAACTGCAGTACTACAGTCAAAAGCTCTGCTCACTACCTGAATTCAATCCCAGTGGAAGTAAGTTTCAGGTAGCCGGCTCAAGGTTGACTCAGCCTTCCATCCTTCCGAGGTCGGTAAAATGAGCACCCAGCTTGCTGGGGGTAAAGGGAAGATGACTGGGGAAAGTACTGGCAAACCACCCCGTAAACATAGTCTGTCTAGTAAACATCGGGATGTGATGTCACCCCATGGGTCAGTAATGACCCGGTGCTTGCACAGGGGACTACCTTTACCTTTATTTCTTTCTATGAACTTTTCTGTTGGATTCAACCCAGTGTCTACTGTTTGTGGGAGTGGCCCATGTCTCTTCAGTATCTCAACTGTATCTTGACAGGTGGAGCATGTGAAAATCCTGGACCAGTTGGAGTTTCCGAATTGATTTTGCCGGGAGACCGACATAACAGTGCATTACAGTAGTCTAGTCTCAATGTTACTGTGGCATGAATGCAGGTGGCCAGGTCAGATGGTATGGGGCCATCTTATGTGATAGGCTGAGTTGGAAGAAAGCCCTTTTTGCACCTGTATTAGCTTGCTTCTCCAGTAATAAAGCTGGGTTCAGTACGAACTCAAGGCTCTTAACTGAGTCAGCAAGGATCAGTTGAACTCCATCGAAAGTGGGGAGAAATATGTTTCACCCTTAATCATTTTAGGTTAGGCAGAGAGAAGGCCCAAGGTTACCCAGCAAACACCATGGCAAAGTGGAAATGTGAACTGAATTCTCCTGCTCAACGCACTGCACTGTCTCTGCCTTTTATAATCTAAAGATTTTGGTCATTCTGACCCCTAATTGATTATTCACACTAGTGTAAAAGTCTGTTTTCAATTGATTTTCACATGGAACATGAGGTACAATTTTTGCAAGGTTGTAAACATCAAGAGGGAAAAAAACCCTCTACAATATTTAGACCTTCAAAGTCTAATAATTACTGGAAAAAATTAGAAGATTTTGGTTAAAGATTTGCAGAATAAATTTGTTGAAATAATAGCTGATACAAGATTAATTGCAGTGATCTGGATTAAATTAACATGCAGCACAAACCACACTGTGCCGATTTGAATTTTTCTCTCCCCCTTCCATGCTTGCATTAGATCCCTTATGTTAACAATGGGTCTTTCCCATAACCAGGGATGGGTTTTTCATGCACACACCTCAGTGCTAGGCATAAGAATATATGTTCACAATGTAAAACGCCAAACATGCTTAATTAAGATTTAATAATCTTGAGATAAGGACTGTAATGATTTGCCATAGTTTAGCAAGAGCAGGAAAGTTCTTGGTTTTTAGCGTAAACTAGTATTCTTCATATTGAGTCCAAAGGCCACGTTAAAGGACTTGATGATTAAGAGCTTTGTCTTTGGGGCTTCTAGGCAATGTCTACATATCCCCCCCCCCCCGGTTGTTGCTGCAAGTCACAACAGATGTACTTCAGCTAAAGTAAGCTAGAAAGCTTCTATTTGTTTTCATAATCATGGTAAATTTGAGGTTTAGAAAGTATTAGAAGTACAGTGTTAGTTGATGTTAAAACCATTCTCTGAAAACAGTTAAGCAAAATGTACTCTTCTATCTATAGAACAGAATAGTTCCTTCATGGTCCCATTTCCAACCATTTTGTTATGTTTGTTTATGGAATCTATAACCTGATTTTCAAAGTGGCACACTCACAAAAAAGTCACCATTTAAAAGCAACCCCCCCATAAAATCTAGAAATACAACACTTAAAAAAAAAAAAAAGCAGGAAAAAATCTGTAGCTCCCCCAAAAAGAGACTAACTATCAAAAGCTAACTAGAACAGCAAAGTTTTCACCTTTCTACAGAATACATCTTCTGGCCACAGAAGAGACAATGTGAAGGCGCCTGACGGGTGTGTGTGTGTGTAGGTGGGGAAGTCTTGCTTTTCCTCTAGGGATGGGCTTGACTCCGCCTGCTTAGTGGAAAATTGCCAGGAGCCTATGGCCCCTCACTCCTTCCTGCCTTGAATATACATAGGCCAGTGGGGGTGGGCTCTCTGGGAGCTTACCCTCCTCCCCAGACGGACCCCTCCTCAGGGCAGCTGATCTGCCTGGAGCCATGCTTGTGGAGAGGCCGTGGATCTGTGGTAGAGCATCTGCTTGGCATGCAGAAGGTCCCAGGTTCAATCCCCGGCATTTCCAGTTAAAGGGACTAGGCAAGTAGATGATGTGAAAGACCTCTGCCTGAGACCCTGGAGAGCCACTGCCAGTCTGAGAAGACAATACTGACTTTGATGGACCAATTGTCTGATTCAGTATAAGGCAGCTTCATGTGTTCATCAGTGTCCAGTTGAACAGTCTGATATGGTATTTGAGAGTTGTGGAGCAGAAAGATTCTGATTCTTACAGAAGGAAGGAGGATAACGCTAAGAAGAACTTGATTTCTGAAATTCTAAAGTACTTCTAGGGAGAGCTGCTTTGTTTAAAAGAACATATTAGAAGAAGAGTTGGTTTTTATATGCCGACTTTCTCTACTTTTTTTTTTAAGGAGTCTGAAACTCCTTCCCTTCCTCTCCCCACAACAGACACCTTGTGAGGTAGGTGGGGCTGAGAGAGTTTTGAGATAATTTTGACTAGCCCAGTTGGCTTCATGTGGAGGAGTGGGGAAACCAACCCAGTTCATCAGATTAGAGTTTGCTGCTCATGTGGAGGAGTGGGAAATCAAACTCAGTTCTTCAGATTAGTCTGCTGCTCTTACCCATTACACCACGTTTAACCATGGGAATGGTTATCCGTATATTATCACATCTGGGTTGGATATTTGCACTTTACTGTTTTGTGAGGTTGCCTTTGAAGATTGTTCAGAAGTGACAATTGACACAAACTGTGGTAGCCAGATTACTGACTGGTATTTCTTATAGCTGATGTTTGAGGACTGGCATGGCGTAGTGGTTAGAATGTTGGACTAGGTCCTGGGATGGCCTGGTTCGAACCCTCTACTCAGCCATGGAAGCCCACTAGGTGGCTGTGGGCCTGTCACCATCTCTAGGGTTGCCAGGTCCCTCTTCGCCACCGGTGGGAGGTTTTGGGGGTGGAGCCTCAAGAGAGTGGGGTTTGGAGAGGGATTTCAATGCCATAGAGTCCAATTGCTGAAGTGGCCATTTTTTCCAGGTGAACTGATCTCTATGGGCTGGAGATCAGTTGTAATAGCAGGAGATCTTCAGCTAGTACCTGGAGGTTGGCAACCCTAACCATCTCTCAGCCTAATCTACCCTCAGAAGGTTGTTGTTGAGGAGTAAGCGGAGGAGGGGGGAACAACGTGAAAAGCTGCATTGGGTTCCCATTAGGGAGAAAAGCGAGAATAAGTATACCTGTCTTAAGACCATTGCACTTGCTACCAGTTTGTTTCTAGCCAAAAGTATGGGCTTTTGACCTTTAAAGATATAAGTGGATTTGGTATCAGGATATCTGAAAGCTTCTTGCTTCATTTTGGGCTGCAGCAGGAAAGAAGGAAAGAAAGTCCTGTATAAGTGGCAGAAATCCTTCCCCTCAACAGAAAATATTGCTGGGTCCAGCCCACTCTATTTATTTGACGCATTTGTGTGTTGCTTTTAAGCCAAAAATGCTTTGAAGGCAGTTTACAAATTATAACATTAGATCAGTAACCAATTTTTAAAATAATACACTAAAAGCCATTTAGACAAATCTCAGAGGACCAAATCTATAGTAGAAATCCACTGCGTCTGTAAGACAGACCTTACATTTTGCTTTCATACTGTTCAATTTTTGCTTCAGGTATTCTTATACCCTTACAGTGTATGCATATGTTTGCGTTAAGGAGACGATTTAGACAAATTGCAGGTGGAACATAGTAAAGACTTTGTCTACAAATAATAAAGGTTGTAGGCAAATGCTGGGTGGTCTCTGGTCCAAACAATTCAGCGTCTGTGTTTATTTCAGGTGAAAGGGTTACAACCAAAGGAGGATGAAAAGGAAGAGGAACGTTGATTTAAATATCTAGCCTTTCAGTTCAGCCACATGGCATAGTAATGTAAGGCGCATTTGATTTCTTCAAGTCTGGTGCTTGTCTTTAAACCAGAACACAGATAATAGTTGAAAGCCTGTAGTGCATAGGCGTCAAACATATGGCTCGTGGGCCGAATCCGGCCTCTTGAGAGCTCTTATCCAGCCCATGAGCCAGCCAAGGAAGATACCCCCCACTCTCGATCTGGGCTGGCACGCCCACTGCGGGCTTGCCAGCCACCCCCCAGTCCCCATCTGGACTGGCAAGTCCGCTGCGGGCTCGCCAACTGAGGCAACCACCCCCCAGTCCTGATCTGGGCTGGCGCGCCCGCTGTGGGATCACCAGCCAAAGCAGCCACCCTCCCCACTTTTGATCTGGGCTGGTGAGGCATGGCCCGGCCCAACCAAGTGACATTTATTTCCTATCTGGCCCTCGTAAGAAATGAGTTTGACACCCCTGCTGTAGTGTCTTTTTTTAAAATATCTACAGTATGAAGTGCAGGAACCTCTCCCACACACACACTGGTTGAACCCCAATTTACTGTCTACTCTTTGCCATTTCATGTATTTGTTTTAGCAGTCTACGTGTACCTTTGGGATGCGGAGACTGGATGTATATTCAAGTGTTTTCCCCCCCTAAGAAATGTCTTTTTGCTGTAAACAATTCACCTTATTTTTAGATCTGCAGCTTGGTTTGCTTTAGAGAAGAAGGAGAAGAGAGAAGGATTCTTTCTGTTTAGAATCAGTCTAACCTGAAGCATTCTTGTTGTTTTTTTCTTTAGCCTCCAGCTAGGGAAAATTGGCAACGTGGTTCAGTAAATCTCTGTGACTCATGCACATCAGCACATGGAGTAGATGAGCTCCAGAATGTAGTGAGCCATCTGCAAAGGATTCTGCTGAAGTTGCAAGGTGGAGTGAGGGCAGCAGCTCAGCATAGGCGGGCACTGGATATGTAGGAGTGGGTGACTGAAAGGTTGCGGCTTGCTGGAGATGCTACTTCTGCCTGTGCCCTTCCTCACCTCTGTGCAGAATGCTCGGGGGGAGAGACAAGGAATAAAAGCCATAACCCCAGAGCTAAATTATTCCAAGGCTTGCCTTGGCTAATTGATTTTCCGGCGGAGGAAAGAGAGGGGATGCCAAGGAAGGCTGAGGCCAAGGTTTGAAACCTTAAAGAAGATGCCACATCAATGCAGCCTGGCAGGCTGGCACTCCAGTTTATATAATTTATGCTGGTGCCTCGTGTCTGTGTGTCTTATTCCCCCACTGTATTTAAAGAAAACACACCTAACAACTGGATGTCGTAGAAGGCCAACCACTTTTGCGCTCCTTGTTTTCTTTTCCCTGTGAAATCTTTGGCCAGCGGCTGACTTAGAGCTGTCTTTGCTGACTCCACCAATACTCTTGGCTCAGCACTGTTGTCTCCACCTACTCAGTGACCTCAAAAAGGACTTGTGAGGACAGAGACTGCTAGAAAACAGGCTAACCATATCTTCACTTTAAAAAAAATTCTTCTCTATCCATAACAGTCTTGTGAATAGAATTACCAAAATGGGGAGACTAGCAGCAAAGGAGACCAACTTTTCTGCTGCATTTGAGAAATTAATTGTGTGTTTTACTCTGCAGCAGCTTCCTTCAGCAAATGTGTTGGGGGATTTCTATTCAATCTGAAGTGTAGTTTTGACAGTGAATCCTGTGGTTATCCTGACATGTTTTCCTTCAGAAAACAACCACTGAAAAATGTCTAGCTGTTCCTGTGTGGTTATTGGATAGCCTATATAGTGGACTCAGGGTTTCACTGTCATGTTATACACAGTTAAAACGTCACATGAACCATAGGAGAAAGCAAACAACCTCAAGCAATTTTCATTTCGCAAACATGAACAGCCTCTTCACTGGGGGTTTCCTTTTCGTTTCTTTTCACATTTGTACATTGGCTTCCACAGTTCATGTGTTTTTGCAAGACCAAAGCAGAAGAGTTACCCCCACACACACACACGCACACCTCTGGTCAACTAGGGACCCCTTTACAACCGCATTGATACAGTAGGCTAAGTTAAATAATAAATATTTTGTTGGATTTTTTTGGTTATTTATCACAATTTTTGTGCAAAATATACTCTTGTACTTTCAAATAAGCCAGTCCATTCGGTATTCTGAAATGCTGCATTCTTCGCAATGTCTGTTTAAACTGTTATCTCTGTCAGCCAAAGCTATGTGTCAGGTTTTGTTAGCACTTTGTTGCTTTGCCTGTAAAGAATTCCTCGCTGTGTTAGTTGTCCTAATTTTAAACTAATAGCATTGGGGAGGTGGCGAAGCCTGATATCTGCCCCTCGTGACCCCTAAGGGTTAATCCTACCCCTATGTGCACAGGCCCTTTTTTGAGTTGTGTGCTTTGGTCACCATAGAATGTGATAAAATGTTAGGAATGTTATATCTGTAATCACTGTAGGTGCTTAGGTCCTAAGTGATGCCGAAGTTGTTAGTTTTGCACACCTGTCAACAAACAGCACACTAACCTGGGGGAGGAGATGTCCTTTCTTTATGCACTTTGCTGTGTTTCCTGATCACTGCTGCTGCTGAGTTCAGTGTTACCTCTAATTTCTGTAGTACTTTAGTATTTGCAATCACTTTCCTAGTGGCACTTGGTTGGGCCACTGTGCAAACAGACTGCTGGACCTTGGTCTGATCCAGCATGGCCTTTCTTATGTTCTTACGTTTCTGGGCTTTTACTTTTTATTCAGAATATTTTAACGGTATGAATATGAACTTTCATGCTCCTGTTCGTTGGAGAGTGTGGGAGGTCTGCCATCAGGACAGAAACCGGATGGGTTTTGTGCATATTGAAGGTTGTTGCAAAGTTAGGGCTGACTGCGTGATAACATTTTACAACCCTGGAGATGTGCTTGGAGTGATTCATGCAGCAGCACACTGCAAAACTGTTGTCCCTTTTACTGCACATAGAAAGAAAGTGGAGGTTGATTGTACTCCAGGTAACAATATGATAGTTGAAAACATTGAATGCTAATGCAATTTAACTTCCTAAGCACACCCTATAACAATGTTCATTTGTCTAGCTTTAAATCTCCAAGAGACTGTGAAATATTCCTAAATATATATACTTTCAACAAACAATCATTATTTAGTTTCCTTGAACGGGGCCCTGATTTGGATAGCCCAGACTAGCTTGATCTCATCATATTTCAGAGTCGACCCTGGCAAATATTTGAATGGGAGACATCCAAGGAATACCAGGCAATAGCAAACAACCTCAGAATGTCTCTTGCCTTGAAAACCCTAGGGTGTCACCATAACTCAGATGTTACTTGATTAAAAAAACAAAACAAAACGGGGTTATGTTCTAAAACCCAGTAGCTTTGTGTTTGTTTGAAATAGCATTTGTGCAAGAAATTGCCTTTCCAGACAATCAGATGGCACTTAGTTCCCCATATTTGGGGCATGTGAGTGTTCAGAGGAAGAGTGATCCTGTTTCTTTATTATATGTTCTTTATTTTCTTTGCCTGACTAGTAGGTGTTCTTTCATGTAATCCCACCAGAATAGTCTTTCGGTTCCTCAGCTATTTTAAAATGACAGATTCCTTTAAGTGGAGATGAGCAGTGATGGGTGTGACTTTGGAATGCGGAAGAAGGATACGGTATAGCATCAAGCTGATTAAGTATGAAGAGAAATCAACAAGGATGATACCATGTTACTGCAAAAATGTATACTGTCTTAGTTGCTATCATCTTGACCTATTCCTTAATTGAGCTTCAGATAAAACTTCTAGGGAGTATTTGGTTACTGCCTCCATGCTTGGCTAAGTGGAGACAATTCAGAAGTACTGTTGGCTGGGGTAAAACCCAAACAGGAGTAGCGTTTCAGTATATTCCTAGGTAGTTCCTCTTGAAGGAACTGGTTGGCAGCTTGACAGTGCTCCTGAATGCTGTCCTTCTGGTAGCCGAGGTGGCCAGGATTGCCTGTTCTAACTTCCACTGTTTTACCATTTGTGGCTGCCCCTGAAACAGTGGACCTGACCACGGTTACATGTGCCTTGATAACATCAAGGTGAGACTGCTGCAGCGCACTATATGTGTAACTGTCTTTAAAGACACCTGAGAACCTTCAGCTGGTGCACAATGTGGCATCCAGGCTATTTAAATGGAATTTGCTGTGTGGATCATAATTTCCCTATATTACAGCAGTTACACTGACTCTCTGTTTATTTCTGGACCTCTAAAAAGCTTAAGCTGCAGTACTGCAGTCCAAGCTCTGCTCACAACCTGAGTTCGATCCCAACAAAAGTCGGTTTCAGGTAGCCAGCTCAAGGTTGACGTCGAGATTTGACGTCACCCCGTGGGTCAGGAATGACCCGGTGCTTGCACAGGGGACCTACCTAAAAAGGCTTTGACCTGGTGTATTGGAGGGACTGCCTACGCCGATATGAGTCTACCTGTCAAGACCTGCCTAGCCTCTAAGTAGTGGAAGAATGTTCCTCAAGGGGAGAGGAGCTCCCCATGGTCCTGAGTATGCCCAAGGCTTTATGCACCCTAGAAGCTCCAGGGGGAAACCTACCTCCTCTCCAACAGCAGGTTCCTATTCAAGATCCCATGGAACAGGCAGATCAGCTCCCATAGGCCAACAGCATTCCCAGAGTCTCCCCTCAGACTTTGGAAGCCAATAAGACAGAGGGCCGGAGCTGAAGCCTGGAGAAGTTCAAGCCTGTCAACCAAAGGCCTCCAACACACCAATCTCACTTGAGCAGAAAGCCCAACAGTTTTCAGAGGTTCCTAAACTGTGCTCCAATGAGCACTTGGTGCTCCACGAAACATCTCCTAGTGCTCCATGAAGAGATTGGAAAGAAAAATACTACTGTCATTTGGTTTCATACACAGGTGCTAGGTGAAAATTAGTGCTCCTTGATGAATTTCTCTCCTGAAAAGTGCTCCATGACTCAAAAAGTTTTGGAAACTCTGGTTTAGATATTGGCAGTATCAAGAATCTAACTCTAGTTACAGGAAAGGATGGGGCTGTTGGTTCCTTATATAATCCTTCAGTTTAGTTCCCACCTCTGCTGGTTCAGCAGTTACAACAAGTCAGCTTGTGTTTCTTCCTCAATGGCTGTCTCCTGCCAGGTTCCAGCTCTCCAGGCCCTTGCTGTCTACTGTGGAGATCCCTTGGCTCCAGCTCCATTTGGCTGGTCAGGTCTTCTCTCCTTGTTCTTGGCTGGCTACCTGTGACCTTTGTTTGTTATCCCTGTAGCTTTGAGATCTTCCAGGGCTGAATTCTTTCAGTGCTAATCTCACCTGAGGTGATGATAGTAAGCATGTGAGAGAGGACCTTCTATGTCATGGGTACCAGTTTTTAGGTCTCCTCTCTCCCCGCATAGCTGGTATGCCTCTCATTACTGGCCTTCTGGAAGTCTGTTGAAACATTTACTTGTTGCAGAGCCTTTGAAAAGGGCTTAACCCCCTTTCCCTCTCCCTCCCCACCCAGGGAATTGTTTGTAGGCCAGGCTTTTTATTTTGTAGTTTTAGTGACTTTGCTTCTTATTATTGCTGGATTTTGTAAATATAGCTTGCTGGATTTTGTAAATATAGCTTTTGTAAATATAGCTACTTTTCGTGCTCGTCGCGTCTGTTCATCCCAGTTCTTCGGAATACCCCCTCCACGTGGTCTGCCTGCCTATACATATTATCTGAACTCCTCGTCTCTGTAGAGCTTTTTGCTTGGCTAGATTGAATGCTAATCCTTCTATGGTAATGCAGGGCAGAATTCTGAATATACCATACTCAGACAGGATCTGCCCTTGCTCTTCTGGCTCTATTGACACATTAGCCCATGCCCTTTTGGAATGTCGCTTTTACGAGGAACTTCGATCGCACTATATTTCCCCCCTTTTAATATACAAATCCAATGCCTCTGTGACTGACATAATGCCTTTTTTACTAAGCGACAGGGACCCCAAGGCTACATTGTCAGTGGCAAGATTTGTTTCAGTCCTTATATCCCTCCAACACTAGATATATGCTGCTCAAGATCAATTGATCAAGGAGCTTCTAAGGGATAAAAGGAAAGGATTTTGTAAATATAGCTGGAAATGCTGCTGTGTTATGATTTAAGTTCTAAGTTTTTAGTAGTGTCTCAATTTTGGTGGTTGTTGGTCTTGCCAATCTAGTTGTTGTTGGTACAGCTGGTGTTAAATTGCTGGTATATGGTTTCGACTTCATTGTATTACTTTTTGATCTGATGAGCCACCCTGAGTGCTTTCGTGGACTTGCATGATACACATCATATATTGAAATAAGTCATATAGAGGAGGGTGCCGAGTTGTTTTCTGTTGCCCCAGAAGGTTGGACCAAAACCAACGGGTTGAAATTAAATCAAAAGAGTTTCTGTCTAGACATTAGGAAAAATTTTCTAACAGTTAGAGCTGTTCCTCAGTGGAACAGGCTTCTTCAGGAGGTGGTAAGCTCTCCTTCCTTGGAGGTTTTTAAGCAGAGGCTAAATGGCCATCTGTCAGCAATGCTGAGTCTATAACCTTAAGCAGATGATGAGAGGGAATGCATCTTGGTCATCTTCTGGCCATGTAGTGGGGGTCACTGTGTGTGTGTGTGGGGGGGGGAGGTAGTTGTGAATTCCCTTCATTGTGCAGGGGATTGGACTAGATGACCCTGGTGGTTCCTTCTGATTCTATGATTCTACATCTTATTAAAAAAATAAATATGGCACATGTGTTTCACTGATAAACCTATAGTTATAGCTCCACCAGCTCTACGTGGGTTCTAGTGCGAGAGGGTGGCTGGAAGAAGTCATATTTTTGCTTCATGGATGCCACTGCACAATTTTTTCCCTTCCAGATTTTGCATGAAAACATATTTTCTTGTCTTATTATGGATAATGAGCAATGAGGAAACAGCTTTGTAGATGATAAAGGACATTACAGAAGTCATGCTGTGAGTTAACTATAAACTAAATTGTGTTCAAATCATCAGCTGAAGGGAACGGGGTCCTGCTGTGCTTTCTCCTTTCTCCGTTTTGCTGTAAGATTTACTGCTTTGTCCCTGCCAATGAAACAAATCATTTTTGGAAGGAATTGGAAGGAATTGGAAGAAAACAGCATTGGAAGGGAAAAAAACAACACTGAAATCGTCCTACTAATTGTACAGAGGCAGTGCTTAAAATGTTAAAATAAGTCTTGCCATTTTCCACGTGCCTTAGCAGGAGCCCACGTCTTGTGATTTGTCTTAGCAGCCAGACATTATTTTTAATGGCCACTGACATCTCTTCCCTCTGAGATCTCTGCACATGACAGGACAATGGCGGGGTTGATCTCTCACTTCCTGTTGGGGTGTGGAGAAGGCCACAAACAGCATGATTCTCTGCTTCTGGTCAGCCTCCCCCTGTGGATTCTGTGGCAAGTGGTACACAAAAGCTAGGGAAGGGTGGTGGCCTGTCACTTCTGGGATGAAGGACCAGGGCCACTGAGAGGGGGACAAAAGTTTGGGGGGAGGCAAGACATCTGGAGGGCCCCTGAGCCAGCATCCATGCTGCAACCAGCCAAACGTCTTTCCGACTATTTTCCTTTCAGCGTGGTTCTGGCTGCAGCCACTAGAAGCGCAGGGAAGTCTGAGAACAGGCCCTCTGTCAGTTGGACTCACCTTTCCACAAGACTGAAGCAAACTTACCTAACAGATCATGCTAAGCCCATCAACCAAACCAGCACCCCCGAGCAAGACAAGCCAGCATGGCTGATAGCTGCTACAGTAATTGCCAGCTCATAGCCTGCTAACAAAGTTGTCTCCAATAGTATATCCTTCCCTTGTTCCCAGCTCAACCAGATATTGCAAAGCAGTATTGTGTTGCAGCAAGATGAAACAACCTTTCCCTCTTTCCCCGTGTTCCCCTTAAATTATCTCCTTCTTTTTGACACTTTTCTCATTCATTTCTCTCTCCTCCACCTAATTTTTCCCGGGCTGGGAGGAGACTGTGGCCAGCTCTCCAGGGCAGGCCTTTATATAGACTCCAGGGGGGGTGGGCAGGGAAAGGGGCAGAGCATGGGCAGGTCTTCCAGAGTCAGCTCTCTACTTAAGGCAGAGAGGAAGCAGAGGCCGAGGAGGAGAGCCCCTGGTAGCTTGGGCTGCTGAAGCTTTGCACCCTGGCATCCACTGAGGGAAAGGAGAGCTCGGACTGTGGTCTGTGGCTGAAGAGGCTCCTCGGATGAGGACAAAGGGAAGTTCTGAGGGGGGAATCCATGTCAGGGCGGGGCCTGCACATCACATCGTGGTGTAGTGGCTAAGAGCGGTGGTTTGGAGCAGTGGACTCTGATCTGGAGAACCGGGTTTGATTCCCCACTCCTCCACATGAGCGGCGGAGGCTAATCTGGTGAACTGGATTTGTTTCCCCACTCCTAGGCATGAAGCCAGCTGCGTGTCCCTGGGCTAGTCATACTCTCTGAGCCCTACCTACCTCACAGGATGTCTGTTGTGGGGATAGGAAGGGAAGGTGATCGTAAGCCAGTTTGATTCTCCCTTAAGTTCTTCTATTAATGTGTTGGTGAAAGTTCTGATAGCCCTCTGTAAAGGCTACTTTGCTATATGGCTAATAACGTCAACTGTTCAATGTCATTAAAAATTAGATTTATAGCAAATGTCATACCCGGTCTTTCTCCCCAGTGGGGAACCAAAGCTGCATTGTTCTCCTGTCCTCCATTTTATCCTCACAACAATCCTGTGAGGTAGGTCTGGCTGAGAGTGTGTCACCCAACAACCTTCCATGGCGAATTGGGGACCTGAGTATTAGAGGAACATGATAGGCAACATGTAATAAGACAGCTTTTAATCAACCTATCTTGAAGATAACCTGGGTCATGGTATTTCAATTCCCTTCATTTTGGCCCTCCAGCTTCCATCATCATTCTGGGGCTGGTGGCCAATTTTAAACGTGTAGCATTATTTACTGATGAGCTGTGCCCTGCCACCAACAGAGACTCTTAGCTTCCATTGCAAATAGCATGGGGGTGGGTGGGTAGGGATGGGGTTGTCTCAAGATGACCTGCCCCAGGATATTCCCACACCTTTCATTTTAGGCCCTGGAACTTCCACAAACATCCTGAAGCTGATGGCCAATTTTGAGTCTCCTAGCTTTATTCTCTGATAAGTTATGTCTGCTACAAAAGGAAAGGCCGATTCTTTTATTACTATAGATTCATGGTAACAGCCAGCCAAGTGATTTGTTTTGTTATAATATTTTGATATTATGATATTGGGTCAGAGTCTTGGAGGGGGGAGGTGGAATCTTTGTCTGGGGGCCCATGGCGGTTCTCAGCAGCCCTGTGAAGGACCTGTTGCTAAAATTAAAGATAATGGTGTTCACTTGCAGGTATAACCTGTCCACTAATACTTACATGATTACAAAGAAAGCATCCTTTTGATATATATATAGTAATATTTACGCCAGATGTACCATACCTACTTGCTGCCGTCAGCCAGTCCTGGCAAAGTTTAATGTTGGACATCACAAGGTCTGTAGTGTTTTGTATGAGGAAACAGAACTGTCCCTTATGAGTGAAATTACAACATAGTGTGTGTCAGGAAACACATATATGTGGAAGGCAACAATGGTTGGCAGACTCATACAAGTGATATTAGTTTCTAAACAGTGATTTTGCAAAAGAGTAGAGAAATGAATAAAAATTTCATAACTGGGCCTTGTGTGAAGCTTCAATACTGCAGAGTTTGAGAGCAAAAGATCTCATAACTTTTAGATCCATATTCTGAAAATTTTGTTATGTGGGGGGGGGCTTAAGGACTTGTGGGAAGCACCTCATTTTCCCTCTCCCATTATTTCCTCCTTCTCTGTGGCTCATTGGTAGAGCATCTCCTTGGCATTCAGAAGGTCCCAGGTTCAATCCCTGGCATCTCCAGTTAAAGGGACTAGGCAAGTAGGTGATGTGAAAGACCTCTACCTGAGACCCTGGAGAGCTGCTGCTGGTCTGAGTAGACAATACTGATTTTGATGGACCAAGGGTCTGATTCAGTATAAGGCAGCGTAATGTCTTCATGTGTTCCCTGAATGCCCCCAAAGCTCTCCCCTTTTCTTGCTTCTTTCTCTCCTTCCCACTCACCAGCCAGTCTACCTTTACCTGCCCTACTGTCTTCAGCTTTTCCTCATTTCCTCCCCCTGGCAGCCTTTCCCTGTGAAAACTCTGGCCCAGTTGCATGGTGCTGTGGGTACACCACCAATTTTTTTTTTTTTTGGGGGGGTGGACCCTCCAATGTATTTTTTGTTTGTTTCTAGATTTCAGATTTCTCTGCAAACCCGAGGCTTTTCTCAGGTTCGTAGAAAGATGTGTCTTGTCTGTCCATGGCGCCAGTCTCCAGATTTAAGTATCCACAGATGGGGCCACGCTGAGAATGAGAGATAAGTGATGATAAGCCTTTAGAATGAAGTGGAGAATACCTGTTTAACATGGTATTTAGGTGGTACATTCTATGATCTGTTTGAATTGTCACATGTTCTACAGTTGTGTGTAGTACAAAACCCCTTATATTGTGCCACTTGTTTCTGAAAGTTTCCTTTGGTGCTGCTTAGGAAATGTACTATACATATGCACTTCATCCCATCATGAAAAGTGCATTCTCTCTTTTGTTTAACGTTTGACTGCTTCTGGCTTCTATGTGTAATCCCTTGCTAATTAAGGGGTCAGGATGTGTCCTACTCTCCTGTGTCTCTTATGTTGGTTACTTTCCAGACCTCTTGTAACACAGAGAAACTGGCTATTAGTGACCTTCTGCATCAGTAGTTCCTTCTTCTGGGCATTAGACTTGATGTTATGCATCTTGGCATGTGAAGATTTAGAGCATGGCCCTTGACCCCATCACCAGAGTAGTGGCTCCAGCTGCCAAAGCTGCAAGGCAGAGTAATGGAAATATGGCAGCTTCAGGATGTTCAGAAGGGATGGAATCAGGCAGAGGTGGCTCCAGTTCTCTTATTTACTTAAGTGACCAATTCATGTTGATGCATGAAAAAAATAAGGCAATGTCTGACTTGTTTAATATGTGGATGGATATGTATCCATTAAAAAAAAATAACAGGGAGACCAAGGAAAGGGGAATTCCATATGGCATATGTATTATATCTGTGCCCAATTATGCGGTCAACCCAATTATGCGGTCATCCAAACTCAGCCCAGATGCTGGTTGGTCTTTTTCAGATGCTTCGTTGTTGTTTTTTAATGAAGTCCATGAAATCGTCCCACCTTGTGTACGTGAGAGAGTAATGTACATAGGCAAATGCTAATTCTTTTGAATTAAAGCTGTAGACAAAAAGTATTTTGGACTGTAGAGAAACTGAAAATTGGATTTGCCATTTCAAAAAGCTCTCTGTTCAGTTATCAGTGATGTTTCAAGGTTACCAGTAGTGGGACAGCTTTACCGCCCTGTAAATACGAGGGTCCTTTCTCCCCAGACTTCCCTTGCCAGTTCGTAGTCTGGGCAGAAAGCTGGGGCAGAAAGCCATTTATTGCCCCTCTCTTTTGCCCTGGTAGCGGGCCACCACCTGGGGGTTGAAAATCTGCCCCCTCCCTCTTAGTGTCACCCAAGGATTGTCACTAAAGGGGTATGTTTAGTGTAGCCAAGTAGCAAGGCTGTGAGTAAGGAAGTGTGTGGGGCTCTTTTGTTAAACAACTTTGGCCATTTATGCATGGGAGGTTTTGCCTTGGATTTGCCCCTCAATAGATGCACATTTTTTTCCCATCCGAATTCTCAGAACTCAAAAATAAGCCCCCATCCAGAGTTCTGAGAATTCGGATGGGGAAAATGTGTATCTAGAGAGTGACAAATCCAAGGCAAAACCTTCCATGCATAATTGCTAGAAGGCACAAACTTAGGGTAACTACAAGGCAGTTCTAGACACAGCTAAGCAAAATAAACAGCAAAAGGAAGGTGGCTGGCTGGTTACTTACAATCTTTGAGCATCTCGTCCTATGGGCTGCACGGTGCCCCTCCTGGGCCACACCTGCGAGCAACCTCCTCTATCATCTCTCAGTGCAGCACATGCGCAAGGGAGTGCACCTCCCTCACCCTGCTCTCCTCTCTCTCCCCCTAACCAACAAACAGGAACTCCCTTTTTCAGACCATGGGGTGCTGGCCAATCTGGGTGCCAGCTTAAGTCTGCCAGCGCATGGACCATCCAATCAAGAGGTGTTAATGCCCTCAAAGAGCTAGCGTGTTTCCCCTTTAGGTTGTAAGCGACCCTCTCTATCTGGGGAAGTGTGTGTTCCCCATATTCTGCCCATTTTAGGAATACCAACCTACCTTTCCATCTCCATAACTGTGACAGCATATCTTGCCTATTTGCTCTCATCCACAACATTAATGCTTAAAGACTTGGAGGGAGAAAGAGCACCAGACTTGATGTGCAACAAATCCCCATGCACATGACCCATTTTATGTTCCTGTAGGACAATACAGAGTATTTTATTATTTATTTAAAACATTTCTATGCTGCCTTTCCACCCAAACAGGGTCCCCAAGGCAGCAAACATCAAAACATTCAAACATTTGAAAATTAAAACAGCATTTAAAACAAAGCATATATGAAATAGGAGGGAAGGCAGCATGGTATAGCCTGATCTCATCAGATCTCAGAAGCTAAGCAGGGTCCTCCCTGGTTAGTATTTGGATGGGAGACTACCAGGGAATACCAGGGTTGCTATGCAGAGGAAGGAAATGACAAACCACCTCTGTTAGTCTCTTGCATTGAAAACCTCATGAGGGGTCACCATAAGTCGGCTGCGACTTGATGGCACTTTACACACACACATATATGAAATAAACAATTCAATTAAAAAATAGAAACACACATAACAAGCACAATAAGGGAGAAGGACCAATAACAGTTACTTGGGTTGCTCCAAACAAAACAAAAAAGTCTTCACGCACTGGCGGAATATAACCATAGAGTAAAACAGACGAACCTCCCTGGGGAGGGAGTTCCAGAGTTTTGGCACGATGATCAAGAAGTTACTTTCTTGGGTTGACACCCATCTATCCTCAGGCCCACCGGATGACCTGAGTGGATGGGTAGGTTCATATGGGACTAGGGATTAGTAACTCCGTTTAAACATAAATATGAGAATTATTCACACATGTACACCTGGGGTGACTTTTGGCACAATGTGTGAACTTCTGGGGTTGCCACCATTTTGAAACATAACGGTGCAGCCATAAGATTTAGAAATCTATTCACTTAAAAACAGCTATTTTAAAGGCAGCTGAGGATTTTTTTTGCCACTTCTATTTTTGCACATTCTATGACTTTCCCACAGAACTTCAGCGAAAACACAGCCCTCCTAAGAAGAAGCCTGTTTGGTTGCTTCATGGGGCTACATATGCGCTTGCCTTCCCATCCATATGAGAAGGCACTAAGTCACTTTCTCTAGCAGCTGCATCTCCAAATGCTTTTAAAGGCTAGCCCTACGTAGGAGTGCAACGGACCCTTGGCGTTACAAAAACTTGGATGCAAGTAGCTCGGTCTCTGTTCTCCTGGAATTGTTTCAGTTTGTGGGTGATGTGCTGTTGCTAAAACGCACCTCTGAAGGTAGCGGCCACCTGAGCTTTTGAAAGCAGCCCAAGATCCAAAAGAATTCCAGAGTGCACACCTGAATCTTTAGAAGTGGGAGCACCCATCAGCCAGCCACAGGCAATCCAACAGACCCTCCCATCCTCTTTGTATTACCAATTCTGCTTTGTCAACATTCAGTTTCAGTGTATCAGCCATTCAGCTGTGGTTTCAAAACACTGGTTTAGAAGAGAGATTGCTACTCACAGGTAGGTTGAGATAGAAAAACAAAGCTGGTTGTTTTATTTATTTATTTGTTTATGCCTGCGTGCATTTTGGGCTGTTTTTCATGGTGGCAGTATCCGAACCAGCTTACAAGCAAGAGCACAATTTCCAAATTGCATTAACAGCCAAAGAGAATGGAAGCAAATCTGGACTGGTCCAGGTCTGGCAAGCTGACTCTCGCAGGTCCCGGGCGGCAACGCACAGGCTCTTGCTTTGGACTCATGCCCAAGGGCTTGCTCTGTCCCCACTCAGGCCAAATACTCCAGGAAGAGGTGGGGAAAAAGTCCATCTGGATGGACCTCAGCTGCCGCTAGATTGTCTTCAGCATACTGGGGATGCCTCACTCTAACCCTTGAATGCTTTTTTCCACTGTCATAATTCCAATGTTAAGCGGCCCTATCGGTTTCGTGGGCAGCATATCCGCTAGCAAGATAGCTTGACACTGCTTTCCTGTCCACTCCTCTACACTTAAGTAAGCACAAAGTAGCAGCAATGCTTGTACGTGTTTCTGGCGCAGGGGTGGGCAATGATAAAGACACCTGCACGGATTGTCTTGACATGATTCCAGGAGGGGAATCACTGAACTGTACATAACCCAGCCATTTACATAAACCACAAACTGCTAGACTGTTACAACAGTGACCTTGTCTGCAGCCTTCCACTCTTGTGTGCAGGATGGAAATTTCTCAACCACAGTGCAATGGGAACAAATTTAAGGCTGGGCTTTCAACGCTGCTGTTTAATTTAGGGTCTCGCTTCTACTCTGGATAAGTTGTCTAAATTGCTCACTGGTACGCCTGTCCTCTTATTTGCCTAGCCCATGTTTCCTTTTCTAGCACTCTTAATACTGAAGGTAGTAATTCTCCAGTTCCCAGCCTCTTAGGGTTGGGCGGAAGCCACAGTATTCTTTTTTGATTGATTCAAATGTGAGATTCTGACCTTAACAAATGAATTTCTGCTGGTTTTATTCAGGTTATGTTAAAATGAAATGTTTAAATTCTATTTTAAACTACGAGATAGGTGCCTTGTAGAAGAAAGCCAGTTCTTCCTTTGTGTGACATTTAATGTGCGAAGTTGCCTTATTTGTCGAATAAAAATAACTTCTGTGGGTTTATTCTTTGCACATTATCCTTGTGCCGTCTGGTAGAAGGGGCCAGATCCCAGTAATCCCTGTGGAAATATTTATTGACATCTTTACTGAGATGCTATTTACTTGGAGGCCGTTGAACACGATGTGTTTTGCTTCCAGGTTTGTTGTGTTTTAGACTGACTGTGCTTAATGGTTTTTTTTTAATGAAACATGTAGGTGAGTCAATATTAAAAGGTTGCCTTTCATGAGCTGAAAAAAAAAGATTAAAATTTGTCTAGACCAGGTTCGAAGATTTTATCCACCCATTTGTTGAGTCCCTATGATTGGCCAACCATGCTCAATTAGGATTACTTCTTGCATTATACTTTATTTATTTACTTTATTGCACTTTTACCCCACCCTCCTCAGCCCAAAGGGGCACACGTTGAGGAAGAGACATGTGCTTGTACACCAAATACTGAAATGAGACCTTGAGAGTAACAGTGTGGCCTGAATTCTGAAATGAATACTGGGCTCGTGGCCTTATTTTTTTTTTTGTCTTTTTGCTATGGAATTGGCCATTCAGTGTTTTTATTTGGACAAAAGTAGTTGCTTGGATCCATTGAACCACAAGCAGAATTCCATTCATAGAATGAGGCCTCCCTGCTTTCGGTTTCCTGCTTCCCCCTGCCCTGCCCCTGAAAAGCTATTTTTGAAGGGCATGGGACGTGGCATGGAGGGTAGCCCTGGGGGATGGAGGATTGGTAGTGAATTGGGGACCATCTCTTGCATTAGTGGGAATGACTTCTGTTTGAGGAGCACCATTGGGTCCCAGTCACCATTTCTTAAGATGGCATATGAGACGGACAGCCTCAACTCATCAAATTCCTCATTTATTTTCTTACCCTTTCCAATTCCGTGAAAAGGGATTTATTTATGTTGGTCATGTAAAAACACTTTTTGTCAGAGCTGCCTGTATTTCCTTGTCCTCTTAAACTTTGCAAGAGGGAATTTGATTAAGAGAAGGCCCATTCACATTTTGACAGTACAGAAAGTAATACAAACAAATAGCATATCATACCAAGACAAGGGTTAACAAAGGAGAACCTTATTGACAAGTATGTAAATATATCATTTAATTATAATAGACTATAGACAGCACTTCATCAGGTGAAGTAAACCGCATCAAACTGCCACATATTATACACAAAGTAGGCAGCAGGCAGCACTTCAGTAGGTGCAGAGGAGAGCAATTGCTTGACTACACAGAATTTTGACTATCCGTTTTCTTTTCAAAAGTCTTCAATACATCATGTGGTATACCAGTACGGATGTCCAGAATCAGTCTGTTTCGTATCAAAACTTCATCTGCCTGTTTCATACTGTTAGCTCAAATCTGAGAACCATAATTTAGAAGTCCTTCTAAGATAGGCTGCTAATTCATAATATATCCTTATGGAGGATTAAACTGCAGAACAAGCTGCTAGTATATAACAGGTCCTTGACAGTACATTCATACTACCTGTGTTTGTAGGCGGACCTTTACCTGTTATAAAGGTTGTTATACTCTGTTCCGGCCAAGCAGGAGAGGCTTCTCACATGAACACAAGAAGCTGCCTTATACTGAATCAGACCCTTGGTCCATCAAAGTCAGTATTATCTACTCAGACCAGCAGCATCTCTCCAGGGTCTCAGGTAGAAGTCTTTCACATCACCTACTTGCCTAGTCCCTTTATCTGGAGATGCCAGGGATTGAATGTGGGACCTTCTGCATGCCAAGTGGATGCTCTGCCACTGAGCCACAGCCCCTCCCCAGCTCCTCTTGGCTGTCTGGAGGATATACCCTTTGGTAGCACTGGTGAATGACAGGCCAGTGAAAGAAGGGCCAATGTGCACTTCAGGTAGCATGCATCTGTCTGCAGGATATATGCAAAGACACATCAAAGTTGAAGAACCAGGGTAAACCTGCCTTCCTCCTGTATAAATTTGGCTTCCTGATAATCTAAAATGAAGTATGTCAACTTGCATACTGTGTCATTCATTCATTCATTCATTCATTCATTCATTCATTCATTCATTCATTCATTCATTCACATTTTTAGCCTGCCCTAATTTCTGGCAAGCCAGGCTCAGAGTGGGTCACAACTAGGGTTGCCAGGTCTTTCTTTGCCGCTGGTGGGAGGTTTTGGGGGGCAAAGCCTGAGGAAGGCGGAGTTTGGGAAGGGGAGGGACTACAATGCCATGGAGTCCAATTGCCAAAGTGGCCATTTTCTCCAGGGGAACTGATCTCTATCAGCTGGAGATCAGTTGTAATAGCAGGAGATCTCCAGCTAGTACCTGGAGGTTGGCAACCCTAGTCACAACATAAATCACAAAAACACAAGTTAAAACATACTTTAAAACGTCACTCTCCATAAAATACAATAAAACAACATGGCATTCATTGGTCACAAATAGTAGCCACTGGAAAACCTGGTCAGCAGTGAAACCACTATACACAAAGATTGTGGGGGAGAGATATTTTTAAAACTTGAGTTCCAAAATATTGAAACGTATAAAATCTAAAATTTGTTTTATTTGTTATGATCAATCTCTTTTTTTGGGGGGGGGGGAGGGTGTGTGTGTTTAACACTTAAGTTGAACCAGTATGTTGAGTTCAGAGAAAATATATAGGCGACATACACGGAGCACAGTGTCTTTGAATTGTGCTTTTCTCCTCTTTAATGAAATTGCCTCTGTTGACACAACATGTCTGAATCCTGGTCTGTAGCAAGTGTTCTCTGTTTCAGGTATGACTCATGTCAGTACAGTGAACAGTGATTTATGTTTTGGAGAGTCAGTAATTAAGGGATTTACATGTGGAACAGTGAGCTGCAGTTCCTTCCTGTTGCAGGACAAATACCCTGGGGTAAGTGAGGACTGGAAGCATATATAATACCACAAGCCTTCCTTTAGGAGTTCAGCAGTTTAAAAAAAAAATCAGAAGGATATTACCTAGACGTTTTCAGATTGGAATAGAAACCCGCTGTGATGTTGCAGATGCAGCCTTTAATTAGAACTTCCTGCCTCTCTTTTCCTGTTTAGTAAACTTGTGGGTCTTCATGAGAAGCAGTAAAGAGGTTTTTGTAAGTCACATTAATTTTTCAGCTGTCTTAACACCCTTTAGTATGCAATTCTTTGATGTGTTTTGGTCAAACTGGACAACTGTGTTTGAAGAGCTGAATCTCCCTAATTATAGGGGGGCTCTAAGTAGCTTATCATAATGGCAGAGAAAGTCCGGCCCGTTCTGCACATGTATCTATGCATAGATCAGGTGGAACTGCCACATACATTGCAGTCATGTTCCCTATGGAATCACATTGGTGTTTCTAGAGAGAGTTTCCCATCTGGTTAAAGCCTTCCTCTTTTCCACCAACTTCCTCATTGCAAACAACTCGTGGGTTTTTTTGGGGGGGGGTTGTACCTTGATATTTAGGTTGCTTTCAAATTTCAACTTTTGGAATTTGACAAGGATGCGCATGGTAAATAGCAGAAGGCTTTTTGTTACGACCAGGGGCCAAGAAAAGAGGAGCAGCCCTTCATCTTGCAGATGAAGGCACCACTTTTACACCTCTGCTAATGCCCCTCTGTTTCCTGCAGCATGCAATGTCCAACCTTGACCTCCCCAGTCTCCCTGCCCTGTCCGCAGTACTTTAAATATTTTGTTGCTGAATTTCTGTTCTGTTCTTCTGCCTGCAAGCCTCCTAGCAAAGAAGTTCTATTAAAGCTTCCAAGTAAACCTCTACAGGATTGTAATGATAGACATAGTTTCTAAGATATTACCCAGACACAAATAAGATGAAATTTAACACCGAATTCATCAGTTTCACACCGTCTTGGCCTTCGTGCTGTAGTAGAGGAAATCCTTGGCGATGTCAAGCGCGCCTGCTGTCGAAAGCAATATGGAGAAGTAGATTCACATTCACAGTTTGCTGGTGCACATTCAGATGAAAATTGGGATATGACTGGAAAAGAAGCCAGGTGTGAGTGACGGTGTGCTTCAACAGAGGCCACAACAATTGTTTGTTTGGGTGGGCATGCCTTTCCCTCATGCATTTCTCATCTGGTGCACAACAAATGAATGAAAGGAACAGAGAGTGGCAAAAAAGTAGACGCACAATTCAGCAAATTACATGGCAATTTCCCGCATTGAAAGACAGGCAAAGCAGAATGTGGATTAAAGGCAATCTGTGGGCAAAGAAGACGGAATGGACCGGGGCGGGGGAGGGAGAATCGGTTCTTCCCTACTTGGTACCCATCTTCTCCATTTCATTAGCTTTCGCGGCACAGATGTGCAAATGGATTACATTTAGGTGACTGCATATAGACCAGGGATAATAAATGAGCAGCTGCCAGTCTTACTTTGGTGGCTAGATTCCTTTCCATTCAGGGGAAAAGTAGTAAAGGAAGGAAACCATGTGGAAGTATGCAGGCCCACAGCCAAATGGTAGCTGAAGGGGGGTGGGTGGGCTGCAGTGACTGGGAAGCTGCAGCTGGTAAAATTTCCCTCTATATGGAGCCCTTGAAAGTGCAACGCCCCCCCCCCCCCCGGTGTAGACTTGGCAACTCAAGCTGTTTAGGTTTGCTTTCATGTAGAGTACATTTTATTTAAAACATTTAATACATCGCCAAGGATTTCCTCTACTACAGCACGAAGGCCAAGACGGTGTGAAACTGATGAACTCGGTGTTAAATTTCATCTCATTTGTGTCTGGGTAATATCTTAGAAAACTATGACTATCATTACGATCCTGTAGAGATTTACTTAGAAACTTTAATAGAACTTCTTTGCTAGGAGGCTTGCAGGCAGAAGAACTGCACAGAAATTCAACAACAAAATGTTTAACGTACTGCAGACGGGGCAGGGAGACTGGGGAGGTCAAGGTTGGACATTGCATGCTGCAGGAAACAGAGGGGAAAGGCCAGGAAAAGGCTGCCAACTTGGAAGGCTTTAAGAGGGGAGTGGACATGTTCATGGAGGATAGGGCTATTCATGGCTACTAGTCAAAATGGATACTAGTCATGATGCATCCCTATTCACTCCAGGATCAGAGGAACATGTCGAATATATTAGGTGCTGTGGAACACAGGCAGGACAGTGCTGCTGCAGTTGTCTTGTTTGGGGGCTTCCTAGAGGCACCTCATTGGCCACTGTGTGAACAGACTGCTGGACTTGATGGACCTTGGTCTGATCCAATATGGCCTTTCTTATGTTCTTATGTACAGGCATCAGTCGTTTTATTTAGGTGTTTGCATGTTATGTGGTAATGGCCCTTGCAGAGAGACTCTGCAATTCTGGGGAAATAGAAACTCTGGAACACATGTTTTTCAGATGCTCGTTCTACAAGGCTGCCCACTCTAATTTGACCTGGTCCTTGTTTGAGAAAATCTCGGGCTATTCTGAAAAACTTCAGATTAGGAAGCTCCTCTCGGATGAAATTCCCCAACAAATTAGTGAGGTTGCCAAATTCTGCGCAGCAATTTATAAACTTCGTCAAAGATTAGTAAAATAAAATTCAAAGAAACAATGAAAAACGAAGTTAATTTTTTTTCTGAATTGGTGGCAAAATGTTTATTTCTTGTCTAATCTGTAAAACATTTTAACTATATATATATCCTTTTAAATTAAGATGACACAATTTTTAAATAATATCAGTGTACCCGCGGTAACATTGTTATGTTCTAAATTTTTATTGGCGTAATGCCGCAATAAATGTTCTGTTCTGTTGTAATGGCCCACCTATACTCTCAGCTCCCATATATTACCCACACTTTGAAATGTCTTGTAGATGGGTTGCTATGGCCAAACCAATATTTCTGGGGTGGGGGTGGGGTTTCAGAGATGGCTGAGGATGATGATACATCATATGCAATAGCAAGAAGTGAAAGCCTGCGGCAAGTTAGGGAAAGGGAAAGACGGGCGTGCCAGACCTATGCAGTACACTAGTTATGGTGATTGATAGCAAAATAATAGGGAACAATAATATATTGGAAATGGTTTCGAGTCTAAAAAGGGTCTTAAATTCTCCTGCGCAGTCATTGTTCTCATTTCTTAGGGACTGCACTGTAGAACCGAAGCAAGTGTTCCTTTCGTGCACCGGAGTTTGCATTTCGTGGATCAAGGTGATTTGTGTATGGCTTGTAAGGTCCTGTCATTGGCTAGTTTAATGGATCCCGCTTTTTAGCTCCCCAGTTCTCTCCCTGCCCCTTAAAACGCCAGGGGGGCTGATTCTACCAAGTCCATAGAGATGCTGACTAAGCATCTTAGGAGATGGCCTGATGAGGTGATAAGCATTTCACACCCTGGCTTTTCCTCTCTGATAATGTATGTTTTGGGAGGGGGGGACCTCTTTCAAATGTAAACACATTAATCCAAAATAAAGCACTTTCACATCTGGAAGACCTTGTGAAACTTTTGGCGATGATTCCTATATGACATCATATAGTATTGCATTGACCTAATGCCTACCATTCCTGAAAATGCAAAACAGAGAGTATTAAAATCTCCAGCCTATGAATTCATTATTGATATTGCCAACAGTTGCTGTTTGTATTAAATCCCATCGTTAAAGCCAAACTGATTTTGCAGAGTGTTGCGTTCGGCTGTGTTGACGTGGCAGTAAGTAGCGACTGTCTTGGGGCCAAGCTGAGTATAATAATGACCATGCCGCGCCTTCTGAAACTGGCGACCCCGCACCTATCCCCCCTCCTCTCTAGGGGTGGAGATTGATGTCTAGAACGGGTCCCCAACCTTTTTGAGCCTGCGGGCACATTTGGAATTCTGACATGGCAGGGTGGGCACAGCGACAAAACAGCTGCCGCAAATTGGCTGTTGCAGGAGGCGGAGCCGGCCACGAAACGATTGCCACAGCTTAACTTCAGTAAGAAGAAGCAGGAACACAGTGTAGCTACTTGTGCTGTGGTGGCAGCTGCTGCCAAAGCAACATTAAAAAAAAATCTGTACAGCCAATCAGAAGCCTGTAAAAAAAGCTCAACCTGCCCCCACCCACTTCCTAAAAACACTAGGCAGAAAAGATGTCAGTGGGCACCATGGCACCCTCGGGCACCCTGTTGGGGACCCCTGATCTAGAAGGTGCATAGTGGAGCGTTATGATCCACATTTCCCTGCTGTGTGCTGGGATTATTTGGGATGGAAAAACGCATCATTCATTGATTTTGTGGCAACTTCCATGTCTCGTTTGGCCCTTTGGGGCACCGGTGAGGCAAGGAATTTGCTTTTTCTTCTCTTCATGATTGATTGCCTATGGAAACTTCAGAGCAGACTCTGTAGCATGGTCTAAGGATACAGAATTCCAATTCCAGCTGCTATGACTCCCTACTCTTCCACTTTTTTTAACAGGATTGAAAGCAAACACACAGTTTCCCTTCCTTTCTTGCAAGCATGGAGAGGCATTTGCTGGAAGTTATTTTGCCAGAATTTGTCATTCATTACTGCGTTGTGTGTGTGTGTTAAGTGCCGTCAAGTCGCTTCCAACTCATGGTGACCCTATGAATGAAAGTCCTCCAAAATGTCCTATCTTTGACAGCCTTGCTCAGATCATGTAAATTGAAGGCTGTGGCTTCCTTTATTGAGTCAGTCCATCTCTTCCTCTTTTCCTGCTGCCCTCAACTTTTCCTAGCATGATTGTCTTTTCCAGTGACTCTTGCCTTCTCATAATGTGACTAAAATACAATAGCCTCAGTTTAGTCATTTTAGCTTCTAGGGTCAGTTCAGGCTTGATTTGATCTATAACCCACTGATTTGTTTTTTTGGCATTATTCCATTACGTTTCTGCAAACTTCTGTCTGCAGAAACAAAAGTGGTGGCGGAGCGGGGGGGGGGGGGACACACCACCTCGGTGTCAAAGGCATTTAAAAGGAAGTTTGTGTGTTTGATTTCCTTTTTTCTGTGTAATCTGCTGGTTTATTTAAGTAGTCCCTGAAGAAATGTTGCAAGAAAAGAGTTTGCTGTATGGGCAGTAAGATCCTCTGAAGTTCTGAAGTTGCAGCAGGCGCTACACAACTTGTAATCCTCGTGACTCATCAAGTGCTGCGCCTGAAGCATGGGTAATTAACGTGCGCAAGTAAGGACAGGAATACACACATTACTTTCTTATTGGAAATTGAAGATATTCTTGCTTGGTAATCTGGCCAGGAGTTGGCTCAGACCTGGGGTTGCAGTCAGCATAATGCCAGCCATAAAGTCTGAGGGCTGTGTGTGGATGTGATTCACCCACAGACCTGTATGAATAGTTTTTTCCCCTTATCCCTGTCGCATGAACACATGGAGCCTCCTTATACTGAATCAGACCCTTGGTCCCTCAAAGTCAGGATTGTCTACTCAGACCAGCAGCGCCTGTCCAGGGTCTCAGGTACAGGTCTTTCACATCACCTACTTGCCCAGTCCCTTTAACTGGAGATGCAGGGGATTGAACCTGGGACCTTCGGCATGCCAAGTGGATGCTGTGCCACTGAGCCACAGCCCTCTCCTCATATCCTTTGTACTCAGGTTTGTCTGGACCTCCATGCTGATGTCTGGGGGGTGGGGAAATATTAGTAATCGTCTCGTTGTGGAGGTCAATACATGGAACAGCTGGGAACTGGGAAAGCGTTTAAGTCAGTTGTGCATTAAAGAGCAATCAGGTTACACCATTAGGTTTAAAGTGCTAAAATATTTGTTTATGGTCGGACGTCATGCATTGACTAACTGTAAAACTAGTGGAGATGGGATTGCCAGCTGCTGTGGCCACTTTTTTGAGGCTCGAACCCCATCTGTGTGTGTGTTAAGTGCCGTCAAGTTGCTTCCAACATACAGCCACCCTATGAATCAACATCCTCCAAAACGTCCTATCTTTAATAGCCTTGCTCAGGCCTTGCAAATTGAGGGCCGTGGCTTCCTTTATAGAGTCAATCCATCTCTTGTTGGGTCTTCCTCTTCTCCTGCTGCCTTCAACTTTTTCTAGCATGATTGTCTTTTCCAGTGACTCTTGTCTTCTCATAATGTGACCAAAGTATGATAGCCTCAGTTTAGTCATATTAGCTTCTAGGGTCAGTTCAGGGTTGATTTGATCTATAAGCCACTGATTTGGGGTTTTTTTTGGGCAGTCCACAGTAACCATAGCACTCTCTTCCAACACCACATTTCAAAGGAATCCACTTTCTTCCTATCAGCTTTCTTCATTGTCCGGCTTTCACACCCATACATAGTAATAGGGAATACGATAGCTTGAATTATCTTGATCTTGGTGGCCAGTGACACATCCTTACACTTAAGAATCTTTTCTAGCTCCTTCATGGCTGCCCTTCCCAGTCTCAACTTCCTTCTGTTTTCTTGGCTGCAGTCTCCCTTTTGGTTGATGAACCCCATCTAGTTCATGCCATTTATTCCCTTGTCACTCAGTTTTGTTCACACTGGTGCTGTTTTGGTTTCGCAGGAGTGCAGTTCTTGTGCAAGTTTTATTTGGTTAAAAAGGCCAGATGATGAGTGCATCCAGCAAGCAAGCCTCTCTTGTGAGTCTTGAAAGACAGCCCAGTTTCTCTGGCATGAGGAAGGAAGCTCAACTGCAACGGTTGGCGCCCTCCTTTACTATTTTTAAATCTACAGTGTGAAAATCCCTTAAATTCTAATGAGTTCAAGACATAGAATCATTTTTAACAGAACTAGATAAAACATAAGCCCTAAGTATATCAGGGTTAGGGCTGTCAATTCGGTTCGGCCCGAACTGAAAATCAGCCGAATTTCCCTTGATTCGGCGGTTTTTAGTTCGGGAGGAACCGAACTCAAAACTGGTGGGCAACCGGGGGGGCCGAATTCAGCGAGTTCGGGAGTTCGCGAATAAATTCGGCCAATTCGGGGCCGTCAGTAAACAGCATAACCTTCAGTAAGCAGCATTCTCCTCCCCCGGCCAATCGGTGGCCAAGCTGGGTCTTCTTCTGGCCAATCAGTCAGGATTGAGTACTGGAGGAATCAGCTGATGTGCGGCCGGCCGGGGAAAGAGATAGAGAGAGGGAAATCCTCATGTGTGTGTGAGGGGGTGCTTGTTCACATTCGCTCCTTTCCGTGGCTGCAGGGGGCGCATTTTTTGGGGTACAGACCCCAAACTTTCAGGGGATATTCAGACAAGTTTTCTTAAGAGACCACCCAAGTTTTGTAAAGATTGGGTCAGGGGGTCCCGAGATATGGGCTCCCCCCTTTTTCTTTCCATGGCTGCAGAGGGCACATTTTTGGGTGTGCCGACCCCAAACTTTCAGCGGAGCATCAGAGAAGGCTTCTTAAGATACCCCCCAAGTTTTGTAAACATTGGGTCAGGGGGTCCCGATATATGGGCTCCACCCCTTTTTCCTCTCCCCCCTTTTCCATTTTCATGGCTGCAGGGGGCGCTTTTTTGGGGGTGCAGCCCCCAAACTTTTATCATAGCTTCAGACAATCCCTCTTAAGAGACCACCCAAGTTTTGTAAAGATGGGTTCAGTGGGGGCTGAAATATCGGCTTCCCCCCTTTTCTATTTCCGTGGCTGCAGGGGGCGCATTTTTGGGTGTGCCGACCCTAAACTTTCAGCGGAGCTTCAGACAAGGCTTTTTAAGAGACCACCCAAGTTTTGTAAACATTGGGTCAGGGCCCCCCGAGATATGGGCTTTCCCCTTTTCCCTATTCGGATGAATGGATCACCCTCGAGAGATGCATACATATGGATCTTATATTGGATACAAATGGAATCATCTTGGATTACAAGTCCTCTTCAGCCCCTCTTGATGGAACAGAAGACAGCCACAGTAAGACCCTTTTGGGGGCTTTAATCTATAATTTTTCTTTTCTGTGTGTGTGTGGGGGGGAAAGCAGAGTCTGTGTGTGTGTGGGGAGGGAGCAGTTTCTGTGGGTGGGGGGGGGAAGCCAAAGGGGGCTTTTGCCGGTTCTGCCTGGGGTGTGTGTTTCCCCTCCAGTCTCTCTCTCCCTGGTTTGAGGGGGGGGCTTCATTTTTATTCTTCAGGGTTTTCCTCATTCATAAGATCAGTTAGGTTATTTTGATGATTGCTCAAAACTGGTTTTCAAATGGTGACTTAAAGAATGCATCTGCCTGGTCCCAAGTCCAATGCAAAAGGAGAAATTCCACCCCCTCCTGCTCATTATGCATAGCTAGCTGCCTCTGTCCCTTTCCATGGTATGCAAACTCCCAGGTGTCAGGTGTTGCTTTTCACTGTTGCAAAGGTGTTGCATTGCGTGCTTGTGTTGCTTTGCAGTTGTATTGTTTTGCAAAATTCTTCACACCTGCCCCGCCCTTTGCATGTTTGCAAAGGTGTTGCTTTTCAGTTGTGTTGCTTTGCAAAGTTCTTAGCACCTGCCCCGCCCTTGCTCTCATCAGCTGTTTGTCGGGGCTTGGAGCTTTGTGCGTAGGCGGCAAGCTCTGCTGAGAGATGCACATTAAGGGTGGGGGGACCCCTTTCAGGGCCCATATCTCAGCCCCCCCTGACCCAATCTTTACAAAACTTGGGGAGTCTTTCAATATACGTCCTTTGAAGCTCTGCTGAAAGTTTGGGACCTCTAAGCCCAAAAATGTCCCCCCAGAGCCGCGGAAAGGCGCGATTGTGTTTTTAATGGCTTTATTCGGCCGAATTTTTTTTCCGAACTTTGAATTCCCGCCGAATTGAACGGATCCGAAGTGGGGGAGTTCGGACTTTGGCACGTACCGAACCCACAAGGGCCAAATTCGGCTGAATCCGAACTGTACCGAATTTTTTTTTTTGACAGCCCTAATCAGGGTTTTTAGTTCTTGATTTTATACAGTTTTCTCTTTTTATAACAATTGTAATTTGTATATATGCTGGTCTTTACCTGTAACAGTAAAAATTGATTGATTGATTGATTGATTGATTGATTGCCTTCCATAAATCAAACCCCAGTATCTTTGCACTATTTTCTGTTTCACTGCATTGTATTTTTACCATAAAATTTATGTTTTCCAGCATAATTTTTGTGTCTATACTTGTATATATGTTCAGCATACATCATTTATATCACATGTGCATATAAGCTCTAAGTATAGACATTATTTTTAAATATTTACTTTATGTCATTGGCAAGGATCTGCAATATTTTAATATATTCAACACTTCCCTTTCAAATAGCTGGTTTTATTGGATGATGAAACTATTTCAATTGCTTGCATATTGTTGACGAGAATTGTACAAGTCCCAATTTTTTTTGGAAAGGAAGAAGAAAAGAGGGGGTTGGAAGCAGCAAGGATGGGCGAAACCTAATCCCTTGGATTCTCACCCAGTTCCTCCGACACACTTTCATTTTTTTCTCAGTTCCCAGGCTCCCCCCCCCACCCCCAAGATGTTTCTGCTCTGATTCAGAAGTTATGTGGGAAAAGTGGAGGCAGGTCACAAAATAGGTTTGAGAAAGAGAGAGAAGACTTCACGGAACCTGTTTTGAAAACAAACAGCTCAGTTGTACAGAAATAGGGAAGTTTAAATTTTGAAAATGAGTAGTTTTCAAAACAGGACACCACTTTCTTCCTTTGAGTCACTAAATTCAGCTGTTTGGATGCTCTGATTGCTTCTAAAAATAATGCCCAGTTTCCAGCTGCTGTTACAGCATGTCATGCTACGTTAGGGTGACTGAGGACAGTTCCCTGCCTTATAAAGCAAGGTTAGAGATGAGTGCCTAATCCATCAGGCATCATGCAGGATTTGTGAAATTTTTATCAGATAGAAGATGTCATGAAGGGTTTGTGTTGTTACTTTTAGATCTTCCTTTTCTTGTGCTTTTGCATGAATGTGGCCCTGAGAAGTTCACACTGATAGCAAGGCTATTTTTTCAGATAATGGGTACATATAGGCCAGTCAGCATGTTATGGGTGCAACAGGGGATATTTTAAATTGTTCTAGCCTGTGGCTTCCACTGGAGTGGAGTTTCTCACCACATGGCGTGTCTTTCAGTGTGCAACTGCAAACCTTACAGATGACTAGAGATAGTTTTGCAATCTTATCATGGCCCATGTGCAATTACTTTGAGAAAACACATTGGACATTTTTAATCGCATTGCTGTATTCGTGTGTGTGTATCCATAACACTCTGACTCAATGGCGACTCAGTGAATCAATGTCCTCCAAAACGCCCTATCTTTAAAAGCCTTGATCAGGTCTTGCAAACTGTGGGCCGTGGCTTCCTTTATAGAGTCAATCCATCTCTTGTTAGGTCTTCATCTTTTCCTGCTGCCTTCAACTTTTCCGCGCATTATTGTCTTTTCCACTGACTTGTATCTTCTCATAATCTGATCAAAGTACGATAGCCTCAGTTTAGTCATTTTAGCTTCTAGGGTCAGTTCAGGCTTGATTTGATCTATAACCCACTGATTTGTTTTTTAGCAGTCCACAGTATCCATAACACTCTCCTCCAAAGCCACATTTCAAAGGAATCCACTTTCTTCCTATCAGCTTTCTTCATTGTCCAGCTTTCACACCTCTGCATAGTAATAGGGAATACGATGGCATGAATTGACTTGATCTTGGTTGCCAGTGACACATCCTTACACTTAAGAATCTTTTCTAGCTCCTTCATGGCTGCCCTTCCCAGTCTCAGTCTCCTTCTGATTTTTTGGCTGCTGTCTCCCTTTTGGTTGATGATGGAGCCAAGGAATAGAAAGTCTTGAACAATTTCAATCTCCTCATTGTCAACCTTAAAGTTGAGTAATTCTCCTGTAGTCATTACTTTTGTCTTCTTGATATTCAGCTGTAGTCCTGCTTTGGCACTTTCTTTTTTAACTTTCATCAGGAGTCGTTTCAAGTCTTTGCTATTTTCTGCCAATAATGTAGTATCATCGGCATATCTCAAATTGTTAATGTCCCCCTCCCCCAGTTTTAACTCTACCTTCATCTAAATCTAATCCAACTTTCCTAATGATATGCTCTGCATACAGATTGAAGAGATAGGAAGATAAAATACATCCTTGTCTAACACCTTTGCCAATTGGAAACCATTCTGTTTCTCCATATTCTTTCCTAACCGTGGCCTCTTGTCCAGAGTGCAGGTTGCCCATCAAAGCGATCAGATGTTGTGGCATACCCGTTTTCTTTAAAACCAGCCATAGCTTTACATGAGCCACTGAATGAAACTGCTTTTCTGTAGTGTCCTACTGTATGGGGAGACAAACCATACCATTTCCCTGACACCATTGGAGAATATGGGAGTGGCTGGGGACGTGATCAGACTCATCATGTGATACTGCTCTGCACTTTTTTTTTTTTTTTGCCGTCAAGTTGCAGCCGACGTATGGTGACCCTGTAGGAAAGAGTCATTCGGAGGTGGTTTGCCATTGCCTGCCTCTGTGTTGCGACCCTGGACTTCCTGGGTGGTTTCCCATCCAAACACTGACCAGGGCCAACTCTTCTTAGTTTCCAAGATCTGACGTGATCGGGCTAGCCTGGGGCTCAGCACTGCAGATAACTAACTCAGTAGAAGGTTACAGATGTAGATTTCCAGGTGATCATATATAGCCACTGCCTTTTCCAGCAGCCTAATGAAATGGTGAAAAATGATGGCCCATGTGAGTCCACACAGCTAGCTTGCTGTGTGATAACCGATACCGTATGGGCCGGCAGGAAGTGACCTTTGTGTGACCTGAGATGTCTGCAATGAGATTTAAGATGTATTTGTGCTCCCAAACAAGACTGAGATGTGTTGATGGCTGTATGCTTATACTAAGTCCCTATTTCCTGTCACTCTGCCTATGACCTCTGATAAGAAGCTAATAAAGGCATCATCCTGCATGTTGCCAACGTTTTTAAAAAAATCTCCCCCCCCCCTTTCCAGATGTAATATACTTCCCCTCCCTGCTCCTGGCTAGAAAAAATATATTTTGGCTTGCTGTATGATATGTCTGCCTGTTTTTGATGAGTGAGACATATTGTTCTCCTTTTTACACCCCTCAAAGGAAGTGTCTGTTGACCTAGTCTGTGCTTCAGGCATCTTCATTGTACAATGCTCTGGGAAGCCTTTGGGGGTAATCTTGAGCCCCCCCCCCCAATACAGCATCTTGCACACAACGAGACAGACCCAACCAGACACCAGCAGTTCATATTTCTTTATTTACAGAGATCTGTATAATGATAACGTCAGGCCTCATAGAAGACTGCTTATTTGGAGTTGTCTTTGAGGTGAGGGAGGAAGGCCTCCCAGCTGGTGTTCTTACCTGCCAGGGTCTGTTAGTAGTAATACTTCCTTTGAGAGTAAGCAGTGAAGCAGAACAGCCAACGTTTTGTGCTCTAGGCGCAATGACTGGTACCTTTGCGTAGGCTGAGTAGAGCCCGTCTCTTGGGGCTGGGGGAGATGTAGACCAAATCTGAAAATGTTAGGCCTTCAGGCTGTTCTCTACTTTCTGGTACTACAGAAGAGAGGTAAGGCAGGGTGTGGCTGGCCCCTGATACTGAAGAATAATTTTAAATCCACTGATTCTGGACCTAGGAAGATCCAGCATGCTGAGAGGGAAAACCAAGGTTCTTGAGCTGCTGAAGGGAGAAGCAGGCCTTTTCCAGATCTGTGTACCCTGTGAAACAATTTGAACTGCCCATTTTTTAACGGTTAGTGTTCGGGATCTGATTGGGACCGATCAGTATCTCACACTTGCAATAAACGAATCAATAAAGCAAATCTCAGAGTTTGCGTTTTAGAAATAGAGCCAGCATGGTGTAGTGGTTAAGAGCTGTAGACTCTACCCTGGAGAACCGAGTTCGATTCCCCACTCCTTCACATGAAGCCTCCTGGGTGACCCTGAGCCAGTCACAGTTCTCTCAGAACTCTCTCAGCCCACACAGAGGCAGGAAATGACAAGCCAATGACAAACCACCACCTTGCCTTGAAAACCTTTCAAGGTTGCCATAAGTCAGCTGTGACTTGATGGCAAAATCACACACACAAACACACCCTATCAGGGTCTGTCAAATTTAGCTCCTTATTAACAGGCTCAGTCAGGCCTGTTCTGCCTATAGGAGTAATAAAAAAAAGAGATTCTGTTGTTCAATGTATGCCTGTAAGTGGACTGGAGATTCTGTTGCAGGGGGAGGAAGTGGTGTTTTGGTGAATCTTTTTCATTGTCTTCATACAGTCTTTGCTTCAAAATTTTTGTTGGCTCTCTGTCGTCTTGCAGTGCTTCTGGGAAGAATCGAAGGCTGTGACTCCACAAACACTTCTGTGACACAGAACCACTGAGAAATGCGGAAAATCTTCAACAACATCCCTCCCACCATCCTGCTAATTAAAGGTGAGTCCTGCACATTTCCATTAAAACTGTAGTGGCATAAAAGAGCATAAAATTACACCGCATTAGTTATATGTGTTTAATGAGATCTGTATTGCCCCAGTACTCTTGCACTTACGTGGGTCTTATGGGTCTTTCACGGTCTTGTGGTGGTTCAGGAACGAGGCACTTTACCAAAGTTGGGTGCTGATTTTTTGCAAAAGGATAAAGCCAAGCATCAGCAGGACTGAATCTTTGATCTTTGAGAGTTTTTCATCCCATTGCCTGTAGGAAATCTCAATGCAATCGGCAGAACGATATTCTGTGTGGTACAGACAATCCAGAATGATCCTTTCTCCAAGGTTGAACCATGTTTTGTGAACGCAGTGTGTGATATGTAAAGACTGTGTCTTTCAGGCGCTGGTTCAGTTCTCTGCTGGAAAATTATGATCTGGCCATACTGAAGCAATCATAGCGGAAAATCAACATGCTCGTACCCACAGGGGGGAAATATACCAGTCTTGGGGTCAACCTATACATAATTCCATGTTTCATTCAGTGTGTGAGCCATGACATTTGTAAATAGTTTACCATGTGGTTGGGGTTGGGTCTTGATTTATTTCACCCATTATTTACCTGTATAAACAATGGCCGAAATTTGTGTTCTTGGTATAGCTACGTAGGCTGCAATCCCCAAGCTTTCTTGCTTGAAAACGAGCAGTGCTGAAATCTATCAAATGTGATTCCATGTAGACCTCTTAAGAATTGTGGTGTTAGGAATTAATAGAAGTGGAAAGGATTATAAAACTGATTATCAGTACTATTAAATCATGCATTGCTCCTCTCCCCACCCACCCCCAATATCTAGCTGCCCTGGTAATGGCTCTAGATATGTTGCTGAGTCATCCTACAGGTTTCCTATACTGAGTGTTTCATAACAGGAGGAGACAGCTATAGACCTGACGTTGCCAAAATGGCTGCCGTCCCAACTCAAAGAGTGAAATTATTTTTTTTCCTGTAAAGAAAAAAACTGCAAGGAATAACCTCATGAGAACCAAACATGGCTCAGGAAAGGCTTGGATAATAGTTACTTAGTTCTCAAATATTTGTCGTCATAGAATAGAATCATAGAGTTGGAAGGGACCACCAGGGTCATCTAGTCCAACCCCCTGCACAATGCAGGAAATTTACCACTACCTTCCCCCCCACATCCCCAGTGACCCCCACTACATGCCCAGAAGATGACCAAGATGCGTTCCGTCTCATCATTGTCTTTTGTATTGCTTTGGCAGGTGTTTAGTGGCTAGTTGTTTTCGTAAGTGATATAAACATAAATAACATATGATATATTCCTGGTCTTAAAATCACTCTACAGGTTCAGTATTGTGTTAGTATCCCATGGATATTAATTCCTCTGACATGGCTGTTTAAGAATTTTTTTTCACTCCTTCTTTCTTTTTTGGGGTTTTATTGTTCTATTCTCACCTCTTCTCCTGTCAATCTTGGTTTGTTCCTATTTAATCTATCAGCTTGTTTTGTTTTAATCATTTGCTCAGGAAGTAGGGCCAGATTTAGGTTTGATGAGGCCCTAAGCTATTGAAGGTAATGGGGCCCTTTATATGTCTAGCTGTCCTTTGTCAACAACAAATTGTCACTGTTTTTTGTGTTGAATATATGCTATATGGTAATTTATGGACCTAATAGGTATCTAAAGCCATTTGCACATAACAAAATATGTATTTTATCAAAGTAATTGTTGAACTGAAATACAATTAAGAAGAAGTATAGCAGGCGGGGCCCATTACTTACATCATAGGAGCCTACACAACACAAAACACTGTTGCTGTATGTAGGTTTTATTTTATTTGTTTTTTAGAAATGTACATGGAAATGTACATCCAGTTTTTTTCCCTCTAAATTTTTTGGGGGCCCCCAAGAGAGTGGGGCCCTAAGCTATAGCTTGTTTAGCTTATACGTAAATCCGGCACTGCTCAGGTGACATGATCTCCTTTCGCTCCCTTTCCATTTTAAGGAGGACTATACCTCCTTATATACCTGCCCTGAGCCTGGCTTCAGTTGGGGATGGCGGGATAGAAATTTAAAGTAATAAATAAATAATAAAGGAAGAGAACTGAGGGAAGCAGTCGTTCCTTACTTCAGCAGAAATCCTTGTAGGTGAGGAATACATAATATTACACCCATGTGGCTCCAATACCTTCCCAATATCCTTTCCCTGAGAGAAATTTGTGAATATTTCAGCCACAGTTTAAAAAAATCACATGTGGAAAAGCATTTGCACAAACATTCTTACCGCATGAAATTAAGCATATCTACAGATGAGACTGCCCTGACCTGGATGGCCCAGGCTAGCCTGACCTTGTCAGATCTCAGAAGCTAAGCAGGGTCAGCCCTGGTTAGTATCTGGATGGGAGACCACCAAGGAAGTCCAGGGTTGCTGTGCAGGGGAAGGCACTGGCAAACCACCTCTGGTAGTCTGTTGCCATGAAAACCCCAAAAGGGGTCGCCATAAGTCGGCTGCGACTTGAAGGCACTTTACACATGCACATAGATGAGACTGAAAGTGGCCCCTAAACATAATTGTTGAAGGAGAAAATTTCGTGGTTGACTCTATGAATAGAGGAGGAGGTGTTGGCTTCCATCTAGCCAGTGGTGGACTGGCCATTGTGTCAGCTTGCCCGATGGCAAGTGGGCTCCGTTGGCCCCTGATGAAGTGGAGCCCCTTAAACATTAGATATGTTAAAAATAAAAAATAATAAAAATTAAAGGATAGCCTTATAGTTGTGGGTGCGCCCCCTTTGTCTCCTGGCAACCGATATTTTTAGACCCAGTCCACCACTGTATCCAGCAGCGCACAAGTGGAAGCATAAATAGATCCAGCACAGTTCTGTTTGCACAAGTCCTTGTGCAACACCTTGTGTTTTCCTCCCTATATATTACAGTGGCCAGAAATTAGTTGCACGAGATCTTGCACAAATGGAAACACAGGCGAGGCTACAGTAAGTTTGTCTGAGCACAAGGAGTTAATTTTCTTGCCTTCCCCCTTGTGCAAGAGATCTAGTGCAAGCAGAAATTTTGCTCTGGATGGAACCCAATGTACTGTGCTTGTGAGAGATTCTGCTTTTCCACACATTCACCTGGATCCTAACAGTGTGGGCCTAGTCTTAATCGTTCTGGCATAACTTTGGCAGCTTCTTGTGGGAAAGTATTATACAATGGCTTGATAAACTCACTAGTGCCAATGATGACGATACAAGAATGGCCTGACTGCACTGTCAGCAACATCAGTTAAGGCCAGGAAAAGCCCCACACTAATATAATTCTGTCTGTGTATTTGTGTGTAAAGTGCCATTTGGTTGCAGCCAACTTATGGCAACCCCAGCAAGGGGCTTTCACAGCAAGTGAGCAGTAGATGTGGTTGGAACGGTGGAGCCTGATCTGGAGAACCGGGTTCAATTCCCCAATCTTCCACATGAGCGGCGGACACTAATCTGGTGAACCAGGTTGGTTTCCCCACTCTTCCACATGAAGCCAGCTGGATGACCTTGGGCTAGTCACAGTCCTATTAAGAGCTCTCTCAGCCTCACCTATCTCACAGGGTGTCTGTTGTGGGAGGGGAAGGGAAGGTGATTGTAAGCCAGTTTGATTCTTCCTTAAGTGGTAGAAAAGTCGGCATATAAAAACCAACTCTCCTCCTCCTCCTCCTCCTCCTCTGCAGAGCCTTCCTTGGTGGTCTCCCTTCCAAGTACTGACCCTGCTTAGCTTCTGAGATCTGTCGAGATCAGGCTATATTATGCTGCCTTCCCTCTCATATGATTCTATAAAAGGTATAAAATAGAACTTCCTAGGAAGGCATTTCTATGAAGAAGATATTGCTGTAGTTTTTTTTAATATTTGTTGAATGTGTGTAAATACATTTGTTATTGTTTCAAATGTTGTAGTCTACCTTCAGTCATGGTGAGAAAGGCAAATCATAAGCAAAGTAAGAGAGAAGTGAGAAACTTCCGAGGGGCAGGAAGGAGCTTTGGAAGGAAAAAAAACCTGGGAAGGTGAAATACATGGCTAACAAATGCTTGCAGTCTCTGAACCAATGCAGTATGTTGAGGATACTGCGGACTAAATTTGTAGGACAAAGGGGAACTCAGAGGTATGCAAGGCCCAAGTTCCACCTTGTCAACTCTGAACACAGTGTTTATTGACTCTATATGCTCCATAAAATTAAGGCTCTGCCCTATCCATCCTCTGTACTGATTGGTATTGTAAACAGCAGAGATGCAGACAAAAAAGCGTGCAAGGGGACAGATCCATCAGAACGGACACTTAATTCTTCTTTGAGCTTTCTGCACACTAATAATATTAGTCTACCTCGGGAACGGCCGGCTGTATCCCCTCTTCTCTAAACATTCCCATTCTTCACTTTGTCTGCTGTCTCTAGAAGACTCAAACTTTGTAAACACTAGAAACTACCACATAAGTGTTAGACTGGGGCGGGGGGGGGGAAGGGGGAGAGGGCAGTTGTCCTGGCAGAATTGAAGCAACCTGAGTAAACTTTGTATACATCCCTTCAACCAAACCTTCCTGTAGCTCAGCTGGGAGCTACTCTGCAGTCGGTGCTCTCTGCACATTTTTGTTAAAGGTTAAGAAAACTGTTTAGACAACTTTTAATGGCTGCGCATCAATCCATTGCCTCAAGTTGATTAATGGCACTCATTTCAGCAGTGAATTCTTTTAATTGCTCCTTATTTACTGGGTGGAGGGGTGATTTTGATTGAGGCAGCTCTACTGGTTTGTTCATTCACTTTGCAAATTCACTTCTCTACGGGGGCGCGTTTTAGACATGCATATGTGCTCTTCTGAACCTTCTCCAAGCTAAGGCACCATCCCATAAGCGTGTAATTATATTTGCAGGGGATGTATGGGCTGTAGCTACTGTTGCGTAAAGCTAAATCAGTTGAAATACATTTTACAGGGTTGCTTACTGCATTGCCAATGTGCCTTTTTGACATAACTCATTTTCTTTTCCACAACAAATAACTTTTAAGTACATGGCAGCTGATAGTTGGTTACCTTCATTTTTTGTCATCTTCCATGCTGCGTCCCTCAGTTTCATCAATATATCTGCAAAAACGTATATCCTTTGTCTTAATCTGAGATGAAAAGCAATGCACTTCAGTTTCCGATGCTGGAGATAATCCAGTTGTATGTTAGTAGCATTATTGCCAATGGCAAGTCTGCTTGTCCTGCTTTCATGACTGATAAAATAGGTTTTGTCACGTTTCACCAACCTCCACGACTTTTGTCTAGAACAGCGGTGCTGAAGAACTCTGTGTTTGTGTGTGTGTGTGATCCCACCACCATACCATTTCCAACTCTCTTAAACAGAACCGTCTAAGCCACAGAAAAAGTGATTAATTCCTTGAGGAGGGAGAGGAGCCCCGTGGCGCAGAGTGGTAAAGCTGCAGTACTGCAGTCGAAGCTCTGCTCACGACCTGAGTTCGATCCCAGCGGAAGTTGGTTTCAGGTAGCCGGCTCAAGGTTGACTCAGCCTTCCATCCTTCCGAGGTCGCTGGGGGTAAAGGGAAGATGACTGGGGAAGGCACTGGCAAACCACCCCGCAAAACAAAGTCTGCCTAGAAAACGTCGGGATGTGACGTCGCCCCATGGGTCAGGAATGACCCGGTGCTTGCACAGGGGACCTTTACCTTTTTTACCTTTTCCTTGAGGAGGACTCATTATTGCAAAATACGTTTAGTCTCTCATTCCATTTCCCCCCTTCTTTTTAAAGATTTTGATTCAAGGTCTTGATTACATATTCTGTTTACAAAACAACTTTTATGCAGTTCTTGGCAGTTTGATTTTGTATCCTTGAGATACACCTTTTTTTCCTGCCCAGTGGCCACTGACTTATGGTGACTCCGTAGGGTTTTCAAGGCAGGAAGCATTCAGAGGTGGCTTAGCGACCTTGGACTTCCTTGGAGATCTCCCATCCAAATACTAACCAGGGCCAATCCTGCTTAACTTCTGAGATCTGATGAGATCAGGCTAGCCTGGGCCATCCAGGTCAGGACAATTATTGGGTAAGCCTGTAAAAATGATGGGAGACCAGCTGAATGTAATACCAAAGGATAAATCATAGAAACGTACAAAACAAGAACGTCTTGATATCTTTTCATTACAGGAAAAGAAAAATAAAGTATGGAGCTGCTTAAAACAGCTGAGGGTTTTTTTTTTTTTTTTTTTAATGGGCAAATGATCACAGAAAACAAGGCCAGCACATGGAGTGTAAGTAAGGAGAGGTTTGGCAAAATCCTTGAATTAAATCTGTTTCTATGAGATGATCCACTGGGAGCCTGCTTGGAAAAGATACAAACATGAAAGAGGATGAGAGCCTTAAGAACTGAACATGGGGTGGGATGCTAGGATTAGTGTTTGGTCCTGCATGGTGTAGTGGTTAAGAGCGGTGGTTTGGAGTGGTGGACTCTGATCTGGAGAACCAGGTTCCCCACTCCTCCACATGGGTGGTGGACGGTAATCTGGTGAATCGGGTTGGTTTCCCCACTCCTACACATGAAGCCAGCTGGGTGACCTTGGGCTAGTCACAGCTGTCTCAGCCCCACCTACCTCACAGAATGTCTGTTGTGGGGAAGGGAAGGTGATTGTAAGCTGGTTTGATTCTCCCTTAAGTGGTAGAGAAAGTCGGCATATAAAAACCGACTCTCCTCCTCCTCCACCACCACCATATACTGAGTGGTCAGGTACTCTGTGATCTGTGATCAGTGCAAGGAAGAGTTTTGTGGCACAGTGAAGACTACTAGCACATTGATTGTGGCATAAGCTTTTCTGAATGAGAGTCTCTGGCTTAAAAATGTTACGACACAATCAATTGGTTAGTCTTAACGTGCTACAAGTGTGTTGAGGTCAATGGGTTTGTGTGTCTGTCCGTGTGTTTCAGGCTGTCAAATCGCTTCAGACTTACGTAAACCCTATGAATTAATTACTTCCAAAATGCCCTATCATTAACAGCCTTACCGCACAATCCTAAGGGGGGGGGCGAAGCTCCATAGGAGCCGGCATGACCCTACAGTGGTGTAATTGCCCATTTAACCCGGGATAAGGGGCACTTATGCTATCATGGGTGGCATTCTTGGTGGCGGCGGAATACAGTGCAGCGGTGTGGGGCTTAGGCTCCAGTGCTGCCTCCTTGCAGCGTTCCCGCGGTGCTTGTGGCTGCAGCAGAACCTTCTGGGGTTTGTCACTGTGTTACTTTTTTTCTGTATTGCACATTGAAATCATTAGAGAGAGAAAGACCTGTTTGTCCAATGTCTGAATTTTTTGTGGTGTAGAATGTTCTGTTATCCTGCTGAGCGGGGCACCGGTAATTTAAACTTCTCCAGGATAGGCGGATTATTATTCACTGCTCATTGTTTTAAAAGGGATGTGTACCCTGACCCTCATGAGGTTTGGTAGGGTCACAGGGCATGGAGTGTACTAAGATGGTTACCTGAAAGGTGAGGTCCTGTTCTAAGGAGTGTACAGCATACTGTTTATTCCTGTTCCAATTCCCTCTGGTTTTTACCATATGCAAGCCAACAAAAAGGAAGTATTCAGTCCTCTGCCTGGAAACCCAGAATGTCCTACAAAAGCAGTGGGATGCACAGTCTTAAGAAGGAGCCCTGCCTTAATTTTTTGACTGAATTGTAGCAACAGAGTGACCCAATAAATGTTAATGATCCTGGATTCCTACAGTCCTATTAACTTCCTCTTTCTTTTGCTTCCCTTAAGAGCTGAAACCCAAGGGCTGGTTTCAACAAAGGGGCGTTGGGGAGGATTGGGAGGAGATGAAGGGAAAGACAGAGAGATAACAACCACATGTGATTAGTATTTTATTACCATCCTCAGGAAGTGGGAATAGTTTTGGTTTTTTTAAAAGAAGAAGAAGAAGAAGAAACTAGATTGGAGCAAGGAAAGTTAATTATGGCGAGACATTTGACAGGAAATTACAAACTATAGACAGAAGAAATGCGCTTTAAACAGGCTAGGAAATCTGCAATTACTCCATGCTGCGTATTCAAACATCCCCAAAGCAAGTGCTGAAAATAGTAGTTTAAACAAAAGCTATCTTATCTGATAAAGACGGTTTGACCACAAAGGGAAATTTGTATATTAAGTTGGCAGTCTTCAAATAAACTGATTGTCTTGATAATACTGTGGATTTAATTGTGGGGGAAAATAGTTTTCTTTTGAATGACCTGCAGATGCTGTATAAGGTTTATCTTACATACACACTTTTCTAGTCTTGTAAACATTATTTATCGCTGTTTTGCAGAAATGGGAAAGGGAGACTTATGGATGTAGGATGAAGCTGATAAATATGTGCATATTTTAAAAGCTGCTATGCAGAACGGATACAATTCATTTCATCTGCTCCTGTGTGTAGACAGAGCAGTGGGTTACCGATATTGGGAATGAATTTCAGCAGAAAAACTGGTTTAAGGGAGGGTGAACAATTTTCATGAATTGGTAGGATTCCAGTGGATCTATCATGCTGCTACTTCATTGTTAGCTGTACAGTGCCCTGGCCTTTTAACATTCACCGTGTTTGTCTTGTTAGCCTTCAGTACAAAGCAGAGAAGCTTCCTTTTCCACATTACACATTTATGAGAGAAAGAGAGGGAGTTCATAGACTTTGCTGCCTCCTGGTTTGTTCTTCTGAACTGCCTTCAGTTTCAGAGAGGGAAGAACAGTATGAAGGGTCTAATGCCTTATATGAATTTCCTTCACTAGACCTCAATAAAATCAGCGTTCTTAGCACAGGGTATAATGAAATGGAGACGGAGTGTTTGAAGTCCATTCTTAAACCCAGTGCTTCATTTAGCCCAAATGATACAAAACCTGCTCTCGTTCTGCTCAGTCTCAGGTAATCACTGGCACAAAAATAAAAATCTTGTGCCCTACACGAGGGATATGCATTTGGATATATCTGGGCCAAATATGGATATATAAATACCTTGTTGATATTTTTCGGATATATTTGGGTCTAAGGATGGTATCCAGGATTTTCCAGGATACCTGGAAATGGGTCCTGAAAAATTCTGGAGATATTTGGGATTAACTATCGAGAGCTGGCGTTTTAAGGCTCCCACGACTGTTTTTATTTTTATTTTTCTGGGGTGTGTGTGCCTTTTCAGGGTTTGGTATCAGCTTGCCAGGTGGGTTTCACTTTGATTTGGTCCTTTTATATTGGTTTTCATTGTCTTGCAACATTGTATTCTTTGCACAAACTGCTTCATGTTGTTGTGGATTCTTGGGTTCAACATCGCCTTTGATTCTTGGGTTGTATATTTGCTCTGATTCTCTGATTTTTACATTTGTTGGGCTTGCTCAGGGGTCCTATTCAGTTTGGCTTGGACGATTTTCTGGTATGATGTTGGGTTGGATTCTCAGGTTGTACGTTTGTTGTATTAGGCTTGCCACAGTGTCTCGAGGTTCTGCCAAGATTCCCTGATTCTGCATTGGTTCTTTGAGTTGTTGGTATTGTCTGCTTTAAGAGGGTCTTGGCTTTGTTTGCTCTTGTGTCTTTGGCTATTCTTTATCCTGAAGAAAGTGTGGAATCCTACAGATGGCTGGGGGGGGGCATCTTGTTCAGGGGCCCACTTGAAGTTTGGGGTTATTTAAAGGACAGACACCAGCAGCTCTGCTGCAATTTTGGTGCAATTTGCTCAAAGCCCAGCCCTTCTAGCCCGCTGGAAAGATTCCCTGTAGGAAATAATGGAGCCAAATAATATCTGAATCCTGAAAAATAATCCAGATCCGAATACCAAAGTGATATTTGGAACCCAGGAAACTGGGAGTACTGATATTTTTCAGCTCTCCGATAGCCAGATCTGAAAAATACAGATTTTTTTTTCCCGAGCTGCACATCCCTACCCTAAACTGCTAACATTCCTACTGCTTTCACAACTCTTTGCACGGTCTCTGTATTGCTTGAATAATCCAGGCATGATTTAAACAGCATGCTTACCACCAGGAGTTTCCTGTTTGCTTGTGACATATTTGTTTTTTTGTGAAGGTTACGACATGTATTTGGCATGGCGAGTTGTTACCTTGCCACCTCAGGAGGCTACCCAAGAATTCTGTGATGGTTTGGTGTGAACTTTTGGGTCTGTGGCATTTTGAACATTTACATTGTGTTCACAGGGGGACAAAGTTTTTGGTGATGTCATCTGCCTTCCAGCCATTGTGTTCTGATTCCAGACCATGTGAAAGAATGCAGATGGTCTACCAGCAGTTGTCTGTATGCCTGTGGTTCTCCTTCCACGTACAGGCTTTGGATACAGTTTCTACAACTCGCTTTAAAGTTAGCAGTGACTCATTAGGTATGAGTGTCTCCAGAGCTACTAGAGAGGGGAGAGGGGAAACATGTTGTGATGGATTTTTTTAAACAACTTTTTTCAACTTACAGTGTATATTATGGTTTGCAATGATCAACACACATAACAAGTATTCGCACCAGACATCCCATCACCAACCAGGAATATGATAGACTTTTAGACCAGGCCTCAAATTTCCTTAGAGATGAGAATATCACCATCACTCTCCTGTAATGGGCATAATGACACAGATACAACAGTTCAAGGCAGCTTTGGACTAGTACTATGCTTCATAGGGGCAACTGGAATTGCACTCTCAGTTATAGGTAGGATACCCAGTTCAACCTTGAACTGGTGCATCTTTCTTGAGGATAACCCTTATTTTTTAAGTGGGCAAATGTCTATTTCTAGGCCTGCTTTAGTCCCTTCCTAAAGTAGATGATGAAGAACATGTTTGTAGAATATTTATATATATATATATATATGTTCACAAATAGCATAAAGTGTGAGTTGATAAGGCAAGCCTAGATGACCTTCTTCAGGGGCTCAGTTATGTTATTTTCTTTCCTGTTACCCTTGCGGTTAGACAGGGATCTGGGAGAAGGAGGAGGACTTGGTGTTTGTATGCCAACTTTCTCTACCACTTAAAGAAGAATCAGACCGACTAACAGTCCCCTTCTCTTCCCCTCCCCACAACAAACACCCTGTGAGGTAGGTGAGGCTGAGAGAGTGTGACTAGCCCAAGGTCACACAGCTGGCTTCATGTGTAGAAGTGGGGAAACAAATCCAGTTCACTAGATTAGCCTCTGCCGCTCATGCGGAGAAGTGGGGAATCAAACCCCTGTTTCCAGATCAGAGTCCACCACTCCAGACCACCACTCTTAACCACTACACCAAGCTGGCTCCCCGGTCTGGATCCCCACTTTGCCATAGAAGCTTGCTGGGTGATCTTGGACCAGTCACATTCGCTCAGCCTAACCCACCTCACAGGATTGTTTTGATGGCAAAATGGAAGAACAGAGCATGACGTAATTCACCTTTGGTCCCCCCCCGGGGAGGAAGGTGAGGTATAAATGAACTCAAATGAATAAATAAATAAAATCTTGGACTTTTGACATGCTTTCCAGAATGATTGGCCACCACTTCTACTCTGCTAAGAGTTTGTCTGTGATTGAGTTCAGTTTTGCTCAGTTAGCTCTGGAGAAAAGAACTTGATGATAGACATCACACAGCTATTACCAGCACCAGTGTGATTTCATTGGTCAGGCTTCTCTTCCTCCTTTACTGTTTCCAAACTTTGACTGTTTCACTGTAGCGTATGTTATGTCATCCTTGCTGACAATTTTACAGCCATGCAGATGAAGGGAAAGAAATCCCAAGGGCAAAGGGGGCCTGTGGCAAAGAGTCCTGCTTGCACAGCAGAAACAGCTTTGCGTAATGTGACATACTTCCCGTGCTTTGAGACAGTGGGATTTAGTGGCGCAAGGGATTTCGGAATGAATGCTACCAAAGTTAACATTATAAATGCCCCAGTCATAGCTATGAATCAGCAGTGCATCACTGTGCTGCCTTGCTCTTCTGGGAAATGTCAGATGATATTTTTTCTGGATTGCTGACCTGACTAAAGGTGCAGACCACCGAGCTTGGCTGCTGCACATCCACTGTTTGTTACGCTGTCACCCATTTGGGGCTCCTGCACAGGTCTCCTTAAAACGAATGGAGGTTGCCCTTGAAATATTAGCCCAAGCATCGGTTTTAAAAAGCAACAGTTTTAAATGCAAAAGGATACATCCATGCAGTCTGGGGCAAAGCATCAGAATAGGAAGTGTATTTTAAGCAACATAATATAAAAATATAGATTTTTAAAAAATGCTTTGTAAATAAATGCCAGCATGTTTCAGTGGTTAAGAGTGGTAATTTGGAGCGGTGGACTCTGATCTGGAGAACCGGGTTTGATTCCCAACTCCTCTACATGAGCAGCAGACACTAATCTGGTGAACCAAGTTGGTTTCCTCACTCCTACACATGAAGCCAGCTGGGTGACCTTGAGCTAGTCACAGTTCTCTCAGCCTCACCCACCTCACAGGGTATCTGTTGTGGGGAGGGGAAGGGAAGGTGATTGTAAGCCAGTTTGATTCTGCCTTAAATGGCAGAGAAAGTCGGCATATAAAAACCAACTCTTCTTCTCTCCCTTCCTTTTTCCAGTCCCATAAATTCTGACTAAAAGTGTTGAGGATTAATCTGAAGTAGTCATACAGGTAATAGAATCTCATAAAGGATCCTAGATTCCTTAGAGGAAGAAAAAACACCTCTAGAATGTTAAGGGAAAACCCAAATAACCTGTCTGAGTCTGATCTGAAATATGCACAAACTGAAAATTCATTTCTGAGCCAGAGTATATAATCCTCTGGTGACATGTTCCAACCAAGTTCAAGGGCTCAAAAAGTTGTACATAGGTATGGGAATGATGAGCACACATCTGCTTGCATCCATAAACACAACAGGAGGAGGCCTGGTTTTAAATTACTGTCCTACTGCTGTGAAACCATCCTCGTAATCCTATAAAGCTGTCAGATGCTGATAGGTCCTTGAGGGTTATGGCAATTTTCAACACCCTGCTATCAAATGTCAAAAGAATATGAGGATTTGGTTACTATATAAATATTCTAAACTTTATTTTATTGCATTTCATTTTTTAAAAAAAACCCACTGAATAAGAAACAACTGTGGAATGCTGTAATTTCCCCCCTTCAGGTTTAGGAACTGTTGTTTTAAATTTGTCTTATCTACTTACCTTCAAAGGCAACATAGTCCAAAAATTATGTGAGGGGGCAACCCTTCTCTAGGTGTGAGGAGGCATTTTTTCCTCATCTTTGAGCTTTCTCTACTCTCTCCCTGCAACACCAGGGAATCTCTAAATACTGGTTGCTAGCCAGCTGCTGCAGAGTAGCTCATGCATCCCTTAGAAGACCCAGGAAAAGAACTTGAAAATATCTGCCCTGTGTTTTTTAAAATAAATTTTATTTTGTAGAATTTTTCTCTGTACTTTTTACTTGATAGCTTCATTTCTGGTGCTCTTTTTAGTCCATGTTCTGTTTCTAGGATACAACAAAATTTGGTGAGATACTGGGAGAGAAGTGGGTGGTATGTAGCTCAGGACACATGAAGCTGCCTTATACTGAACCAGACCACTGGTCCATCAAGGTCAGTATTGTCTACTCAAATTGGCAGCAGCTCTCCAGGGTTTCAGGTGGAGGTCTTTCCCAACACATGCTACCTGATCCTTTTAACTGGAGATGCCAGGATTGAACCTGGGACCTTCTGCATGCCAAGGAGATGCTCTAGCATGGAGCAACAGCCCCTCCCACAGTATGGCAACCCCTGCACTTACACCATACTGGCTATTTAATCAGACTCATCAAGTGGACTGAAAGACACGCAGAGAAACATTAATGTCCCAAGGTACAGGAATCACTTCTTTGTGGTCTCACAGTGAGGCAACAGAGAAGGCCATCATGAGTCCTTCGTAGGTGTTACTTGATTAAATGAGAGCAACATGAGTGAGGGTCTCCCTTGCAGTTCTTATAGGAGATAGCAAAAAGTTTCCTAGGCAAAGTATGTTTTCAGCTATGCAAGTCCCCCACTGTGTAGGTCCTTTAGAATAAGTCACATTAGGGTTCAAATCAAATATATAATGGGAAATAAAATCTCATCATGATAATGGTGCATTAGCTGTATCATGCAAGAACATTATAACAAATGGGAGAGAGTTATAATGATACCCTAAGAACATAAGAAAAGCCGTGCTGGATCAAACCAAGTCCAGCAGTCTGCTCACACAGTGGCCAACCAGGTGCCTCTAGGAAGCCCCCAAACAAGATGACTGCAGCAGCACCATCCTGCCTGTGTTCCACAGCACCCAAGATAATAGGCATGCTCCTCTGATCCTGGAGAGAATAGGTATGCATCATGACCAGTATCCATTTTAACTAGTAGCCATGAATACCGCTTTCCTCCATGAACGTGTTCACTCCCCTCTTAAAGCCTTCCAAGTTGGCAGCCATCACCATATTTTGGGGCAGGGAGTTCCACAATTTAACTATGCGTTGTGTGAAAAAATATTTCCTTTTATCTCACAGTGGGTAGCTGTGTTAGTCTGTCTGCAGTAGTAGAAAAGAGCAAGAGTCCGGTAGCACCTTAAAGACTAACAAAAATATTTTCTGGCAGGGTATGAGCTTTCGTGAGCCACAGCTCATACCCTGCCAGAAAATATTTTTGTTAAGTCTTTAAGGTGCTACTGGACTCTTGCTCTTTCCTTTTATCTGTTTTGAATCTCTCACGCTCCAGCTTCAGCAGATGACCCCGCGTTCTAGTATTATGGGAGAGGGAGAAAAACTTCTCCCTGTCCACTCTCTCCAAACCATGCATAATTTTATAGACCTCTATCATGTCTCCCCTCAGCCGCCTTCTTTCCAAGCTAAAAAACCCTAAGAGTTTTAACCGCTCCCCATAGGACAGTTGCTCTAGTCCCCTAATCATTTTGGTTGCTCTTTTCTGCACCTTCTCAAGCTCTGTAATATCCTTTTTTAGGTGTGGTGACCAGACCTGTACACAGTATTCCAAGTGTGGTCTCACCATAGATTTGTACAATGGCAGTATGATATCAGCAGTTTTATTCTCAATTCCTCGTCTAATTATGCCAGCATGGAATTTGCCTTTTTTACCCTAAATTCATGTTCAGACCTACTGAAACATTGTCAGAATTGTTAGTGAGCTCTTATTCTGCATCCTCTTCCTCTAAACTGGATTTTGTTTTGTATAAACGTTGTGACCGGAAGGTCAAAAGATACAGCATGGAAGAGGACGCCCATGATTTTCAAAATTTCTGATAGAGGATTGTTTGAGGGTGTGTGTGCTGAAGATCCTCTGTCTAATGGTCGCCAGGGGGGGGACCGTTTGGAAGGGGGTAGCGCTGGATTGTGCTCTAGGAAAGGAGGGTCATCAGGTTTCAGGAAACAGGAGCTGAAGCAGGGTAGGGATGTTGTGATGAGCAGAGGAAGGGGAGTGGTTCCTGTTCAATGTGTGTTGTGCAGATAGTGTGTGTGTGCACAGAAGTTTTGCAGTCGTGTACATGTTCAACACAGTGCTTATGCTGATCACGAGTAAATAAAAGAATACTAGTATAAACCGCCCTTTTCAACACAGCTGTTAAATAAAGCTAAACGCCATGCATTAACTGGTAAGCATGATCATATTTCATCTATGTTAATGCTGGTATTCATGAACATTATTATTATTTTGTCTCTCCCCTGATTTGTTCCAGCTAAAACTAGCTCTTGTCAGTCGCCTGTTTTATCAGCTGGCCTGTTGTATTTAGAGTGGCACCTCATTCCTTATCTCAGCCTTCAGTGGTCCAGTGCTTTTTTTTTTACTGGTCTTAATCAATCCTTTTTTCATTTTTCTGTTTCATGTATTTTCCAGGAGAGCAGGAGCTTGGATTTAGATGTTCATCAGGTTTGCCGCCCTCCAGGTTGGGGCCTGGCGATCTCCTGGGATTACAACTGATCTCTCAAGACTACAGAGATGAGTTCCCCTGGAGAACATGAATGTCTTGGAGGGCGGACTCCGTGGCATCACATCCCTGCTGAGCTCCCCAAAGTCTCCCTAGGCTCCACCCCTAAATCTCCAGGGATTTCACAACCCAGAATTGGCAATCTTAGTGTTTACGCATACTATTTGTATATGTTTTCAGTGTCATTCTCGATATGGATTAAGCAAGTGGATTTATTCATCTACTTTCTCTGCCTTCTTTTTTAGAAGCCCTTGAGACTTGTTTGGGGGGAAAACGTGACAAAATCATAAAGGTGCTATATGTGCTAGATAATGTTCTTAAGTTGTTTAAGGCTGCATGAATTTGTGAGATTAGATCCTGGACATCTTGATCTGTAGCTCAATTTCTTAGCTACTAATCAGCTAGAAAAGGTATTAGCCAAATGGACTCAATGCCTTTTTTCCTTTTAGAAAATAGCACTAATCAGATATTATACCTTTCCAGGAGCAATAATCTAACAAGTTTTGATGTCACTGTTTCCAGTAGGAAATGAGATAATTAGGGCTTCTGTGCTATACAAACATTTCTCCTCACTACTCCATGTGCCCAACTGTAGTGATGTTCCATAGATTGCTTGCTTTTAGCATGCATTAGAAACAGTAACTACTTTTAAGTAATGTTCTGGACTGCTATGGACCCTTAAGGAGTGTATTCAGTGTATTCACAACCATTCTTCTTATCTGTTTTCCTGCAATCATCCATTGGAAGTACTTGAAGTAAAACCATTCAACATGCCTTAAGGCTGAGGCAGGTGTTTATCCACAGGTGTTTATCCACATAACCAAATGATGCTACCTTAGATAGTAGTGTCAGGCTGTTGGTCAGTCTAGTTCAGTCTATGAATATTTGCATATACCTTGAGATACCTTGGGAATGGGATCCAAGTCTACACACGGAGTTCATTTATATTTTATATATGTTTTATATATAATTTATACACATAGCCTGAATGTAATTTTAAACAATATTTTTAATAACGCTGTGTACATTGACCCATCAATGGCATTGCTGAGGACCTGTGAGCAAGCCTGCATACGGGCTCAAAAGGTCTGATTTTTCAGATCAGTCTGGATATCGGATCTCCGGATAAGGGATCCTCAACCTGTATTTTATTTGTATTTATTTAGAAAAAAATTATGCTGCCTCTCCAGCAATCTGCCCAAGATAACCCCTGTAACCTTAAAACATTGACCTTAAAACATTGAAACTAGAGGTGCTAAGGATTGAACCAAGGCCCTTGTGTATGCCAAGCATGTGTTCTATCACTGGTTCATTTCTCTTCCTTTTTCATCCTTGAATTACTCATTTTATGGTTGCCAGGTTTTTGAGCTTCTATATTTTGAAACTTTTCTGAAATTGGTTGCATTTTCTTGGGTTTCATAGTACTTATTGACTGCCCCAGGAGACATCTAAAATGTTAAACACAAACATGTGTTTGTACTCCACTTACTTACAGAACAGGTTCCATTTGTTGAATGATTGGATATTGTCAATAGTTGTGTTCCCCCTTCTGTAAGTATGACAGCACTTGACTATTCTCTTGCTTATTAGAAGAGTCAACACAACTTTGGCTGTCAGCACTGGTAATCATGGAAGGCAGAAGCTTTGTCAAAGTTCTATATTCTGGCAAGCTGACTGGGTGAACGAGACAATCAGATTGTCTGTATATAAAGTTTGGTGCCATATTGAGATTTCTGGTAGTGATAACTGAAAGAAATGTTAAAGTGAAGAAACCTTAGCAGGGGAAGTCCAAGCAAACGTCTAACTAATACATAAGATTTAAACCTTTAAACATACAGGTTTCAAATCTGTTTCTTTTTTTTTAAAAAATATGAAGCTGGAGTTTGTGTAAAATATGCACACATGAGAGGAAACATTTGCTTCACAAGATCAAGACTGTCCTTGAATTTAAACGGATTTAAAGGCTATAGCCCTCTGTCTCGGAGGATGGGAAAAGTCTGTTTTGTTCAGTTAGAATTAGAGCTGTCTATACCCAGCTGGTTTGTATGAAGCAGGACAGGGTAAGACTCTGGTTTGCCAAGGTTAAAAATAGGACAACCGAAAGCTTGAAGCAAAGAAACTGGTGAGAGAGTGGAATTTAAGTTAGTTCTGGCACAGGAAAAGATTTGACTGCAGCCTTGTCTGCAACCTGAAAGACAAGCTTGGTGGATTCTAGAGGGGAAGACTGAGAGGGGCCTGCTCAGAACATTTTGGTTTGGGTCCTTAGAGCTTTTCAACCAAAGGCCTGAAGGTAAAGAAAATATCCTAAGGCCTCAACCTGCTGGAAACCTGGGAAGCCAGCTGTAAGCAGTACATTTCTGAGGGGTGACATGAACAGGAGCATTAATTTGGAGAAAACCTGTGCACCAGATGCTGTCCACCAACATTCACAAGAAGCTCTCCTTACATTTAGCAACGTCTGCTGTTGCTGTACTGGAAGGCCATGCAGGAAGTAACTTCGGCTGGGGCCCAGTTTAGATTGGATTTACAGCCCTCCCTGGCATACAGTTCCTTCTGCAGGGAACTATAACTGGCTAGGAGCTGTTGTGTAGTATTTATCTTCTGTTAGTGCTTCATTTAAAAAATGTAAAGGTAAAGGTCCCCTGTACAAGCCCCGGGTCATTCCTGACCCATGGGGTGATGTCACATCCCTGCGTTTCCAAGGCAGACTTTGTTTTACGGGGTGGTTTGCCAGTGCCTTTCCAGTCATCTTCCCTTTACCCCCAGCAAGTTGGGTCCTCATTCTACCGACCTTGGAAGGATGGAAGGCTGAGTCAACCTTGAGCCGGCTACCTGAAACCCACTTCCGTCGGGATCGAACTCAGATCGTGAGCAGAGCTTTTGACTGCAGTACTGCAGCTTAACACTGCGCCACGGGGCTTCATTGTAGTATAGGTTTTTAACACAAAACCTTCATGTTACACAATAACCTTGGGGTGATGGATTTATATTTCTGGTTCTGTCCTACTGGTTTAATGCTGGAGTGTTTTCAAGCCGTTTCACTGATTAATTTTACATTTAGTGTTTTGAATCTGTTTTAATTGTTTGTTGCATATTAATATTATGATGTTGTTTGCCACCCAAGGAGCCTGATGGTTGATGGACAGCATAATCTTTAAGATAAAGCAGCATGAATGCCTTCTAACCAGTCCAGACATTCTGTGGGGAGGGGTTTGTTTCCTTTGAGAAACCTGTCTCACGCACTGAAGTTGTTTTTGTTGTTGTTCTCATTGTCGTCTTGGGACACTTACACAGGTGGGGGGCATTTATGACAGCCATACTCATTTAAAGGCCTTCATACCAAAATCCCTGTTTTAGTTGGAATGTTTCCCTTGTGATTCCTTTTTTCTTACTTCCAATCTAGTGCTGTAATGTTAGGGCAGCCAGTGGGGAAGTGGCCATCTGGACATAGCCATTGCAGTCATTCTGATTCATCTTTGCTCATTTCTCTTGTTTGCTCAAGTAAGAAATTGATTTGTCCCTATTGACTCGCATTGCTACTAGATCTGAGAACAAACAGCTTTGGTTTTCTTTGGCTTGTGTGTGTGTGTGTTTGAGAAAGAGAGAGAATTCACTGATATCTGTAGAGCTTTATTTATATATTAGCTTCTTTGATAATATTTCTAGGGGAAAATAATTTTAATTGATCGCCTATTGTAAAACTCCTATATCACCTTATAGGTAAAAGCTCATACAACAATGAAACAAAATTAAATCACCATAACGTCAGAAACAGCACCCCCCCCCCCGATTCCAGTTCTTCATCTGGTAGAGATCTTTCTACCCAGTAGCAAATGCCCAATGAAACGTCGTCTTTATCTAAAGAAGTACACAAGAGGGAAAAATAGTATCTCAGAAGAGTGAGTTCCATGATGATGGAGCAAGTACTGAAGACAGTTTCTGTTCTTGCTGAAGATGACCTTGCAACTACCTGAACTGGAATTGTGCATGCAGCATCACTAATGAATCCCAAGAGCAAGGGGACTCCTACGAGATTAGGCATTCTTTGGGCATCTTGGACCCCAAACGTTTAGGGATTCAAGGGTCAAAATCAGCACCTTGAATTGCGCCCAGAAATACCAGCACAATTTGTGGGTCAAAAGCTGTAATATGTTCCCTCCTGGCAATAGCTCAGCAGAAGTATTGTGGACCAGTTCAAGTTTCTGAATGGTCCAAGGAGTGCTTCATATTAAGTATGGTATAATAGTCTAATCTGTAAGTCATCAGAGTGTGAACGATGGTGGCAGCTGTCCTGATCCACCAGCACCCTCTCTGCTCTTTACCCCCAGCAGGCGGGGTACTCATTTCACCGACCTCGGAAGGATGGAAGGCTGAGTCAACCTTGAGCCGGTAACTGAAACCAACTTCCATCGGGATCAAACTCAGGTTGTGAGCAGAGCTGGGACTGCAGTACTGCAGCTTAACACTCTGCATCATGGGGCTCTTATCACATATTTACCAAATGCTAAAAAACTTTATTGCAACAGCCACTTAAATTTAATGTGCCCTGGCAGTTGAGTGATTAAAAAAAAGGTTGGCACTGCCACCAGCGATGCTGGCATCCGCTGGCCAAAATGACTCACTGCTGTCATTGTGTCTGAGGATTCTTCCCAGACTGGGTGCCAGCCAACACAGCATTTCCAGGTGATTCTTACCCCAGAGAATGAACAGACCCACACCTACTTAGTTTATTGAATGAAAAATGCTGGCCACTTTCAGACCTCTCTGGTCAAGACAAAAGCTATTGCTTAATAAGTGTGACTACGAAATGTCTAGGAAATTAAAATCGCAAAATAAAATGGATGCTGAATAGTGTGTGACCCAGTGCCCTGTTTTTTCCCCTCATTGACAAATATGAGTAGTAGTATTCTCTTTTGCTGCCTTATAAAATCCACTGTGTATCAGTTCAGTGTTGGAAGGAAACATTCTCAGAGAGTTGTCTTTGCTATATGAAGCAGAAAAATCGCAATTGTTTTGCCTAAGCCACTTAAGGGAACTCTACCAATTTGAACATTTTCATCAGTACAGGTTGAGTACAGGTTAGGGGAAGGGCTGTGGCTCAGTTTGTAGAGCATCTGCTTGGCATGCAGAACGGCCCAGGTTCAGTCCCCAACATCTCCAATTAAAGGGACTAGGCAAGTAGGTGATGTGAAAGACCTCTGCCTGAGACCCTGGAGAGCTGCTGCCGGTCTGAGTAGACAATACTGACTTTGATGGACCAAGGGTCTGATTCAGTATAAAGGCAGCTTCATGTGTTCATGTGTATGTGTTCATGTGAGCATCCCACATCTGGACAGCTTGGGACCAGAAGTGGTCCGTATTTTGGATCTGAAATTGGACTGTGGCGGGGAAGGAGGCTAAACTGAAGTCAGCCTTCAGTTTAGTGTCCCCACCACAGCCTAAGTTTGACTACGGCAGGAAGGGAAGTTAAAGTGAAGTCTGTGTAGGCTGCAAGTGAACCTAGATTTCAGTTTAGCTTCCCTACCTGCTGAAGTCGAAGTCCGACTTGACTCGCAGGCACGCCTCTCCAGACTTTGGAAAGGCAAGGTGGTGTGGCTATGAGTCAGATCTGCGCTGCCCAGCCTCTCAGAGGTTGGGAAAGGCGGAGCTGCATGGATCTGCCTGCATGACGGCTCGAATGGTCCGATTTTCGGGTCAGTCTGGATATGGGATGTCCGGATAAGGGATGCTCAACCTGTACTACTTTTCAAAGTAGTCGGTGTATATTTCAAATTCTTGGTATTGTGCATAAGGCCGTCATCCCTTTCCCTCAATATTTGTTTTAGTATCTGCAAATGTCCTTTCATTTTCATAACATTATTTAAAATTAAATAAAGTAGAAATTTCTGTGCCCCTTTTCTCTAGGATTACAACATTTAGAACACATAGCTGTGCTCCTGCTTAATTCCTTTACTATATATTTCATGTGTGTGGTACAACTGGTAATCTACGGCTTGGCTGACTTCCTTGTTATCTGCTTTTTCTCCCCCCACCCCCCAATCAAGTCACAGCTGACTTATGGCAAGCCTGTAGGGTTTTCAAGCAAGAGACGGTCAGAGGTGGTTTGCCATTGTCTGCCTCTGCGTCAAACCCCTGGTATTCCTTGAGGTCTCCCAACCAAATACTTGCCAGGTTCGAGGCTGAGAGTGTGCGACTGGCCAAAGGTCACCCAGCAAGTTTCCATGGCAGAGTGGGGATTTGAACCTGGGTTTCCCAGATCCTAGTCTGACACTTCAACCACTACAGCACGCTGGCTCTTGTAATTTGCTCTACATGCATTTTATTAGTTTACTTCCTGCTTTCTAATTGCAGAGGGGTTCTGATATGTTGTGATCTCTGGTGGTGGTGGTGGGGAGAGTCTGAAACGCCTGGATGGCTGTTTGTTGTCACTGGTCTTGGATGCAAGAACTGGCAACTTAAAAATGAGCACATTTACTGTGGTGTGAGCATTTGTGAAGGAAAGGGTGGGGGCAAGGGGGTGGTCAATGGAAAAGTGTGGCAGAACTAAATATAGTGAACTAAATGAGCAGGGGGAAAGGGAGCCCAGAATACTGCTACAGTCTGAAGGCCACAAAGGAGCATAAGTTTCCTGCTTGCTCAGTAATCTATATTGCATTGGGCTTGTGGCAGGGATGCCTCTGACACTGACTAAGCCAGTGTGAGTAATGGAACATTCATGAACATTCCAGCAGCTCAGGGAGCAAAACTTCGAGCAACGCAATGTGTATGGTCAGATGTGAAATTCAATGTACTTCGTTATTAAATATTCACATCTACCTTAGGGAGAAATGAGGGGCCGGTTGAAGACTGAAAAACTGAGTGGAAAGAGACCCCAAAAGGTAAGGAAACAGAGGCACAGTGCATGAAAGAGTCAGCAGTGTGTGGCTGAAGTAAACGAACAAAGTGGACAGTGAACTGAGAAACAATCCGAGAAGGTAGAGTAGGTAGAAAATAAAAACAGTTGAGGCAAGTGAAGCTTTTCTTACCATTTATCAGCAAATTAGGAAAAGCTTCACCTGTATCAGACCCAGGTTTTAAAACTGACAGCCCTATGACCCTGAACTAGTTATATAAGAGAGTGATGCTGAATTTCACAAGCTGATTCAAACTAACTGACCAGTTCTCTGAATACAAGTTTCCAGCCAGGGCTGAATATCACAAGCCTCTTGTTCGAAATGATACATTCTCCCAGTCCTTGTGCCGCCTTAGGCTTGCTTGACCACAACAAGTGAACACCACTGGCTCCAAACTTTGGGGTGCCAGCTGCTTCAGTGGCCACCCTGACTTCTGGCAGGCTACCACCAACTGGTCGGATGAAGTACAACCCCACCACTTTAACAAGCACCGCTTTTTAGCTCATTGCCGGTAGCTGTGTCCAGGCCAAATGGGTGGGCTGTTGGGCTTGCGCACAATTAAACGTGGCCCATATAAGGATACCGTGGCCTGCCAAAAAAACAAATCTATGGGTTATAGATCAAATCAAGCCTAAACTGACCCTAGAAGCTAAAATGACTAAACTGAGGCTGTTATACTTTGGTCACATTATGGGCACTTTCACACAGCCCAAATAATACACTTTCAATCCACTTTCAATGCACTTTGAAGGTGGATTTTACTGTGTGAACTGGCAAAATCCACTTGCAAACAATCATTAAGGTGCAGTGAAAGTGGATTGAAAGTGCATTATTTGGGCTGTGTGAAAGTGCCTTATGAGAAGAAAAGAGTCACTGGAAAAGACAATCATGCTAGGAAAAGTTGACCGCAGCAGGAAAAGAGGAAGACCCAACAAGAGATGGATTGACTCAATAAAGGAAGCCATAGCCCTCAATTTGCAAGACCTGAGCAAGGCTGTCAAAGATAGGACATTTTGGAGGACGTTGATTCATGGGGTCGCCATGAGTTGGAGGCGACTTAATGGCACTTAACACACATATAAGGGCCAAAAGACAGACCAGGGAGAAGACTACAGGTTCTCTCTAGGCTGTGGAGGAGAGACTTGGGAAGAGTGGAGGAGTTTCAAGGTGGAGTCAGCCCCCTTCCCTCTCAGCATCTGAGGCCTTTTGCCAGCCCTGGGGGCTCACCTGGGATCATAGAAGTGAGGGTAGAGTACAAGGTAGAGTACAATCCCTGGGATCCCCATAGCACTGTTTTGAAGCATGGAAGAAAAAAAAGGGTTAAAATACACAATACTTCAACCTCATCCATAGACTTACCCTTGGCTGCTTCTGCCCTATTGATTTTCTCATTGATAACATTTTCTGTCCTCGTGCACGTGTGATGTGTCATGGTGACATTTAAGCCCGCATTGCAGGCAATGTTCATTCATCCAACAAATGAGGTAGGAAGATAAGTATTTGGAAAGTGCTGCTTCCTGGGAAAGGCATCTGTGCATCAACCTGTGCTTGCTTTCTCGTCGCAGCAGTAAATTGTTTTCAAGGCTGTTGTCATGATGATGAGTTATCATTAGCCCCCCCCCCCCCGATCTCCTGTAGTTGATCAGCTGATGAGGATCAATCTGATGGAGGGTGATGAGGAAGAGATTGGAAGAGCAGCCTGGCACTGCACAAACATTAATGAAAAACAATTTATTAAAACTGCAATCTTTAGATGATGATGTGAAGTTGGCGTGTCTCAAAAAGAAACGATCTTTTCTGATTTTCATTCTGACATGAAGATAATACGATGATTTCTTTTCTTATTGAGGTGATGCAAAATTTGTTGGGAAGATCGAAGTGGTGTGTGTGTGTACATAAGTGTTCTAGGGGAAAATGTATGCAGTGCCATGAAATCCAAAAAGTATATAGAGTATGACATTTTGATATAAAACGTATTCACTATAAGTAGAGCTACCCTTCACAAATGTGGTAGTTTATGGGAACATGGTCTCCCTCGTTTTGTTAATTTGTTTAGTACCTTAGAAAAGTCTAGTATGTGTTCAGACCATGGGGAATGCAATTTCTTCATCTATTCTAATTAAGAAGCTAGATTCTCCCTTCAGTTTTAAAGTTCTTTCTTTGAAAGATGCTTGCTGACTTCAGATTGGCAGCACAGTGTCCTGTGAGATTAAAATTCTGACAGATAATGGCATATATCACATTGGAAGATAAGCAAGCTGATGAGCCCCTAAGGGTATGGCTGATATTATTAGGCCCTCCAATAGTGTTTCTGTGGGGATATATAGAGTCAGAATGTTACCTGGGTTTGTTGCAGGTTATGGTCTCTCGTCTTATATCTACTTCAAATGGCATTTTGTTGCTGGCAAGGGTGGGCAATCAGAAAGGCCTAACACTGCTTGAGAAAAATATCATCATCCAGGGTGTTTTGTGATCATTGACGATATATTGAAGTGGTTGACCTGGTAGCTCTAAGAGACAAGAAGTGGTGATACCTTACTTTCTGTTTAAGGCCTTTCTTGTACATAGGAAAGAAGCTGCATCTTGAGAGAGTGATGATCATATAGCTAGGCCACACATAGAACTGAGTAGCTGTGAAGTTTGAATGCATGAGGACAGTCTTTGTGGAATCTTCACTTCATATCGTTGAAGAAAGGACAAGGGCTTGCACAAGAGTGAAAACAAGCATCCGTTGAGAGATTAGGCTGGATAAAGTAACAGTACACACATGGAGTTTTCCTGATACCCTTTCTGTCTGGCATGGTTAAGTGGATTCATTCCCAGCACATTAAATTAGCTAACACAAGAACAGATTTTCTGGATCAGTGACTCATCTTCAAATCATTCAGTGGGTAGTAGATCTCAATTATGTAAGAAAGCTGTATTGGTGAGATGGAGTAAAGAGTTGTACTAATGGTATTGAACATTTAGGGGTGCCTTTCCCTGGCAGGTGACAGGTCCCAAAGAACAGAGTGAAAATTATAACTCTGAACTTATTGTTGTTCAGTTATAGGGTTCCCAAGTCCGGGTTGGGAAATACCTGGAGATTTTGGGGGTAGAGTCTGAGGAGGGTGGGGTTTGGAGAGGGGAGGAACTTCAATGTCAAAGAGTCCAATTGCCAAAGCAGCCGTTTTATCCAGGTGAATTGATGTCTATCGGCTGGAAATCAGTTGTAATAGCAGGAGATCTCCAGCTAGTACCTGGGGGTTGGCAACCCTATTCAGTTATGAAATTACTCTTCAAGCCTGTGACTGACCTGTTGAATACAGTAATTAGGTTTACCGACCTCCAGGTGGTAGCTGGAGATCTCCTGCTATTACAGCTGATCTCCAGCCGATAGAGGTTAGTTCCCCTGGAGAAAATGGCCGCTTTGGCAATTGGACTCTATGGCATTGAAGCCCCTCCCCTTTCCAAACCCTGCCCCCCTCATGCTCCAACCCCAAAATCTCCAGGTATTTCCCAACCTGGAGCTGGCAACCCTAGCAGTAATAGGACACTTAATTAGATGGTTGTGGCCTAATGCCAAAACTGTGGTTTGGTACAACTATGTCTTGTGCTATGTGCTGAACTAGAGGACAATGACTTGCATTTGGTCTGCGAACCAGGATTACAAACTGGCTTCAAACCATCATGTCCAAGAGCAAACCCCATGGCGTCTATTAAATCAGGAGTCACCAGTGATAGAAGGAGTGAACCAATGAACACAGACCAGGCTTGTTCGCCTAGCACCAAGCCAATGTTTCGCATTATGTCTGAACAATCCCTGTGAAGTAAATAAGGCAAAGTAGACTCCCCCCCCCTTGAAAACTGGCATCTGCCAAAAAGTAAAAGGGGCAAATAGCAGAGGCCAGTCATCATTATTATACATGATGGTTACTGACCAAGATTTCTTTAGCCTTCTGCACAGCTCAAGATAATTCAATAATTTTCTTACTGAATAAATTTACACGTCCTTCAATTTAATACCTCCTGCATTCAAATGAGATGATTGCTTTCTAGATAACAGGTGGCTCATCCCCCCCCCATCAATGGAATTACCACCACTTTGCTGGCAAGATAATGAATATGTAACTCTTTAGCTGACCTGCTTAGGAAAGAGGGCAAGAATTGGAATGATTCGCTTATCTGGCTTTATTTAGGCCAGTCCTCTTAACTACCCCTTGTTTGATTCAGTTCCGCCTTCCCCTTTCCACATTAATTTGACATTAATTTGCTTCAAGCCTTCTAACAGCAGGGAAACAAGTACAACATTGAATGCAGCTTAATGTTTTAGCAGTGGCCATTTTAATTTGTAGCTTTTTCATTTTTGAAAGGCAAATTGCTTGAATTTTGTCATTCTATCGAATGACAGTTTGAGGTGGTTAAGAGCGGCAGACTCTTATCTGGAGAACCAGGTTCGATTCCCCACTCCCCCACATGAAGCCTGCTGGGTGACCTTGGGCCAGTCACAGTTCTCTCCGAATTCTCTCAGCTCACATGGAGGGAGGCAATGGCAAACCACCTTGCCTTGAAAACCGTACGGGGTCGCCATAAGACAGGTGTGACTTGACGGCAAAAATCGCACAAAATGAAGAAATTGGTGTAATCTCAAAATCCATCAGAGGAACCATTTTGATTTTTTTTCTGGAGCTTGCATTTTAGAATAAAATATGTATTTAAAAAAACTTGAAATAAAATGGTAAAGATTAGATGACATTAATGTGCCATTTAATTTTTCTACAGATTACAATAATTTTAGGCCTGTAATGTTTCATTTTTTAAAAAAGTACTTCCCCTGACACTTGCTTTGAATACATCTAAGTATTTTATTTTAGGGTTACTGTTACCAAAAATTTGTCTGGCCTTTCAGCTTTTAAAATGCAAGAGTAAAGAAAATCTAAAACAGTGTCCCCATGTTCAAAAGGATGCAGGGAGGAATCGACAAACAACTGATCTTCTGAGGATCTTAACACATTATTTTGTTGACTTTTTAAATGTGACATTCAAATAAAGACCAACAAACAGACATAAGAGGTTGGATGTGTGAACGTGAGTTTACCAATGTGATTTTTATAGGATTTCCCTTCCTCTGAGCCCCGAAAAAGCTGCTGCTGAAGATTGAGAATGGTATTCTGAGCGGTACAGAGGGCTGCAGGAAGAAGAGACACATGGCAGAAATCATGCTCCTTCCATCACGCTCAAATGGAACATTTTTTAAAAAACACTGGCTACTAAGGATTTATGCAGTTTCCTTTTCACTGTGTGCATATAGAAATGGAGTCATTTTTTAAAATCTCCGCCCTCCCTCCTGTGCATTCCCCAATAAGCCTTCTGAGGGCTGAAATGAATACTTTTCTGTCTAAGAGAGACAGAACTCATTATGAGTCTAATTCAAGTCTTGTAATGACATAAATTGAGCAACTTTAGAACTTGAAGGCCTTCATGATTGCCTGGATTTTTAACTCAAACCCTTTGGGGGTTTCAGTAAGGTGTTTGGTTTCAATGCTCTTTAATTTTGAAGTTCATCAGAATTGTATAGCTTTATGGATGTATGTCAAAAGTTCTTGTTGACTATCCCTGACCAGCGGGAGGTTTTTGGCGCGGAGCCTGAGGAGGGTGGGGTTTGGGGAGGGGAGGGACTTCAATGCCATAAAGTCCAATGCTGAAGCAGCCATTTTATGCAGGTGTACTGATCTATATGGGCTGGAGATCAGTTGTAATAGCAGGAGATCTCCAGCTAGTAGGTCATCGAATGCTTCGAAGGCAGGACAGCCCTACAGGCGCAGAGAAAGACAACCTACTTGATATTTGAAACATGAATGAGAATTTCTTCGTTCTTAAGATTTTTGACACTTGAATGAATGAACCGCTGATGAAGCTGCCCTGGTAGGCAGTGAAAACGTTCGAGACATCCGGACCGCGTTTCGATCTTGTTCCCAGCTCCTTCATGTTCAATTGACTCTGAAAAGCAATAAGTTTTTCATACAATTATTATTTATACTTACCTTGTTACTCTGTGACATTGTCACCTTGCAAAATTTGTAGCATTTGTATACAGCTACTTTGTGTTAATTTTGTTCCTTGCATGACGTTTATATTAGCAAGTTTCCTTTGATTTTCGGTTTTCACTTATGCACTGTTAGAATATAAGTTTCAATTTGAATACTTTGAGCTTGGTGTTATTCTTTCTACAGCTAGTCTAATTAATACCAGTGCATCTTTTGGTTTAGTACCTGGAGGTTGGTAACCCTACATGGGGTGAGGCAGGTTAGCAACCAATCTTAACTTAGGCTGAGTTATACCTTAATAATTAATTTAAGGAGAAAAAAACTTAAGGAACTGACATTCTGGGGTTGCCAGGCAGTGCCACAGACTTCCCAGCAATTCCTAGAGCTACCCTGGAAGTTGCTGGCATTTGCTAGAGCTACCCTTCCTCACTTCCTATAAGTGTACTAGGTTGCTTTCCCCCCCCCCTTAATTTCCCCCCACTGCCCCTTGGAACAGAGGCAGGCAACGGGACCTGGGGGCACAATTCTAACACACACAAGTAAACCCAAGTCCTGTGGCTGTTTTTCTTATGTAAGAACATAAGAAAGGCCCTGCTGGATCAGACCAAGGCCCATCAAGTCCAGCAGTCTGATCACACAGTGGCCAACTCTAGGAGGCCCACAAACAAGACGACTGCAGCAGCACCATCCTGCAGCAGCATAACGTAGAATTCAGATGTCTTTCAACCGCAATTTCAGACTCTCCATATTCCGTCAGCTTTTCTATCCCTTCCTCACTTCACTTGTTCTGAATTGTGTAAAGCTTCACAGTGTTTCATTTGTTGATCTTTCATTTTTCCCACATCAAGAGTTATTTAAGGGTTAATGGCAGGTGTGATAGTTTTGTTTTTTGTTTTTTAAGGCAAGGCAATTTTTGAACAAATCTATCAAATTACCCTAAGGCACACTTTCTCTGTCTCTCTGATTTCTGACTTTTTGTGTGTGTGAAAACGCAAAGCTTTACATTACATTTGTGTTAAAATATGCGCCCTTGTGTTATAAAATTAGGAGTCATAGTGGGTGTGGCAGACAAGGAATTTTAGAAAGCCGTCTGAAGGAATCTGGATGAAAGAAAAGCAATAGCTGTGGTGATTGGTGCCTTGAAAACTGCCATGACAGAGGCTGTGAAACAACCCCTGATTTCATTTACGAATACACTAAACCTAAGGTGTCAAACTCCGTTGTTACGATTGCCAGATATGACATAAATGTCACTTGGTCAGGCCAGGTCAGGCCTCGCCAGCCCAGAGTGAGAGTGGGGTGGGTGTGGCTGCGTAGGCTGGCTCGCCGGCTGAATAAGAGTGCTCAAGGGGCCGGATCTGGCCCACGAACCTTATGTTTGACACCTGGGTTTCCAGGTCCCTCTTCGCCACTGGCAGGAGAATTTTGAGGCGGAGCCTGAGGAGGGAGAGGTTTTGGGAGGGGAGGGGCTTCAATGCCATAGAGTCCAGTTGCCAAAGCGGCCATTTTCTCCAGGGGAACTGATCTCTATCGGCTGGAGGTCAGTTGTTAATAGCAGGAGATCTCCAGCTAGGACCTGGGGGTTGGTAACCCTGTTTGACACCCCTGCACTAAACCATGCATGTGCTAATGTACACACAGGGTTGTTGATCACTATGGGTAGCCGGGAAGAGCTGTGGCTCACGAAAGCCCCATACCCTGCCAGAAATGACATCCTCCACCACCGTGTCATAATTCCAAAGACTGCCCATGAGATAAAAACTGTTGGGGACCCCTGGTCTAAAGAATCAGTCGCAAGCACAAATTAGTGGGAAAGGTGGAATGTGGTTAAGACTACAGTCCACAATAGCCATGCGGATTAGCCTTGGATTCCACATGTTAACAGATCACTTCAGGATACAATGGTTCCACATTAACATACCACACCCTCTTTAGCACATTATCTTGATTCTTACAGGACAATGATTTGCACATTACCTTTAATACTTTGGAGGACAATGACTCAGCTCAAACCCAACCCCCTTCTGACTATATATATTACTCTTCTAACACGCTTGACACTGAGAGACACTGTCCTTCAGTGTTACTCCTCTGAAGATGCCTGCCACAGCTGCTGGCAAAACATCAGGAAAGAAAATACCAAGACCACGGTCACACAGCCCGGATAACCTACAAGAACCGATGAACTCTGACCGTGAAAGCCTTTGACAATATTCAAGGTACACTTTGCTTTGAGGATTTCCATTTATGGACTACATATGGACTGTGTATTGGATATCGATCCTATTCTTTGCTTTGAGGAGTTCCCATCCTTAGATCACATGTGTATTGTACATAAGATTTGGCTTGTAGTTTTGGATTCAATAGAATTGTGTGTTAATATTTTGCTTGGCATCCTGAACTTTTTTTCTGATTAGGGCATTGATCTGTTTCAGCAGACCGTAACTATCTTCTCTGGAGGTCACGTCAGCACCTCAGTTTCACTGTCATTTTCCATCTTGTCATTCGTGTTACTTGTTACTTTCACATTAGAGTCCGACTGAGAGTAGATGTGATTCAGAACTGCTTGGACTGCATTCTCTTTTGCTAAAGGATGATTTTAACAAGTCTGTCGGTAAGAGCAACTTAACCACATTCCACCTTTCCCACTAATTTGTGCTTGGGACTGATTCTTTAGACCAGGGGTCCCCAATCGTTTTTATCTCATGGGCAGTCTTTGGAATTATGACATGGTGGTGGATGATGTTACAAAATGGCTGCTGTGGGAAGCGGAGCTAGCCACAAAACAGTTGCTGTGGCTTATCTTCAGAGAACACCCTTGAGTTGTGGTGGCAGCTGCTTCCAAAGCAACATTTTAGAAAATCTGCATGGCCAATCAGAAGCTGGGCAAAAGCCCCCCCCCCCGGCCCCATCCACTTTCTAAAAATACTTGGTGGGCACCAGGATAGGTGTCAGCAGGCAGCATGGAGCCCATGGTCACCATGTTGCGGACCCATGCTTTAGACACATGAGATTTTGAGAAATAGAAACAAGCTTAGCAAGGCAATAATTTCTTCTTCTTTCTTCTACTGTCTTCTGTCTTCTTCTGTCTGCTTCTTCTGTCTTGATTGAGATGAATTCCTTAAAGTTCTATTCACAAGTGCCCTTATACTAACCCTTCCATCTTCCCCAGTCCAGGGAAAGAAATGAGACATCGCTTGTTGTGTGTGTATTTTTAGTTTGGGTTTGGGTTTCCCTTGTAGTCTGAGATGAATGAGATTGTTAAATTTGTTCTGGCTTGCCTAATATTGTATTGTCAATGAAATCTATTCATTGTTGTTAATTTTTATGAAGCAGTCTCTACAAATGCAAAATTTTCTGGCGGAAAATAAAGTACTGGGGAATTTCCCTCCCCACATCTCTCCATGGGAGGGCATTTATACTGTTTGGCTATCAAACAGCTTTCATGCTTCTCCTGGAACATAGGAATCATTGCATAGACACTCATATTGATAGAATAGTTTAGGAGGCAAGGTGAGTCAAACTGTGGCCAGGGAATTGCAGTTGAAGGCTATGCCGAGTGATCTTTTGAGTGCAAGTCATGCGTTGCTTCACTTAATAATGAGATCACATCTGTGTCTGAAAATCCAGGTTTCCAAATGGAGGTGGCTATGTTGAAGCCTGGCAGGAAGTCAGGCCCTCTGACCTGAAAGCTCTTCTGTGGTTACTCAACAGGGAGTGAAATGCATTTTGCGCGTCCTTAAAAATTCTTTCTTTATAAAGAAGATTACTAGTTGCATATTCTAGACATGAATCCTGGTATTGAAGCCAATGTCTGGGGCCAAGACATCATATATTCTGTGTATGTATTTAAATATTTTAATCCCATTTTTTTACAGTTCACAGTAACAAAAAATATAAGTGAACCTAAAGCAAACAAACAAAATAACAACGTTTCTTGGGTGGGCCAGGATTTAGTTGGTGGTTCATCATCCATGAGCACCGTCTGCAAGTCACGGGCTAAGGGACCTTTGGCTCTTGCCCTTCAGCTTGTGCTTCTAGCCCATGGCTAGGGTTGCCAACCTCCAGGTAGTAGCTGGAGATCTCCTGCTATTACAACTGATCTCCAGCCGATAGAGATCAGTTCACCTGGAGAAAATGGCCGCTTTGGCAATTGGACTCTATGGCATTGAAGTCTTTCCTCTCCCCAAACCCCGCCCTTCTCAGGCTTCACCCCCAAAACCTCCTGCTGGTGGTGAAGAGGGACCTGGCAATCCTACCCATGGCCAAGCTCTTTCCTACAGGAAGAGGATGACAAACAAACAGCCCAGGAGGAACTCAGCACACTGGCAGGAACTGGCACACTGACTGCAAGCCAGCAAGAACTTCCATTTATTTTTACAGGTACTCAAATGTAAGTATGACTTGTATGGAAGTAACCACCTTTAAAAACAAAACAAAACAGTGTTAACAAGAGTTTGTCATTTGATGGTTGTTTCCTTTTTATCAGAGAAGACAAAGATGAAAACCTACCAAATAAAAAGCAACATACATGCCAAAGTGCGACTTAATCACTGTAATTGGTTTACCCCATCATGGGATCTTTTGAAATACAAACAGCTAATATTTAGAGCTATTTTTGCATGCTCAGCAAAGTATCACCAAAGACATAAAACATTACTTTGAACTTGGGTTTTCAATGGAGACATTGATGATGTTAAAAAAAAAAAGGGAGAGGGAATTCTTGGTGCATTTGCTTGGACTGCTAATCCTTCATATATGGCTGGCGACTTTTTGTGAACATATTGAACACATGTTCTGGTACTGTTCAAAGGCCTGTGAGAGTCAGGAGTTGATTGAAATCTCTCAGTTCTACTGAAGTGGGTGGCCAGAAGTGGAGGAGTCGAACAGCTGCTCTAAGCCCACTGATCTTTGTCATTTATAAATTATTTTGCATGCTGTCTGGAACAAGAACGGTGCTGTAGCTTTTATGGAGGCAACTGCTGAGCTCCATAGCCAGGGAAATACATTTTGTGCATATTATAAAACACTCCGCTCTTCGGAGGCTCCCCTGCCTGCAGTTCTATACACAGCATTTCTCATACTACTGCCTGAATGTTCAGGGTTAGCTCATGTGCTTTCAGATCAATAGCGGGCAACTTGTCTGAGTGGAGAGCACATACCCCTTTGCCCTCCATGTCTTTGGACCTGGTACATCCTAATTCCCCAGCATGCCTCCCCCAATTTCTATAGCATGCCATATCCGTCACTTCATTGTGAAGTTGATGAGGTGAAAGCAAAACCTCCGTAGGATGCACAATGTAAATCTGTGATGTTTTCTGAGATCTTGAGCTGTATGTTGCCTGCAACAGTTCAAAACTAATTACTGTTTCTTTAAATGATTAGTGCTGAGTCTTTTAAAAACAAAACTGGAGAGGAATCTTGTGGGCAGCTTAAAGACCAACAAGTCAGGAAGTACAATGTGAGACGTAACTGTGTAAAATTCAAATGAAATGAAGAAAAGAAAAAAGACCATTCACAACAGCAGGAATTGCTGATATAATTTCCCCAGGTCTACCAAGCTTGTTAACATGTATAATTATTGAGGAATCCCAGGTCCTCCTTAAGTCCTCGGTAGATGGTATCAGACTTCTTGATGAATTCATGCAGTTGCATGTTGGAGCCTCATTTTGGAGTTGTATTGCTGGAAAACAGAGACTTTAAGGTTAGCAACTTCTCTTGGAAGGTTGAAATGTTCTCATGCTGGTTCCTTAATATTGCCATTTTTAATGTCAGATTTCTGTCCATTTATTTTTTTTGCATAGTGATCGTCCTATGTAAAGAGCAGAAGGGCATTGCTGATGCATGTTTGCATATCTAACACTGGAGAATGAGAAAGTAGATGAGTCCAAGTAGCTGATGATCTTAATTCCTGTAATAGTATGTTTTAATATAGCCACTCAGTCTTTAAAGGGATGCAACACTTACGTTTGCGACGACTGGCTAGCACTCTCTGGAATTGTCCTGAATAAAGACTCTGGGTGGAGGTTCTGTTTCATGTGTATTTCTCTGTGTGTCCAAAGAATAAGCCTATATGTCATTCACAGCATTTTGAAAACAACCAGGGATTGAGATGTACAGAATGCAAGGCTCCATCTTGGAGACCCTAATGAGATGTGTAGTCAGTATCAACACAAGGCATCTTGCATTGCTTTGCTTTAAAAGCGGGCAAGAGCTTCAGCGTGGGGGTAACCATACTCTCTTGCCCTCTGCTAATCCAGTAGTTCATTGTGCACCCACTGAATACACTTGGCCTTTTGAACCTCTTGGTCAAAACTTTCTCCATTTTTTCATATTGAACCCATACTTATGATTTATTTAGAGGTGGTTATGTGCCTGATATTTTCTGTGGTTGACTGACAGTGCTATCCTAAACAAAGTTACACCATTCTTGTTAGGATCGGGCTGTCATTTGTCATTGCCTGTGCACTGGACAAATCCAAGGTGCAGATAGAGAATAATGTCTAAAATGCCTTCCAAATTCGCAAATATTGAATATAGGACAAGGAATGAAGGTGTATCTCACTGGGCAGTCTTAGCCATGGAGCATATCTGTAAAGATTATTGCAAAAATCCATTTAATGGAGCTTTAGAGGTATTTCAGCAAGCCTATTGGTTTGCCAGTGCATTTCACGTTGCAATAATTCTTCCATTTCTTGGAGGGAAACATCTGGCCTACAAAGCTGGTAAAATAGGAGGACTGGTCAGTAATTACAGTCTTTTCTCCACAAAGATGTAGAGATTAAAAATAAAAATGTCAGGTAGCCATGGTGAAGAACACTGTTCCATTGTTGACATGTGCATAGAACTCAGCTTATTGTTAAAAGAATGGCTGTCAACTATTTAGAAATGGACAAAAATACAGTTTTATAGTAAATGGTTTGCAGTGCTGAAGAGGCAGCTCTCAGGTGGCATTCTGAACCTCCTTTATTCGGTATGAGGGAGAAGAATTAAATATAGACCCTTATGCATTATCATCTCTACTTAAGATGCATTCCCGGCATACACCATAGTGGCTTTTTGAGGCACGTAATGGAGTATCTGCTGTGCGGACATAGTTAGAGTAATAGGTTTCCATTGTAGCTTTGTATTATTACAAGCATGGTGAAAAAAAATCTATAGTTACAGCACATCCATTGAAATGGTTTCTTCTTTTTCTTTCTTGTCAAATATAACCTTATTTTGTCTTAGGATTCGATATTTGCAGGCTGGAGAAAGCTAACACAATCCCCATCATTAGGATGGAGGGGATGGGGGATCATGGGAGGGGAGGATTTGCATTTGTAATGATCCCTTGGAGGAAAAGCAGAATGAGTACTTAGCCACACAGGGTATCTCACCAGGGTGATTCCTGTTGTCAAGAGTTGGGCCTTCAGAGACAGAGGCGGTATGCAAGTGTTGCTAACAGTGTCCCAAAGTGTTTTAAAAAATTTTTAATTTAGCCATATTTCTCTGTAGGTTTCCAAATGTATGTTTACATTTGCAAACACACGTCCAGAAGCTGTGTGTGTGTGAGGGGAACAGCTAGGTTGGGGAACTGGCAGTGGGAAAAAGTGGAGGGAGGAGGAGATTCCTTGCCACTTCTCGCTTAAAAATTACCTTTTCCAAAGATGGCTTCCTTAGAAAATTACACCTATTGATGTATAATGTGTAACTTGGCCCATAGACCTTAAATATGCAAAGAGATAAGTAGATAACATTGGAGTAATACCATTGGGTATTAAAATTGCTCATAAAGTATTGGAGATGGTCATGTATCTTTAGTGCAGAATCAGGGAGGGATACAGGAGCGAGAGGCTGTGGAAAACGGCATTTAAAAAATCCTCTTTGTCATATTTTCAAAACAGGAAATGAAGAGTTTGGCCTCAACATAAACCCTGGAATCAAATAGGCATTTTTTTCATTACTGTATTAGCATTTTTTCTTGATTGTAAATGCAGATCTGACAGTGCTTTTTTGTTGCATTCAGCGTCGTTGGAAGGTTCTGGTTCCCTGCAACCAGGTACAACCAGGTAGTTATTCTAATGGGTTACAGTTAAGGACCTTCATTTTGGCACCACGGGGAAGTTCTTCTTGGACAGACATATTCAGCTGCATGCTTACAGTCATAAGAACAGGGATTGTTGATGAGAATCAGCAATGTGTCAAAACTAAGGCAAAAGTCCAGTTTCGCTCCTTAAAAGGTCTTGGGAACCTTTGCCTTGTTCACTTCGGACATTGTGGAATCACCTTTTAGTCTTGAACTGTGTTTTTTAAAAATATTGTGCAAAAAAGAAAGTTAAAGAAACCATTCTGTTGGTTTTGAAGAGGCACTGTGACTCAATGGTAAAGCACTTGCTTTGCATGCGGAAGGTCCGAGGTTAAGAACATAAGAAAGGCCCTGCTGGATCAGACCAAGACCCATCAAGTCCAGCAGTCTGCTCACACAGTGGCCAACCAGGTGCCTCTAGGAAGCCCACAAACAAGACGACTGCAGCAGCATCCTGCCCGTGTTCCACCGCACCCAAAATAATTGGCATGCTCCTCTGATATTAGAGATAACAGGTATGCAGCATGACCAGTATCCATTCCAACTAATAGCCATGAATACCCCTTTCCTCCATGAACATGTCCACTCCCCTCTTAAAGCCCTCCAAGTTGGCAGCCATCCCCACATCCTGGGGCAGGGAGTTCCACAATTTAACTATGCATTGTGTGAAAAAATACTTCCTTTTATCTGTTTTGAATCTCTCACCCTCTAGCTTTAGCAGATGACCCCATGTTCTAGTATTATGGGAGAGGGGGAAAAACTTCTCCCTGTCCACTCTCTCCAAACCATGCATAATTTTATAGACCTCTATCATGTCTCCCCTTAGCCGCCTTCTTTCCAAGCTAAACAGCCCTAAGCGTCCTAACCGCTCCCCATAGAACAGTTGCTCTAGTCCCCTAATCATTTTGGTTGCTCTTTTCTGCACCTTCTCAAGCTCTGTAATATCCTTTTTTAGGTGTGGTGACCAGAACTGTACACAGTATTCCAAGTGTGGTCTCACCATAGATTTGTACAAGGGCAGTATGATATCAGCAGTTTTATTCTCTATTCCTCGTCTAATTATAGCCAGCATGAAATTTGCCTTTTTTACAGCAGCCACACACTGGGTTGACATCTTCATTGAACTATCCACTACCACCCCAAGATCCCTTTCTTGGTCTATCGCTGCCAGCACAGATCCAATCAGTGTATATGTGAAGTTGGGATTTTTTGCCCCAATATGCATCACTTTACACTTACTCGTATTGAAACTCATTTGCTATTTTAATGCCCATTTTTCCAGTATGTAGAGATCCTTCTGGAGCTCTTCACAGTCCAATTTTGTTTAACCACTCTAAATAATTTGGTGTCATCTGCAAACTTGGCTACTTCACTGTTTAACCCCAATTCCAGGTCATTGATGAACAGGTTGAAAAGCACCGGTCCCAACACAGATCCCTGAGGCACCCCACTGCTCACATCCTGCCATTGTGAGAACTGACCATTGATTCCTACTCTCTGCTTCCTATTTTTCAGCCAGCTCTCAATCCATAAGAGGACTTGTCCTCTTATCCCGTGACTGTGAAGTTTGCTTAACAGTCTTTGGTGGGGGACTTTGTCAAAAGCTTTTTGGAAATCCAAATACACAATATCCACAGGCTCATTCCTGTCCACATGCTTATTGACACTTTCAAAAAAACTCTTAATAGGTTAGTCTGACAGGACCTACCCTTACAGAAGCCATGTTGGGTTTTGCCCAGCAGACCTTGCCCTTCTATATGCTTGACAATTCTATCTTTAATAATGCTTTCCACCAATTTACCCGGAACAGACGTTAAGCTAACTGGCCTGTAATTTCCAGGGTCCCCCCCGGGAACCTTTTTTATAAATTGGTTGTTACAGTGACCATTCTCCAGTTCTCTGGTACAGAGGCTGATCGAAGGGACATATTACATATCTTTGTTAGAAGTTCAGCAATTTCCCATTTGAGTTCTTGAAGACCTCTAGGATGAATACCGTCTGGTCCCTGTGACTTGTTAGTTTGCAGTTTGTCTAGACGGTCTAGGACAGTGGTTCCCAACCTTTTTCAAGTTGTGACCCCCTTTTACAATTGCCAAGTAACCTGCGACCCCGCCACATTTACATAATAAAGCCATAAATGACATTTTCAATAGGATAAATAAAACACAATACAAATAGATATTTCAGAATATAATTCCAACATTTTTTCTCCATGAGTACGGATTTCTGAAATATAAATACGAAAAAAAATTCTTTTACGTGAAAAAAATATATTTTTTTAATTATTTATCCGTGGGAAAAGGTTGTGAGAAGAGCATTTAGCACCGCTGTGACACTGTGGTGTCATTTTTAATTTTTATTGTCGATAAAAGGAGCAAAGTTTATGTTTGCACGAGGACGTTCATAAGGCTTGGCACGGCACCGAGTAAAGAAGCGCTTTGACTCTTGAAAGCTCACGCCCTGAAAATCTTGTTGGTCTCTAAAGTGCTAGTGGACTTAAACCGGGCTACTGCAGACCAGTAGCGGCTACCCTCTGAAACTATCTTTTATGCTTTGGGCTGGTTTTACCTGATGATTAGGGTGTGATTGGGCTTTTCCTAACTAAAATATGGACATGAGCCAAGCCAGATTGAAGCCAAATTTCATAGAATCATAGAGTTGGAAGGGACCACCAAGGTCATATAGTCCAACCCCCCTGCACAATGCAGGAAATTCACAACTACCTCCACCCCCAACACCCCCAGTGACCCCTACTCCATGCCCAGAAGATGGCCAAGATAAGAACATAAGAAAAGCCATGCTGGAACAGACCAAGGCCCATCACAACACTCCATTAGTTGGGATTATGGCCAAGGCACTGGGAAAGAAGGGGAACTGCAATATAGGGCTATTAATCACACAAGAGCGAAGGGCCGGGAAAGAGCCGAGGGCCGCTTATCCCACTCAGACTTTTCGCACCTTTTTCTCCCCTCCGCCAGTCACGCTCGAGGGGGAAATCCCGAACTGCACATGCACCTCAGCTCTCTCCCCCTTGGCCTTGGCAGAGCGGAACTGATGACTCAGGGCAGAAAAGTGAAGCCGCACTACAGACATGCGCACTTGGATTCCAGGCCGAAGCTCCCGCCCCACCGTGGTGTTTACTCGAGCGCGGCTAAAAGTAAAAACAACGTGGCTGCAGATCTAGCGGTTTCAAGGGCGACCGCCCTCTTCTCCTCCGAGACCTGAATGGGCCGAGCCAGGGGAGCTTCCTCGGCCTCCCACACATCCCGCCGCGTCATCCGACCGACAGAGAGGCGATGTGACTATTTCATCCCCAGAGTCCTTAGTCACCTCTCTCTCTGCCTGCCTTAGCTCATCCAGTTGAGCTACCTTGGCCTCAAGGAAGTGAACTCGCTTCCTGAGAGCCAGGAGCTCCCTGCACTGAGCACACACCCATGACTTCTGTCCAGCAGGGAGATAATCATACATGGGACACTCCATGCAGCACACTGGATAGCCCCCCGACCCCTGCTGGCTTTCTACCTTCATAACTGGTATTTTATTAATTAGTTATTATATTATTCTTTGGTGTTGTAACCCTATCCTGTACTCTCTTGCACTCTTCCTGTACCAAATAAGAACTGAGTGCTGAAGTTCCTTCAATCCCTGGTATCTCCAGTTAAAAGTACCAGCTAGTAGGTGATGTGAAAGACTTCTTATTGAGACCCTGGAGAGCTGATGCCAGTCTGAATAGACAGTATTGACTTTGATTGACTAATGGCCTGACTCAGTATAAGGCAGCTGCATGTGTTCATGTGCTTTTACTTGGGAGAATAATATACAGTGCTAGTTTTACAAAAGCAGTTTTATTATCAACCCCTTACTATGGAAGCTTAGTAGATGACTTGCTAACAGTGATTGGAGTGCACTGTGATTAATGCCATTTTTAGGGTTGCCAACCTCCAGATAGTAGCTGGAGATCTCCCACTATTACAACTGATCTCCAGCCAATAGAGAGTTCCCCTGGAGATAAGGGCCATTTGCCAATTGGACTCTATGGCATTGAAGTCCTTTCCCTTCCAACTCCCCTCCTCAGGCTTCTCCCCAAAAATCTCCAGGTATTTCCCAACTCTAGCCATTTTGGTAGGACTTGTTATACCTGAGAAATACGGGGTGGGGGTGGGGGAATGAAGTGTTAGTTCAGTTACAGAAGTTGTTCGTGTGGGACTGTGTTCCCTCCATACTTTTAAAGAACTTTCTGCAGGAGTAAAACTATTTTGTTGGGAGAAAGGGTAGGCTACAATCCTTCTCTCTGGCAAGTTGGATGTGTATGTTCAAGGAAAGACTTGCATGGGAAGCTTTCAAATAAATGTCCTACTTAGCCAGTGAATGGTAAAGTCCTGCAAGAATGCCACGTGATTCTCCCTAGCATATGTTTCAATTGTTACAGGAAGGCAGAGCATGTTGTATACCAGAAGGATGCTGCCCCAGACGGGCTGCGTGTGCCAAGTGACCTCCATTTCAGCCACGATTATGTAGCACTGCTGACCATGTGGGTCACTGCTATCATACTCCCACTGTGCTTTCCTGTTGGCTGCAGCTGGAGTGAGGGAGCAAGCCCAGCCCAGCCCAGCCCCTTGCCACACAATCTCATGAATCATGAAAGTAAGAGATTGCTGAAGAGTCTTAGATGAACCCTATGCTGCACAGTGTTTAGGGGATGGGGTGGGGAGAACATGGAGGCTCATAATGCAATAGTGCTGTATCAGGTGAAAATTCAACAGGTGATGGCAAGGGCAGGGGTCACACTGCAGAGAAACTACTGTTTCCCTGCTTTAAAAAGAGGTAAAGGTAGTCCCCTGTGCAAGCATTGGGTCATTACTGGCCCATGGGACGACAACATGATGTTTACTAGGCAGACTATGTTTCCGGGGTGGTTTGCCATTGCCTTCCCCAGTCGTCTACACTTTACCCCCAACAGCAAGCTGGGTACTCATTTTACCGACCTTGGAAGGATGGAAGGCTGAGTCAACCTTGAGCCGGCTACCTGCAACCGACTTCCGTCGGGATCGAACTCAGGTCATGAGCAGAGCTTGGACTGCAATACTGCAGTTTACCATTCTGTGCCACGGGGCTCCTGCTTTAGTACTCCCATAGCACATGCTCTTTCGAGATTCAAAAATCATTCATAGACAGGGCTCATTTTGTTTGCCAGAGCAATGCCAGTTTTTGTTGTATTTGTGGTGCTGCTATTAATGCCTGGCACAGTTAAACCGATAACTAGTTCCTTTAGAAAGAAGCTTGGAAATGTCAGTTTTGTACTGATTTTCCATAGTTTCTAGAGTGTAACTGTCTTCTGAACTTATAGGATATATCTTCAGTTGGTCATTGAGCCCAAGACAGCATCAGCATCATCAATTTCTTGAGAATTTCTGAATTGTTGCTGTAGATCAGTGGTTCCCAACCTTTTTTTGACCAGGGACCACTAGGACTTTTTTGGACCCCAAGGTCCAAAACAAAAATTCAGAGAATTTGAAAATAAACTTTAATCAGAACTGTTAGTTAAAAAAATTCAGAGAATTTGAAAATAAACTTTAATCAGAACTTGTTAGTTAAACATTCAACTGAGAATAATATTTGGATTTTTTTTATAATAGAGAACTTTTAATTGAAAATATTAATTTGTTACGGGTTTGTAACTTTGTTTCGCGGACCTTAATTTAGTTCTCGGGGACCCCCAGTTGGGAACCGGTGCTGTAGATGATGAAGACCTCATCAGAGTTACCTTATCCAAAAGAATTGATGGGATACAAAAATCAAATATGTGCAGGTAAGTAACTGGGTGTAATTAATTCAGTGCAGTTTGTTCATTTTCTTAATTTATGTGTGTGTGTGTGTGGTGTTCTGTCAAACATTATTGTGTTTCTTGAAAGACATGATCTAATTAGGTCAGAAAAGGGTATGGGAACTTTCAAACAACTTTTCATATTTATGTTGTTCATTTGGGTAGTACTGGCCATGTGACTGCCTTGAAAACCTATGAGATATGTACATTCTGTTTTGCTAGTTAAGCCTTTAGAAGTTGTGGCCAGTCCGTTGGTTTAGCAGCTCTTTCAACAGCAGAGGTTTGTGTTTTCCGCAGGACTGTGAAACCAGCAAATCCACTGTGTACTTAAACAGAGAAATACTGAGTAGAGATAATAATTCTAAGGAAACATAACATGAATTGTGTGTATATATAAAAGAGAGAGTGACTTACAGCACAAAGCTGGGAAAATAGGCTTAGTTTTAGACATTTAAAAATAATGTCAGAGGACATGAGAATATTGATGGTGTGAATCAGCCCTTCCTTCAAGGCGCCTTCTAAGGGGTTTAGTCAAACAACTGCTTCCTTTGATGTGTGGTATTTAAACACTTTACCTTGGAGATTGAGGTTCTTACAGATCAGGTGTCTTGTATACTGATGAAAAACCTATGTGCTGCCTCCATTCAGTTGTGAAAATTACCTGCGTATTTATATTGAGAGCATATGGTTTGAAGAACTCTGGTTTATGCAAACCCACAGTAAGCAAAAAGCTGGCATAAAGCTAGTATACACAGATCCAGAGTGATCCAGTGAATCGATCCAGGGTGATCCACTGAATCTAGTACCAGAGATGGTATCTTTTTGCTAAACTCACCAAAGTTTGTATATTTTTGAGATGACTTCTTTCAGAGCAGCTTTTAACCCCTTTTACCAGCTGTGCAAGTTTTTTTAAAAGCAATTCCAGAAACTGAATTTTCTTTATGTCCCACCGACTCATCTGCTTCAGGCAAGGGTTTCTCATTTGTGAATGAAGAAAGGACCTTTATTTCTCTCTCTGTTTTGCCTTGCCTTTTAAGTATACATTGTGTGCGAGAGAAATATGATTTGGGTTTTGTGTGTGTTTGTGTGATGTTTAGTATATATCTATAAAATGGGGCATTAAAAAGAATATGAAAATATATAATGAATCTGAAAAAGGGATTTCTTTCTGCTGTTGAGTGGGCCTTGCACCATGCAGTGAGATATTGCCTTGCTTACACCCGGGTATTCTTTTATCATTCATCTTCAATGGGTTGCAGATATGAGCTTTAGTCATGTGGAACTGTTTAGTAATGCAAGCAGCAACAATAGGAAATGTCAAGCAATAATGGAATAAGCGCAGTAAAATTACCGACATCAAATATTCATCAATAAATTAGAACCATGTGTATTTTTTTTTTTTTTTGGTATGGCGTATTGTTCTCTGACATACAAATGATCTTGTTCTGCAAGGGACTTTTATAATTTAGCTTTCATTTGTTTGGGGAGGAGGAGAAGGAGGGTATAAAAGCAGGGCAGGGCAAAATTAGAATCCCTTCTACAAATGACTCACCTATTAATAATTTTGCTGCCGTCCGTGAGTTGATTTGATTTGGTTCGGGAAGTGATTTCACATGACATAACTATGATTTGTAGGAAATCATGGTTGCTAGTGATTTGAATGTAATATCTACCTTCATCATATGAGCAGTCCTTACAGTATGCAGCACTGTGCTGCTAAAATGAAATAGCATAATGTGGAATAATGGTTGTAGCATTGGACTAGGATTTGGAAGAGCTGGATTCACATTCCCAGACTGCTACTTTGGGCAACCTTGGATCAACCACACTCTTTCAGCCAACCTACTTCCAGAATTGTTGTCAAGACAAAATGGGGAAGGGGGAGCCCCTGAGCTCTAGGGAGAAAGGGTGGGACAAAAATTTACAAGAGAGCTAGATAGTAAGACATTTAGGGGGACCAAGAGGAGCTCCACACGTAACATTCGCTTCACTATTAACAAACCACAGTATACCCACAAATAGTAGACATCCTACATGTGTGCACCTACATATCTTTGAATGTTTGTATATAAGCATTGAGGAATCTGGGGTGCAACACTTGTGCCTTCAGCAGAAACTCTGGGGCCGTGGCTCAGTGGTAGAGCATCTGATTGGCATGCAGAAGGTTCCTAGGTTCAATCCACAGCATCTCCAGTTAAAGGGACTAGGCAGGTAGGTGATGTGAAAGACCCCTGCCTGAGACCCTGGAGAGCCACTGCCGGTCTGAGTAGACAACACTGACTTTGATGGACCAAAGGTCTGATTCAGTATAAGGCAGCGTCACGTGTTCAACTCTTAAGATGCAAAGCTGCTGCTAATCTTCACTGTTCTTGTTTGTGTTCTTGCAAGTGTACAGTTCTGTGACATAAGGCCCTCTAATAAAATTAGCTTGAACGTTGTGGAGGATTTTCCTAGCTCCAAGTAGAGAATGTGTTTGGCGGGGGAAGGGGGGCAGAGCCCACCCTCCTCGTTAATCTCTCCCTTTCATTCGAGAGGAGCGCAAGCCCACTTCTCTTTCTGCCCTAATGTTTTCAATTTGAAACTCTCAGGAGCTGCTGTGAAAAGGAATGGCCACCCAGTTCTTTGCCGGAGCAGCTGTAGCCCTTGACAGGGCCTCTCCATGGTCAGGGAGCAGTAGTGCATGTTCTCATTTATCTGCCTGAAACATGGGTGGCCGCAGATCTCTCCCTTTCTGGAGGTGGCAGCTATTATCCCTCGTTCCAGCTTTGCTATCTGAAACGGGTTTTGTTTGGCTTCCTGTATCTGCTGAGTCACGCACATTTGGTTAACAATAATTGCAGAGCTACACATGGGACGGAGGTCCTTTGGAATACTCGAATTGAGTTCAGAGAAACATGATTAATACGAACCACGCTTTAATGCTGTTTTTTTCTCTGTTCAGGCCAATACGTCTTGTGTTGTCCTAACAGTGTCTGAAAGAAGGGTATTATTGTAGAGAAATGATCACAGGTTGTTTTCCCCCTTTTTGTCTGGCCATGCATTTTGAGGCATTGCCCTACACTTGCAGTCTAATGAAGTGACCGAATGGAACTAGACCACTTTGCATGGATGGTAAGGGATTACTTCTTTTTCCCTTTCAAATTTCTCTCATGTTAGTAATTCCCTAAAAGAAGAAGAAGAGTTGGTTTTTATATGCCGGCTTTCTCTACCACTTAAGGCAGAATCAAACCGGCTTACAATCACCTTCCCTTCCCCTTCCCATAACAGACACCCTGTGAGGTTGGTGGGGCTGAAAGAGCTGTGACTGGCCCAAGGTCACCCAGCTGGCTTTATGTGTAGGAGTGGGGAAACAAATCCAGTTCTTCAGATTAGCCTCCGCCGCTCATGTGGAGGAGTTGGGAATCAAACCCGGTTCTCCAGATCGGACTCCACTGCTCCAAACCAGCACTCTTAACGACTACACCACGCTGGCTCGCTGGCACACTGTAACTGGAAAATTTGCATAGCTTGTGAAGTACTAGGCTAGAATCTTTCTTCTTGATACATCAATCTTGTATATCTTAGGCTGTTAGGGTGTTAGCCAACTCTCTGGTCATGGATTGTATCCAGGGGAAGAATGAGGGCACTCAATGCTCAGCTCCCGTTGTTAAGTAAGGCTGTACCAGATGGGGTAGGCAGAAGGATCTACACCTAGTTGGCTCTTGGCTTTAAAATCACCAACTATCAATGTATTATGGCTCCCTATCAACTTTTCCTTTGACATCACTCCCTTTCTAGAAATGTTTGCCTGATGATAAACGTAAGCTGGCAAAACTCTTAGCCTTCGAAACATCAAAGCTATCCAAGTACCAAATCTCCACAGCCAAGCACTCGGAGGATTGCTCAGCCCACAGTCTCGCTTCGGTAATCACCCTATAAAGACACTCCTGGCTCAGGTCTACTGCAGTTCCCCAAGAAACCCGCACCAGAATTGAAGAGCTGCCCTTGAAGGGTATGGATGTCTTTAGCACCAACACCAATGAGATGCTCAACAAAATGTTGAAGGATAAGCTCACTGCTAGGACCCTAGTGGTGATCTCCTCTACCCCTTTCACCACCAAGCCAGGCCATATTATAGGCCATTCTACTCGACTTCTACAGATGAAGAGGTCATCTTATGCCTCACCCTTCTTATACTAGAACCTCCTATGTACCTGCCAGTCAACCACCAGTCCAATTTAAGAGAAGATTCCCTACTCCGAAGGGTAGGATTAGACCTCAGTCACCTAAATCCCACCAACCTACAAAATAGGATTTTTGACAACTACAGCCCATGCCTTGCACAACAGCTAGCAGAGTATATGAATTTTTTCCATACCACCTTGCAAGATGTCTCAAGACCAATGGGTATTCAGTCTCATGAAAAAGGGTTCTGTGGTAGAATTTTACTCCCTACCAAACTATTCTCCTCCGTTGTCCAACCTCCTGTCCCCTTGCAGGAACTTCTTGCAGAGACAGATATCCTTCTCGGCAAGGATGACAACTGCAGGATAACAAAGAGTGAACCCTTAATTCTAGGTGTTAGTAGGTCGATCTTCTTCTATTTACACAGAACAAAACTGTTTAGATAATCTTTTCATCTCATTCGTAGGCCCTAACCTCAAAAGTTATCAGCCCAATGTATTTGCAGTTCGATAGTCACAATCATCAAGCTGTGCTACATATTCGCACAAGTTGACTGCCCGGTGTAGCTCTACTCGAGCATAGTCCATATCAGCTGCCTTTTGCCAAGATGTCTCAGTTGAATCCATCTGCAAGGCTGCTGCATGGTCCGCTACCTGCAGCACTGCAAGACATTACTACTCCATGAAAGTAGATGCCACTAGAGATGTGGCTGTCGGAAGAGCGGTCCTGCAATCAGCTCGGTACTCTCCCGTGTGGGACTGCACAGGAAACACAATGACAAAAACAGGGTTGCAATTACCTGTAACTTTTCTTGATTGAGTAGTCACCTGTACAGTCACACATCACTCTCTTCTGCCCTTCTGTGAGATCTTAATTAAATATAACAAACTACATCACTCTAGCAGTAGCAGACAGGAACTGGGGGATGGGCACGCCGCCCCTGTCTTTTCACACTGGAAAAGGCAGGAAACAGCATGGGGAGCGGGATGGAGTGCCACTAGGCATTTTTGAGCTTCAAAATCCTCTCCGCAGCATGTGCAGCACCCCATCAAGCACAGATGGCTGCTTGATGTAGTGGTTAAGAGCGGTGGTTTGGAGCGGTGGACTCTGATCTGGAGAAACGGGTTTGATTCCCCACTCCTCCACATGAGTGGCCGATGCTAATCTGGTGAACCAGGTTGGTTTCCCCACTCCTATACATGAAGCCAGCTGGGTGACCTTGGGCTAGTCGCAGCTTTCTTAGAGCTCTATCAGCCCCACCTACCTCACAGGGTGTCTGTTATGGGGGGAGGGGGAGGGAAGGCGATTGTAAGCCGGTTTGATTCTTACATAAGTGGTCAAGAAAGTTGGCATATAAACACCAACTCTTCTCCTTCTTCTTCTTGATGAATAAAAGTTACAGGTAAACGCAACCCTGTTATCCCATGATGGTTTTAAAAAAATGTGCTTCTGTATTCAGCATAAGAGGTCGTGTCCGTACTGTTTTTAGTGAACTAAAGGAGCGTTTTCTGGACTTCAGCTTGCTTTAGTGTCTAATCAGACTCATGTAATGAGACTTGGTGAATTGAGAATGGTTGTCTCAGGGTAGCAGAGTGTGTAAACACTCCTTAACCAGGCAACAGGGCAACTCCAGTGTCTTGTGGAAGTGAGATTATGTTGGAAGCATTAGATTGACAGGTCAGTTTGTATTTCTCAGTTTTCTACTCTTTTCCGTTTTTCTTGGCCATCGTATTTCAGGTGGGCTTATTGATACTGGTGATATTTATTACAAAGAACTGAGGAGCCTGGGGAGCATAATCGATAAGGTGCAAAATAGATGTACTCAGAGGCCTGCAAACTGCTGAGTCTTGCAGAGGTGTGAGATAACCTAGTAATGATCCGGCTTTACTGCAGCTTTGTAACTTAAAATTGCTTTGCCAAAACTCTACTTTACTGATGACGTTCAAATAGGGTTGCCAACCTCCAGATGCTAGAAACAAACAAAAGTAATCCCCTATGCTGCAATAAGTGTGGTTTAATACAAAAAATACAGCACAAGGCTCAGAAAATGCTTAACCCACAATGAAGAAGAAGAAGAGTTGGTTTTTATATGCCGACTTTCTCTACCACTTAAGGCAGAATCAAACCGGCTTACAATCGCCTTCCCTTCCCCTCCCCACAACAGACACCCTGTGAGGTAGGTGAGGCTGAAAGAGAATGACTTGCCCAAGGCCACCCAGCTGGCTTCGTGTGTAGGAGTGGGGAAACAAATCTAGTTCACCAGATTAGCCTCCGCCACTCATGTGGAGGAGTGGGGAATCAAACCCGGTTCTCCAGATCAGACTCCACCGCTCCACACCACGCTGGCTCTCAATGCAAGAAATGTTTACTTATGGTGAACTAATAGTGAACAGAAAGAACAAACAAACACAGTGCTGTACAACAATAAGTCTATGAGAACACACACAACTACTTGTCAAAGAGAATATATACAAAAACAGTCCAACCGTTGACTTCCAATCTTAGAAATGGTGCTCCTGTGGAGCGGTCTGTTAACTATGACAAAGCTTCCGCAGTCAGGTTGTAATATCGCTCCAAACCGCAAAATGGGAACTTGAGCTGCGTAAACGGCGTGACTTTTCAATGGAGCTGTTTCAAAAGTGCATCCTCTGCCGCTCGAAGCGTAGCGTGGCAAACGCAATTCGCGTAACTTGGGTCTTGGTGGTAGCGTATCCGCTGATCTTTTTGAGGTGTTCTCATTTATATCCCTCTGGCTTTATGTTTAGGGATATTACAACAATAAAGATGTACGTGTATCCCAGGTATTTAAATCCACGTTTCACCCTGAGGCTTCTTCAGCCTAAAAATACAACAAATTTAACGTAACAAGTATGTTCACTCACATATAAAGTGCAATGCACTTACAAACACATTTGGAAACCTTTTACCTCTTGTTTGTTTGTATATTATTTCTCAACATGCATTAGTATACTAATACTCCAGGTGCTAGCTGGAGATCTCCTGCTATTATAACTGATCTCCAGCTGATAGAGATTGGTTCACCTGGAGAAAATGGCTGCTTTGGCAATTGGACTCTATGGCATTGAAGTCCCTCCCCTCCCCAACCCTGCCCTCCTCAGGCTCCACCCCAAAAACCTCCCACTGGTGGCGAAGAGGGACCTGGCAAGAGGGACCGGTGGCAAAGAGGGACCTGGCAACCCCGCATTCAAAATGTGTTGTTGGAAATCACTAAGAGTTCTCTGATATTTGCAGTTGTTTTAGTCATATAATGTGAAGAAAAAAACACAAGGTCTCAGTTTTGCGTGCGTGATTGCTCATGGGTGTACTGCATCACAGAGTTTATATACTGCAGAAACCAATGTTATGGTTACAGGGCATTGTGATTTTTGTAGTCATAAGATATGTATTATTATGAGAGAAAATCTGGTTGCTCTGGCACAAAAGAAGACTGGGAAAGCATACATGGTACACAGGAGAGTCAGGCTAGAATAGTGGTGTGAGAGTCGGACTAAACCTGGGGAGATCCAGGTTCAAGTTCTTGCTCATTATGAAAAACTCACTGGGTAACTTGGGCCAATCATTTTTTTGTCAGGGTTTTTGTGAAGAACTTTATAATTTAATTTAATATTCTCACAGTAGTTTTGTTACGAATTACATTTTATCCCACCCTTCCTCCAAGGAGCTCAAAGCACCAGACATATTCAATATTAAATTCAATATTAAATTAACGTTGTGTGTTGGCAAATATTTCAAGGCAGCATACATATGAACATAAGAAAAGCCATGCTGAACCAGACCAAGTCCAGCAGTCTGTTCACACAGTGGCCAACCAGGTGCCTCTAGGAAGCTCACAAACAAGACGACCGCAGCAGCATCCCGCCTGTGTTCCACAGCACCCAAAATAATAGGCATTCTCCTCTGATCCTGTAGAGAATAGGTATGCATCATGTGTATCTTGTTTTATCTGGCCAAGGGCCGCAAATAAACTGTGTGTCTGTCTTTCTGTCTCTCTGTCCGTCCGTCTGTCTGTCTGCATCATGACTAGTATCCATTTTGACTAGTAGCCATGGTAGCCCTCTCCTCCATGAACATGTCCACTCCCCTCTTAAAGTCTTCCAAGTTGGCAGCCATCACCGCATCCTGGGGCAGGGAGTTCTACCATTTAACTATGCAACAAACTTGTTACGAATGTGGCTGGTGTGTATGGCCCTCTGACATTTTGGAGCAAGTTTGGAATTGCCTGTACTCTAAAATGCATCTCTTACGTGTTGTTCCAAGCACGGCTGCTTTGAATAATATATGCCTTTATAGGACCAAGCCAGGTGTGGCTTGTTGAATATACTCAGGGAGATCCCACAGCTCTTTGCTGCTTCTTTCTAAGCTGTTAGTGAAGATCAATGAAAGCAAGGTCGCTGTTATCTCTATGGCGTATTGAACATAGGGTATTGAAGCCTCTGGCAGTGATTGGCTGTGCCGTGCTCCTGGACTTTTCAGCTACATAGAGACAAGGAATGTTTTCAGTCCAGATTATATGGGAAAGCTCTTAGTCAGGCTGGATTTAAAATATCACCCAAGTAGTTTTGTTGGGCACTGAGAACTGGGGAAAGATATGGAAACTGAAGGAAAGTGAGCCCCAAGTCAAGGGGATTGAAGGAAGGTGCAGATAGGGTTGCCAGGTCCCTCTTCGCCACTGGCGGGAGGTTTTTGAGGCGGAGCCGAGGAGGGCAGGGTTTGGGGAGGGGAGGGGCTTCAATGCCACAGAGTCCAATTGCCAAAGCAGCCATTTGCTCAAGGGGAACTGATCTCTATCGCTGGAGATCAGTTGTAATAGCAGGAGACCTCCAGCTAGGACCTGGAGGTTGGCAACCCTAGGTGCGGAACAAGTAATGAACTGACAAACAGGGCCCTCATGAAAAAGCAGGCGAGCAAAAGGAAAACAGCATGTTACTGAGGTGCATGGTATACTTAAGGGCTGTATACCGGGGTGGGGGTGGGCAGGGAGAGAGGAGTGCTCAGGAGGCTTGGTAAAAGATAGGGAAGCTGAGAGAGCTTTGGACCAAGTAGATTGTTGGGCTGAAAACCGGGGCCCTGAGAAAGCAATCGGTGGTAAGGAAAACCCCAAACTGGATGCTGAGTATAGGACGAGGCAAGAAGTAGAAAGATGGAATGTGTGGGGGGCAGTGCAGCTGTATAGCCAAGGAAATATAAGCTGTATAGCCGAGGAAGTATAAGGCTTAGACTCTGTTGTCCATGCATCCTTGTGACTTGGCAACGAGGGAGCAATTAGACCTAAGTATGTGGGGAGGAGTGGACTCACAGGTATTGATTTGAATTTACCAGCCTGTTCTTTGGTTGCAAGCTTCTAGAGCAAGAGAATACTGTTAACCCCATTGTGATGTCAAGGTTCAAAAGAGTCCCCAAATCAATAGCTCCCACCCCCTCCCTTTCTCTTGCAGTCAAATAGGATTAGAGAACCCTAATTGTGCCTGTTGTTCAGCACACAGCAGCATGGGAGACGCAAAAAAACAAAACAGAAGTAGTACTTGGTTGTTACAGTGCATAATATTTAATGGGATATTCTGTGCCCCTGTATATTGTTTGGTACAGAATATATGCTTCTTCCAAAAATAGCAAGCCAGTGTCAAACATTAACGTATTTAAAATCAGGATTCCTTCCACTGCCTGCTGCCATCCATCACCGTCACTAGGCTTCTGCTAAATTCCCTGTGACCTGTCGAGGTTTATGTCAGCAGGGCCTTGTGCTTTCCAACAAGGGGTGAAAACAAACAAACAAAAGCAAATAAAAGTCATCTCGTTGAATACAAAAGATGACCTTTTTGTTGACAGTCCTATTTATGCTGCATTGAAAATTGTTAATTATTTACCATAATGGACATAGGCAGTTTAATTCACACCCCTGGTTAGGGTGAAATATTTGGCTTTAAGACAGTTGAAACTAAACTGACTTATACCCAAATAACTTGGCTTGTGGATGTTGGCTGTATGTTGGAATTAAGGCATGTCCTGGTCTACAAATGCATCAGAATGAAGTGAGAGGGAGGTCATGGAGACTTGAGAATGTAGACCGAACAGTAATACGTAGGCGGGGGAATTACATTGCTGAATGCTTCCTGGACAAAAAGAAAAGAGCTCTCTGCAGGGCTGCCAAGGGGTCGGGGATGCAAAATTCCCGGGGCCCATCTCAGCTGGAGGGCCCTGAAGCCAGTGTTATGCTGCATTCAGAATGCACCCCAGTTTATTTTACTTCTAATGCAGTTCTTCACGGTAGCCACAAAGTTCACAGGGAAGACAGAGCACAGTGAACAGTGGTAGTTCTGCTTTCTGTTCCTTCCCCATGCTGTTCTGCAAAGTTTACTGCAAGGAAGCAAACCCTGGCATATCCCCCTAAACCCAAATGTCAAGCCAGCACTAAAGCAAGGCAAGGCCAGCTCATGGCTGCGGCAGCCATTGCTGGGCTGCAGCCTTCTACTGCGGTTGTTGTTTCCAGCAGTCTGTTTCCCTCTTCGTTTCCTTCCACACCGTAGTTTTTATACTCAGCCAGGTCTTCCTTGTTGGTATGTTGTAGAAAATAAAACAGCCTTTCCTTTTTTCTTAGGTTGTTTATGCATGGGTACTTTCCCTCATACTTGCCGCTGTCTGTCTCGATTGTTCCTTGGAGTTATGCATGAGTTTTCCGTCCATTAGAGGTGACCTCGCTGCCAGCCCTCACAAATCCCAGACCTTCCCGTTCCTCTGTTAACCCAATTCTTTCCTCTCCCCTGAGCTCAGCCCGGGTAAAATCCCCTTGCATAATACAAAGTGCAGGATACCCAAGCTTGATTTCTATCACAGAAAGCATGCAGCCAATTACAAAGCAGTGTGTAAAGAGGCAGGGATTCAAATACTTCCTGCTTCCTCAAAGCTCTTTCTGAGCAGTAGAAAGGCTTTTTAAAACGAGTTTTGGATTTCTCCTTTCAGATTGCTTTGGTTTTTTGTTTTTTCTTCTTAAAATGTTTTTTATTTGGCAGTTGGGTTTGGGGCAGGGGGTTCTCTCACAGTAAGCACTACAAAGTAAGCCAATTACAAAGCAACATTTAAAGGGGCGGAGACTTGATTTGAGCATCTTCTCTTCCTCTCCCCACAACATACATCCTGTGAGGTAGGTGGGGCTGAGAGTGTGACTGCCCAAGGTCACCTAGCTGGATTCATGTGTAGGAGTGGGGAAACCAGCCCAGTTCACCATATTAGTTTCCACCGCTCTCGTGGAGGAGTGTGGAATCTCCAGATTAGAATCCGCCGCTCCAAACCACCGCTTTTAATCACTACACCATGCAGGCTGTCATGTGCAAATACTTTCCTACTATCTCTCTTTGCCCCACACAGCCAGTCCTCCAATAATCTGTGCACACTTGCAGCCAGAGGTCCTCTTCATTGTTGTGAAGTCATCACTTTGGTTCATCCTCTTGCTATCTCATGACTGTGATGTTTCATGACTTCCTGTCATTGTAGTTGTAGTCCAGTGGGTCCTGGGGGTTAAATGTGGGTCCTGGCTCCAGAAACGTTGAACATCGCTTCTAGTATCAGACAAATTGTTACCATTTCTACTAATGCTAAATGATCTGAAGGCACATCATGCAGTAACCTTGCTTGGAATTTGAACATGTTTGGACTGGGTTAGTGCCTGAATTGGAGGGGTCCCTGGGAGACATACCTATGCCATCTTGAGATCCAAGAAAGAAGAACGGTGGGCTATTAATAAATAAATAGCCCATTCATTTTATTATAACAAACAATTGCACAGCATTTACCTAACTGATATCATTTTTGCCTAAAATATTCAGCACCATCTTTGGTAACCAAATTTGGTTTCTGACTTGTAGTAAAGTAGGATCCCTTTCCATGATGTCTAACTTGTCTTGGAAAGGAAATTTATTTATGTAGTTTCTGGGTTTTTTAAAAATGAAAAATAAGATTAATGGTAAGTAAAATACAGAGTTTGTAACTGGCTCATAGTCCAGGTTCACAGGGTTATCATTAAAAAGAAGATCTATTTATGGGCAGTGTTTGTGGTATATTTACTTATTTTGTGAGACTGCTGATTTATTTTGGGTGGCAAATGTGGGGGTGGTGTGGAGAAGACTTTGGCAAATATTATTCAGAATGCAAAAGGCTGAGATAACTGTTGTGGGAATGCTACTTGCTTCCTCTCACATAACCACAGACACAAATTACATTGCACATCTCTAGGTTTACCAGAAACAGTTCCTTGTTTTGATGTTTTTATGTGCTCGTGATTTCCGTAGAACTGCAAATACCCCTTCTCCCAGAAATCTGGAATTTTGCACAATAAGTGTAATGTGATCTGCTTTGAAGCAATGTCCATAGCAAAACAGGTCACCATATAACTGGACTTTACAGCAAACTGCTGACATGTTTTTTTGGGAGGAATGTGTTGGAAAATATGACCTTGATATACCACATGGAGACAGAAAAAGGTGCATCGTGACAGATAATGAGAGAGAAGGCGGGCATTTTCTGAGACATTTTGCAGCCATCATGAAAACAGCTAAGTGTTGGTGATGGGGTGTGAGGCGTTACAGAGGGATGTCTAGTGTGCTTCCCAGGTTGAGCAGCAAGAGCTGCTGCATGCTTACCTGTGCATGTGCTCACGCTTTCTCTCTCTCTACAGCCTCATTATTCTCTACCACCGTGGTGTAGTAGTTAAGAGTGGTGGTTTGGAGCGGTGGCCTTTAATCTGGAGAACCGGGTTTGATTCCCTACTCCTCCACATGAGCGGCAGACACTAATTTGGTGGACCGGGGTTGGTTTCCCTACTCCCACACATGAAGCCAGCTGGGTGACCCTGGGCTAGTCACAGCTCTCTTAGAGCCCTCTCAGCCCCACCTACCTCACAGGGTGTCTGTTGTGGGGAGGGGAAGGGAAGGGAAGGAGATTGTAAGCCGGTTTGATTCTCCCTTAAGTGGTAGAGAAAGCTGGCATATAAAAACCAACTCAACCTCCTCCTCCTCCTCCTCCTCCTCCTCCTCCTTTTCTGCTTCTGTTTCTGCTGCTTCTGAGGTTTGATCCCGTGGCTTATAGAAACCAGCTCCCCAGGGATCGGTTTCCGGCTTTTTCCATCAGTAGCTTGCATTCCTTACAGCAGGGGTGGGGAACCTTTTTTCTGCCAAGGGCCATTTGGATATTTATCACATCATTTGTGGGCCATACAAAATTATCAACTTAAAAATTAGCCTGCTATATTCTTGGGCGGTCCTAGCAGCTCCATAGCTAACGATTCTTCTTCAAGGGGGAAAAGTTTCCTTTTCTCGGCAAAACAAACTCACATCCGCCTTGAATAGAGGCTATTCCTGTCCGCAGGAGGAAGCAGATCGCCAGTCTTAGATCCTTCTGAGCTAGAGATCTGCCAGGACCCACAAAGGGCCAGACCAAATGATTTTGAGGGCCTTAAACGGCCCCCGGGCCTGACGTTCCCCACCCCTGCCTTACAGCTTGGCCAGAACTCTCCGTGCTGGATCATTGGGCTTCCGCCTGCTCTGCTTCTGTGGGAAGGAAAGGAACTCAGGTTAGGCCTATCAAGAGAAGGGTTGAATCTATTTACTTTCCCTTGAGTTTCTTCCCCTATTTATTTTCCCGGTTGAAAAAGCATTAGCTGTGTCCCTGGAGGTATTTTGTTTCCTGAGAGAATTCAGGAGGGTAATGCAAACAGAAGGAAGTTGATTCTGCCATTATTTCCCTGCTCCCTGTCGCTTTCAGTTAAGGCTGAAAAAAATGGCGCTGACGAGAGCTGGCAATGGAGCTGATGGGACTCTGAACCAGTGAGGGAAAAGGAAATGAAAGGCTGTAGGGTTGGAATTTCTAGGCCCAGGCAGTTCCAAACGAGCATGGCCACCTTCTAGATGGATAACTGAACATCCATGGCCAAGGGTACATTTGGAGGCAGTAGGCTGACAGCACCACAGTCCTATGCAAATTTGCTTTCGGCTAAGGCGATTTGATGGGCTTAAACTGGAGTCAGTCTGCACAGGATTGCAGTATTAGAGGCAAAGGCGAGAGGAGGCCGGGACAAAACAATGATCAGGCATTTCAAGGAAGAACCCCTGCAGAATGGAAAAGAAAAATTGTATAAAGATCCTCAACGTACTCTAGAAGTTGCCTGAAAATTCAAGTTACTATGGAAAGCTTCTGTGTATCTGTACTTTCTGCTACTTTGCATGCCTGTAAGCAGTTGGGCCCCTCCTCCTGCTAAGGGGTTCTATGTAGACATGGGGGTCAAAGACAGGCATAAGAGCAAGACACTGCTCCCCACAAAATGGATGCCTCTCAGAGAGTTTTGGGATTCATCTTATGTGTCAAGCCTGGGCAGGAAGGTGGTTGGCCACCGAACTTTTCCCCTGGCCCTAAGGTGTGCCTGGCTGGACAAGGGGGCCAGCTAATCCCCTTTGTGTCACCGTTAGGTGATTTAATCAGCGCTCCAAGCAGACCATTACTTACCCAATCTTCAGCCATTCCAGCAGTCAGTCAGTATTCAAGAGAATAGCCCAGGCATTCTCTTGGGTCCTGCCGACCCATGAAGCCTGTCCTATCCTTTGTCCTGGGAGGGGCCCCCGCTTCTGTCTCCCAGGCCTATCCCCGTCCCCACACTCACCGGCATCCCGGGGCAGCTCCAGTGGACCTCTCTCTCTCTCCAGCGGCCCAAGGAGCCGGAAGACGCCGAGAGAGCCCTACCGCTGCAGCCGCTGACGGAGCAGAGCGCCCCTGTCTCACCGCAGCCGCAGGCGGAGCAGTGCGCCACCGCCCCACCGCAGCCGCCGACGGAGCAGCACCCCCCCCCACGCAAACGGGACGCCGCCTGTAGCGGCTCTCCCCGCTCCCCAGCTGATGCAGGGGCGGGCCAGGGCGGGGAATAGGCGCTCCACTCACCCGACGTCTCGAGGCTGGGAGGAGGCTTCTCCCAGCCAGCCTTTTATGGACTTCCGGGGGGAGGGCTAGGGGAGGAGTATGGGAGGGGCTTCTCTGGCCTGGTGAGTATATAAGGCCAGAGAAGTCCAGCAGCCAGGGAGGATAGAAGCCAGAGGCTGCCTGCAAGGTGTGTCCTGCAGCAACCTGGTGACGTCCGAGGGAGAGTCGAGCACTGACTTCCCCTCGGTATGGTCTGAGGCGGAAGAGACTGTCTCAGCCCCAATGTCCTCCCAGGCAGAGACCCCTCCCACTGCCGGTGCTAAGCCCCCTCCTGACATCCTTTTGTTGTAATCCCGGAAAAGCAATCCATTCTTGGTCTCTTGCTTTCCTGCCAGCTACCTCATACCACCCCATGACCCATTTTTGGGTATAAATATCAGTCCTTTGGCCATTCAGAGAGAGAGAGTGTGTGTGTGTGTTCAGGATCCATGTGCGGACCCCTAGTTGTTTGAGGGCTCCTTTCTTTGCTCCTGGAAATGCTGGTTGTTTTCCCCTTTAGCACTGCTTTTCCTGGACATCCCTTCAAGACTGGTAACAATCACCCATCCCTGAAACCCTATCCAACTTCTTCCCCTTTCTCTTAGTTAGCTCTTGCATGCTTCTTGTGTGTGTATGCTCATTGCTTGAGATATATTTCTTGTTTTTATTATAAAACCCATTTATTATAAAAACCCATTTCAGCTGTAAAACTGCCTGCTCATTTGAGAGTTTTCACCCAGAACTATCCTGGTATACATAGGTTATTGATCCCAGTTACTCACTCTCACTCTCTGTCTCCGGCTAATTTCCCCAAACTAAAGTGGAGACTTCCTACTTAGGGCAATGATATGAATTGTCAAAACTCACTACTGTCAGTGAGGTCCTAGATCCAGCAGGGTTGCAGCTGCAGGATAGTTCCCCCACTGTGGGCAGGATATGCAAAAGTATTTTGGGTGCAGAGAAGGGAAGACGGAGTTATGCATGTGCACCGCTGGCAAAAGAAACCTCCTGTGTTTGTTTTTTGTTGTTTTCCTGTTGCTGAAATTTTTACAAACATTTTTTTTTCTATAGCATGATTCAAGGCAACAGGAAAAGTTTTTAAATTGATGAGGGAGCTGGGGTACAACTTCCGTGCATAATCATTACTAAATTTTGCCCGCTTCTTGTTTACAGCAAATATTTATAGTCGGCTGGAAAAGGTAGTAAGCAGTGCCATGGAACTTCATGCCATTATTTCCTAATGTGGAAAACAAGGGCCAAGCAGTCTTTTCAAAATGGTTTTCAGGTTTTGTGGCTTGCTGGGGGCCATGCTGAACAGCACTGTGCTGTGCCTTTCCACCCAGCAGAAGAAATGGCGTATCGAATCAGTCACGAACCAGTGGCTTTCCATAGTCTCATTTTCTTGCCAATACCTGTCAGCTGCAATAGTACAGTGATAATATTGACATGAGTCAAGGGAACTGCTGGAGATCAGGGAAAACAATAGATTTCTTTCCACTTGTTGATTGTTTTCCACCACTTTACAATTTGGAAACAGTTAAGTCACAGCATCATGCAGTGCCAGAAGCCCCATGTGCCAGGCTTGCTCAATTGAGATAAAATAAAATGGTTCAGGTGATGTCTTTTGTATTGAACCAGCTGTGTCGATAGGCTATTCACTTACACAGAGCTCCGATTCAGGCAGAAGAGTTCTATGCAACTTGAAACCTTGCTGCTTTTAAAATAACCTTGTGGCCCTTTTCATGCCTTCCTTTCTTCAAGGAACTCAAAGTGTATATGGTTTATTTCTTTTTTTTATCACCACTACCCTGTGAAAAGGATTCGGTTGAAGGACTGTTCATGGATGTTTAGTGAGTTTTCCTGCTGAGTAAGCATTTCCCTGAGGAAAGCTGGTGCTTTGTCTACACATTTATTGCAATGAAAGATGCCTTGGGGCCCATTTCTGGTACAGTCTGTCTGTCTTAAGGACCAACATACCAAATTTGAGACTTTCCCCCAGAAGACGGAAGAGTTTCCTAAATTGAGGTCCATGATTCCTTTGCAAAAACAAAAAGCAAGCCTCTTTCATACCTTTCTGGGTCACTTCAAAATACAGCCCACAGTTTTCTAGGAATGAGGGAGGTGCTACAGCTGATCTGATCACTTCCTAGCACTAGCCTGCGCATTTGACTGTTTGCTAGGATCCAGTACATCACCTCTAGGTACTCCAATAGACTGAGGAGTACCAAGAAAGTCCTAATAAAGGCGTCATCGTTACTGCTTTTCATTCTGTTTTCCAATGGAAAAGATTTCAGCACAGAGAGAGAGAGAGAGAGGTCACTATCCATCCTTAGACAATAACGGCCAATGGCAGCTTTCAACTGAATACAGAAAGTGCAGATTTGTATTACACTGGTCTTTTTTGTGAGCAATTCTGAAGGTTTTTCCAGGCCTCTTCCCTTCCTGTTCTGCAGGCCTCTGGCTAGATGTTATTGATGAGCAAGGCAGTTTCTTGATGTCCCCAGTGCCAATCAAGGGGAGAAACTGATTAGAACTTGTGCTAGAACCTTTTGAATTGTTGCTCTACAGAATCAGTGACCTTCTGAGCACTAACCTTGTGGGCCATGTACAGACACTACAAACATTTCCCTTAAATTTACGTTTAAAGTGGTTATTATTATTATTATTTATTATATTTCTAGCCCACCCTCCCCGGCTGAAACCAGGTTGTCACTACAGCGGGTTGGGATTGCATTCACACACTCAAACATAATCCACCCTGTGTTTAGATACATAGTGGGCAAGGTACAGACGTTCTACACACATCTGTAATCCATTCCTATATGCAGCATTTAAGGACTGTGGCTACAGAATTGCCCTATCTATCACATGGCTGCAATCTCAGTTGAAATTCACCTTTGACCATCAGAGCATGAGTCAACAATTGGAAGCCCTCCACGCACCTTTAAGTCATCCAGCTTTCTGAGCCCCAATCACCCTCTGGGCGGATTAAACAATGAGGCTGTTGCACCGGTGTGGATGTGTGCTATACCACTTCCGTATGAAAAGGCTGAATCACAGCCCTCATTTTTTACTTTAACTGTGCAACCCGGAGCAGAGTTGTGAGAGCCAGCGTGGTGTAGTGGTTACGAGCAGTGAACTCTGATCTGGAGAACCGGGTTTGATTCCCCACTCCTCCACATGAGCTGCGGACGCTGATCTGGTGAACTGGATTTGTTTCCCTGTTCCTACACATGAAGCCAGCTGGGTGACCTTGGGCTAGTCACTCTCTCTCAGCCCCACCCACCCCACAGGGTGTCTGTTGTGGGAAGGGGAAGGTGATTGTAAGCCAGTTTGATTCTTCCTTAAGTGGTAAAGAAAGTCAGCATATAAAAACCAACTCTTCTTCCTTCTAAATCTTATTGAAGTCAGTGGGCTTAGAAGCTAGAAAGTCTGTTTAGGGTTTGTTGTATATATTTATTTTTTGGATTTGTGAATTGCCCTCTATTCCCGACCAGGGCCGGCTCAGAGCGGTTCACATCAGAGAGAGCCCCATTTACAAATATAATAATATACCAAAAAAAATCTAATCCTAGTTAAAATAACGAATTTCAATTTAAAACAATTTAAACATTTTAAAACGATGGTGTTCAACTATCTGCTCACAGGACCAAGAACCAGCCTAGGGAAGCAATTGGGATCCCCCGTAAAGATCAGATGGGGAAAAGGAAGGGGAGAGGAGGGAGGCCAGCCATGATGGAAAACTTTGCTGCCCTCAACCATAGGCCTGGCAGAACAATTTGGTCTTACAGGCCCTGTGGAACTGTATTAAATCTGGTCTCATTTGAGTTCTACCAGGCTGGAGCTAGGACCGAAAAAGCCCTGGCTGAGGACAGCTGGACACTTCTTGGGCTGGAGACAACTAGTAAGCTGGTATTAGATGAGTGCTGTGCTCTCTGGGGGCGTACCAGGTTGCAGTGTATGTTACCGTTTCTATCACTAACTTTATCCTGTGCCAATTTTTGAGAAGATTGAATGACAGAGCTGTGTTCAGCTGTTCATGTCTCCATAGGGTTGCCAGGTTCCTCTTCGCCACTGGCTGGAGATTTTTGGGGCACAGCCTGAGGAGGGCGGGGTTTGGGGAGGGGGGGAATTCAATACCATAGAGTCCAATTGCCAAAGTGGCCATTTTCTCCAGGTGAACTAATCTCTACTGGCTGGAGATCAGTTGTAATAGCAGGAGATCTCCAGCTAGTACCTGGAGGTTGGCAACCTTATGTATCCAGGTATTCATGCGACGAAGGGAAATACCAGGTTACATGCCAAGGGTTAGGGGCCAATGGGGAATGACTGACTGAACATGTCTTTAAGTTTCTCTTCCTGTTGCAGTGTGACTCTTTGTTAGCAGGTTGGCTGATGTACTAGGATTGTGTCAGTTGTGTGCTGTGTAGTTTCATCATTGTGGAAACTTGATGGCAACAGTCTTGAGTCATCCACAAGTAAGAACAGATAGGTGTTGAAGGCTGGCCTTCATCCCATGCTAGCCTACAAATTTTCCAGGTATATTTTCCAGATGCTCCTAAACTGATGATAAGCAGAAACTGATGGTTGGTTGGGAAGGTGTGATGGAACCCCTAACCTCTATTGGAAATAATTAATGGCAATGTTTCATTAAAAACATCTACTGTAAAAACTCTGCAATACCAGCATTATGGGTTGATTAAAGTTTTGTTGTAGTCAAGCATCAGGAAACAAATTGGATGTTGATTCTCTTAGCCCAAGTTCTGCACTCTAAGTTAAACTGGAATGATACAAATGCAAGCATGCTTAGTCTTATCACAGTCTTATCTATCATTAGGAGACCTGATGATTAGCTAGGTGTGGGACCCAGGTTGTTTCTCTACTTTGGTTGCGAAACCCAGTTTTAGTATCCTAAAACGAAATCATGATGAGCTTGCTGTTATTCAGTCAGCTTTCTATGTACAGTCCAGGGTTATATCTTGAAGCTGGTCACTTAGCAATGCTAACACGCCATTGGCTCCAACGCCCTCAGAAACCCTGTAGTATGAGGAGAGGTTTTCGTGAATAGAACTTGGAGGCCAAACCCTTTAGAAAGGGCTGAGGCATCCCAGTCATGTTGATGATAGCTGAAGGCTGCCTCCCGCCCCATCATGGGACCAAGAAGCAACAATTTTAAGGGTGAGCTGGCAGCATTACAGGATCACTTACATGAATGCACCCAAACTGACCACATTCCCGTGATCTCATTCAGCAAGATGAGATAATTAGCATGAGGTCAACAAGCTATCGCCCTGTGTAGGCAGTTCTCTGGAGAATCTAAACCATTGAAACAGTGATGTAAGCGCAATGCCAAGTATATATGTAATCCTTTGCTCTGTTTTGATGTGGTAAAGTTTTGGAATTAAGATTCCTTCATTTCATTTTGCTTGGTATCCTTTGAAAACTAACTGAAACTCACATTTCCCCTTGGAACAGGATTTTTTTTTTGTGTTGTTCATTTACCAAACATCTTGTTTTTAATGTGTGAAAGTCTATGTGTATTGGATCACTAATGTCCCAACACTTACCACTGCACACTTTACTTAAAGGTAAAGGTAAAGGTCCCCTGTGCAAGCACCGGATCATTACTAACCCATGGGGTGACGTCACATCCCAATATTTACTAGGCAGACTGGGCCTGCCATTGCCTTCCCCAGCCATCTTCACTTTAACCCCAGCAAGCTGGGTACTCATTTTACTCACCTCGGAAGGATGGAAGGCTGAGTCAGCCTTGAGCCAGCTACCTGAAACCAACTGAGTTGGGATCGAACTCAGGTCACGAGCAGAGCTTTTGCTTGCAGTACTGCAGCTTACCACTCTGCGCCACGGGCACCTTTACTTTACAGGCCTTTTTAAAAAAGGAACAAAAATCTTAATTAAATCATGTTTTGCTCCTTAAGTAATTTTAAGAGATTGCTGGCAGTCAGTGGGCTGATAGCTGCATAGTACCTGTTGTTTGCCTCCTTCCCCAATTAGCTCTCCTGTCTGCTTGTTGACAGAGGGATCTGATAGAAGTAATCTCATGCAATTTGTAAATAGTGTGTACTTAATAATAGCCCAGTCCTCTAGCCTGTCGAGCAGAAGTTTCTCTGCCAGCTGTTAGCAAACTTATTTCTCCCCTCCGCAAGACTCTTACACAGTTTATTTCATGCACAATGGGGGCATCTCTTCCCAGCCTCACTTTCATAGAGGTAGAAATGCTCAGAGGACTGGTGGGAATGGATTTCCCCATGTGCATCATCCTTGCAGATGGAGGTTCCTGGAATCTATGTTAGCCCCTGGGGAGGATGTGTTTGTGGGACAGAGAAATGTGAGAGCACAAGGTGTTCTGATGTGGACTTAAAGAAACACATAAACAACTACATGTGAACCATGACTTAAATCCAGGTGCTCTCTGAATTAGAAACATCTGTATGGTCCTTTCATATTGAGAAAAAAATCACATCATTGGGGCTATGTGTTGAGGATATGCCGCTTCTCTCTGAGAGAGCGACATACGCCTTGATTAAGCAAAGGATCATCGATGTTGAGAGGCAAGAACTTAGAAGTTTAGCTTCTGTCACAGGGGTAGGCAAACTTCAGCTCGAGAGCCACATGCGGCTCTTTGGCCCCTTGACTGCGGCTCTGGGCTGCAGGATCGCGGCCGCCCACCCGAGAGAAGCCACCTTCCCCGGGCGCGGAGGGCACTGGGGGGGGGGCTGACTTCTTTTGGCGGAGGATCGGGGCTGCACATCGCGGCGGAGGAGAGCCTGGCGTCCCTTCCCTGCCTCTGCCGGGCTCTGCGCGCAGGCAGAAGTCCCGCAAAAGTTCTCCGCCTTTCCGCCAGCCCAGAGCCGCCGCCGCCATGCCTGGGGGGGGGGTGGATCTTTGCAACGTGCTGGCCCGAGCACCGGGGATAGGGAGGGAGGCCCCGATCCAGCACACACACGCCCTCTCCCACCTTCCTCACCTGCAAGCTCCAGCGTGTCGCCCTCGTGGCCTGCCCTTCCCTTCCGCCGCGGGAGAACGCCAGTGAGAGGGGAGTGGGGGAGGACACCCCTCTGCCTTCCTCCTCCTCTTCTTCCTCCTCCTCAGAGGCCGAGGCGCTGAGGAGGGGTGGACGGCAGGACGGCCGGGGAGGGAAGGAAGGAAAGAGCCCAGGCGGCAGCGAGGAGGAGGAGGAGGAGGCCGAGAGGTGAGCGCGGGAGGCTGAATGGCAGCCATCAAATATCAGGCTTGTGGAGTAGGATCCAGCCAGTCTTTTCACTCCACGCCATTGCATTCTCCTCCTTCCTACAGACTCCATCCCATATGGCTTTTGCACTTACAGATCCAGTGATCTCCAGCATAACCCTTTTGGGTGGTCCAAGAAGGCCTCTTTCCTCTCTTTTTCACCAGTAGAAAAGCTGATTAAATCCATCCCAGGATTTTTGGAACACCTAAGGAAACATTTTCATTGTATATCAAAAATGAGACAGTAAGCACTTATTGTATATAAAAAATGAGGCAGTAAGCTCTTATTGTTTGGGGATCTCATTTGCACAATATTTGAAATGGGAAAAGGTCAGTTAAGAAGAAGTCTTGTCAATTCTGCTTTCTCTTCACTCTTGTTTTCTGTGATAGAGAAGCAAGACTTAAGGATTTCATTAAGTACTAATATCCTTGAGCTCTAGAAGCTATTGGTGATGCGCCAACCTCTCCACATTACAGAAAGAGAGGAAACATTAGTTACCACTCCATAACATATGAAGACAGCTCTCAACATGCTTCTCTGTCAGTTTTCTTAATTATTTGATCTTAGAAATAAAGCCACATTTTTAAAACACTTATCAGCACCAAAATATAGTCCAACTATCATTTCTAGGGAAACAAAATTGCAATTCCTTTTTTTCCACAGTACTCCTCGATGGGTCTATAGAAGAGTTGTGCAGCAGAGGTGTTTTTAAATCCCCTTCTTTACAATGTTTAATTCCTTTTGTCTTTCAAGTCTGAAAAGCTGTTTGGACAAAGTCAACAGAAACAGCAAAAAATTCCCAACTAACTCTAATTACATGTGTTTTGGAAATTTTCACTAGTTTCCAAGTTATAGGCTGTGCTTTTCCAATTGCTTGATAGAATGAAAGGGGACATCTGGCCACTTAGAGCTTGGATGCAAACCTTACTGGGTGGGCTGTGGGGGCCATTTTATGATAGTCACAGTTTGATGTTAGAAACGGCTTCCTTTGTATTTTAAAGGATATGGTATCACCTACACAGGGCGGAAAGGGGTCGTGATTAAGTTGGGGAGGCATCTCTGGTGGTTATATTGATGAGTGCCAAGCTCTGCATCGATTGCCTTTGCCTTCTTTGAATTCCACACTGCAGCACTGGGAAAGATGTACTAAGTAGCGCAAGAGTTCTGATTTGACGTTCCCCCAATGTGGCTGTGCCACCAGCAGGGGATGGGGGATAGGATTGCCAGATCCAGGCTAGGAATCTCCTGGAGATTTGAGGATGGAGCCTGGGGAGGACAAAAACCTTAGCAGGGTACAATGCCCTCCATAGCATCCATGTTCTCCAGGGGAACTGATCTCTGTAGTTTGGAGATGACCTGTAATTCCAGGGGGTCCCCAGGTGTTACAGGGAATGCTGGGGGTCTCCAATATTAAAAGGGGGAACTAGTCAATATGGAGACTGATGCAAGAATTTTCCCTTTACCCTCTCCCTTGGTGCTTTCTGTTCCCAGAGTTTCTGACAAATGTTTGCCTGTGAAGTCTTGTGTATTTTAACACTTTCCCCCAATCTAATGCTGCTTGTCTGTTTGGACTAGCAAGGAGGAGTGCAGGGTAGTCCATCTCCATCGGCTTTGGGATGGTCAAATGCATGGACTCAACGTGCCCAAATTTCCATCTGGAAGCACACTTACCCCTAGACATGACAAAATGGTAATTGCTTTGACCAGCCCTTTAAAATCTCATTGATTACTTTAAGGATAGCTGTGGAAATGTTTAATGTTTCATTTTTTGTACACTTGATTTTCAGTTGAAGTTTTTGTACAGAAACCAAATAGATTATATTTTCAGTGTTTTAGAATGGAAAAGTCAAAGGAGCCCTCCCCCTTAGCTGATTCATTGCAAGAGAAACCCGATAGCCAGTCAAATGTTTTATCACATCAGCCAAAGGTCATTGTGATTTCCTGTGGAGGCAGAAATGTATATATGGAAATAAAATCCATTTAACTGGACTATGGGCTTTTCTGCATGGTTTTTTTTTTTTTTTTTAATCGGCTCTGGCCCTATACTGCTTTGGTTTATTCCCTGATTTTCACATGCATTTTTAGTTATTTTAATTTTCACTTCATTTTTGTTTTGGTTTCCCCCCACCTGTTTTTTCCGGCCCTTATAGAGACCACTCCCCCCCACCCCCATGTTTTTCTGGAAGTTGATTTTGAATTGGCTTATTCCTAGTGTGTAATGTTTCTACTGATTTTCTTTGTCCCATCCACCTCCAGCGTACTTTTCAATGATTGGATTGTTGTTGCCCTTAAACCACTCCCTCTCACCCCCAGACAAGTGATTTCCATTTTCAAAAAGGCCCTGAAATACTGTTCTAATGACAATTTAAGCAGGTTCTCTGAATTCCCAGCTTTCATTTTTTTTAAAGTAAATCTCTAGTTCTTTCCCTCATGGAGATATAAGGAAAAAGGCATAGCTCCATGAGGGAAGGAGCTAGAGACTTACTTTTAAAAAAAATGAAAGCTGGAAATTCAGAGAATCTGATTAAACTATAATTGTAACACTACAGTGTTATATTGCTATTTTAGGGCCATTAAAAAACAACATGAAGGGTGCTCTGACGCTACTGATGATAACAACACCCTTCCTTGAAAATCCTCATTATTTAAGCCACATGAGGAAGAACTGACCCCACAACTGTAAAAATGCACAGGGGTCAGACGTGCGGAAGAACCCTGCCAAACCAGATCCAATGCTTGTGGATCGACTCCCAAGAAAATAAGGAGTAACTCCAGAGTGTGGAAAAGGTCTGTGATTATACACAATGATCAGCTTTAGCCAGTTGTATCCCCAAAGAAAAGAACATTTATTAAATCAACCTTCCTTAAACCATTTGGTGTTGGCTCTGTAGGATAGATCTTCCCAAAGTTAGAACCTTAAAATATGGTCCACAATATAGTGTTATTTTCTATATTGCATATACATAGAGTTGGATCATGACTAACCGTGCAATCCTGAAGGGGGGGCGAAGCGCCATAGGAAACAGCGTGACCCCACACTGGCGTCCGTGCCACTTTGTGCCATGATAAGTGGCATGGACACCAGTTCAGGGGGCACTTATGCAGCCCCCCCTCCAAAATGGCGCAATGGTGTGGGCCTCGGGCGCCAACATTGCTACGTTCCCAGAAGTGAGTGCCTGTGCCGGCATGGGAGGTCATTTCCGGGGCACTACCAGGGGAGGAGCTGCCTTTCAGCAGCTTCCAAACCCCTTTCAGCCCAGGAACGCCCCTTTACCCTGAAGTGGAGCTACACCAGCGGAATAGCTGCCGTAGCCCCGTGAAACTCCATGGGGGAGTTTAATGGACTTTCGATTTTAAGCCATTTGATTCATGTATTTTATGGCCAGGAAGCCTCTTAGGAGGACGTGCATCTGTGCCGTCCCTGGCCGCCACCTATCTACCCCCTGTTCAGGAATGGGCTGCCCATTACCTGTTAACAGAAGGTAATTTTTGCTGATCTCTCCTGCTGCAGATTTCAGATTCACCCCTCATACTCTTCCTTGGCTCTCAGGAGCAGCATTTCTTCCATTAGCAGGCATCATCATTGGGATCTCGCTGACAAATTGAAAAGTTAAGGTTTTAAGGGCCAAATTAGAATGAGAGTTGATATGTGACTTCTTACAGTTCTGAAACCTGCTTTGGAACACTTGTCCTCTGTACAAATATCTGCGAATTCAAGACTCCTCTCAGATGAATGATTCATTTACTTGGTCTCCTGCAAATTTCATATTCCTGGGGTGTGTTTTTTTTTAAAAAATCTCAGATTTGTGTAACAGTAAAGGTAGAAGTCACAGTAGAGGAGCAGTAAAATGTTCTGTTGTCTTGTGTCATAAGAGTGCTCACAGTGATGGAGTGCTTGCCTTTAATGCTGCTTTTACAATTACCAGATGCCTTATCCTGTTTCAGTATTTAACCAGCTGTAAAGACATTTATTGGCTTCTATATTCCTTGACCATGAGTCGAGCATTGCTTTGTGTAACCCTAAATACAGGGATTTTAAAATTTTATTTCAGAGTGGTAAATGTGTGCGTGCAGCCAATAAATCTTATGCATTCAGAGCATTCCCAGAACTGTATTGCAGAGCGATATGTATGCTTAGTGCACAAAGAGCCATCAACCTTTGATAGTTTGTCAGAACTGCTCACAAAAGGAATAACCTCTTACAAACATAACCTCTTACAAACCTTGACGTGAAATTTAAGGTTTTGGAGTCAACAACAATCTAAGTTTCCTTCTAGGTATTTGGTCTTTAGACTGACCTTCTTTGAGTTCAGACAAGCAATTGCTTAATTATGTACTGAATCATAACCTGATTAGAAGTTTTCTGTGACCTTAATGATCTCCACATACAAATTTTTCTGTCCTTTTCCTAGTTAAATTATATTCAGAAAGGATCGATTTTTTTAAATGTACAAGCTAGTTTAAATTTCCCCCCCCCAATTTTTAAATTTGTGTTTCTCATGATTTGTTAAAAGAATGGCCTTTCATCTCAGACTAAATGCCTGTTAAATTGGTTTAACCACTCATTTGTACACACAAACACACAGTGTAGTTACCACACAAATTTATTTCTATTTTTCCAGTACGTACTTGTCAGTGATTCTGGTATTGAACTCTGTGTATTCTCGTGTACAATGAGGCCTCGCACACTATCTTGTAAGCTTCATTTGGAAGAGTTTCACCTGACCAGACCTACCAAAGAGAAAGGTGTTCTTAGAAGGCTATGAGATGCCTGCCCTTAGTATTTAAGTGACTGCAAGGTCTGTTGTTAGTTGTTGCTGGTAAGTCTTTTATGGATTATGGATGCAAAAATGTGATATTTATCCCCAAGAAATAAGGACTTCCAAACCAGTTACCACCCTTTCCTTCTTGGGGAAAAGTTGTTGAGTGAATGGTCGTTCTCATGTTCTACATCTACATGAAAAATATCCACCTTTGGGGCCTCTGCCAGTCCAGCTGTTGGTTTATGTATTTGTGACATTCATCTGTGAACTTATCCAGTCATCAGTAAGAACAACTGCACCTTTTTGATCCCAACAGACCTTTACATATAGTTGATCATGAACTTAAAGGACTTCCAATTAGGAAGGTTCCAGAGGATAGCGATAGATAGTTCCTTAGAATTTCCCAGGGGCTATCTCTTTGTGTTCCTTCAGTAGTCCATCCTTGTTCTCCTTCAAGTTTTAGCCTGTACATGTAACCAGCGGTTATGATCATGTTATCAGCTATCTCTCCTTTCCCCATGTTTCACTCTCAACTGCAGAGGAGTCTGTCATGGAAGTTGTTTCTCTGCAGGAAGCAAAGCATTCCCATGTATTGATCATAATGCTTTGAGAGAGGCTGTGGCTCCATAGTATAGAATCTGCTTGGCATGCAGAAAGTCCTAGGTTTGATCCCCAGCATCTCCAGTTAAAAGGATCAGGTGGTAGGTGTCATGAAAGACCTCTACCTGAGTCTCTGGAGACCTGATGCCAGTCTGAGTGGGCAATTCTGACCTTAATAGGTAGTGGTCTGATTCGGTTTAAGGGAGGTTTATGTGCTCGTGGTTTGTTTACTCAACAATTTTGACTTCCCACTTTGTGTATATGTAGCTGTTTACATGCATACAGTCCTGGCTCTCCTTAAGAACTGCAAGCAGGAATTACACAGTTCCACATATGGAAGCGACTAATATGCAGGAATGTGTGAAACGGCCCTGAGTCTAAAAGTGCAAATGCTAGCAGGCTGTATCTTTTTTTTTTCTTAAGTTGCTTGTGCATATGCTGTGCTTTAATCCTTATGAAAAGGCATAACTGCGGCCTAAATTACATTTGCATTTGCTGAAATCAGTTGTTCAATACAAGAGTCAGTTAAATAGCTATTTCTGGCCCATCAAAGGAATGAGTGAGTGACTGTCATTACCACGATGCTGATTACTGGAGTTAGGGCAGCTTCGCAGCAATTTGCTAATCTTGTTTACCAAACAAAATTGGCCTCATAAGCCTCAGGAGGGCATCGTTCCAGCTTTTTAACGTTTCCTTTTTGAAGTAAAAGGTTATGAACGCAGTGTACTGCGGGGGGTTCTTCAGTTATTTTTGCAAAGCTCTTTTCTCCAAAACTGGCTTCAGTTGGATGTCTCTCCTTCCTCTTCCCTTTCAGTCATCTCTCTGGCACTTTCTTCATGTCTTCAAAACATATAGACTGGAAGAGTCGCTGTTTCTTTGCACCTAGACATGCCATTGGTCCACTAAACTCAGCACTGTATGCAGTCACTGGTAATGGCTGTCCAGCACCTGCTACCCAGATTCCTTGTTCTTTGGGGGTACGAACTCCACAACATGAAATTCATCCCACCATTGCATATGAAGCATGTGCTGGATCGCTGTGCCAAATCAGTCAGAACAGGGAGAGAAATAGCTGCTCAGCATTAAGTCAGATTTGGAGAAAATAGGAGAGAAGTTGCATTAGTTGTCCATTCACACCAAAAGAACACAGCCAGGTGGTTCCCCCACCCGGCCACTAATTAAGGCTGTTTCTCAACATACACCTGCATGGCAGGGAGAAAAGTCTGTCTGTGCAGAAGTGGGGGGATGTCCTCTGATGGCTGGGAAACTACCAACGTGTGCTCTTCCACCATCACATAAAGAGATTTGTAGCATCAACTCATCAGTGCCTGGCAACAAATCAGGAACAATTACTTTGATCCTGCTGTATATTAGATTAATTTTCAAGGTGATAAACCCAGTTGGTGACTAGCAATGTAAGCCACCTGATACAGCATTTAATTGCTTGATCCTACAGGGTATATCAAACAGTAGCCATTATGGTAACAATACTGTGACATAGGTGTGCCACACAACTGATTGTTTTGATGTACAACCTATACTCTGGACAAGAGGCTACTGTTAGGACAGATTATGGAGAAACAAAATGGCTTCTAATAGGAAAAGGTGTCAGGCAAAGATGTATTTTATCTCCCTATCTGTTCAATCTATATGCAGAACATATAAGAAAAACTGGATTAGATTTAGATGAAGGTGGAGTGAAAACTGATGGATGGAACATTAACAATCTGAGATATGCAGATGACAACGCATTACTGGCGGAAACTAGTGAACACTTGAAAGGACTATTGATGATCATTAAAGCAGAAAGTGCCAAAGCAAGATTACAGCTGAACATTAAGAAGGCAAAAGTAATGACTGCTGGGGAATTATACAACTTTAAGGTTGACGGTGAAGAAATTGGAATTGTCAAAGATTTTATATTCCTTGGCTCAATCCTCAACCAAAAGGTAGACTGCAACCAAGAAATCAGAAGGAGATTGAGACTGGGAAGGAGCTAGAAAAAACTCTTAAATGTAAGGATATGTCACTGGTGACCAAGATTATTCATTCCATTGTATTCCCTATTACTATGTATGGGTGTGAAAGCTGGACAATGAAGAAATCTGACAGAAAGAAAGTGGATTAATTTGAAGTGTGGTGTTGGAGGAGAGTTTTATGAGTACCATGGACTGCCAAAAAGACAAATAAGTGGGTTCTAGGTCAAATCAAGCCTGAATTTTCCCAAGAAGCTACAATGACCATACTGAGGCTATCGTACTTTGGTCACATTACATGAAAACCAGAGTCACTGGAGAAGACAAAAATGTTAGGAAAAGTTGAAGGCAGCAAGAAAAGAGGAAGACCAAACATGAGATGGATTGACTCTATAGAGGAAGTCACAGCCCTCTGTTTCCAAGACCTGAGCAAGGCTGTTAAGATAGGACGTTCTGGAGGTAATTAATTCATATGTCAGAAGCAACTTGATAGCACTTAACACATGCACCATGATACTATGAAATCCACCACAGACCTTAACTAGGAGGCACAGGGCATTTAAGAATATAGTGAATAGTTGGAAATTGCTGTAATGGGACCTACAGGTCCAAGCTTGCCAGTCTGCCTGGGCATGCTGGTAGCCTAGTCTATAATATGGATGCTGCAGTCCTTCGTTGCTTTTTGAGGCTTGCAGTCCACAGGCACATGATCTCTGCAGTACAGTCTTCTGTTTAGGTAATTGCAGAAATGATTATAAGAAATGTGACATCAGCAAAAATTAGAGCCCATTCCTAAAAGAGGGGGCCCAAACTCCTCTGGAGCCGGAGTGACTTATCATGGAATAAGGTGGCACCTACGCCTGCGCAGGGACTAACACTCCGGCGTTTGGGTGCTGCCAGCCCTCACTGCCAGTACAGCCATGCCAGCATGGGCGGGGTGTGTGTGTTCCTGGGGCGTTCCCAGGGGTGGAGTTGCCTTTAGGCACCTTCCACAGCCCTTTTGCCCTGGGAATGCCCCCTTGAGCCATGGTGGGGCTGTGCCACCTTTTTCGATGGCACAGCCACATTGTTGGCAAAGGGAGATTTCCCCCGTTTTTCAGTTTTTAATTTTTTTAGGTCTCCTTTTGCCTCCGCAGCCGGGAAGCCTTGAAGAAAATGGCGCAGCTGCCCCATTCTGGGCCACCACGGAACTGTCCCTGCTTCAGGATTAGGCTGCCCACACTTTTGATACTGGATCTGAGGATTTTGTTGTGTTCTGCAACAAAACAGCATGCATTTTTAACTTTTTGAAAACCCCACACCAAAAACATTGACTGCTTTCGAGGCAGGCTGATTCTCTGCTTGGTCCGGTTGTTAGGTCAATTGCTTTGATGCTCTGTTTGGGACTTTTGGATTCCCTAAGCTTATTCGCTGGTGCAATGTGGCACTAGGAAGAGACAGCATTTTAGCACATTAACTACTTTTCTTGGTTTTGCACTGGGCCTCTCGATGCATTTATTTGCCAGCCCTCTTGAGTGTTTCTTTCTCTCAGCATTTCAAACTTTTCTGTTTTTCTCCCCTTTTTCTAGGCCTTCAGGTCTCTCTCTGGCCTTCTGTTCCTCCTTAGGATTTTTCATAAGCCCTGCTAAATCCATTTTATTGATTATTTTTCTCTCTCTCTCAGCAACATCAAGCATCCTTTCTTTACTATACTTGGATATGAGAGCTGATACAGCGGAGTAGCAAAAGGGTACTATTCCAGGTCAGATTTTGCTTCAGCCTCACTGTCTCAGGGAAGGTATTTTTGCTTTTGTCCCCAACTTGCAGTATGGGTAATAGCTGGCCTACCTTACAGGGCTGTTTTAAGTGTTACTGAGATTCTCTCTGTATTGGCAGACCTTACTGTTTTACTTTCTAAATTTAATGTTGGCTTAGTAAATATTATTTTACTTTCTTCCTCACTAGCTGGTACCCTTCCAGAAAGCTGATTCTAGCATAGTTTTATTTGTTGTGCTGTAAAGAAAAACCAAGTTGATATAGTATTAGGCAGTTTGCGATCTGAGTGGCTTCATGTTTTTGCTCTTCCTTCTTGTTTTTTTCATTTTGATCTCCTTAGTGATTCTTTGTGGTTTGATCTCTTAAATTCTGTACGTTTAAAGTCCACACATTTAATTCTTCAACTCTGTTGTTTCCCGTTTTCCTTTGTCCGGGCTTTGGCTGGACAAGAGCTACGTGCGCATCAAAGCTTATTTTGTTTTGGTGACAAATGGAGTTGGAAATTGTGGCCCTGCTGTTTTCCCTTTCTCCTCTTCCTTCTTTTCTCTGTAACAATAAATGAAAATACCCTGGAGGAGGAGAGGCCTGGAGGGGAAGGGGACAGTCTAGACTTCCAAACAGTTTCCCTTTCCTGACAAAGCAGATCACATTTCCTTCCTAAGGAACAAGGCTGTGAAGTCACTGATTTGTTTTCAGCCCTGATCTTCCTGAAAATGGTTGAGTCAAAATCTGCCTGCAGAGAATGACTCAGAGGAGCAGCAACATAGCCAAGGTAAGGGGATATATTAAAGGTAACAATTTCTTGCGTGGTCTCCATTTAGTAGAGAATTTGGGGTGGGGAAGGAGAATTGGAAAGAATACAGAGTGGCACCAACCACTGTTTAAAAGGGCATAGCAAAGAAAATGTTTGTCATGCTTCAGATGTGGGGTGGTTTTTTTTGGGGGGGGGGTTGCCCTGGTGTACCATCATGGAATTACACTTCTCTCCCGTAATTAGGAGTTTGTAATTAATTTATCGACCTAGACTGTGGTGATCGTGATGAATAGAAACCAGCACAAAGCATTGCCAGCGTGGCGTAATGGTTAAGAGCGGCGGGCTCTAATCTGGAGAACCTGTTTTGATTCCCCGCTCCTCCCCATGAAGCCTGCTGAGTGACCTTGGGCCAGTCATAGTTCTGTCTGAACTCTCTCAGCCCCACCCACCTGCACAAGGTGTCTGTTATGGGGAGGGGAAGGGAAGGTGATTGTAAGCCCCTTTGAGACTCCTTAAAGGTCGAGAAAATCGGGGTATAAAAACCAACTCTTCTCCATTGTGGATGTTGGGAGATGGATTCAAGGACCGTGATGCTGTTGACCTGAAGGCCTTATCAGGCCTTATTACAGATGAGCCCAGTCCCCTCTAACAGCTTTGGGGATGTGTGTGTGTGTTTCTTGGAAGTTGCCTAGCCAACAGAATGGCAGATAGTATATTGGATTCCGTTCCAACATTTCCTGAAGGACTGTGGTACATTCTGCATAACTGGAAAAAGTTGGTGACGACTTGCTATTCCCATTTAAGCTGCCTTCTTCCCAGTTGTCCATTTTCACTTCCAGCGGGCCAGCACCGTGTTTACCATCTGGTCTTGAATCTCTGTGCCTTCAGTCATCTCTGTCTGGCAACTGGAAATGCTGTGTGCAGAATCCCCCCCCCCCAGTTGTTTTAATGGAAGTCTGATTTTTTTTTCTTATTCTTGGATTCTCTCAGAACCCCAGTACCCAGTTTTAGTTTTTGCACTAGTTCTTGAAGTTTGTTTCATGGGCACATGCCACCTTCCTTTGACGAACTGAAATGACAACTTGGTTAATTCTGGTTTCTAGTCTTTGATACAATGGCAGCCAATGGCTAAGGAGGCCTCGCAGATTGGTAGAAGAGAGACAGTTTTTTGGTACGTCACCTTTTTCCATGTTGTGATCACCTTTTCAGGGGGCAATTTTGGGTAGCTTTTCATATCCTAATGACCTGTGCAGTTTCCACAGCATGTAGTGGGGTAAGGAATCAAAAGCAGAGTAAAAATAAAGATATATTACAGAGCAAGGGGTCTTTGGTCTTCTTAAAACCTTGGTTGGGCAGTTTTGAAATGGGAAGTTGGTTCCACTACAAAATGGAGGTCATAGGGAGCTGCCGTGGGAGTGCTGCAGCCAGTCCCAAAATGTTGAGAAAGCTCTACAATACATGCTCAAAGAGTATGCTCTACTCAATTCTTAGGTATCCTTCCTCCTCTGCGAACTCCACTATATTTCAGTAATTTAACAGTCCCGGGTTTCCAAAGAGCCTTTATGCTTGCTCGTCTGAACACTGTGCCTTCAGCAGTGCTAAATGGAAGATACTCTACTCAGAAAGACTTTGCTCGTGAGACACAAAGAAAATTAATACACTATCTCATATGATGCTGGAGTGTCCCCTTTTCTAATTCCAATGTGATCAATGGATTACTCCTATTTTAATGAAACTACCTGCCCCGTAACAGGTGATAAAATAGTCCCCTTTTTGCTGGTGGATAGAGATCCAAGTATAACACTGGCGGTGGCCGAGTACCTCTCCACCATATTTTCCTTAAAGAAATAAAAAAAAACTCCCTATTAACTGCTCAGGACCTGTGGGTTATGGGAGTTTGGAAAGGAAAGGAAAATGTTGAGAATCTGGAAGCCAAGCATCCTCCTATCATGGGATGACTTGTTTCTGAATGTGTGCTTTCTGCTGATGCCGCCTGGGTTCTTCTGAAGTGCGTACTAATCCAAGAAAGTAGAGGACAGCTGAGGCTATTCCTTTGCTTTGTGGAAGAGATGCTTGGATGAAGAAGCACCAGGAAACCCATTGCCAGGTGCTGCACTGGTCAAGAGGGTTATCTGTGTTGGTACATCATAGCAGAAACAACCAATTATCTTATGGTACTGTGGTGCATCTGCCCAGCAGGATCCCATGGAAAATCCCTTGGTCCCAGATCATGACCCCCAGGAAAGCATAAGCAAAGGGAAAGAGGTCATGCCCAGAAGCCTGCAAGGAATGACCCCCACCACTGAGGGAACTGGCCTTTGCCCCTTACCCCACTCCAATCAGAGATGGGCAGGTACAGCCATGCACTAGCCATCTGGGTCTCGGGTGGTTAGCCTTTAGGATACCAGCAGGGGCAGATGAAGTAGCCCTTAGGTTGAGGAAAGATCTGGGTGGGGGTGGTGCATGTGGTGGAGGTATGCATGCTTGGATAAGCTTTAAAAGTAGTGGCATGAGGAAGTTTGGAGCTGGATTAGGAGAAGGAGCAGAGGGAGCTAGGAGGACTTAGGTAGTTAACACATGGTCATTTTGTCTTGCAATTCTCCCTCTCATGTCTCACTCTTTTTAATCCTGCGATTCAAAAATTAAACGTGTAGTGAACTCCATCCTGCCCACATAAAATCAGGGAGGCGGGATAGTAGGGGAGTACTCATCATTCTCATCAGTTCTTTGCGATTCCGGTTAAGGGCTGACCTAACAAAGGGGGGTATACTTTTTTTTTGCCAGTATTCTGGTATACCATTGTTTCAACATTTAACTCTTTTTTAAAGCAAGCAGGGTTTTAGACTCCCCCGTCCTTTGTAAAATGAAATAAAATGAAAACAGCCTGGCGCCATGACTTTCAGGGCACAGTAAGGCTAACGAACGAGCGAGCAGGTGTGGATGTTCCTGGCTGGTGAATGAGCTCTGATGGTGGGGAGGAGGTTTGGAGGGCTGCCTCTTCGTTCTTGGTGGGGAGGGGGGGAGGCCTTCTCTTGCTCCTGCATGGTGTGCCCCTTCTCTGCGCCCCAGCCTCTGCTGCAGCAGAGGGTATTGTGTGTGTGTATAGGGGAGCAGTGGCAGAGCCCCCAGCCATAACGCTCTACTTCTGTGTTTCTTGTTGCTGCTGTGTCTTATCAAAAACTGAAGCACCCCCTGCCCGCCATTCCAATACATTGGTATCCCGACATACTAGCCCCAAAAAATCATTTTAAAAAATTGGAATGAAGGAGCACTCTGGAGATGTACAGCTATTCCATGTGATGGCGGACATTTTCCGAGTTCCACCGAGAGGGAAGTGGGAGGGGAAAAGTAGAATGAGGGAGTGTCAGAAGGAAGGGGAGTCGACCCGCGCGCTGAAACGCACCAGCAAGCACTCGCAATTGCTCCTTCCTTTCCTTCCTTTTATCCCTTAGAAGCTCCTTGATCAATTGATCTTGAGCAGCATATATCTAGTGTTGGAGGGATATAAGGACTGAAACAAATCTTGCCACTGACAATGTAGCCTTGGGGTCCCTATCGCTTAGTAAAAAAGGCATTATGTCAGTCACAGAGGCATTGGATTTATATGTTAAAAGGGGAGAAATATAGTGCAATCGAAGTTCCTCGTAAAAGCGGCATTCCAAAAGGGCATGAGCTAATGAGTCAATAGAGCCAGAAGAGCAAGGGCAGATCCTGTCTGAGTATGGTATATTCAGAATTCTGCCCTGCATTACCATAGAAGGGTTAGCATTCAATCTAGCCAAGCAAAAAGCTCTACAAAGACGAGGAGTTGTCAGATAATATGTATAGGCAGGCAGACCACGTGGAGGGGGTATTCCAAAGAACTGGGATGAACAGACGCGACGAGCACAAAAAGTAGTGCTGTTATAATCGAGCTCTTTAATGCGCTTTTTAATTTTGGTAAAAGCTTCAGTTTTCCCAAGATCTAATAACATATCCTGTGAGAAGCCCAACAACGACAGTTTCTCATCTAAGATTTTTTGCCATTTAAAAGGGTCAGGCTTCAGAGAAGCTAGGAACCCCTTGGTGCTAAGGCACAGTTTAAGGTGTAGTTTCAAGGTGGCCAACCATGCCCTAGCTTCAAGTGACATTTGGCCAAACTCGGAACGAAGAGTAACTCCAGCAACACATCGAGGGGCATTTAGGAGTTTTCGTAAGAACTGAAGCAGTGGACGATCTATAGATTCATTGATGACTGTTATCCAGATGGCAACACCAAAGAGGATAATTGGGGTAATTTTCAGATTAAAAACCTGAATAGCCCCTGGAATATATTTGCCACCTTTGGTGTGAAAAAAGTTGACAATAGCACCAACCCCAGGTTTAATTTTGTTGGACACTGCTTTTTGATGGGCATTCCAATTTAGATTATGGGAAAAAAGAATGCCAAGGTAAACAAACTCCTTGACTTGGTCAACCTCAAAGCCATCTAATACCCAGCGAAAAAGAGGCATTTTTCTCCTCTTAGTGAAGATCATAATCTTAGATTTATGATGGTTTATTTTAAGACCTTCCCTAGAGCAGTACTCAGAAACAGTTTGCAAAGATCTTTTCAAACCAATTCTTGTGCAGGACAGGAGAATTCGCAATTGCAGTGATTATTTATTTAAAATCGGATTGGAAAACCAGCGAAAATTTTGTAACGGGTTGGTCCCACAGGCAGGAGACGACCATGCATTTAGACAATGGCAATTCACTACATTCACGGGAGAATCGCAAGACAAAACAGCCATGCATTTTCGACCTTAGTGGCGTAACTCATTCCCACTCTCAGGCACTGAACTTTGCATCCCTACGTCTTGCAAAGTTGTAAATAAAGTGAGGTTTATAACAGACCTGACTCTGATGAGTTTCTGTGTGAATGTGGAAGAATGGAACCGTATTCTCTTCACAGCCTGCTATGGCCCATGCTCACAGGCACCTTAAAGACTAACAAATTTATAGTTGATAATTTCCTGCATCGTTAGATACAGGATCTACTTATTCTGCAGTTTAAAAACCAAAAACCTTGGCCATTTTCCTGCTGAAAAGAAATATTCCTGTATGTTTATAATCTGCATACATAGTAGAAAGGGTATTATATTTTCACTTTGTTTCTGTTATCGTGAAGCATTGTTAAATAATAACTACTGTTCATTTGAAAGATGAATCCACTCATCATCTGGAGCAACATTCTTGAATCCTTCACTTGCTATCACATTTTCACTTATTTCTGCTACCTTTCATATATCTCTTCCCTCCAACAGAGAACTTTCGTACTCTGAATTGTTAATACAGCATTTAGGAGCCTTCGTGATGCAATGTTTTTAAAGCAGTCGGGTTTTCTGAGGACAGAGTAGTTCACCAAGAATTAAGTATAATAGTTTCCCAGTAACAGTCAACAAATAAAAATTTATTACTGAAGAAGGCAGCCAGCATTTGCTCTTTTGAACTTCTGTCATGGTTTGTAGAGGAAGTTGTGAGGGTCTGGATTTAGTGTAACTTCCGCATCTCGAGATCAGTACATCTTAAGCTCAGCTGAGGTCAGTGTGAGAAAATAGAGCCACATCTCTTAAGCACTGGAATGGTAGTAACCAGTGGCTTTCTTGTCTTGGAATGCTCATCAGATAATTTTTATTAGAAGTTTTCTGATAAAAGTGTAAAAGAAAGCATTTGTTTTCTTTTCCAGCACAGCACTAAAAGTAAGCAAGACACCATCAAAGCAATTGCGCACAAATCAGTATTGTGAAAACAGATCAGTTCTTTTCCAACTGCACCTTTTTACTGCATTACCTTCTAATTCTGTAACCTGCTTTAAGCCTCCAACGAGAAAGGTGGACAATAAATTAAGTCAATCAGATCGCAGGTACAAAATTCGTGTAAAAGGAGCAGGCTGGAGAGGCGAAAGGGTTCCCCTGGCTGAGTTGGGAAAGACGGAGGAAGAGCACCAGGCTGCCGTAGCCACTGCTGTGCTCGCTTTCCCAGGCAGCAGCCACCCACAGCTCCCTCATTATTCTACTTCTCCCTTCCATTGGGCCTTGGAGCTTCCTAGGGGAGGGGCTGTGGCTCAGTGGTAGAGCATCTGCTTGGCATGCAGAAGGTCCCAGGTTCAATCCCCAGCATCTCCAGTTAAAGGGACTGGGCAAATAGGTGATGTGAAAGACCCCTGCCTGAGACCCTGGAGAGCCGCTGCTGGTCTTAGACAATACTGACTTCGATGGACCAAGGATCTGATTCAGTATAAGGCAGCTTCTTGTGTACATGTGTTCAAATTATTTTGTCCAGATGGGTCCATAAGTATGGTAAAACCAGTCCCAAGACAGCTTTCTAAGAGCCCTGCTAGATGCAGGTGCAGAAGAGGAAAGGAGAGGTGCTAGAGTGGAAAGACAAGTAGATGTGCAGGGAGCAGTGAAGAACTTCTTTCCCCCAACCATTGGAAGCACGTCTCCCTCCTCCTGGTGTCTGAGTGCCAAACTACCTGCTTTTCAGGAGGTCTGTGGTTAGACCTTTCCCTGCCTTCCTTCCTACAGAAATGCAGTTGGTGGGTGATGATTTATTTCTTTGGGGCAGGGGTCGGCAAACTCATTAGTCAAAAGAGCCAAATATCAACAGTACAACGATTGTGATTTCTTTTGAGAGCCAAATTTCTTAAACTTAAACTATATAGGTAGGTACACTGTTTATTAACTTAATAAACTTTAATTAAAGTTTTAAGTCTTAATTAAACTATAGGTACACTGAATAAAACTTGATATCATACTTAATAGTGATCTTATTTATTGATAAAAATTAAATTGTAAGTCCCTGCCATTTCCCCCTCCCCGTCCGGAGTCCTTGTCTGGAGGCCTGGTGTACCGCCATAAAAGCCTATTGGTAGACCTGGCCTCCGGCTGAGTCCCATTGGGAGGCCAGGTCTACCCATTGGCTTTCTTGGCAGTAGACCTGGCCTCCTGAGGCCCATAGAAGCCAATTGGTAGACCTGGCCTCTGAAGGGGGACTTTTTCCCCTCCTCAAAGTCCAGGTCTACCGCCAAGAAAGCCAGTGGGTAGACATGGCCTCCCAATGGGACTCAGCCGGAGGCCAGGTCTACCAAAGGAAGGCCGCCCCGCCCAACAGCTGATAGGCGGGCAGGGGGGCCAGGAACTGCCGAGCTGCCCGCCCAGCAATCGCACGGCTAGAAGGGAGGGCAGGCTTTAGCCTCCCAACCATTGAGGGCAAGGGAAAGGGGGGCCTGCCATTCTCCACTGCGGGGGGGGGGGGGGGAGACACCGCGCCCGCTCTCTCTCTCAGGTGCGCCGGCTCCGCAGCCCGGGAGCAGGCGCAAGAGCAGGGGCTCCGAACCAAGTTCGGAGAGCCGCACTCAACGGGCCAAAGAGCCGCATGTGGCTCTGGAGCCGCAGTTTTGAGACCCCTGCTTTGGGGGAAGGATGTCTGTAAACAGTTTTGTCCACATTGTTTTCTCCATAAAAATCACCTCCCCAGATCTTCTTTTCCTCCCGGGGGTTGGGGGGAGAGAATGCAAGGATGTTTGGCTCTTTTGGGTGCTTGACAGTTCAGAGCAACAATAGTCCTTGTTCTCAATGGAAGAAGCTTCTGCAGCACCCTGAAAAGCACTCAGGAGATGTTTAGATTTCTCCGTATTTGTTCAAAATGTTTGCCTTCAGTCTTCATTTTTGTAAATTCACCAGAGTTTATGGTTTTTGTAAATGCATAGAAACAGAAACAGAGAAAGTGATATTAGGAAGAGACATTTGGCTTCTAAAAAATAGTTTTTCCAGTTCTTAAGGTAGGGAAGATATGCTTATAACATATATTTATATACTGAGTATGATAAAAAAGGTAAAGGTAGTCATGGGGTGACATCGCCTCATGGGGTGACATCACATCCTGACGTTTACTAGGCAGGCTATATTTACGGAGTGGTTTGTCATTGCCTTCCCCAGCCATCTACACTTTACCCCCAGCAAGCTGGGTACTCATTTTACCGACCTCAGAAGGATGGAAGGCTGAGTCAATCTTGAGCCGGCTACCTGAAACCAACTTCCGTCAGGATCGAACTCAGCTTCAGTACTGCAGCTTACCTCTCTGGGCCACGGGGCTTTTATTGAGTATGATAGCATACATATAATAAAAAATGTAGAATAATAGAATCAGAGAGTTGGAAGGGGCCATACAGGCCATCTAGTCCAACCCCCTGCTTAATGCAGGAGCAGCCTAGATTTATTTCCATTTATTTCTGTAAGTGTTTTTGCATAAATGTTCTGCCTAATTTTTGTTTTGCAGCAGCTACAAGAGTTTTATAAACTGTTTTTTCTAAATTGTCTGTGGTGGAGGTTTAAGAGCTTCCCTGATGTGCCCACTCATGAGAAGCAGCCTTCCGTCTATTTTTTTCCCTTGTGTGTTGACATTTAAGGTCAAGTGTGTATGTGTGTCTGTGTGGGTGTATGCCCATCTCTTGCCTCTTGTCTCGTGTGTAAGTTAGAAGAGGGCACTGCTTCCTGCCAGCCCACATCCTTTGCCCAAACAGCTTATGAAGCAGGTGCAACGACATCAGTCAGGGGAAACCCTTAGATGGTGCGCCGTTGGAGCAGGTGCATCAGAGTTCCTGGCTTTGTCACGTGACTGTCTCACTGAATTGTATGAGCTGCTCGCATTTGTTTCTCTGGTGTTTCTTTTCTGTGTTGCAACAATGACCCTTCTTGACAATTCAGTGAACTCAACAGCAGTCTTCACACCCTGTAGGTTGACAGGTAGTTTTCCGTTTAGAGAGACATGAGGGCAGAGGCAAGGGGAAACAGCACACAGGTTCTGCACTGAGATGGAGCAGAATCACTAGGGTTGGCCACCTCCAGGTACTAGCTGGAGATCTCCTGCTATTACAACTGATCTCCAGCCAACAGATCAGTTCGCCTGGAGCAAATGGCCGCTTTGGCCATTGGACTCTATGGCATTAAAGTGCCCTCCCCAATCCCCGCCCTTCTCAGGCTCCGCCCCAAAAACCTCCCACCAGTGGCGAAGAGGGACCTGGCATCCCTAAGAATCACTGTAATGACAAAAATGCACTGCTAGAATGGAATCAGTCTGCACATTTTTGGAGTGGGAAGGCAGCACGTCTGTATGGGATGGCTGTGGACAGCCAATGAACTCTGTGCCTGTGGGCAATTAGTTTTTATTTTCTTAAGGATTGGATTGTGGGGCATTTTGGGAGACAAAAATAGTCAACTGGCTGAATTATTGTTCTGGACTCTGAATTCAATTATCTGTTTCTGTACTTAAGGGTAGATTTGTGTCTGCTGCTTTATAGTACAAAGATACATTTATGATGAAAAGTGGGTTCCGGTTACACTACCGGAACAGTAACTTATGGTGACCATATGGCCGTAGTAACTTCCTATATGTGTGCTGAGTCTGGCATTAAGCAGAAAATATATGGATGGTCATTTAGGGGTCACCGAATGGCTGGCCTGTTTTGCTGCTGCCTCGAACAATGTCGTTTTCTCATCTACTCAAGTTCCGCATGTGGAAAAGAAGCAGGACAGGCTGGCTCAAGCATCAGGGAAGATTCAAAGGAAAGAAAAATATTTTCCAGGATTAATAACGTTAGTCAAAACATGAAAGAAAAGGGGGGGGGGAGAATTGTGTTTGGAAAGGAAGAAGTGCTTTGACAAGGGTAACCCCTGTTTTTCTCAGGAGTCTTTGACTTTGAAACCAGAGCTGGCTTTAATGTTCACCAGGTGTCACCAGAGCTTTCCCACTTCCTTTCAAGCCTTACAGCTTCAGCATATAACGCTCTGCATATGAGAATATTCATATTCCTTCCAGTTACTCCTGGGCTCAAGGGGCATAAAAAGGTTAGGGGGGGGGAAGACTTATTTTGCTTGTTTATTAAAAGCATGGAAGGACAATTTAATTCATTTTTACAACTAAGCATATGGGCCCTGCTTTGGGGTCTAAGAGGTGAGAATGGCAGGCGGGGCAGGTTCTTACCTGCTTTGCCTGTCACATTTTACTGATAACATTTACTGATAACACTTCACTCATTTCCGCGTGCATATGTGCCTGCCCGCCTTGCCACGTCACTTACAGTTTACACCCGGAACCGCCACATCACAAGGGGCCGTTTACCACTCAAACTCCATCGCAAAGGCCCCTTGCGATGCGGCACTTCTGGGTGTAAACCAGAAGTGATGCGTTCGTGTCGGTGCGGCCGTGTGCGATCTCACCTCACCTCCACCCCAGAAACTTCCCGCTGGAGGAGAGGGGGAATCTAGTAAGCCTAGTCCACCTTCATGAGCATGGACTGCACATCTAAACTTATTCAGCCTCTTTTCCCTCCAGTACCAACCATCTGTTCCTCGGCAGAGCAAGCTTGCAGAGATGCTTGCATGTAGTTGCTTACGTGCAGCCTAATGTGTTATACAAAGAGCTGGGGGTTAGGATCTCTGCATGCTCTATTGTGAAACAGATGGTTTTGCTGGATTTGGGGGGAGTGGGGGAGCAGAAGATAGCATAAACTTACACGCAGGGCCCAAGCTAAAAATGTGGCAGAACACTTTACTGATCAGTCAGGTACTGATTTTTAGTAGGAAGAAATTATTAAATACAGTGCAAGATGGCACAGTGGCAAGCAGGTTTGGGGAATGGCAAGCAGATTTTTAAGAGCAGATGGAGCATATTAGCCAAGAGCTGTGACTTGGTGCTCCTTAGTTCAAATCTCACTTATGCCATGAACTCAGTAGGTGACCCTGAGGCAAGACATTTTTTCTCAGCCTTCCCACATGCAGTATAGCGATAGTAATACTGAGTGACCGTACAGACTGTAGTAAGGTTTACAACAATATAAGTGAGAGTGAACACTGAAAGCATTACACAAATCTCTCTCCCTTCTATGCAAAGAATATGCAAGGTAGCCTGCAAAAATGGAAAATAAATGGGGGAGGGAAGGAAATCAACTCAGTAATGTTTATTTAATTAAAAGGCTTATTTATTGTTTTGTCTGTGGCTTAAAATGTTGTCATATGCATACTATATCCCCGAGAGCCAGCATGGTGTAGTGGTTAAGAGCGGTGGTTTGGAGCGGTGGACTTAGATCTGGAGAACCGGGTTTGATTCCCCACTCCACATGAAGCCAGCTGGGTGACCTTGGGCTAGTCACACTCTCTCAGCCCCACCTACTTACAGGGTGGCTGTTTTGGGGAGGGAAAGGGAAGGCGATTCTTCCTTAAGTGGTAGAGAAAGTCAGCATATAAAAACAAATTCCTCCTCCTCTTCTTCTCCTTCTCTTCCCTGTTGCTCACTACTATAGGTTTTAAAAATACACGGTAAGGCCCTAGTATACAAATGGAGAATGGAATCATACTTGGCTTTCTTGAATGAAGTGGATTATCTGGACCCACTTCAATATAGCTTCCGTCCTGGTTTGGAGGCTGAAACTGCCTTGGTTGTCCAAATGGACAGCCTTGGCTGATAGAAAGGCAACTAGAATGCAACTATGTTAATCCCCCCTTCCCCTACTTCTTGGTGGCTTATTGATACTACCAACCCTGGTATCTTTCTGGGCCAGTTGGCCGAGACAAGTATTTGAGGGGTTCAGCGATGCAATTTAACTTTAAAGGCTTTCTCATCCTTCCATCTCATTGTTGAGAAAACTATAATAATAGTTTCAGGGCTGTTTCAGCAGTTTTGTTATTAGTTTATTATGTAGATATCCATTTGGAACTATGAGATAGGACGCTCATTAGAGGTCCATTAATGTGTCACCCCGGTTATGCAGAAGCCACTGGGAAATGGCTTCATGTGTGGGCAGGATCCACGAGAGAGACATTAATATATAGGGATTCTTTCCATATTGTTTTCCCTGAATCATATGGAATCTCTGTTTTGGGAAGAGAAGAAGTCTCCTAAGGAATCAGAAGTATATTGTAAGCATTTCTGTAAGATGCGTGCAAACATATGCTGCATGGAGGCATGGCCACAGGGAAGTGTTATCTCCTAGCAGCTTCCATGCTGCTGGGATAATATTTAAACTGGCCCTAATTTAAAACAATAAAATAATACTGGAGACTTTTCTTTTAAAAAAAATTCTGCCTCGAACCTTGCTATTTCATTGAAACGAGCTCATACTGTGAAATTCTAATAGCAATAAATTCCTACTGGGAAATTCTCACTGAACCAGTTGTTGTGCGTGCTGGTTCTTTTTGAACTATTGACAATTTTTTTGCATGCTGATCAGTTTCTGAAACTGGCTCCTTTTCTTGGTTTCTCCCCCCCTTTCCCCCCCTTTAGGGTTAGTATTATTTCTTTGCTGCATGAGAGATTATATGTAGAGCCCTGCCCCTTTTGGGATGAGTCAGTAATAGGCATTTGAAAAGAAATATGCTAACCCATTCATCTTTTTGTGAAACCGTTAGAATACTGCTTTATTAGTACTTGGCAGTGGTCCCAGGTCTTTGAGTCTAAGATAATGGAAGCTCAGTTCTGACAACATAGAATTAAGTACAAAAGTTACGGTAAAATTGTGGATTTGAGCAGTTTTTGGGGTACAGGGTCAATCACCACACCTGTTACCAGGTAAGTCTCCATTTTAGGCTTGAGATTGTTTGACCAATAGAATTCTGAAACACCATGAACATATGTAAAGAAAAAAAACCACACACGCATTTGCTGTTGGGTCAAAATTCTGTTGTCAAGGGTGTTCCTAAGAACCTCTTAAGGAAGTAATGCAATGAATGGAGCCAAGTCCTAATTGGAATCAGAGTGCCTCAGAAACGTCTGTGAGACAGAGAGGATTCATATCCAGAAAAGTGTATGAGAGTTTCACTCTTCTATGGTTCCCAGTTATTACCTTTGCAGATGTCATTTTTGGTCCTGTATGAACTTGGGCACTGGAAAGTTTGTGCAGCTTTTGAAGGAAACCTGTTCTGTATGTAAGGGGTCAGTGCTTGGCTCTCGTGGCCCTTTCTTACATGCCCAGGCTAATGCCGATCACCACTTCGGGATCAGAAAAGAATTTTCCTCCCAGACAGATTGGCCAGGGATACTGGATTTTTTTTGCCTTCCTCTGGGTATAGAGCAGGGTCACTGGGGGAGTGGGGGTGGGGAGAGGTAGTTGTAAATTCCCTGCATTGTGAAGGGGATTGGACTAGATGACCCTTGAGGTCCCTTCCAGTATGTTTTTATGAATGGGAGGGTGATGTGGTCTGTGCTGGGAGAGAAGCAGGGAAGCAAGGAGGAGCTAAAGATGGGCAGAGCCTCAGCTCAAAGATAACCCTTGATAAAATGTGTCTATGCAGAGTTATGCCAGTATGTCAGTTGATTTTAATGGGGTTAGATTGGAGTGGTTCTGCCAAGGACTATACTATGTCTAAAGCATTACCTAGCATGGCCCTTAGGGTTGCTAAGTTCTTATTCCAAAATATCTCTCAAGCACATTTGGAGTGATTTTTCCCTTGAAGTAATGGTGTGAAGAAGGCCTTAAAGAAACAGGCTCTCTGAGGGTGCATAGAATTAATCTTGAATAAATTCTTTTTTTAAGGCATCTCTATGCAATAGTTGTCTCAATGCAATTTCCCATAGAATATAGATGTGTGCTGCGATTTAAATGCCACAAAAGTTGTGTCAAAGGGTAGATTTCTGCTAGGTGTGGCTTCTGCCATCTTTCATAATGCCACACTGGTTGTATAAACACCATTGTATAAACTCAACATTATTCAAGGTGGACTGGAATACTGTGCTTCAAATTAATGCACCAAAGGGAGCATTTCCCCAGCTGCGTATAGTGAGTGAAACTGTTCATGTTGTGAATTCTCACCTTAATGGAACTCACGCACCTCTTTTCAAACTTTATATAACAGTTAGCAACCTTGATCTTCCAGATACAGCCCCCCCTTCTGTGTATGGAGAGGCTTACAGGATGGGGAGAAGCATACCAACCAGCCAGCTGGGACGCAAGTGATGCAGTTTTCCCATTTGTGTGCTTGCAAACAGGTAATTACTGCTTGCTGCTGTTAGGCAGTTGAATGGCAAATTGTAGGGTGAGGGAATGATGTCTGAAGTGGCTAGGACTTTGCTTGTTGGACTTGATCAGGACAGCTGGTCCAGTCTGCAAGTATTAATGGGATGATAATTTACAAAAAAAAAACCTCATTTGTGGATTTAAGTGTAAAAGTATTGAAGTAATAACCAAAAAAGTTTAAAAAGTTTGTCCATGCTATCTTTGGCTGTAGTCCATGGCTACACTTTGTAATTATGGGGGAATGAGAGGAGGAGGAGGATGTTTCTCTATTTAAGGCTAAAAGGTCCAACATAACTATTTCTTGTTTTGTATCTTTAAGCTTAATTTCTCAGTAACATACTGTTTGGAATGTTTTGTTTAAGGAACAGGATTAAACTTGATGTTCTCATCTTTTGCTCTGAAGTTCATTTGCATTAGCAAGAAAACAATGTTCCAAAAAACAGCTTTCACTCATGCTCACTTTAGGGCCATGAAGAAGACAAGGGTACTTAAGGTAGCATGAGTCCCAGAGAAGAGGAACAATTCAGCCTCATCTGTGCTTTGAACAGGATTTCTGCATAGAAGTGTCTCCCGCATCATCCCAGTCTTGTGTTACATCTACTCATGACTGTTCCTTCCAGGATTTTGTCTACAAGAATCCAGCAGCCTCTATCCCCCCTAAGTAAGAGTTGCCACTCCTGGCCTATGCATGGGCTTTTTGTGATGGGCCGAGGAAGGGCCGTAGCTCAGTGGTAGAGCATCTGCTTAGCATGCAGAAGGTCCCAGGTTCAATCCCCGACATCTCCAGTTAAAGGGACTAGGCAAGTAGGTGATGTGAAAGACCTCTGCCTGAGACCCTGGAGAGCCGCTGCCGGTCTGAGTAGACAATACTGACTTTGATGGACCAAGGGTCTGATTCAGTATAAGGCAGCTTCATGTGTTCATGGAGAGGAGTGAGCTGCTGGGTACCTGAAAGTAAAAAAGCCTTAGCTTACTGTGAATAGCTGTGAATGGTGTCTGAAATAGCCATGGAGACACCCAACTTGGAATCAGTCTAACAGGAAGAGAGGAGAGTTAGGATACACTGCTTTACTGTAAATCTAGTGGTAATACGTTGTTTGAAAATGTGCTTTCATTTCTCATGAAAATGTGTTTTCATTTGTGAATCCAGTTCCTGTTTTATTTGATGTAACTCACCTGGAAACTGTAGTGAATGTACAAATCACTCCGAAGGGTACAGTGTTAATTTATGGAACTCACAAATTAAACAATAAGAAGCCCAAAATTTACTATCCAAATCAGAACTCTTCCTGGTGTGATAGGAAAATTTCCTTTGAAACAACCAAACACAAACATACGCAAGGTCCCAGAATATATTTAGAAAGCATGTGATGCAGAAACCTTACAGATGCTAAGCTGGCCAGGATATGTTTAATTCTTGCATGGGAGATGGCCTGGAAACCCTTTCTATGCCATCTGAAGAAATAAGTTAGTGTAAAAAAATTAAGAGTTCTAGATGACATTGATCACATTACAAATATGATATAAAATTAGTCCTGAAGCAGTCAGAGCATAGTAGATGTGGAGACAGTATTGCATTGGAGTGAAATATCCAGCAGAAAGGAAATCACTTGGAATGGAGTCATTTAGTACCCATGAATATAGTACTTTTTGACACTGAAATATTTTTCTTCCGTTGGTGCAGTTTTGAATGCTGTAGTATGTCAGCTCAGTCCAGCAGTGCCTGACCTTGATCCAGGCTTCCTTTGGAAGACTAGAATGTCCCACATCCAATAAAACATATATTATTTTGTTTGATGAAAAGCGGGCCATGTATTTATCAGTTTTGTCTCTCAGTGCCCTAACTACAGAGGAAAAACAGCAATTAATCCAACATTTATGTCCACCTTGTGTTGCTTTTGGCTTGGCAAATGATCTAGTGAGAAGTCTAAAGATGAATGTGGTGTGAGTAACCAAACATAGTAAGTTATACACAAGCTTGCAGCTGCTCCAGGCATTTCAAAGCTATTCTTTTTAGGGCTGAGACAAAACTGCATACCATCGTTCATTTCCCCCCTGTTTTGTGAACTTCATTTTTTGACAATCAGTGCATTTTGATTCTTGTTTGCTCTCACAGTTCTTAACCTCTCTTGGCCATACTATTCTGTAATATTATCAGCTGAGATGACATGTGATTTTGTCAGTGTGATTTTTGTCAATGATTTTGTCAACTGCGGATGCCATAAATCAGGGGAGCACAACTCAAAAAATACATGGACCAGAATTTGAATTTGTCTGGAACTAGGTGGGCCACACTGTGAGAGTGAGGTATCATCAGACCTGGCCCCATGATGTTATCAGGCCTTACCACATAAGATAAATCACGTAAACAAATCGCAAACTACAGGTTCATGCAGCCTAAGTTGTGCAAGATAGGGGATGGGGGTGAGCTCAGCACCTACTGTGTTTTACTACTCGAAACTGGGATCCCTGCTGTTTTTTAGCATTTTAAAGGGGGGGATATCCCAGGTGTCTGCTCCTCTCAATCACTTGTTTAAGAGTTGCCACTCATCTCTTGGGCTGCTCTTATGCCCAGACAATGTAGAGCCAACTGCTACTCAGAGCTACAGCCAGCTGTTGACATGGAGTCCAGAGCTGCCTGCTGGATGACCAGACTGGTGGGGGGGGGGGTTCAAGGGTTGAATGTTATGCACCTCTGTCATAGAGGCCCATAAACAACTTCACATGAGCCGCAGCAGTGTGGTGTAGTGGTTAGGAGCTGTGGACTCTAATTTGGAGAACCGGGTCTGATTCCCCGCTCCTCCACATAAGCGGTGAACTCTGGTGAAACAGGTTGGTTTCCCCACTCCTACACATGAAGCCAGCTGGGTGATCTTGGGCTAGTCACAGCACTTTTAGAGTTCTCTCAGCCCCACCTACCTCACAAGGTGTCCGTTTTGGGGAGAGGAAGGGAAGGTGATTGCAAGGTGGTTTGATTCTCCTTTAAAAAGGTAGAGAAAATCAGCATATAAAAACCAACTCTTCTTCAACCAGTTGAATTAAATGAATTTTGAGCACAAGCAGCTAAGAATTATGAAGAGACTTGCATTGTGAAGCAGCACCAGCCAAGGAACCAAGCGGCACAGAAACAACAAAATGTTTGGTGAGGTGAGCATTTTATTGGACACCTGTTTGCTGTTTCCAAAGTCCTACTTTAAAAATGGGTATCGAGATTAGAGACAGTTCAGCACTGCCGTACCTAGATTTTTTTAATCACAGTGTTTCTGACCTCACATTATTCACCATCTTCCTGTACCGAGAGTTCCTCTGCTCCAGGGATATTGCATCCCTTACTTGAATACTCGTACAAGCTGGTATTATAGCTAGAGCTAACTAGGTTTACTTCATAGCAGTTTTCTAATAGACGTAAGCACTATTAGCTGTTCCTGAAAGCTTAAAGGCTCACTCCAGAGAGAATTATTACAATTTAGTTGTCAACTTTGTGTGCCCTTACACTGAAATGCTAATATACGTTTGCTGTAGCAGGAGCACTGTGAAGATCTTCAATACCATTATAAGATACGTGGCAAAAGGGAAAAAAAACAAAATTAGTGGTAGCTTGGTACGTCTGCTGACAATTTTTCTTTTCAGTCTGAAGGCATCTGAAGACTCTAACTAGCTGAATAATGGCCTAATCTCCATATGGTTTCCGTTCTTTTAGGGCGATAGTGTACAGAAAGCAAATCTACTTTTAGCTCTGGCTTCTGTTTGCTTCTTTGTGAGTGCATCTGAGAAAGCTTCCTGTCTGCTTACAGATAGGAAATGTTAATAAAACAGCCTGGTTGAGTGACATTTCTCATGCGTTGGTAACATTTGTAGAAGTGGCACCGAGAAGCTGTTTTCATGGAGTACTTAGATTTTCTCCCCGTCACAGAGAATGGCTTAAGGTGATTATACTCTCTCACTGGTTTTAAAACTAGTAATTAATCTGGGAGACGGGCTCAGATTCCCATTCTGTCGTGAAAGTTTGCTGGTTGACCCTGGTCCAGTCAGACGCTCACTCTCAGCCCAGCCATCCTCAAAGGGTATTTGTTGAGAGGATAAAATACCGAAGGGAGAACAATGTTGTAAACCATTTTGGGTCCCCACTGGGGAGGAAAGTAGGATGGAACTATCGAAATAAATGCATTTTTTTTGGCTTGTCCTATATGTGCCGTGCCACCTGGCATTGCTTACATTTACAAGTGTGTGCACACGTTGTGCGGGGGGCACTGATGAATTGATGGGGTCATAGGTAGGTAATCGGAAGATCCCCCCACACGCACACACACTAGCACATCATTGCTGAGCTCTGGTGCTGGAGGAATAGCTACCTGATCATTTACACCTGACTTTCAACAGTCAAATGCATTGGGTTACCCTATACCAGTGGTTCCCAATCTTTTTGGGCCACCGCCCCCTTGGTTCCACAAACTCAACCCCGGTGCCCCCTACCCTATCCAACAACACAGTCGAAGGGGCCCACCTCTAGCACCCCCCTGCTGCCCCCTTGCCTCTTAGTGCCTCCCTAGCTAATCTCCCCCCCAAGGGGTAGTACTGCCCTCTTTGGGAACCACTGCCCTATACCAATGGCTGCTGAGGTAAAAGGTGGGCAGCCCATTCCTGAGGGGGAGGGCTGAGCCATTGGCTGGAGGCTGCACAGATGCGCCGCCTCCAAAGGAGGATTCCCCAAACACACACTGAAGCCAAAACCTTGTCCTTACCTGCAAGCCCTGTGGAACCTCTTCATAGCGGTCTACTGCAGGTAAGAGCAAAGGGGGTGTTCCTGGCCTGAAGGGGGGTTAGGAAGACACCTAAAGGCGGCTCTGCCCTGGAACGCCCTGGGAATACCCCCTGGGATGACGGCCCACGGCAGCACAGGGAGGCCGGCATGAGCAGCCCAATGCCACCACCTGTGCCACTCTGGGTGGTGCAAGTGGTCTGGATGCTGGCACGGGCCCTTGCCCACCTCCTGAGCACTTTCACCCTTCCAGCTCAGGAATGGGCTGTAAGTGTGTGGGAAGCTACTCATCCAGCCCCAAACCTAAACAGCACGGTGTATGTGTGTGGGGAGGGTTTTTTAAAAAACATATTTATTTATACACCTACTTCACTTGTCATATTGGCAAACATTTTGCTAGTACCTCTTAAAGTCTGAAACCTTAGCTGAGCTTTGCGAATCAGTCCATGGAAGTTACAGGCCGTAAAAAACTGTTAGCCTCTCTGCTCACTAATAACTATGTTAGTCCTGAAAAGTGGATTTTTCTAAAGCTTTTCCTCCTGGACTGTTGGAAGTGACAAGAGGTTTCTTACAAGCATGCCTTAGTAGTTTACAAAATTAGAAGGTCAGCATTCTGCAGCCTGGGAATAGAAATAAAGTATTGGAAGCAAAATAACGTATGCAAATTCTCAAAATATTCACTTATCTGAGATAGTGAATTTACTATAAACTCTATTCTGCACGGGGAGAACGAACAGCTTGGTTGCCTCTTGTTAGGATAAGTTCGGTATGACTGACATCGTCCTTCCTCAGAGGTGTAATTCAGCTTCTTACAAGTCACTTCCTTGATGGATCTGTGTTTGCTGCATTCCTCTGTGTGTCCGTGATAAAACTAATAAATCAGTTTGGGTATGTGAAGTTATATTTATCTTGACTACGATCATGTCAGTCATTCCATCTAAATGAGGGGTAAGGTGGTATATATGTGCAGCCTGCCTAATTTGATCAGGTATAACTGTATGTTGTCACATCCTTTGGATGCTGCTAACACAGAAGTTGCACAAATTCCAGTGAACAAGCTGATTGCTTTTCAGCATTGAAAGACTGACTGCATCATTAACGTAAGAACATAATAAGACCCCTGAGGGATCAAACCAGTGGTTCGGCTAGTCCAGTTTACTGTTTCCTTTAGTAGCCAAACTTATGCCCCAAAAGGCCTATAGCAGAGACACAGAAACCCAAAGGAAGCCAGAGTTAATGGCATGTTGCTTATTGTTAGATCAACAATTTCATATTTGAGTTCCTTAAGCACCCTAAAATGTATGCCATCTGGACTCACTGACTTTGTCAGTGAGCCCTAGAATTTCATTTCTTCCCACTTCTCTTTGACTTAACACTACTTCATACAGTGAAACAGTGGTTCCAGATTGGATAACTTCCTCGTCTTCCATACTTAAGACAGACACAAAGAATGTGTTTGTCTTCTGTGCAATCTCTCTGTCTTCCTTCAGCAATCCTTTCATTCCTTTGACATCCAATGGCCCAACCGCCTCTGACAGTAATAGCACTGGTTCACTATGTCTCTCTATGATCCCTCCATGGACTTTTGTAGTCTTTTAGTTCACAGTTATATATAGCCAGATAATGTTTTGTTGCCATATAAACATTTAAGAATCTTTAGAATTCAGATCATTTCCAGGGCAATGGGTTTTATTATAGTGCATTCTGTTTCTATTGGGTGGGTGGGGGGTATTTTTCTGGTGCATGTTGAATTCCTAACTGTTGAGCCTTGCTGATTCGCTCTATCTATAGTCACTTAAAACCAAATATTAATGATTCCTTACTCTTCTCATATATCAAAACTCCAGGAAAAAAACCAATTACCTCATGTTTACATTACAGGGAGATTGAAAGTCTGCCATGGGTAGAACTGTCTGTTCTGGACATTGCTCAAGTCTGAATCATGAAGAACAATGATTAGATTTGCTCATATTCCAGAGACCCTACAGATTCAGGCCATGTCCATTCTGTAAGGCACTATGGCTATATGTTGTGCATAGTTATTATTTATGTACAAAATTTAGATCCCACCTTTCTGCCTAATCAGGGCCACCATCAATGATAACAATTGCAAACAGTGCATTATAAAAACAGATCATAATACCAATTAAAATTAAAACTAAATAGACATGTCAAATCAACAATTAACACTGGGCGGTGAACAGGGACCACTGAATCAATGCCAGATAAACAAAAGCATCTTCACCAGTTAGCAGAAGATAGTGAGGAAAGGGGACAGACAAATGTATCTGGGGAGGAGGTTCCATTATATTGGTGCCAGGACTAAGAAGGCTCTCTGGGTTGCCACTGATCTAAACTCAGAAAGTAGTGGCACCTGAAGCACGGCCTCAGAAGATGATCATAGCAGTTGGGTACCTTTGTGTCGGAGTAGGTGGCCCTTTAGATATTCTAGTCCCAAACCATACAGGGCTGTTAAGATCTACATCAGCACCAGCACATTAGCAGTTTCTGGAGGTCCCCTCTCCTCCTTTTTAGGATTGTTTCAGGCTCCAGTGGGAGTGGGTAGGTGAGGAAATCACATTCAACTGATGGAGATCAGTTACGTAAGGAAGATGAGTTCTAGGCCAAGGGCTCTTGTGAACTCTATGAAACATGTGTTTGTGACATACTTTAAAAGACTGCATTTGTTATTGAATATAAATTGTTATCACAAAAACCCAACAACAACAAGGTACAAATCTATAGTCTGCATCAAAAACAGGATTATTTGAGTACATTACCCAGCGTGGCGTAGTAGTTAAGAGTGGCGGACTCTAATCTGGTGAGCCGGGTTTGTTTCCCCACTCCTCCACATGAAGCCTGCTGGGTGACCTTGGGCTAGTCACAATTCCCTCAGAACTCTCTCGGCCCCACCTATCTTGCAATGTGCCTGTTGTCTGTGGGAGGGAAGGCGATTGTAAACTGGCTTGAGACTCCTTATGGTAGAGGAAAAGTGAGGTATAAAAACCAACTCTTCTTCATTATTCACCTTCTAATTGCAGAGCGAGAGAAAGTGAACAAGTCAGTGGGGCAGAGCAACATCTGACCATGTGACCATTTCCCCGCTGCTCCCATGGTCATATTCCAGGAAATCTTAATCTGTTTGCTAAGTAGCACAGAACTGAACAATGTGAGCCAAGGGTTGCCTTATTGAGCACCAAAGGGAGATGTGAAATAGCACTGTATATCTAAGATCACAGTTAATTGTTTGCATTTGCTTGGGTGCCAAATATGCATTGAAGCATTTCTTGGGCATGTCGCCCCGCTGTAGACGCTGCTTTGTTCCTTGAAAATAGCACCAACTACTTAACCATTTGGGATTATCTGTTTCCAAATGGGTTTATGTAAATGGGATTTTGTGAGAAGCTTTCTTCTCGTTGTATAGATTTAATTTCTTTTAGAGGTTGTTCATATCTGCTCCTTGAACCGCATTGGCATTTGAAAAGGTCTCGCTGTAGGCTGTTGGCTGTTTTTAACGGTGATGTCATGTTGCCTTCATTAGTGTCCCCTTTCACCTTGGAATATTGGATACGAAAATGTTGTTGGATTTAATAGATATGGCTACCTGATTTCACTGTTGATCAATCTGTTGCTTGGCATGCCAATAAGATTTAGATGAGACGTAGCTGAATGACTTTATGGGTTCAATGCTGCTGTGCGTAATACTGTACTAGAAAGGCATATATTAGTGCTCCTATACTGTGGAGGTATATAACCGTGTCTGTTCTCTTGGCGTAAGTATTTTCCTGTGGATTGTGCTAAGTGATACTGACAGGTCATGTGGTCAGTAGGGGCTTGACACAGCGGGAGGTGGCAGATACGCATCTTCTGCATTAACACAATCAACATCCGTTCAACAGAAGGCCAGTCAGGCCTTTCCCTAGGAAACATATGCCCTAACTATTATCAGAGGCTCCATTATGGCCTGCAGCGTACTGGACAGGATACTGACGGGGAGGGACTTGCGCAAGGCGAGCCCTGAGAAGCACCCCATGCTTTCAAAGGAGAGTGCGGAATGAAAATGGCGCTTCCATGATTGAAGCCGCACATTGCTGCTGTCAGCAACCTTAGAACAGGGGATCGTTGGGCTGCTTTTGATTCCATATGCTTGCTTTGTTTATTTTGGCTGCTGCTTAACAGTGAATGTGCCAGAAGTATGGTGGGGGGGAAACATCTGAGATTGTTATAAAAAGCACGGAAGGCCCTGGACAGCTCATTATTTCTCTTTTAGAGGAGAAGTCTGTGATGCACATTAGGATATCTGTCACTGTGTGTAATGAGGCTCTCTGCCATGTCAGGCTCGAGAACTGTAATCCCGTCCTATTTGGCATGCTACTTTTTTTAAAAAAAGTACTATTATCAGTAGACATTAGAGGTGTAAAGGAGACATAGCTTATGTTTTCCTACCCATGCTATGTACTGAGGAGCAGGTGTAAAGAGGGTTTAAATGGCATTATTATCACAAGAAACCGGGATTTCAAGCCATATAAACTAGAAACGGCAAAAGAGGCAGGTTTGGACCTCATTGATAAACTGAAAATTAGCAGGTGTCTTGGACCAGATGGCATTCACCTGAGGTTGCTTAAAAGGGCTGAAATTTCAAACTGTTGATCTTTTAACAAAGATAATGCAGTTTACCATTAAAATGAGCTGCTTTACTGAGACAGTAGAAAGCACCCAATGTAATGCCAGCTGGGGGAAAATAGTGGGGGGAATCCATGGAAGATCCTGAGAATTACAGATCCATCAGCCTAGTGTCTGCCATAGGTAAAGTGGTGGGGTGCTAGAATGATTAAACAAGTAGAAGAACAATCCTTGCTAAGAGAATTAGTACAAGCCCATGAGAGCCAGCATGGTGTAGAAAAAGAAGAAGAAAAAGAGTTGGTTTTTATATGCTGACTTTCTCTACCACTTAAGGGAGACTCAAACCAGTTTACAATCACCTTCCCTTCCCCTCCCCACAACAGACAGGGTAGGTGGGGCTGAGGTAGGTGGGACTGAGAGAGCTGTGACTAGCCCAAGGTCACCCAGCTGGCTTCATGTGTAGCAGTGTAGTGGTTAAGAGCAGTGGTTTGGAGCGGTGGGCTCTGTCCAGAGAACCGGGTTTGATTCCCCACTCCTACACATGAGTGGCGGAGGCTAATCTGGTGAACTGGATTTGTTTCCCCACTCCTTCACATGAAGCCAGCTGGGTGACCTTGGGCTTATCACACTCTCTCAGCCTCACCTACCTCACAGGGTGTCTGTTGTGGGGAGGGGAAGGGAAGGTGGTTGTAAGCCGGTTTGAGTCTTCCTTAAGTGTTAGAGAAAGTCGACATATAAAAACCAACTCTTCTTCTTAGAGTGAGTCAGAGCATTTGTCTATCAAGGTCAGCAGTGTGTCCTCTAACTGGCAGCAGCTCTCCAAGGTCTCAGACAGAGGTCTTTTGCATCATCTACTGTTTGATCTTTGTATCTCAAGATGCCAGAGATTGAAGCTGGGGCATCCTCTATGCAAAGCAGATACTTTACCAGTGAGCCATGGCCCTTCCGCAATCATGGCTTGTACAAAAGTAGTCATGTCTCCCCAACCTTTTAAATTAATTTGAGAATGCAGACATGCAGATGGGGCAATCACATTAGCAAGGATGCATTCCCCTTTGCAGAACTGTACACACGTAGCAGTTCAGGCTGGTGAGCCTGCAGGAAAAGTGCAGAAACTGAAGTCAGACACCATGGCCAGATACCAGAGCCGGACATGGAAGATTACCTCACCTAGACAATAGATATGAAACCTAGGCCAAGACAGTCTTGTGATCTGCTGAGATCATATCTGTGAAACAATAGCCCGTCTCTTTTTGCTACTGTAGAATCCCTTCCGTTAAACACTCTGGAGAAAGCCTGCCCTGAGAAATACCACAACTAAGCATTTCTTCCTGATCATCATCCTCCCCTCACCCCCAATACATGATCAGAAAACCTGTGGAAATCTGGTTTAATACAGGATCCCAAGCCTTTCAGAATGGGCTGCCTGATATGAAAGATGACCTCCAACACCACACTGTTTGTACCTGGGCTTTGACATTACTCATGCATCAAAAGCAGCAAAATATCCATCACCCTTTCCCTCCCACGCTATCCCTGTGCCGGTCCACATAAGCGCAGCACTTCTGACCTTTTCAACCTCCTGTTTCTCGATGACTCCTCTCCCTGCTCATCCCCACAATACTCTGGCTTGTTAAGTTTCATCACCTCATGAACCCTGAGAGCCAGCTAAAACAAAGACTAGCCGATCGCGAGTTCCAGCTCAAATTTCCTTTAACGCCGCCAATTTGCTCACCTTAATACTTTGGACTTCCACCTAATTTCCATTTAAACTACCTGGACCGTCTTGACAATCCTAAGCTCAGGAAAGTCTTTATGCAAGCTAGGACTAATTCATTGCCATCAGCGATCCTCCATGGCAGATTCCTGAAAACACCTTACGCTGAAAGAGTCTGCTGATGTGGCGCAGAATGCCCTGACTCCCTGTCTCATATTCTTTTGGACTGCCATCTTTATGATTCCCCAAGAGGAAACCTCATAAAACCTATAGTTTTGAACTTCTCCTCAAATAATACGAAAATACTATTAGCTGATAAGGATCCTGAGATAACTGAAAACGTGGCAAAATGTCTGACGCTAGTAGTCAACCTATGGGAATCTAGTCGAAAGTAGAATCACAACGCTAAGGAATGATTTATATTAATTTTATTTTACTCTAACTTTTATCCTCTTATATACTACAGATTGTACTTTGCCAATAAAGGTATTTGAAATTTGAGAGCCAGCATGGTGTAGTGGTTAAGAGCGGTGGTTTGGAGTGGCGGAGTCTGATCCAGAGAACCGGGTTTGATTCCCCACTCCTCCACATGAGCAGCAGACACTAATCTGGTGAACTGGATTTGTTTCCCCACTCCTACACATGAAGCCAGCTGGGTGACCTTGGGCCAGTCACAGCTCTCTCAGCCCCACCTACCTCACAGGGTGTCGGTTGTGGGGAGGGGAAGGGTAGGTGATTGTAAGCCAGTTTGATCCTTCCTTAAGTGGTAGAGAAAGTCGGCATATAAAAACCAACTCTTCTCCTCCTCCTCTCCGCTCCTCCTCCTCCTCCTCTCCCCTCCTCCCCCCCTCCTGCTCTACCCTTTCCTTGGACTCAATCAGGCCAATTCTTCCACTAATCCCCCTTCTCCTCTGTTTGTTCTCCATTTCTTCCTTCCATTCTACTCTCCTTTCTATCTACAGTCTACACACAACCAAACATGGGGAAGATGGTTGCAGCTTCCCTTGCTACCAGATAACTGTCCCTTTGGCTGGCCCCAATAGAGTTTTTCACTGAGTGCTATGCATAGGTGTTGTCAATTAAGGCTATTGCAACTGCAAAATTTTACCATTTCTTTCTTTTCCCCTCTGTCTTCATAGTAACTAAGGCTGAACAAGGAATATCACATTCCGGCATGCTAGTTTATATAAACACAGATCCTAAATACGGATGGGACACACATGCGTGAACGTGTAGCATACATTCCTTAACTCATGTTAATAAATCAAGTAGAAATGGCAAATTTCGTCTTTCAAAAAGCTTTTGATAAAATCCTGCTTCCTTGATGCTTCTTAATAAGAGACATTTTCAATCATAGCTCAGTTCGTACTCTGTGCTTCTGTTTCTACAGGCTGTTTGTCGGCATAACATCAACACACATTTGTTCTGCTTGCTACGTGTACAGAGTGCAGGACGTGGAATAACTCCAGAGGAAAGTTTAGCCTTCCCTCGTCATTTGGGCCAGAAATACGCTTTGTACACTATATTGAGGGTAATGGCTAGGCTTGCCAGGCCACAGCCAGCAACCACTGAGAGAAACTGGAGGGTGGGACCTGGCAAGCTGACAACACTTACATAAAAAAGGAAGTGATGTCATTACAACACCCTAGAATTTACAACAACACTATGATTTTACCAGTTGGTAAATTCTAGAGGGTCTACTAAGTCAGTTTGGGTTTTAGTTGGAAACGATGGTAGCACACCGGTGCAACTCCAAAGTGCAGGGTGTAGTGGTTAAGAGGAGTGGTTTGGAGTGGTAGACTCTAATCTGGGCAACCGGGTTTCATTACAAGGTGATTGTACACCGGTTTGATTCTTCCTTAAGTGGCAGAGAAAATTGGCATATGAAAACCAACTCTCCTCCTTCTCTTCTTCTCCTCCTTCCCCACCCCACCAGTTGCTGGGAGGTCTCCCACTTTAGCAGGAGGCCTGGAGTCCCTAGAGATGCCCCTCTTCATATTGAAGTACGCGCCAACCCATTCCTATGGGCCTAAGGAGGGCCAGATTACTGAATGTGTCAATCTGAAGTGCAGGAGAGCCCTGAAGTAATTTTTCAGGCTGTGATGTATCAGTGCCAGGCTGGCTGAATACTATGCTGATTTTTCAATATCATTACTTTGTATGCAGAGCAAACAGCATTATGCCCCAAATGAACTCCAACACACATTGTTATTTTCAGAAACAACAAGCAGCATTAGAGAATGGGCCTGGTGCAGCGATTGAGGTCGGGGAACCTTCTTAATTGTATGGCTTCTGCAGGATGATCACAGTTTTTGCCTGCACAGAAATGTTGACTCTGTTCCAGCTCCTTAAGGAAAAACATTGTTCTGATTTCCACAAAGAAGATATATTGGAATAATTTTAAATATAAACCAAAGCATTATAGAATTCCCTCCCCCCCTCCCAGGTTTTTGTTCTGGGAAAAGTTTAAACGTAAGAGCAAGGAGAAATTTCTGATGAAGACTAAACTGGTACCAAAAATACTGTGGATTTAAAACAGACCCAAGGTCCCTCCAGCGATACCATTGTGTAATTTTTACTGAGTATTTCTGAAATAACCAGACTTTGCCCTTGGGAACAATTACCCCTCGTTTTCAATAAAACAATTATCTTCTTTGGCAAGGCCTGCACTGTGACTTGAATGAAGCAAAGGCACCTTGTTGTAGTTTTGGTGATCTCTGAGAACCATTTAAGTCACGGGTGTCGAACTCAATTGTTACAAGGGCCGGATATGACACAAATGCCACTTGGTCAGGCCAACCAGCCCAGATTGGGAGTGAGTGGTGGTGGCTGCCTTAGCTGGCTCGAGGGCCAGATAAGAGCTCTCAAGGGGCCGGATCCGTCCCTCGGACCTTACCTTTGAGACCCCTGATCTAAGCACTAGACAGGCTGCAGGTAACCTTTTTTCCTTGACAGTACGTCTATCATGAAGTCCTACCTCACTATCAAATTATAGCCTTTTTGGCTGTGTTGCACATGTAGGGTTGCCAGGTCCTCACTCACCTTCGGCAGGAGGTTTCTGTCCAGATCTTGTGTGTGTATGTGTGTGCGTGTGCAGCCTGCTGGCCCTCAGCTGGTAGGCGGGCAGAGGGGCACATTACCGGGGGGGTTGCCCGCCACCAGCGGGCACCAGGCAGGCTTATGCACATGGCTTTCTGAAAGTGTCTTGCTCTCCTGAAGAATCATCTAAGCTTTACATTTGCCAAACTCCTGATGAAAACAGATGAAAAGCTGTTTTTACAACTCTGTGGAGATAATAATTCTGTTATAAAATTGTTCCTTGCTGAGAAATGTTAGGAACATTTTACTGTATACAGATACCATTTAAACTTGAGATGAAGAAACATCTCTAAACTGGTGAATACCATTTGAGTCAGAAGCCTTGCCTTATATTTTTCTTCTGAGTATTGCAGCAATAAATGTGCATTGATTACAGTCCACATTTAAAAAGAGAATGAAAAGCTGAATGCTATTTGTGGGAAGGAAGGAAGCCTTCAGCGTAATTTTCTCACTTTAATTCAAGCACAAGAATTACTGAAGGCAGTTGGCCGACTTGTGTCAAAGAAACCCTGTAATAAGTAGGCCTGGAAATAATATGGGAAAATATATGTTTTAGCCCATTCACATGGCAGCTTTCTCTTTTTCTTTCTTTCTGTTGCAGCCGTCACAGTAAGTGAATTCCACGTTCAGTCACAGATTGAATATATGTCATGTAGCATTGATTTCCCTTTCCTGGTTGACGCCTATCAGCCAGTATAAAATCCATTTTGCAAAAATAAGTGCGACCTGCCTCTTCTGCAATCTCATCACATTCTCCCCACCCCCTTTAACTTCTGAATGTGGAAGTGTGTATGTTGTGTTCCATGTGTAGGAGTCATTATATTCTGGCCTGCTCACTTGCGCTTCTTTTAATCTACCCAGGCTTTGCTTCTTTCTTCCCAAGATTGTTGTAACACAAACTCAGAAGGTTATCATTGTCCAGGACTACTTCCCAAAGAAGCCACTGGACCATATCTATGGCCGTATTTTTACCCATGATTTCATGCAATGATCATGCAATGTGCATGCACAAGCTTGTAATTACTATGCAGATTATGTGATGTACAGATTACTTTTTCCATCCAGGCAGAAGAACATGTTTCTTAAAATTACATCCCTTAACAAGGCAAAAGCGTATGATCATTAAATAGACGTTGGTCTATCAAAGCTGATAATGATGAATTTAGATTGAAACATACATTTCAAGTATTAACCTAAAAGTGATGAAAAATTGCTCTTGCGTCACATTTCTGTTTTAGTCGGTAGAAGCTGGAGCACATTTCAAAAACCCGCAGTGAACTGGGCACCAGGTATTCCTCTACTAGAGAAAATCCTACTGGAATAAAAACAAAAGTGATATATGGGCAAACTAGCATATCGTTCTCCATCCATATGTCAGTGATCCCCTTCTGACATCAGAAGAAATCCAGTACTCTGAAGATCTCCCTGGTAAATAGCTTTTAATGACTGATATTTAAAGTGCCTAGCTGCTGGTTTCACAATAGTAGCATATGTGTTTGAATTATATTTCTAAGGAGAAAGTAGCATGCTTATGAATATATTGAACGAGAAAAAAATGTCACTCAAAATGTATATTTCACTTACAAGCCAGAATTGTGATTTGTGGCCTTGTTGAACTGCTAAACTAGAGAATACATTCTCCATTTGCAAATGTATATAGATTGCGCTGCACAAATATTCTGAATCATAGTATTATATGTTAGCAAAACTGGGTCACTGTTTTCTCCTACCAAACTTTAAATGTATTATAGGGTTATGGTTACTTCAAGTCTATTTTCCATCAGCAGTATGCTGCAGATGATTGACAGCAGTTCAGCCACAGATCTCTGAAACAGAAAATGAAGATTAGTATAGTCTGTCAAACTTTGGACCATTCACACAATTCCTGTCCATCTCATGAGATCTGTGCATCAGTTGATGACAATGTTATTAAATAATACTGCTTTGGGATGTAAAAGGAAGTGTCTGAACTAGGGGTGTGCATTCGGCTAAAGCCGAATGGAACCCCCCCCCCCCAATACCAGGAGGTGGGAGCCAGCAAGCAGCACCGATCTGAACCCCAGAGGGGATCAGATCCATGTTATCTGCCAGCTCCCCCCTTCTCGTGGAGGCGGGAGCCAGCAAGCAGCTGGGATCTGAACCCCACAGCAGTGCAGAACTGAACACTGGTCTCCGTGGAGTCCAGCGCTCAGCTCTGAGCCACGTATTTTTCAGGTTTAATAAATCCGAAAATTTTCAAATTATTCAAAAAGCCAAATCCATTATATTCGGCTTTTTGGATTTTTCAAACATTTCTGGGTTTATTAAACCCAAACCAAAAAATACCGGGGGGGAAAGCTACACAGCCCTAGTTTGAACCTGATCAAAGAACATCAAATATAAGCAAAAAGCTTTACAACTTGAGGTTGGAGAAGCAGCAGCAGCAAAACCTCCTACTTCCTTCATGACTCCAGTATAGAAAACCTTCTTGTTGGAACAGAGGATTGACTTTAACTATAAAGACCATGTTAGTTTTAAGGGAAAGGGAGGAGGTGGTGGTCCAGGTACAACTGCTGAGCTTTGCAGTTCTATTTTTAGGGGGGGTGGGAGTTAACTCTGTACTAAGGGAAGGTGTTCTGCCATGGTTCATCTGTGATGCAGTATCTTGTTTATGAATTAATTGCCCATCTCCACTACTCCCACATCTTTGAAAATCCCAGTAGGCCATCTAAGAGGTTCTATTTCTTCAAAGAAAATTTACTGTGAGAATGGCCTATTAAAACTGTTATTTATCTCTTGAAGGGAAAAAAACCCTCTAGATCTATAAAATCTGCTGGATGCTTTTACTTTCTTCTATAGCACTGTAGTTGACCATTTGGAAATCGTTCCTTTAGTACCTTTGGAAATATTTAAATATTACAAAATGGCACAGAGGAGAATGGCACAGCTCTTTGTTAGTTGTTACTCAGGACTTGACTCTTATTATATTTCTTTTGGATCACCTCAGGTAATTGCTGCTGTTTATATTTGTCTAATTTTTTTAAGTTATTCAGTACAAACGAATACCGGTAAGTAAAGTGGAAGAGAACTTTTCATCTATGCAGCCCTATCTGGGTTTTGAGGAATCCTTGAGGCCATCTGTAACCCTCAAGGATTCCATAGTTCATAATGATCATATAAATAGCTGTTTAAGCTTTAGTGAGTTGTATTAGAAATAAGTATTCCTGATTGTATGCAGGAAAGGATCCTTCAGAGAAGAAACTGTTCCAGCTGGAATGGAATTTTGTTGATACATTCTCCCATTCCCACTGTATACTGAATATTCTTGGTAACAGTGTGATATTAGTAGCATTGCATGTTGATCAGATTCCAGTTTCCTGTTTATACAGGGTATGACTTTGATGCAAGCTGAATAGCCTGAAGAGCAGAAACATAGCTTGGATTCCACTAGTTTGTCATAAAGTAATATCAAATTATGTATGCCTCTGTTCTTTCTCGTCCCTCAGTTATATTCTGATTATTTAAGGGCACTAAGAGAAATCTTAGTGTCTGGAACTCTTGTACCTTGAAAGCATGGTGGTCATGTGAGAGAGAGACTTTTTCAGCATAAGGTATATGTGCCACAATCTATCAGTGCGTTCCTCAAAGCCGGCTAGGGACAGCATGGCTGAGGTGCTGCCGCGGCACCTCCAAAGAGGTTTTGAGGCTGCTGTGGGGGGCGGGAGGGCATTTTGTGAATAAATTTGTTTTTAAGGGGAATAAAGCCTCATAGAGAACAGCGATGCTGCACCAACAAAAAGTGGCATTGAAACGCTGCAGGGGGCATTCCCAGCCTGAAAGGGGTTAGGAAGCTGCCTACAGGCAGCTCTGCCCCCTGGAACACCCCAGGAAGCCTCCTGGGATGCCAGTGCAGGGACTTGCACTGGGAGGACACCAGCGGGAAGCCGCACCAGCATCTGAGGGCCATGCTGCTGCCGCCGTCCAGGGGATCTGCATGGAGCAGGTGGGGGTCAGGATGAGCATATGTCCCATGGACATCCAGGGGGGTTGTCGGAGGTAAATCTTCCGTATTGTTAAATTTAGCTTAGTGTTATGTTTCCCTGTTATTTTCCTTAGATCTGTGCACCAGTAGATGTGATGGTTATTTTCCCTGTCTTGCACTCTAGATTAATTTGTAACGAAGTTTTCCTGTTTGGAGAGCAGACTATGATTCAAACTCCTCCTTGTGCACCTCAGGCACTCGTTCACGCTAAAACACACCCACAGGGTAAGGGCTGAAGTAATTGGGAAACGTTTCCCATTGTATTTGCTCAGAGGCCTGCACTGATTTATTTTGTATGTTAATGAAGTGTTTTCCTCTTGTATCCCAGCAGCCCAGTTAATATAAAATAGCACTGCTTCCTGTTTAGATGATGTGGTTCATTTTCTGTCTTCCAGTTGGAGAAGTCCCCCATTTTCCCAGACAGATAGGAAGAAGGGTTTTTTTATATACAGTCCTGTCTTCAGCAAACTCTTTTTTTCACTCTACTTGTAGCTTTCCCTTCCCTCAATAAAGGGTTCATTGTGGGACATGTAAAAAGGAAGAGGGGTGCCCCCGCCCCCAGGTAAGACAAGGAAGAAATTGGCTTTACACCTAGCAAAGTCAAAAGAATGCTCCTGTCTTCCCATCAGGAGATGGTGCTATTCCATGTCAAGCCTACCCTGTGGACACCTGGGAGAGAAGGGACAAACGCTAGGTCAACAGATAAAATAAACTGTCTGGATACATACAATAGGACTATGCTGCCTGTAAGAATTTGCCTTCAAACTGGAATGAGTGAGTTTTTTCTAATGACATGTCAGAAACATAGACCGTAATTCTCTCATAGTACAAACGGCCTCTTTATGAATCTGTTAATTGTGTAGTGTGATACAAAACAAAATATTAGCTTAAGTGATGCAGTGTCTGCTGCCAAGTGTATATTGATCGTACCTAATGGGATCTTCATCAGACCGCTGTTTCTCTAGCCTAGTGCGTGTTCATGACACTGAAGAAAAGTAACATGTTAGCCAGCCAGAAGTTATCAGCCAGCTAGATGATGCAAAATGTGTGAATTTCTAAACAGGAATCTGTAGTCATAATCATGTGCACAGTGTATGCAATGCCTGATCAATCCGTTGTTCCTAACACCCCCTTTACATCACATAGGTGTATGTCTTCCAAGGTAAGCATAATTAAGGATGCGAACCAGTCGACTGAAAAGCTTGATAGGTGGGGAATCCATTACTTTCGTACAAGTCGATGTTGCAAAAGATGCCCTGGAGCACCTTCAAAAAGTTGGTTATCGTGTCTCCAAATTCCACTGCAGGGTAAGAAAGTTGATATTTAGTATGTACAATAATGATGACAGAGCCTCTTTGAGGGTTACTACATAGGACAATGGAAATCTGTGATGGGGAAATCTATCCCTTTAATATGCTATATGTAGTAACTATGAGGACCCCTTAATTTAATAAGAACCGTGGTGCTGTGTATGTGTGATTAAGTCTTCCTGACCCGTGCCATTTTCCTGATTAAATGGACCACCTCTGTGATCTGCTATTTGAGCATCACAGAAAACATATAGATGTTTTCCCTATCAGGGCATATAGGAGCTCTGGAACAGCTCAGTCCCAGTCCAGTTCCCACTTTCTCCTGGTGGCTGCTATGTATGGAAATGTAAAGGGATGAGAGATCTGATCACAGCTTTCCAATGTGTTATCTAGTTGTGCCCTGAAATGTAACAAAATTTAGCCATCACACCTCTAAAACATGAGTTTGCTTTTAAGATTATTCCCACGGCTCTACATCTATAGCATTTACAGTGAATTCAGTCTAGCAAGCTGCTGAATCTGCCTGTGACACCTAAGGCACTGTTGATAATGTGGGGAAATTGTACCCTAAATTCTAATGGATGGTGCAGAACTGCCTTGAGCAGGTTCGCTTGTTCTCCTCCCCTCCTCTCATATCTGTGAATTCCTCCTCATTTTTCTTTTCGTGAGATGAGTGTCAGTCTGGGATCTGGGAGATTCAGGCTCAAATTCTTACACTGTCATGGAAGCTTGCTGGGTGACCCTTGGGCCATTCACACAAACTTAGCCTAACCTACCTCACAGGGTTGTTCTGAGGATAAAATATAGGAGAGGAGGAGGATGCCAGCCACTTTGGGTCCCAAACAATAAAGAAATAAATTCATAATTTAACATAGTTGTCATGCATTTGTGCTTTCCCAATCCTGATTAGCCCAAACCACAGTTTGCAGATCTGCTTCTCACTATGACTGCAAACTGTTGCTTGGAGCTATGCATGATTAGTGAAAATGTTGATGCAGATATAATGTGAACCATGATTAGATCTGAAAAGGAAGTTGAGACATCAGAAAGTAGAGCAGTTCATATATGTGGAGACTTAATACTCCCGATCTCATGATTTCTTAGTTATTGTTAGACAATGAAGAAGTAAAAAGGTAAAGGTAAAGGTCCCCTGTGCAAACACCGGGTCATTCCTGACCCATGGGGTGATGTCACATCCCGACGTTTCCAAGGCAGACTTTGTTTACGGGGTGGTTTGCCAGTGCCTTCTCCAGTCATCTTCCCTTTACCCCCAGCAAGCTGGGTACTCATTTGACTGACCTCGGAAGGATGGAAGGCTGAGTCAACCTTGAGCCGGTTAGCTGAAACAGACTTCCGTCGGGATTGAACTCAGGTCGTGAGCAGAGCTTTTGACTGCAGTACTGCAGCTTAACACTCTGCGCCATGGGGCTCCTAAGTGAAGAAGTAGTCAGCCTTTATAATTCAAAATTAGTCCTCCTTGATTGAATTGGTCTTAACAAGGCCGCTGCCCTGAATGTATTCCCTAAAAGGTGGGTGACTAAGCCTAAGCATACCTCAATGTTGATATGCCAGAAACAGTTCTTTAAAATGGATTGCCACTTGTAAAATAACAGAAAAGCTTTAAGTCTCTTATTAATTTCCCCCCAGAATTACTTAAACTCTTTTTAAAATGCTGAAATATCCAAACTGATTAGCCCTGTTTAAAACTGAGTTTTTGTGACTTTGGTTGTGGCCATTATATTTTTTTTAAAAATCAGAAAATGCTATAAATGTACAGAAAGTACTATAACAGAAGGAGACCAATTAACTTTAACACTGGAGCGGTAAATAGATATTTTGAAGTTATGTAAATAAAACAGTTTTTACTTTTGTTCTTGGAAGTTGCCTCTGGCTGTTTCTTTTGTACAGAATCCAGACAGTATCTCTGCAAAGAACTAGTTCAAGGTCGTTTCTTGAAACCAGAAAAGCAAGCAAGCCAGACGGCCTTGGAGAACTCTCCAGTGCTTTATCTTCCTCAGTGCTTCCTTAGGTGTATTAACAGGACTGGTATTTTTTACTCACGTGTATAAGATTGCAAGAGCAGTTCTGCAAAATGTCTTCTTTTCTTGTTTTCTAAAGGATAAAAATCAGTGTTGATGATTTAGTGGCCAAAAAAAACCTAAATCTATAAGGACCTATAGTTATTTAGTATATCTGGTTAACTTAATACTACTTTTGCTGATGTTCCATGCAAGAAAATGGAAAAAAATTGCCCTTGCTGGTTTCAACGGAGTTGTTGTTTTTTTGGGGGGGAACCACTACTCCAGGGCCAAAAATCACCCACAGTAGTTGTTTTCCATTTATTTGGCAACCAGTGGCTTGGATCCAACTGTCAGCAGAAAGCATGCATGTTTCCCCATGTCCTCCTCTCTTGGCAGTCCTTTTTGACACCCTGCCCCCAGGCTATTCCAGGAGCCACATGGGTCAAAGGCTACAGCAGGCGGGGAGAGTAGGGATGCCAGCCTGCAGGTGGGACCTGGGGATCCCCCGGAATTACAGCTCATCTCCAGACTACAGAGATCAGTTCCCCTGGAGAAAATGGACTCTATGGCATTGTACCCCACTGAGGTCCCTGTCCTCCCCAGACTCTATCCCCAAATCTCCAAGAATTTCCCAACCTGGATCTGGCAACCCTACCCCCCATCCCCGCCCCTTGTCCAGGGAGGACCTTGCAACCCTAGGGGAGAGCCCAATGGGTTTTTTGTCCAATCAGGTCCCACGGCCCCAAGGATAGTCTCTCTTGAGGTTGAAAAGGACTGTCAGGGAAAGATGGGGAAAATCTCTACATTCATTGGCACCTTCTGTGGATGATTGGTTGGATCTAAACCTTCGTTTCAGAAGTTTGGCCCCAGAATTGTAAAAGGCCCTGTTCCATGTTCTAACTGTTGTCACCTCAATAAATGAAAGAATATTGGTCAGACTTGATGGCTTCAAGAATGGTGAAGCACACATGGAAGGAACAAGCCCCTGAAATTTTTCTAGTCCCATATGGTTTAGAGCTTTACAGGTAAGTACAGGCCTCAGATCCTAGTAGGAAACCACTGCAGACTCTTCATAACTGGTGTAATAATTTATGTGAGACCAATCTCTTTCAGTACGCTGCCTTCTGCGTTTTATGCCTGCTGGAGCATCGCAGTAGTCCAAACAGGAGGTTACTAATGCATTTCAGATGCTAAAATGATTTTTTGGACTGCATGTTTCAAGGGGATATCTAATGAGGAAGGCCTTTGAGGTTAGTAACAATTTTCTGCCAGTGAGGGTGAGCTCAGTCATTTATTCCAAGTAGGAAGGAAAAGTCCTGGATCACCTCATGACTAATTAACTTTTAGGCAACAGTCTGCTTCATTCTGTGTGAGAATTGGTCCAAGAAAGTGGGGGGTGAGGTGTTTATACATGCGTACACACTCACAGTGGAGGTAAAAAGGAAGTCAATGTGAGGTTTAAATAGGACAGAAATGAAAAGAATGCATCCTGATACAGGAAAGCTAAAAGAACATTATTAGGATGCGTTCTTTAACGTCTCATTATCTTTGGATATCTGTGGAGAATCCAGTGCAGTGTTTTTGCTTAACAGTTGTTCAAAGGGGATTAATCCAGAATGCTGTGCTTTATATATATATATTTTTTTTTAAAAAAATGTAAGCCACTTTCAAAAACCTGAATTGAAGACCTGAGGGATGGAAGTTTTTAAAATAAATCAATTTTGTCAAGAAAGGTGTTTCTAGCCAGGAGACTGTTTCTTCAGAGAACATGCTTTCATTCTTTGGCTTAACTAGGGCTAGGGGGGCGGGGAGCAAAAGCTGTTAGTGAGGCATGTATTGTGCAACAAAGATGTATGTTTAATGCGTTCCTGAATTCAAAATGAACCTCTGAACTTTGTGGAGGAGAGGGGGGGAAGAGAGCATTGCTAGAGTCAAACTAGATATGACAAGGCAGCCACGTGCATTTATTTATAGGTCCTGTTCATTTGTAAAAGGAGAAGAGGAGGGGTGGGAGTTACATGCAAATGAATGCATAGGAATGAAAACCTTGATGTATTGATATAAACAAATGTCAGACACATTCGTAGGGGTTCTCCTTAGTTGTACAACAGTAGCTCCTAGGACAGCCTGGCTGGGCACCATAAACCTCCTTTGCCACCATCTTAGACCATCTGAGTCCTGCGTGGTGTTGTGGTTTAAGAGCGGTGGACTCTAATGTGGAGGTTTGATTCCCCACTCGTCCACATGAGTGGCAGACTCTAATATGGTGAACCGGGTTGGTTTCCCCACTCCTCCACATGAAGCCAGCTGGGTGACCTTGGGCTAGTCATAGTTCTCTTAGAGCTGTCTCAGCCCCACCTATCTCACAGGGTGTCTTTTGTAGGGAGAGGAAGGGAAGGAGATTGTAAGCCGGTTTGATTCTCCTTAAAAGGTAGAGAAAATCGGCATACAAAAAACCAACTCTCCTCCTCCTCCTCCTCCTTCATGTCATGAGGGGTTCTGTTCATCTTACCAGGCCCTGTATGGTGTCCTCATACCAGGTTCCCCTTCAAGCCCAGTGCTAGCTTTGGTCCCTGTAACCTTCCATTCTCCATGAGGCAGTGGAAGTTGATGCTTCTCAGTTCCCCCTCCCATTCCATCTTCAGATTCCCTCAGCCTTTCTGCAGTCATAGAAAAAGCAGCTCTTCTGGCTTCACTCTGCCTAACAGCCTCCCTCCTCAGTGACCCCATTATCAGGTCTCCAACCGGCTTTTATACTCCCCTGACTTAGAAAGAACCGTCCATGTGGTTCTTGACAGTGAGAAGCCACTTCTGGCTTTGGTTAGGCCTCATCCCTTCTTCTCCTGGTGATACGATATTAAATGGCTACATTGGGGGGCATTTCCTGACATAAATAACTTGTTGATTTATTTAGAGAAACAAATGAATAATTATTTGCTTAAAGTGCTTTTCTCCCAGCCCATCTCTGATAGTAGGAGAGAGCTGAACTGGAAAGAAAAGCAGTTATTCATTTATTTATTTGGATTTTTATCCCGCCCGATCACCTGACCCTAGAACTGACCCTAGAAGCTAAAATGAATAAACTGAGGCTGTTGTTCTTTGGACATATTATGAGAAGACAAGAGTCACTGGAAAAGACAATCATGCTAGGAAAGGTTGAAGGCAGCAGGAAAAGAGGAAGACCCAACAAGAGATGGATTTACTCTATAAAGGAAGCCACGGCCCTCAATTTGCAAGATCTGAGCAAGGCTGTTAAGGATAGGACACGGAGGATATTGATTCATAGGGTCGCCATGAGTCGGAAACGACTTGACGGCACTTAATACACACACACACACACACACATCACCACCAAGGCAGGGCTTACGGCGGCTCACAACATACAGACAATACCATCCAATAGAATAAAACATTCAATGCAATACCATTTATATAAATATGTTTAAAAAATTGTTCCATAAAGTAAAATCCTATCTAATCTAGTGATGGTGCAATTTATATATAATTTCTCCCTGTGACATAAATTAAAACACAACATATCAGCAGAGCTATAAAACTGATCTGAGCAGCAGTAGTGGAGCAACTGGTGTGGCGACCAGAGAGAGAGAGAGTGGGAGGGTATAAGACGGTGGGTTCAAGATTTGGCCAGCCATAGTATAGAAACAGTTGCTGTCCTCAACCATAGGCCTGGCGGAACATCTCCAACTTACAAGGCCTGCAAAACTGAGCTGTGCCTTGCAGGGCTAGGGTCTCTTTAGAAGGAGTTTCACCAGGTAGGGGCCATGCCAAGAAGGCTCTGGCCTTGGTTGAGGATGATCTTTGGGCCAGGGACCACCAGGAGATTGTCTCCCGAAGAGTGTAAGGTTCTCTGGGGAGTTCTCTTGGGAGAGGCGGTCTTGTAAATATGAGGGTCCCAGACCCTGGCTTCATTTTAAAGTTAATTTTTAAAATCCTTTTAAATTTCCAAATGTATTTGTGTCCATATTTTTTAGCATTTGTACAAGTCCACCATAGATGATAAAAGGACCCTTCATGAGTTCGACACTTCCAACACTTATTTGGAACATTGTTATACATTTTTGCTAATTTCCTTGGTGATAAATGCCAACGATACATCATTTCGTACCAACTCTCCTTCAAATTATAACTTAATGTCTTCTTTATACATGAGTTGAGTAGGCATATGAATCAATAGACATGGCTGCCCTTGCCACTTTTGGTTTGACCCTGCATCTTGCCTTTGGTTCATGGAAGCCATGCAGCTCCTCAGACTTATTAAGGGACTGCCAAGCAAACTATCTTTTTTTCTTACTCCTCCATAGGCATATACCAAAATATATTTTTTTAAATAACTTGAGTGAGCTGTGTATTTATTAACATGCTTCCTCACATGCTAAAACTCGTGGATGGAATAGGGGATGTGATTTCTCTGCTCAAGCTGATCTGCATATTTTGTCATTATGATGCATGGTGGTTGTGATTGCTGTCTCCTAGCTGTGATTTTTTAAAGTCTTGGCTGATGATTAATTCTATGGCTCAGACAATTGCAAATGGCCTTTGCTCCAGTCACATAAATTTTGCACATCTCTAATAGCATTGGCATGCATTATAATATGGTGTGTAGATGTGTGTGTGTGTGCGGGGGGGTACGTGCAAGAGAGAAGGGAGGTAAAAGAAATATCGAGGTGTTCAGGAAAAGAAGGTTGCTGATTCAGATCATCAATCACTTTGGTGATTCTGATAATGTTAGGAATTGCATTGTATGTTCACACTGTTCTTGTGGTTTGGGGTAGGGATGAATCAAAGCAAGAACGGCTTTTAAAAAAGGGTTTTCTGTATGAATCAGGCCTGCTGAGGGAGTGCTTTCATTTGCAAGCTTGCTGCCTAGTCATAAACTTACTTAGCCAACAATTGAATCCTTGTGGAATATAACAGCTCATCCATCTTTGTCCATTGTACTCCAGTTGCAATGCTGGTCTCTTTGGCACCTCATGTGTTAGAACTTTGAGGAATTCTCTTGTGAAGGGAGGGACATGCTTTTTCCTGCCACTGTAGTGACTCTTCCCTGCAGCTTAATGTTGAAGATTACCAAGGGAGGTAATGAAAGATTAGAGAGAGCCATGCTCAGCCCTGAAAGGCTGCCCTGATAGTATGAGAACAGACAGCACTTGGTTACTAAAACTGTGTAACAATGTAATAACACATCCCTTCCCAGTAGGGTTGCCAGCTCCGCGTTGGGAAATATCTGGAGATTTGGGAAGGTGGAGCCTGGGGAGGGGAGGGACTTTGATGGGGTACAACACCATAGAATCCACCTTCCATAGGCGAGTAGATGATGTGAAGGACCTCTGCCTGAGACCCTGGAGAGCTGCTGCCCGTCGGAATAGACAATACTGACTTGGATGGACCAAGGGTCTGATTCAGTGTAAGGCAGCTTCATGTGTGTTCATGTGTTATTGGGGAAGGGCTGTGGCTCAGAGGCAGAGCATCTGCTTGGCATGCAGAAGGTCCCAGGTTCAGTCCCCTGCATCTCCAGTTAAAGGGACTAGGCAGATAGGTGATGTGAAAGACCTCTGCCTGAGACCCTGGAGAGCTGCTGCTGGTCTGAGTAGACAATACTGACTTTAATGGACCAAGGGTCTGATTCAGTATAAGGCAGCTTCATGTGTGTTCCAAAGCAGCCATTTTCTCCAAGTGAATTGATCTCTGTTGCCTGGCCATCAGTTGTAACAGCAGGAGATCTGTAGCTACTACCTGGAGGTTGGGAACCCTGCTTCCCAATGATAGTAGTTTGCTTTAATCTGCCTTCCATTTACCCTTCTTTGCATGGGTGATAAAGGAAAGCTGGTGTAGTTAAACTGGGGCAGAGCTGTGAGTGAATATATCTGCAATGGTTGACTAGTCTGATGAAATCTGTGCCTTATTCCCTTATGAATAGGATACCTCTGTGTCCAAACTGATGAGTTCTTCTTTCGTTGCATTTTCTTTATATTGCCTTAAGCTTCGTATTTCACAACCAAAATAGAATAGAATGCAGTGCTTTACTGTCCCAGAAACTCTTAATGAACATTTTGCCCACTTTCTTTTCTTATTGGAAGTGTTGGAATGCTAAAAGTCAGCTTTAGCCGGGTCCATCCAGCAAGAAGACGAGTGTCTGTTAGCAGATACCCTGTGGTTGTCATAACGGAAGTTCATAAAGTCCAAAAGATTGATTATTTCCTTTTATTTCGTTCATTTGATTGGTGGGGGAGGGGTTTTTTTGTGTGGCAAAAGCTGGAATATCGAGGCCAGGAAGTGACTCTCCTCTGGTGAGTGTCATTTCCCCCTTTTGTGCAATGCCTTATTTACTGTCAGCTGTTTTGCCAGACACCAAACAACTTGAATTCTGTTGAGCCAATCCCTGACTCATGTGTAGTAAACTTGCTGTGGCTGTCTGTTTGAACAGATGAGAAGGTCACTGCGGTGAGCATGCCATGGGAGCTTTCACAATCGTCTTTAGCCAGGCTACTGTACAGCATGTTCCCTTTATTGACTTCAGTAAGAAAAGTATGATGACAGTGGAGACCTGGAGAAGTTTGAAGGTAAACAGGCAGTCCTGGGATACAAGGATGTTTGGTCAGTATGTTGCACCATCTATTTTATCTGAAAACATGCAAACCTGAGTAGTGGCCGTGTCCAGTGTGTGGAGTTAATTTAAAAACAAGACTTATTATGTCTGTCTGCACGGTGGCTGTGTTGGGGGTAGGTGGGTTCGATTAGTTTGGTGAAAACTTCCTTATTGTTTTTGAACTTTCAAATATATTGGTCAGGTGTACCTGTTCTTTTTACAGGAGTGTACTGTTTTTGTAGGAGCCCCGTGGCGCAGAGTGGTAAGCTGCAGTACTGCAGTCCAAGCTCTGCTCACGACCTGAGTTCAATCCCGACGGAAGTTGGTTTCAGGTAGCTGGCTCAAGGTTGACTCAGCCTTCCATCCTTCCGAGGTCAGTAAAATGAGTACCCAGCTTGCTGGGGGTAAAGGGAAGATGACTGGAGAAGGCACTGGCAAACCACCCCATAAACAAAGACTGTGTAGTAAACGTCGGGATATGATGTCACCCCATGGGTCAGGAATAACCCGGTGCTTGCACAGGGGACCTTTACCTTTACTGTTTTTGTAACTACCCTAAGGTAGATGCAAAACTGATTTGAAGGAGATGTTTTGAGACATATTCGCTTAACTGAATTGGATGCTCAATAAAGGAGCTATTCTGGTTGCTGACTATGTTGAAAGGATATTGTGGTGTGATGGAGGAGGAAGAAGAAGAGTTGGTTTTTATATGCCGACTTTCTCTACCACTTAAGGGGAGACTCAAACCGGCTTACAATCACCTTCCCTCCCCCTCCCCGCAACAGACACCCTGTGAGGTAGGTGAGGATGAGAGAGCATGACTTGCCCAAGGCCATCCAGCTGGCTTCGTGTGTAGGTGTGGGGAAACGAATCCAGTTCACCAGATTAGCCTCCACCGCTCATGTGGAGGAGATGGGAATCAAACCCAGTTCTCCAGATCAGACTCCACCGCTCCAAACCACTGCTCTTAACCACTACACCACGCTGGCTCAGGAGGAGGAGGTGTTGATTTTTATATGCTGACTTTCTATACCACTTAAAGCACTCCAGGCCACCACGGCTACTTCCTTATCCAACAGGAGGCCCAGTTCCAGCTGTATCCCCAAGCTGCAAACCTGCATCTGTAAAGGGGAGTTCAACCCCATCCATAACAGGAAACATCTTAATACCCAGATCACCTACCAGTAGCACCTCTGTATTATCTGGATTAAGTAGAGATGATTCAGCCCAATTAAACAGTGGAAGGCCACTAGGAGCCCCATGAAAGAAAGGATATAAGGAGAATAGCAGATTTTTAAAAAAATGCTACTTGGATGTATACAAATAAAACAGAAAACAGAAGTGTAGTGGTACCTGAAAGTCTAGTGGTACCTGAAAGATTTGTTGAACACATGAAGCTGCCTTAAACTGAATCAGACCCTTGGTCCATCAAAGTCAATATTGTCTACTCAGACCGGCAGTGGCTCTCCAGGGTCTCAGGCAGGGGTCTTTCACATCACCTTCCTGCCTAGTCCCCTTAACAGGAAATGCAGGGGATTGAACCTGGGACCTTCAGCATGCCAAGCAGAAGCTCTACCACTGAGCCACGGCCCCTCCCAGTTCCAGTATGAGCACTCCTGAATCGGAGCTCAGTTCTTTAGATGTTGTGGAACAGACAAGGTTGCCACATACAAAGAGTTTTCAGGGGTGAAACAGATGTGGCCATCTGGTGTGGCCACATGGACCGGCCTGTAATTTACACATGGGTCTGAAATAAAAACTGATATTTCATCTGGAAATCCCTTTTCTAAATAGGGCCCTGTGACTGGACCCATGAACCAACAAGGTGAGATGAACATGGGCTGGCAAATGGTTGTGCCTTTCTAGGAAGACCTATTGCATGTTTTGAAACTACTGCCCCCCACCCCAATATTTTTCCTTCTCTCCCTCCATTTATCACTAACAGTCATACTCAGTTCAAAACATGCTTCCTCATAAACATTTCTGTCTAACGAGCGTGTGAGTCTCAGCACTTGTTAAAGATGATGTTCTTTGATTGTCAGTGCTGTGTTAATAGCTGAGGAAGCCTTCCTCTCCAAAAACATGTTCAGAGCGGTACCATCTGGGCCTGAGGGCGGTTGAGATGTTGAAGAATTTCTTGATTATTAATGCTAAAATATTTATGTGAGCAGCAATGACAACACCATATTTTAGCATCTGTGCAGTATGAATTATGTGTGGATTCCGTAAGATACATGGCAACTTGCAGTAGTCATTTGGTAAATGCAATCCCAGATTCTTCATCTCGTTTTCTCAATAAGTGTGACCTGGACCATGCTCCACTCCCACCCAAGCTAGTTTACTGTAAAGCGCTCTATGTGGGGCTATCTTTGAAAACAGTTTGGAAATTTCAGGGGGTCCAAAATGCAGTGGCCAGGCAACTGTTTGGGGTTGGTCCCAGGGATCATATCACTCCTGTGCCGAAAGATCTGCACTGGCTACCAGTCTGTTTCCGGGCACAATTCAGAGTTCTGGTTCTTACCTTTAAGGCCCTAAATGGCTGGGACCAGCATATCTGAAGGACTACTCTTCCCATACTGTCCAGCCCACCAGTTGAGATCTGCCTTTCAAGCCCTGTACTCTATGCCCCTGCCTTCAGACATGAGGCAGGTGGCGACTAAAGATGGGGCATTTTCTGTGGTAACGCCTTGCCCTTGGAATACCTTCCCCCTTGGGGCTTGTCTGGCATCTAGTTTACTTTCTTTTAGCTGCCAGAGTCAGACCCAAACACATCTTTTTACCAAGACTTTTAATAAAGGGTTTCCCCCCCCCCCCAGCTTTTTAATGGTCTTCTGCTTTATGGAAAGTTTTATGCTGCTTATGTCTGATAGCATGTTATTAATGGCTTGGGTTTTATATTGTGATGTAGTTATTGTGAGCTGCGGAATGTTCACAGACAGTTCATTAAAACTTGTTACACATGCATGGGCATAGTAGCCCAGTTTGACCAAGTCTATATGTAGCCAAGGGAGCCCCGTGGCGCAGAGTGGTAAGCTGCAGTACTGCAGTCCAAGCTCTGCTCATGACCTGAGTTGGATCCCAACGGAAGTTGGTTTCAGGTAGCAGGTTCAAGGTTGATTCAGCCTTCCATCCTTCTGAGGTCAGTAAAATGAGTACCCAGCTTGCTGGGGGTAAAGGGAAGATGACTGGGGAAGGCACTGGCAAACCACCCCGTAAACAAAGTCTGCCTTGTAAACATCGGGATGTAATGTCACCCCATGGGTCAGGAATGACCCGGTGCTTGCACAGGGGACCTTTACCTTTACCTTATATGTAGCCATGTTGGTCCACCGAAAAATTCCAAAAACAAAAGTGGACTAAAAGTGTTTTTATGATGATAGGGCCACCCAAAAAAAAAAGATCACAAAACAGAGTACAGAATTGGATGTTCTGTGGAAAATATGACAAGGGGAAACAGAGTGAGAGAAAAGTTGTTTCAAACCATGGTAGCAAAGTTTGCCTTGTATTCAGTCTGTATCTCTATTTAAGTAGACTTTGTCTTTTGTGGTACCTTTTTCAACTCATGATTTAAAATTGCTCTCTGTGGGGATGTTCTCGGAGTCGATCTGCCTATCAGTCTTACTATCTGAATGCAGAAGCATTTGATTAGTGTGTTTAAAGCAATAAAGATGTCTACAGTAGCGCCGCGGTGATTGATAGTAATTATAAGTCTTTATGTGGCTCTTCCAGTTTGGCCACTTCCTTTGCAGATTGCAGTTTTATCGTTGAAAATAATGTTCTGCAGTCCACAGAGTAGGTCATAAATTGGGGACTATCTTTCTTTAATGATTTTGTATCCAGTGGTAGAATCCCAATAACCTTCATTATCTTTGCTCCAAGAAGCCAGTGGATTCCATAGTGTGCGAGTAATGAATTTACAGGGGCCAGCTGAAGGCTCACGGGGATCACATCAGAGGTTATCTTGATAGTGCTTCTGGTGCTTTAGAATAAGCAAAAACATGAGGCCGGCACTTTCAGAGAACTGACGATTTTCGTTTGGTATCTTTCTTTCACAGCACTACTGTACAGAGGAACGTCTGCAGTTGAATCTGTCAGAACACTGCAATGGAAGCCCAAAGATTGGGAGAAACATACAGGGCTGGGCTTGACTTACCGTATATACCCGTGTATAAGCCGACCCGCGTATAAGCCGAGGTGCCTAATTTCTCCCCAAAAATGGGGGAAAATTGGGCACCCGCGTATAAGCCGAGGGTCGGCATATAACCCCTTCCCCCTTCCCCGCAAGCTTATCTGACCGGCTCCTGCCGGCGAAAAGCGGCGCGGGCCCGGTGGGGGTGGCTTTCCTGCAGCCGCAGGAGGCCGCCCCCAGGCCGCTCCGGGCGGCAGAAAGCGGCGCAGGCCCGGCGGCCACCCTGCAGCCGCAGGAGGCAGCCCCAGGCCGCTCCCAGCGGTGGCAAGCGGCACGGGCCTGGCAGCCTCCCAGGCAGGCCCCGCTGGCCGCTCCCAGGCCGCGAAGGAGCTGGCCGCTCCCAGGCTGCGGGAAGGGGCACAGGCTGGCGGCGAAGGATGGTGGCGGGGGCGGCCGCAAGGCCTGCCTGGGAGCAGGCAGGCCCTCTGGCCGCTCCCAGGCTGCGGGAAGGGGCGCGGGCTGGTGGGGGGGGCGGCCGCGAGGCCTGCCTGGGAGCAGGCAGGCCCCGCTGGCCGCGGGAAGGGGCGCGGGCCGACGGCGGGGGGGGTGGCGGGGGCGGCCACGAGGCCTGCCTGGGAGCAGGCAGGCCCCGCTGGCCGCTCCCAGGCCGCGGGAAGGGGCGCGGGCCGGCGGCGAAGGACGGCGGCAGTGGTAAGTTTCCCCTCCTCCCTCCCTCCCCTCGCCTACCGTATTGACCCGCGTATAAGCCAAGTTTGCTTTTTTCAGCCCTTTTTTTGGGCTGAAAAACTCGGCTTATACGCGAGTATATACGGTAATACAAGAACATGAAAGAGACAATATTGAGAAAATTCTGCTAAACACATTTGGCATCATCACTTTTACAATAAATATATGACTTGAAATGTATATTCTCACTCCGGGATTTTTATTGGCTTGATAATTGTTACATGAAGTTCCTTTGCCCTTTCTTGTGTGGCCAGTTTCACAGGAAACTTGGAAACTGCAACACTCTTACAAGAATAAGTGTAGAGATTTTCTTTAGGGTATATTTAGTTGTTTTGCAGAATCAGAAATTTCATGCAATACACATAATTTAGTTGTAGGTGCTTCGTACACACAGAGACTTCTTGGAGAAAAAATATTGTAGTCCAGTTGAATAGACTGGCTTTGGGAGCAAAATAAAACAGATGCCCAGTGGCATCCTAAAGACTAGTAACATTTATTCCAGCATGAGCTTTCATTAGTCAGAGCTCACTTCTTCAGATACTATGAAGAGGAAATCATATTCCACATTTTTACAGGGGAAATTACCAAAGGGTAAGGGCAAAGGGAGGAGTAGAGCATAGAGAGCTTGGTGTGAATCTCATCATAAATCTTTCAGGTGTGAATCTCTGTGGAAGGTGCTGGAACAGATGACGTTGTAATTTCTTAATGTGTTCTAATTCACCACTTTCGTGTTGTATATTCCCTTTGAAGTTTTTTTTTTTTTTTTGGTGGAGCAGTGACTTTCACATCTGTAGTAGTATGTCCAGGAAGATTAAAATGTTCCCTCGCTGGTTTCTGAATAGTGCAATTGCTTCTTTCAGCTTTGAGTTCATTGATCCTCTCATGTAGGAAACCAACACATTTTTCCAGTGCAGATAGTGGAAAGGCATTGTTGACGCATGATGGCATAGTTGGATGATGTGCAAGTGGATGAGCCCAAGATGGTGTAGCTGATACTGTTATCGTTTAATTTAATTTAATTTGCCATCAAGTCACAGCTGACTTATGGCGACCCTGTGGGGTTTAGCCCCTAATATCATTACCTGAATGTATGTGTGGACAAAATTGTAATCTGAGTCTTTTCAGGGTTTGGTTCTTGGGTCTAATTCAAGCCCAATAGCCCCTTAGAGAGCAACAAGATTTTCATTTGACTCAAAAGCGTATACCCTGAAAAACGTGTTAGTCTCTAAGGCGCTACTGGACTTGAATCTAGATATTCTACTCCAGACCAACACGGTTACCCTCTGAAATGTTCTTGGGTCTGTTGGGTGGTCCATTGTTATAGGTGAGAATTTTAAATGAAATCTGTAAGCAAGGAAAGAATTCTTCCCCAAGGCTTGTGAAAGAGAAGTATCCTTATCCAGAAGAGGCTGTAGGTCACTAATGATGCATTGAAGTGGTTTATGTTTTCAGGGTAGGTAACAACCAGTGGTGTTCTGTTATTTTCTTTGGGTCTGTCTTATACTAGTCTGCCTCTGGGTGCCATCCTCACTTCATTTATACACTCCTTTACTGTACTGGGAGAGAGTATTGTAATCCAGACAATTTTTTTTTAAAATCCTCCAGATGAGAGTCCCTGTCTGAGGAATCGGAGCAAATGCAATTGTAACACAATGCTTGACTGTAGACTGGGATTGCTTTATATGTTCTGGGTGGTAGCTGGAAGCATGCAGCTATGTTTAGCAGTCAATGTGTTTTTGATACAAGGTGGTGCTCATGTGTCCATTGCCACGTTTTACAATGGAGTCAAGGAAATGTACCAGTTGTGATGACTGGTTCATGCTGAGGTTGATGTTGGGGTGAAAATAGTTGAAGTCCTTTTTTTTTTTCCATAAAATTTTTATTATTTTTAAAATATTTTACTGTCAGGTACTTTTCAACAACACATTCATTTCATAAATCATATAATAAAAAACTTTAACAGCGTCATCGAAAAGCATATTCATCTATTAATGAAAAGATATTCAAATAAGAGACTTCCCCCTCACCTTCCTCCATCTTGCTATAAATTTATCTATTCTTTTGCAAAGAGGTTCTAATCCAGAAAAATACATCAAGCTTGATTACTAAGTTAATTCTAAATTATTCAATTCATTTACAATTAGTACGTGTTTATTATTAATTTCATATATAGTAACAGATTTTATTTCAAAACCGTTCTTAAGGTAAAAGGATTAGATCAGTAAATACAAAATTCCCTAGTCATCATTTAAATCCCTGTTTAGCCCTCTGTTTCTCTCTATCACCCATAAACTGCATGTTTCCTTTTAGTTTTGTTCTTGCTGTGAATTTTTGTTTTTCCAACACTTCTGTTATTTTTAATGTCCTGTCTTTTTTGTCCAGATGTCAAGGCCAACTCCTTTTTCTCCTCTTCTTGTTGATGTTGTGGCTCCTGGTTAAGGCCAGCTAGATCTTTTTCATAATTTTTCAAAAAGTTTTTTACATCCTCCTGTGAAGAGATAGTAAATCTGACCTCTTTGTAGGTAAAAGTGAGTCCCTGTGGGAAAATCCAGCAGAATCTTATTCCATTCTTCTTCAATGTCCCAGTAAATTCTTTGTACATATTTCTCTTCATCATCAAATGTTGTGGGATATCCTTAAGAATGATAAGAGGATTTCCATTCACTGACAAAGGATTATCATAGAGGGTTTGCATAATATAATCTTTCATCCTTATATCATAAAAGGAAATCATAATATCTCTTGCCTTTGTCTTCTCCAAACTGGTGGGTAAAGGAATTCTATATACTTTGTTTATTGCATAATCCAGATCTTGTTCACTTATATGAATCAGGTCAGCCAATGATTTTATGATAGTTATTCTGGTACATCCCATTGCTTCTGGAAAATTGCGAAGACGTACGTTCGATTGTCTTAATTTTAACTCCATAATAGCCAGTTGGTCCATAACGTTTTCTTGTTGGAAATGTATAGCTTGAATTTGATTACCTTGAAGTATCTGTTTATTTTTAATATCTTTCTGTTCTTCAATTGCCTTTTTAATTGAAGTATCCATTTTTCCCATATCAGTTTTCATTGTAGATATTTGAGATTTCATATTTGTAATTTCGCTTGCCAAAATGTCCAATTTCTGACTAGTCTGGTTGGTAGTTTGAGTTAGACTAGTCAATATGTTGGTTAACTGAGCCAGACGTTGAGATTGTTGCTCATATTGTTTAGTAAAGGCATCCATGTGTTTTGTTAACATTTCCTGTATTTTCTCGTCGGCCTTTCCCATGTTTATTTCTGAAAATAGTTCTGACAATTCACCAATACCAAGAAATGTTGTTTTAAATATGTTGGCAGGATCCAAAACCTTGTAGTGGTTCTATTCATCAATTATACAGGTCCCGGGATTAAATGGTTGCAAATTCTTCTCTCCGCTGTAAAACAATTAGTGTTGTTGTAAAGGGCTCGATTGTAAAAGAAGGGGGTGAGCTGGGCATTATTTAAATCGCGGACCTTCGGTCGTCTTGTTTTCCAGTAGTAGGAATATGTTGCCTGTTGCACAATAAAGACGCACTTCAAGCCCTGCGATTTGGTTTCCTGTATGATCTTTCCCTTTCAATCAAAATAGTTGAAGTCCTGATGGAATCTCTCAAGAGTTTCCTTCCCATGCATCCACATGATGAAAATGTCATATTTGAATCTCATGTGCAAGAGAGGTTTTAATGAGCAGGAGCTGAAGGAGCGTTGCTCTAAGTCAGCCATGAAAATGAAGGTATAAACTGTTATTATATTCAAAGTAGTTGTCGCTGATAAAAAATAAACAAAGTTGGTACTCAAATTTTTCTGTGGCATTAAAGGTAAAGGTAGTCCCCTGTGCAAGCATGGGTCACTACTGACCCATGGAGTGACATTACATCCCGACGATTACTAGGCAAAATATGTTGACTGGGTGGTTTGCCATTGCCTTCCCCAGTCCTCTACACTTTACCCCCAGCAAGCTGGGTGCTCATTTTACTGACCTTGGAAGGACGGAAGGCTGAGTCAACCTTGAGCTGGCTACATGTCAGGATTGAACTCAGGTCATGAGCAGAGCTTGGACTGCAGTATTGCAGCTTACCACTCTGTGCCATAGGGCTCTATTTCTGTGGCATTATTTGGGAGGTTTTTTTTTTATTGTTTTATTTTGTAGTTAATCTTTATGGATGAGGTCGATATATAGATGCACAAATATCCTTGGTTGCTGTTTTCTCCGGAGGCTGTCAATGTATTGTGGTCTCCTCAGGAAGTCAGTTGTGTCATGTAAGTGACTTGGTTAGCTGATAGCATAAGGTATGAGGATGGAGTCTATATAGCTGGACACCCCCTTAGCGAGAGCTGTAAAATATGATCCCTAGCCACTTTTGGATTGGAGACTGTGGTACTTAAGCCAAAGCTGTCCTTGTGTATGCTCACATCATTATTGCTTGTTCAGAAGCAAAGCATGGCAGTGGCACGGGAACTAGCTTGTTGTAGACTTCCAGGCCTAAAAGCTGGGGCTTTAGGAGAAGTGAGTTAGAAGGTTGGGGATAAACATGTCTGTAAGAGTCATTAGGAATGTGGTGGGGCTGCTGAATTTCTACTTGAAACACAGACACCAGATTCCTGTGTGGCACCTGAGAGGGGGATGAGCTTCCTATGTTTCATTTTGTAACATATTTCTTTAAAACTGTTGGCCTCCCTATAATAAAGTCTTAGAAAAGGCCATGGCTCAGTGGCAGAGCACCTGCTTTTCATGTAGAAGGTCCCAGGTTCAATCTTCAGCATCTCCAGGTAAAATGATCAGGTCATAGGTGACCTCTGTCTGAAACCAGGGAGAGCCATTGCCAGGGTCAGAGTAGACAATACAGACCTTGATAGACAAATGGTAAGGCTCAGTATAAGGCAGCTTCATATGGTCACGGGTCTGGAACACTTTGCCGTATAAGGAAAATATATAGGCTTTATAGTTGAGGCAAAAGATGTGTGGTGATGCATGGTATTAACAGAATTTGCAGTGCAATATTATTTTGTGGACATGCTAAAACAATGTGGGCTAGGGAGTCTTATTTGATCCAGACAAAAAGGGCATTTTCGTTCTTCTGCAATAATTTTATGAATGAATTCCTTTCATCTCAAGCCTGTTCTTTGGTTCTTGGTTGAAAAAGCCATTAAGTCGTAGCCGACTTTTGGTAACCCCATAGGGTTTTCAAGGCAAGAGAGAAACAGAGGTGATTTGCCATTGCCTTCCTTTGTATCGCAACCCTGGAATTCCTTGGTGTACTCCTATCCAAGTACTAACCAGGGCTGACCCTGCTTAGTTTTCAAGATCTGATGGGATTGGACTAGCCTGTTCTTTGGTTCTCTATAAACAGACTCATCAATGGTACGATGAAAAGGACCACAAACTAAACAGCCATCCCCTGGATGACATCACCACTGCCCTCAGTATCTTTAGTTTGCTGCTCACCATCCATTGAAAGTTACTGTGGATTCCAGCATAAAATGAAATGTTGTTTTATATACACAGCCATGAAAATTAATATGTAGTCTCAGGAACTTCCAAAACATTCAGATAACCAAACATTTAGATAAGCATTTGTGATATTTACATAGGATTATGTTGCTATTATTAGTCATTTACGAAGCACTTTCTTCATATGCCATGTGATTTATGGCCGTTATCTGCTGCTTCCTCACAGCAGCCTTATGAAGATCATTATTATTCCTGTTTTTACAGATGGGGTTTGAGAGATAGCGCCTTGCCCAAAGCCACCCAGGGAGTCTATTGCTTAACTAAGATTTAAAATTGAGTTTACTGGGTTCATTTTCCAGGCTCAGTCCACTGGATTATGCTGACAGGCCTGGGGGCGCGAAATGAATTCTGATTATTAGTTCTGAAAACCTGACTCTGAGGTTTGTGGTTGAGGAAGCTGCAGCATATTCTAACACACTTGCTTGGATTCTTCTGCTCCCATGGTCCTTCTATTTTTAATGACTTAAATATTGATCAGGCAGGCAAGGATTGTTTGTCTGCCCTATTAGCGTTCTCTCCTATTTGTCCTGTGATAGAGGACTAGGCACTTGTTCTGTGTCCACATATGTGAAAGAGAAATATATAGATCAGGCAGCATGAGAGTTAAGGAATACATTTTTTCCCTTCAGCCTCCTCTCCTGTTTTTCATTCCCGGTGATGCCTAGGGCAAGAGTGTGTCTAACTTACATCCAGTTCAGACTTTCATAGATAATTATATCAGAGCATTCTTGGGTGATGTCTTTTAATACAAGGCTGCAGATTTTGCTCAGAGGCAGGCAGCATGCACCTGGGACCTATTCACTTGCCCCTATCTGGCATATTAGCCACTTACCAAAGTTGCCTCCTTGCATAAGCAAGGTAATTTTGGCAAAGCACTCAGAAGGACTCTGGGAGAAGATTTCTTTTTTTTTACTCAGAACATGGCCTGGTTGTGGAATCAGCTCTGCTGCTTCCGTGAGTACGGTCTTCCTGCAATACCACTTACGTGAGTAGACAATCCATATGGGATGCTAATGGCTTAAATTATCCCTAATTTGTAACTTGTGTTATTCATAAATCTATTCCTTTGAAACAGCATAGATGCAGTCTGTGAAACCCTTGTTGGTTGCACTCCACTGTCCCACCACCAAAGAGAATTAGCTTGCTGAAAACCGCAAGCAGTGGTTTGCTTTGTGGAAGCATCTGAGTTCATTTTGTATAGGCTGTGTTCTGCAAACCAGAAATGAGTTTGTTTTGTAGTAGGATCTATGCAGCCTGCACATTCACTGTAAATCTGGCACTCTGCATTCTGTAACAACTTGTCTGAACTTATCTAGTACTCCCGACTTGCTTGTTTAGCCCTGTCTGAAGATCTGGCTTTCCCATCCCACCCACAAAGCTACATTTCTCATCCATGCCAGCCTCTTCTATCTTCTTCAGTTGACAGTACCTGACCCCCAAGAGGCTTCCTGTATCTGCAAAAACAGTATGGTTGAGATGGTTGCTCACCTCCAGGTGGGAACTGGAGATCTCCCACTTTTACAACCAGTCTCCAGACTACAGAGGTCAGTTCCCCTGGAGGAAATGGCTGCGTTGGAGGGTGGACTGCACCCCCGAAATCTCCAGGTATTTCCCAACCCAGAGCTGGCAACCCTAATGGGTGAGGGTTCATCTGTTGTAGCTTCTCTGGCAAAGGTGTTGCAGTAATGAGAGAAGCAGTTCTCCATTGCAAGGACAGGAGTCGCCCTCTAAACTAGAGGACAGCAGTCGTATTTGTTGCTTCATTATTACGGTAACCTGCCTAGCTAACTGCTCTCCATCTTGCTCTCAATTAAATTTATTCCAATTCTGCATTCTCATCATTATTTTGTTTTCTACTAAGCCTTTCTTGTGATGTCACAGCTGGGTCTTTCTTGCCGCTACGATTTTAAAACTGCACCCCTTGAACCTCTGTCAGAAATTATTGTTGTGCTTTTTCAAAAATCTGTGCTCTATTTTGGGAAGAAACCTGAACCCCTATTCACTTCTTCTTTCCTTATTCTGTTTCAATTTGTTTTGTGACTTTTGACAAATGGGCCAATTTGTTGTATGAAAAGGAGGTGTTTTTTTTTTAAATCTGGTAAAAGACCTAAATGCCTTCCTTTAAAAATACAGGTTAAACCTTTAAAGTATTCTTGCAGTATGCCGCTAATTAAGATAAGGTTATCATTTTGAGTTATACCAAGAATGCAATTAGAGCTTTTCCTAAGAATGATAAGTAATCTATTTTATTCAAATTACTCAACCCAATGCAATAGAAAATGTGTTTTATTACCTGTAACATAGATTCAAATGATGCTACCAAAATCTATTATGTAGCCAGAGACTACATATCAATCTCAGAGTTCATTTCCTCCCCAGATAAGGCTGAAGTCCTTATATACAGCTGCACCCATTTAGATCTTGAGAATGACAGATGTGTGTGTGTGTTTTTGCTAAAATTTGAAATTATTTGTACAAGCTGCAATATAGGAAACCAATCCACAGAGCTAAGTTGCGACAAGAGATTCCCAATTTCTCTATTTGTTGGAATGCTTTTTTGACTATCCTGCTTTTTTTACTATCATGTCTTCATATTGGCCTACATTATTTTAAAAACATGGTGTCCCCTCCCCATTAATCCATCAGTCCTCTGCTGTTCCACCTTGCATTTTATTTGGAGTTTTTGGAGTGCAGTTTGCACGTTGGTGAAGGTTGCTTCCCTGATCTAGACATCTTCAACTTCCTGGGGCCAGTTAGATAAGTGAGCAATAAGTAGGCAAACTAAGAGTTCCATTAAGTGGTAATGTGGGAGCTCCCTTTAGGTACTCATGGAGAATCTCTTTATTGGACTCCATATTTGCTGAATCTTGGGGCTGTGCCTCCCTATTCCCCAATCCATAGGGACCCAGGTGAAACAGTCCAGTAAGTGACCATTTCTAAGATGCTATTGTAACTGATCACTGGCTTGATTGAACATCCTCCAGTATTCCGGACTCTGTGTATAGACCAGAGAAGAAGCATTTCTAACCACCTAGTAGTATAGACTTGAGAGTGTTGGTCCAGGACACAAAGACCTCATGGATTAGATCCAAAGTACCACAAGCAACTTGCAGAACAGGTTATTCCTGCCTCCTGATGCAGCCTATGGACTCCCTCACTGTGAAATTCTGCCTGGGGGGTGGGGGGGAGGAGTCGATCCCTCATGAGAAAGGCTAAAAGGTGGCAATGGGAAATGGGAATTAGCAAAAATTGCATGTCCTGTTTTTTCCACCAACATGACATTCCTTGGCAAATATGGCCAAGGTGGAAGGGCTCCTTTGGATTCAATCCCATGTGCATCTGCCATTTATGTCCAGCTCCTGGCCACTTCAGGAGCCCCTTGGCGCAGAGTGGTAAGCTACAGTACTGCAGTCCAAGCTCTGCTCATGACCTAAGTTCGTTCCCAACGGAAGTTGGTTTCAGGTAGCCGGCTCAAGGTTGACTCAGCCTCCTATCCTTCTGAGGTCGGTAAAATGAGTACCTAGTTTTCTGGGGGTAAAGGGAAGACGACTGGGGAAGGCACTGGCAAACCACCCTACAAACAAAGTCTGCCTAGTAAACGGCGGGATGTGACATCACCCCATGGGTCAGGAATGACTCTGTGCTTGCACAGGGGACCTTTACCTTTTACCTGGCCACTTGTTGCTCTTGCAGGGTTTTAAGCGCATCCACACTTGTGAGTGTGCAGATTGGCCTGTAGGACCATTCCCTAGAGCCACCAGGTGAGGAAATAAATATATTCCGACAGTAGTGGACTTTTCCACAAAGTTCCCTTATATATATTATTTGGTGGCAGCAGTGGGTTTTCAGGTTCTATTTGCATATGGTGCATCCTATATCTTCTTGGGATAACTAACTGCTTTGTATTCTCCCACAACGACGCTCACCTTTTCCTTTGACAGATATTCCTGTAAAGTCTTTGATCAATCACTTTAAATACACAAGGATGTTCTAAGTCTACATCTTGTGAAGAGTTTTCAGCTTGCTGCCACAACTCTTGTAGCGTTTCATCCTGACGTTGTTCAGATAAGATCTGATCAGCTGGTACATTTTTTTGATTGAAAATGTACCAGCTGACCAGTTCTCAACTGAACAATGTCAGGATGAAACACTACAAGGCCCTTGCATATTTTCTCTGTTGCTGTCCAGTTACACTAGACACTTCTGTCTTGTCTGGCATGTACAGTAATTATTTTTATAGTCTGGGTGATAGTCATGAAAACAATCATATGTGGAATTAAACAGAAGTTTCCTATTTAAAGACACTCAGAGTTGTTTATTCATCGAGAGCAATTTGAGAGTAAGCAGTTTTACAGACATAAAAGAGCCTTTGTCATGCAAACAATAAGTATGTACAACTGTGGGGAAGTTTGATCATCTTACTTAACATCTGGTTTTTTTTTTTATTTTCTTTGTCTTGCAAGTAGGAACTGTGCATCTTTTGCTGAAAACCCTCCTGATGAGTCACTGTTTAACGAGTTATCATTAGCCCTCTGCACTGCCGCGGTGTCATTTAATTTGTGTTAATTTGTGTCCTTATACCCTATTTAGAACCGAAAACCTTGCTCAACTGGCCACTGTCAGGTTTTAATAGAAACTAACCGATTATAAATTAGATCTTAGTTAACAAGTGTTGTGTTATCCATTAGGGCCATATTGGTCAGTTCAGTGACCGACTCCATGGATGCTTTCCCCAAACTATATTGAAATAGTTATCATTCCCTTATCTATAGAATTTTTGTGGTAATCATTGATGATTAATGGGTTTTACAACAATATGCGGTTTTTAATTTGTCAGTCTTGCAGCAAAAAAATGAGATCTTTTGCTGATGGGCCTTCTCAATTTTTAGCTCTTGTTTTTTCTGGATTCAGCTTTTGTTTGTTACAGTTGAGTCCATTCCCACTTGTAACACTTGGACAGCTGCCACGCACTATTTGTTTACAGTAATGAGGATGGAAAAAGCGTGCTTCCTGACTGCACTCCCAAAGTCTAAGGTGAAGTGTCTGGCAGGTGTGAAAAAAACAGAGCTCTTGCATTTGAACTGGAGCAATGTGTTTTCCTGTAAGGCCCCCGGTCTTATGCTGGCAGAGGAAAATTGGACTGATGCCCAAAGTAAAATGTTAACACTTTGTTAGGTTATGGCCTGCTTAAATGGCTAAGCCCATGCATCCACCGTCATTGCTTGGGCCTGTTAACTTTATTTAATTTTTCGTGGCACATTTTTCTACAGGCACACTCAGATTCCACCAAGCAACTAGAAGGATATAGGGGATCAGCGTGATCTTCAGCCCTGTTTGCCAGAGAGAATCCTCCTTCTGTTTTAGGTTTGTAATGTAATTTTTGGTAACTTGTTTGCATGTGTGTGCGCCTTTATTTAAGGAAATGGCTGATAACTTTGGATTGGTAGGGGATCCTTCTCTGTCAGAGCCTAAGCACATGGTCAAGTAGGGGCTCTTCTAATACGCATGCCCAGGAAAGTCATTTTCCTGTTATTAATCATAGAGTCATAGAGTTGGAAGGGGCCATATAGGCCATCTAGTCCAACCCCCTGCTTAATGCAGGATCAGCCTAGAGCATCCCTGACAAGTGTTTGTCCAGCCTCTGCTTAAAGACTGCCAGTGAGGGGGAGCTCACCACCTGGGTAACTGATTCCACCATCGAACAACTCTTATTGTAAAACTTTTTTCCCTAATATACAGCTGGTACCTTTCCACCCGCAATTTAAACCCAATTATTGTGAGTCTTATCCTTTGCTGCCAACAGGAACAGCTCCCTGCCCCTCCTCTAAGTAACAGCCCTTCTAATACTTAAAGAGAGCAATCATGTCCCCCCTCAACCTCCTCTACTCCAGACTAAACATTCCCAACTCCCTCAGCCTTTCCTCATCGGGCTTGGTCTCCAGGCCCCTGATCATCCTTGTCACTCTCCTCTGTTCCCGCTCGATTCTGTCCACATCCTTTTTTGAAGTGAGGCCTCCAGAACTGTACACAATACTCCACGTGCAGCCTGACCAATGCTGTGTACAGTGGAGCTATGGCATCTTGTGATTTGGATGTTACGCCTCTGTTGATGCACCCCAAGATCGCATTAGTTTTTTTTGTCATTATTAAGTGTCCCCCTCAAGCAGCGCAGATATTTTCCCTATCCAAAGGCAGTTCTCTGTTGCTATCTTTGACTGTTTTCACACAAATTGCATAATGCACTTTCAATGCGCTTTAGCAATAGTTTGCAAGTGGATTTTCCTGTTTCAAGTGGCGTACACCATTCTCCGTTCCTCCATTTTATCCTCACAACAACCCTGTGTGGCAGGTTAGGCAGACAGTACGTGACTGGGTCAAGATCACGATGCAAACTTCCATGGCAGAGTGGAGATTCAAACCAGGCTCTCCCAGATCCTAGTCTGATACTCTAATCACTGCACCACACTGGCTCTCATCTGTGCAAGAATCCTTCAAAAAACAAACAAACACTGGACTACAACTGCAGCTATGTATTACTGGCAAGAAATTGGATTTTCAAAAGGAAGGGGGAAGATAGGAATCATATTTCTATCAAAAGTTATATGAGGTCATTGAATAACCTCCTTATCTTTGTTAGTACATTAAAAAAAACTTACTTGAGGCCTGGATTTCTTAACAAGTAAATTACATGATAAAGCTTTATTTAGACTGCACCATCTCAGCTTGCAGATGAGAGGGAGGAAATCATATCAGCTTCATACAATTTCCTCCCTTGTGTATAAAAGAAGTGGTAAGCTAGGGTAGGACCCTGGATACAAGTAATTTTCTTATAACGCAGAGGAACCATCAATCGTATAAGCCCCACCTCTGACCTCTAAACATACATTTGCCCCCTCACTTGTGGGAAATTGTGGGAACACACTACTTGGACCATCCTAGAGTGTGCTTGGATTTCCACTCCAGGAATCAATATTGGGTATTTTGTACTTAAAACAGCAGAGACTGAATGGTGTAAGACACTCCAGTATGGACATCACTCTGGGAACCCTAGCAGGCTCCAAGTTATCAACTGCAACTTCACTGGGCTACAGTATACATCTGTACTGCTGAAGCTGGTAGAAATCACACAAATAGATAAATAATGGATGTAAAATTAACCTGCACAAATTCACCAGAGTATATGCTGGCCTACACACTCAGATCCTTCAGACTGGCTTCAGTTGCAGTAATGCATGTGGAGACATATTGTGATCTCCTTGAGAAATGGGACTAAGTCACCTGGTTCCTGTTATCGCTATCCACTGTCACTTGGCTCCTGTTATCACTATCCATTTTGGTGTAGTGATTAAGCCAGCGTGGTGTAGTGGTTAAAAGCAGTGGTTTGGAGTGGTGGACTCTAATCTGGAGAACCGGGTTTGATTCCCCACTACTCCACATGAGTGGCAGACGCTAATCTGGTGAACTGGGTTGGTTTCCCCACTCCTACACATGAAGCCAGCTTGGGCTAGTCACAGTTCTCTTAGAGCTCTCTCAGTCCCACCTACCTCACAGGGTGTCTGTTGTGGAGAGGGGAAGGGAAGGTGATTGTAAGCTGGTTTGATTCTCCCTTAAGTGGTAGAGAAAGTCCACATATAAAAACCAACTTTTTGATTGCTTGATGATATTGAATAAAGGTATTGAAATTGAAAAAAACCCAACTCTTCTTCTTGCCTCCTTCTGTTTCATTGAGCAGCACAGCGGTGCTTTCATGGCATAACTTTGCTGCACCTGAGCACCCGGACACTAATAAGAGAGGCAAGTGGAATTGGGGTTGGTGCTGGTGTTAATGCAAAGAGATGAGTTGTGCTACTGCTTGGATCCTTATAATGGATGTTTGTGAGCTACTCCCTTAGTGTAGGGCTTAGAATGTGAAGGTTCTGTTTGGGCCTTGTTGTTTCTACAACTGAACTCTGAGCAATCTTACACTGATGGGACTTTGCTGATGCAAGTGTCTTACTCTATTTGTGTATCGATGAGGAAGCAAGGAGAGGAATATATGCAACCAAAGATGTGTACAAGCAAAGAGGTGGCTTTCAGTAAGCCTGAAGCCACTAAATAGCCCTTGGCTCATTGCACCAAAGGTAGGGATGTTTGTTTTGCTTTGTTGGCCAACATCCAACAGGGGTCATTGCCAGAGCTGTGTGTAATTCTTGGGTTTCTATTTATGTAAGAGTTGATAAATGTTTGTTTTGGTTTCAGGCCATAGGCTTCGCAACCCTGAGCTTCACTTTGAGGTTTCATGTTGAGTGAAAAATAAAGAGTTCTGTCTGGTTTGGGGTTAAATCTCAAGTAACCACAACCATCTCTCTAGAGTCTGTAGGGAAAGGAGAAGGTTCACTGGAAAGGGCTACATCAGCTGAGCTCTGTGAGCATTTCAAAGGAGCATGGGGTGAGTATTATCTAAAACCTTTTCCCCATGAGATCCTCTATGGCAGGCCTAGCAATACCTGCCATGCTTTGGATGTGTACTTCTAATGTTAGTGTCTCAATGTTCACAGTTCCTGTAATTTCATTGAGAAAGTTATTTTTCACTTAGATGGCTCTTTACTTCTCCATTTTTCCTCCCAAATGGGAGGTGCCTTCTGTAGGGGTAAATCGTTAAACAGACCTTGTCTTTCTGTAAAACTAAATTCTGCTTATTTTTCTCCACCTGTTCAATTCTCGGTGGAAGCCTTACTGGGCTTCAGAGTTTAGACTGCAGAAAGCTGAGTCAATCTTGAACCAGCTACCTGAAACTGACATCCATTGAGATTGAACTCAGGTCAGGATCAGAGCAATACTATTAATCTTCTTATTAAGTATAACAGCAACCACATACAATTTTTTGGTTCCAATATTTCCACAATGGATATCCATTCATAGGTTGCACCAACAGATTCACCTTTCCTCTGTTCCCAACCGGGATGATACAAACTGCTTGTATCCCGGTTGGGAACAGAGGAAAGGTGAATCTGTTGGTGCAACCTATGAATGGATATCCATTGTGGAAATATTGGAACCAAAAAATTGTATGTGGTTGCTGTTATACTTAATAAGAAGATTAATCATTATTGGAGACAGTCTTGGAGCTACTGAGGCTAAAATTAAGGAATAAGTGTGCAAATATGATGACTGAAAGGGACTGATGAAGAACTGTGAAACGATCGTCTCCCTAGGCATCACCACTGTGCACCATCCTTCAGAGAAGATTGTATTTTTGGAATGAATGTGACTGTACTTTTCGTACTTTTTGTAGTACCAGTGTAATTTTCATGTAACATTGGCCTTGTAGCCTTCGTGGATCATTCAGATACATTTATCATAGAGTTATATATAGCCATAGTCTGTGCTTAGTTACTACCTGGAGGTTGGCATCCCTACTGATTGCAGCATGTGTCCCTCTTTGCATGTTAGTTAACATGCATGCATTTTATCATGCATGGATGTTTGAGGTATGCTAAAAGCAAAACATAGAAAAATACCTTTTAGTGTCTTAAACTTTTTTGTTTTTCCTGTATTAAATCAGTATTCTGTCTAGCATCTTGTGTGCAAACTAGTGCCTTTTATGCACAGGTTGTTTCCGTTAGATATGCTGCTCTCTTGATGCACAGTATTTGCAGTCAAATTCTCAAATCACTCTGCACATGGGCTCCCCCCCCCCCCAGATAAATTCTTGGCGTACTTGAGATTACTCAGAGTAAATTTCTGCATACGCTAGTGAAAATGCAGAGTATCTGAACTAGGGGGGGAGTGGTCACCAATGTCATTGTTATGTGGCTTGCCACCCCCTTTCTTTGATCATGCATGTGTTCTAGCGATAGACTGATATTGTGATAGATCGCAGGTGGCAAGAAGGCACTTACGAGTGAGGATCCCCCTGCTAATACTGCTTTGTAATTGGCCGTAGTGTGTTTTTTTTTTTTTTTTTAAATATGTCACCAGTCCCGCGGTAGGATTTTTTTCTTTTTAGCCAAGTTGCCCACCATTTGTGGGAGAGGGCAATTGAAGAGGACATTAAAAATAGACTGGAGAAATAAGAAGCGATGTTGGTTTGTTTGTTATTATTCCAGCATTATATCTGCCTTCACAAAAAAAAAAAAAAAAGGTTTTCATGCCTATCCTAAAGAGGACGCTCTTTAGGGGAGGGCAGCAAATCAGCCCTGCTCTGTTCGATCTGGCCAAGGTTAAAACTGTTTGACACTCACTGTGAAACTGACCAAATAAGCAGCCGCATAGGTCACTTGTTATTATTCCAGCATCATTCCTAAAATTACGGCTACAGTGGCTGAATTTCTTACAGGAGTTCTTAAAGAACAAGAAAAGTTTTATTAACCCGACTGTAACTTATATGTATTGCCCTTTGGAGGTATATTGTTGTTGTTTTTTCTATCTCTGTCTTTTGGTATGCCAATAAAGGTTAATGAAATGAAATGAAATATTCCAGCATCATATTGCTAGTCCTGCCCTCACAAAAAAACAAATAAAAAAACACCCCTGTTCTATCAGGCTGAGGTCTGAAACTGAACAACACTCACTGTGAAACTGACCAAATAAGTAGCCTCGTATTATTCCAGCATTCTCTCGCTAGTCCCGCACTCACAAATATATAAAAAAGCTGGCTTTAAGGGGACGAATAGGATGAGGGAGAAAGACAAGTGGGAGAGAGAAGGGAGAGTGGGCATGGGGAGAAAAACCCAAATTGACAAGTATGCACAGGGCCAGCTTTCAATTTGTGATCGAGGCAGACTTTAAGCTCGGGCTAAAACAGCACCCAGAAAACGTGGGGGAAATGCAAGGGGAGACCGAAGTGACTTCTAAAGGTTGGAGAAAACCTGCACAATGAAAACAAAGCCCCAATGTAGTCGGGGAGTGATGGTGACAGAAACAGTCCATGCATTAAAGGCCTAGTTCTGCGTTTAGATAATGCTATATCTGTAAAGTGGTCCTGTGTGCCTCATAGGACTGGACCAATAAGAATCATCCTTCTGTCTAGACCCAATGAACATCAGCATGTGCTGCCTTTTGCTGCTTTCCCCTCCCACTCTCTATTTGTACTTGGATAGGGTTTCCCCCCTCCATTCTTTCTCCCTCTTTTTCTTCTCTAGGGTTGCTAACCTCCAGGTGGTGGCTGGAAATTTCCCGCTATTACACCTGATTTTCAGGTAACAGAAATCAGTTCACCTGGAGAAAATGGCCGCTTTGGCAATTGGACTCTATGGCATTATGCCCCATTGAAGTCCCTCCACTTCCCAAACCCTGACCTCCTCAGGCTCCGCCCCAAAAAACCTCCCTCCGGTGGTGAAGAGGGACCTGGCAACCCTACTTGGAAGGCTTTGTGTCTTTCCAACACAGTGTTCAGTTCAATTCCAGGAAGGAAGAGAAGGCAGCTTTGTGGAACTGCAAGCAAAGGGTGTAAAAGACCCTACGCAAACCTGTTCTGTTTCTTTGCACAAATACTGGAGAAAAACAACCTACAAAATGGTTAACAGTTTGCCTGATGACAGAGTAATGCCAGCATCCTTTCTGCCAGCTATCTACTTCCTCATTCCCACCCTCTTGTAGACAAGGTGGCACACAGAATGTGAACATTAACCCGTTGGAGACTTGAGAGTAAGCCACAAAGATGGTGCTCAGGCTCCCAGCTGGCAGTTGAAAGAAGATACAGTGTTAATAAGGGGGAAGGCATCGATACAGCATGTCTGCAGGGACAAAACCAGTCGAGGCGATTTTCTCATTCTCTTTCTAACCTTACAAAAAATCACAGCTTAGACCTTTCCGTGTTCCCCTGTTAATGACCGCAGATATCTTTGTTGTTTACAGTAACATGTAAGCCAAAAGCTATTTTGTGCACAGTAAAGCAAAAAAAAAATAAAAAAAAAATCCTGCCCTGATTATTTGTGCAGTGCGCAGTGTCTCTAGCAAACCCAGCAGTCAGGAAAACTATTAATGCTCCTTCTGTGTCTGTGATTGCACCGGCGCATGCCTTACCTCTGTATAATGAATCCAGCATGTGACAGTTACAGGGGAAAGGAACAGCCTAGGTGAATGTCTTATTTGTCTGAAATAAATTATTCAGAATGCAGTTTCAAATAGAGATTGCAGGCAGAGATAATGGTGTTGGGGATTTTTTCTCCCCTCTCCTCCCCCCCCCCCAGCATGTTCAAGCTGCAGAGACACGAAGCCTCTGCTTTTCAGGAATTCACTTCGGTGGAGTCGGCTTTGAATGATGCAGCCAAGAAGTAATATTGCTGCCATCCAGCTAGTGTCGGAGGAACAGCATCCTCGGCATCGCTTTGCGCATCAGTAACATAACACAAACACACAGGCGCAGATATGATCTTGGTGTTCGGAAGCGTATGTGCGTACACCTAACGCTCTTTTAAAGGACAATTTCTGCATAGTTACCAGAGAGGACAGGGTGTTGGTCTGAGAGCATTGTTTGTTGATGTTGCTACAGTTCCCACGAAATAGTTGACCATATCAGCATCTGGCTGCTTGGCGCATCATGTGGTTTCTCGTGAGATGCTGGGCTTGTTGCAGTTCGGGGGGAAAAGAGAGGCTCGTGCGGCTCTGCGCTCCTGGACAGTAACACCCGGCAGTGCAGAAACTGCAACCCAAAAGGACAGCCAATAAAGTTGTCATAAGTGGCAGGGTTATGATGCATCTATTTTAACTCTCGTTTTGGGGTGGGGCGGAGGGTACTGCTGCCTCCTTTATACTTCCTGCAGGATTCGAGCCACGCTGTTTGCAAGGGAGCGATTTCGTCTTCTCTCAGAGCGATGACGCTGCACCACTTTCGGCATATCCTGCTTCCCCCATTTACCTGGGTGTCTGCTGTTGCCGCTACTGGGGTTGCTACTGCCTGCCTGCCTGTGCTTCAACCTGGCTTCTGCTATGGGGAGAGTCACTCGTCTGCACACAAACGAAAAGACACGATGAAATCTGGACACTCTTATTTTGTTGCTGCTGCTGCTGGAGACGGAAAGAATGTCTGATGCGAGGTTTACTTCCCAGTCCCCAAAGGGTGAAAATGTGCATTAAAGGGGTGAGGAGCGAACACTGAAAGAATTACAATGCCAGGTAATCCAGTGAGTACAGCAAGGGCATCGACAGCAATTCTCTCGGCATTGGCAAGGGCATCGACAGGACAAATCCAACGTCTGCTGCTGAAAGGGATTATTATAGGGGAGAGCCATGGTGATGCAGCGTTTCACCTCCGCGCTGTTATGCTGGAGATGGATAAATAAAGTGTCTGGTGTGTGCGCCTGTCAGAGCATAGCCATGGGAGAAAAAGAGTGGAAGGGAGCAAGCCAGCAAATGAAAAGGAAGGCGGCATGCCGTTTGATCGTCTGATTCTGTGTGTTCTCGTTCCAGCAACGATGATGATGGCGTAATTTACAGAACCGAGTCTGGATGGCGGGGGACTCTAAATTGTATCGCTCTCCGATGTGGTTATGGAGGCAACTAAAGGTGTAGGTGGCTGGAAAGACACAAACACCTTGTGGGGGGAAAGAGAAGTGTACTCTCTGTGTGTGTGTGTTTGTACGTACATATGTGCATCGAGATAAAAAGCTTTCTGACTCAGGAATACGTAGGAAAACTTTCAGGCTGCTGGATCAGGTTTGGTTGTGATGTGTATTTTCAGCTACCTCCTATATTCCCCTTGGAATAAGCAATTGCCTTGTTGAAACAGATGCATTTGCAGGCAAGACTCTGGGAAGCTTCTTTTCTTCTTTAACACCTTGAAGCATTGAATCCTCTATATGATCCATGGAGGAGCTGTAGGGTTCCCCCCCCTCCTGTTCTTTGTCTTTAAAATTTTTATAAACACAGCTGTACTCAGTCTAGTGAAAAATGCTATACTGTAAATAGAAGTGTGATCAGTCTAATCAAAATAAATTATCCCAGATGACTTTTGTAGCCCAGCTGGCAACTCCTTGTTTTCAGATAGTTCAGTATCCAACCGAGATGAAATCAGCAATGTATTTGCATTTTTAATGCATTTCCAAGTCAGCCTGCAACTTTTTTTTTTTAAAGGGGGAATCAGAGTCCCACTGTGAAAAGGCACAGGACTCACATTTGCAAGGAATTGCTCTGAAATGTTCAGAAGTTGTGGTTTTTATTCCTGGTGTGGCATGAGGGTGGGAGAATGGAGCCTTTTCCCCCTTCTAACAGCTGGTCTCATTATAAGAGAGACAGACTGACTTAATATTGTGCACACTGCTGGATCGCTCAGGGTGGTCATATCCGCATAACGGGCCAAACGTGGTTAAAAGAAGGAAATGCTGGAAATAAATAGAAGGCGTTTGGGAGAATTTTAGCAGCTGCCTATATGGGGTGTGTATGTATGTGTTTAAATCTGCAGGCCATGTTTAAATCCATAGGCCATCCAGTCATCTTCACGGATATCCGAGGGAATTTCCTAATGGTCACTGTGAGCTGTCCCGCAAGATGCTTGTCTTTTCCCCTACACGATTTGTTGACAAAGAGAGTACAGTCTGGGATTAGGGTTAAGCCAGCTGTTGTAGACCAGGGGAGATTTTATTACTCCTGAAATGGATTTTATCTGTTTTTTTTAAAGAGGGTTGGAGGGAAAAGGGGGAGGAACTAGGGAAAATGCAGTTTGTTCTGCAGGAGAACCACACCTCTTCCTCTGATGTCGTGGCTCCAACTTCAGTCAGCAGACATTTTGAAAGGAGAATGAGAGATGGGGAGGGGGGAGGGGAAGAGGGAGGAGAGAGTCTCGTAACTGGTACAAAGCTGCATAGCCCAGCAAAATGTCAGCAGCTTGTAATTAGCAGCTTGCGGTTACGTCAGCAGCCGTATCTTTCCAAGAATAACTGTGTGATGCATGCTGCAAAGTGAGGGAGATGGTCATAACCTAGTTATCAAGTCCAGTTCAAGCGAGAGCGGATGGATTAATGGATGTGCTGGGTTCATAAATCAAATATGGACACATCGCACAGTGTATCAGGCTTGCTTTGAGTTCTGCATACTTGGAGGCTGGACGATCAAATGAGGAGGCAGGGAAGAAGAGAACGAACAAAATGCATGACATATTTTTTTTTTAAATGAAGACTGGTTGCCCTTAGCAAATTCTTTTTTCCCCCGTTCACAGCCGCGGGCTGATAGGAACATGCCACAAATGGGGGGCGGGGGGCAGGAGAGAAATGACCAAGCAGCTGTGATGTTTTGCCTAGAGAGAGGGAGGCAAAGCCAGAGATGAGAGCTCTCTTAGTGCCTCGCAGTGCGGTGGGGCTTGCAGCCAGGCTTTTCTGTCTCCGTGGGGGAAAGAAGGGGTCAGGCTCTTTTCGCGTTCCGTACAGTGTTTTAAATGCAAAGCAAATCCTGCCAAAGCTTCCTTGGGAATATTTCAGGAGCTGAGCTGTACGGGGACATCCTCCTCTTTTCGACCTGCATTTGCAGTCCCGCCGCATGCAAGCAGCGAGGACGTGGGAGGCGCCTAATCCGCGACTGGCCTTTTCCAGACGCCTTTGATGCCGAGCTTTTCTGGCTTTCTAATCGGCAAGCCTGTGCGATGGGCGGTTTTTGTGATTCTCCCTTTCTGTTCTGCGCCGCCCAAATTGCTCGGAGCCTCTTCTGGTTTTCTAGATTCCCAGCAGAAGTCAGCCTCAGTTCAGCAGCTTGTTTGTTTAGCCTTCCTTTAATAATATGCCGAAAATAGACAGCATTGTGCAAACATGTATAGTTTAGGGTCCGGGGAAAAAAACCACACCACGCATTTGTACAGCAACGAGTGCATTACACTAAACCAAGAGCTTTCTTTTGTGTTGCATGCAATGCAGTTTAAACGTCTTTTTAGTGACTTGAAGGGGGGTACAAAAGCGGACATTCTCTGCGCCTGCATTTTCTGGGCAAGGCGCACAAGCCTGTCTGGAACCAGAATAGCGTTATTCTGTGCACCCAACAGGGTGGAAGGATTTCATTTGGCCTGTGTCGGCAGTTCCAACAGCTGGTCATTAATGCTGGCCCCATCTCCAGAGCGAAGCGTGAGGGGCGGTGAATGGCTGCCTGATTAATACTGCCCCTCAAAAAGCCCCTCCGCCCAGCAGCCATCCTTGCAGCAGAATAATGCAGCCGATGTGATTGCGGCTCTTAACGGGGCAGTGTGTCATTGTGTTGCCGCGCCTTTGAGGTTATTACGGGGCAGGTCTGACAGACGGGACAGTGGGGTTACTAGACCGTGGCATTTTTAGAAATACAGGCCTGACCTACTTAAGAGCAATGCGGGCTGGCTGGCAGCTGCATGGTGCATGGGCCACTCTGATTGGCTGTGGCTGTTGCTAGGGGGAATTAGCATGAATTTTTCCACATGCAGCCGCTGCGATTGAATGATAAAAGCTGACGGGAATGAAAGAGATTCAGCTCAGCATTATGGAGATTTATCTCCCTTATTTCTCTCTTCATGAAACAGGGAGGAAAAAAGAGCAAAGAACTATTTATTCCTTGACCCATTTTTTTTTCCTATCTGCGGGAAGGCAGAATGGCCTATTATTTTAGTTCCTGAAATGATGGTGTGTGGGGGGAAGGGCTGTTTTCGCTCGCCGTTTGAGTGTGTAGCTCAGTGTTTCCCCCTGCACTGTTTTCTGAGGCCGGCATTCCTCCTGCCTTTCTCTCTCTTTAAGGAGAACAAAACTCTTCCCCCCCCCTCCACGTATACAACTGCCTTATTTAAAGTGAAACAAGAAGTAGGATGCTGAGTTTGAAGGAAGCCATGTATACCAGCTTTCATTATGTGACGCAAGCCTTGGTTATTTTTAGCAGGGCTCATTTTATTGAAAGATAGCTTTCAGTTCCCCCCTCCCTGATGCATGAAAGCAGAGAGACAGATTGCTCCAAGGTTGCATGTGGAGTTTATGGGGGAAACTGCATATTACGGGAGTACTTGCATTTAAGATACTTCCTTAGTAACCTTTGATCCGTTTTTCTTGCCACCAGATTCAAAAACATATCTTTCAGGGCACATTTTGTAAGAGATTTCTTTGGGGTGGGTGGGACAAAAGGGAACAAATGTTCTCTTCTTTTAATGGTTCCCCCTCCCTTAAATCAGCTTTGACTTTCTGTTCATTATTCTGAGCACACACATACACAGCAAATAAATCACTCCAAATTTCTAGGGGGTAATTACCAACCACTGTTTTATGAAAGATCTGTCAGATTTCCATTTTCCTTTTGGGGAGGTGGGTGGATCCATGGCTATTCAAGGAAAGGCACAATTTTTAGTCTATTATGTTAAATTCATTTTCATGACAACTGCACTGAGGTCATTTAGAATGGAAGGATGGTCCTCTCAACAGACAGATCTGGCACATAAGGTAAACTGATAAGTATTTTCATTTGCAAGACTGGATAATGGAAGACAAATTTATTTAGATTTGGAAGTGTTTACATGATAGTTAGGCTTACCAAATGCCCAGTTCTGGTGGGCAATTGCCCGCCAATTCACTGGGCCGAACAGGGAAGTCTTTTTTCTGGCGATCTAGCATGTGCATGGCCGCATTGGCACGATTACGTCACTTTCAGGTTTGGCACGATTACACATTGGCACGATTACGTCACTTTCAGGTTTACTCCAGAAGTGCCACATTGCAACAGGGACACTCTAGCACTCCCCCCCAAAAAACTTGATGGTTTCCATAGAGTTTTGGGGGTGAGAGTGCTGGAGCATCCCACGTGATGTGGAGCTTCCAGGGTAAACCCAAAAGAAGCTCCCGCCGTATGCAAAGAATTTCCAAAACTGTTTTAATCTTTGAATGCAATCCCATTGATTCAGTTCTTACTTCCATGTCACTAACAGCAACAAAGGTTTAAAGAAAACTACTTTATATTACAAAATAAGATGCTGATTGGCCAAAAGAAAATATGTATATGTTTTTATGTGAGTAAGCCCTTGAACGTTTTCTAACATGAAATTAATTTCATATTGGACGTCAGACCATCCAGAGTTGGGCCTGATCTGAAATGGATCAGCAGCTGCTGTAGCATTTCCCTTCGGCAAGACTCCTCAACATTCCTGATCATGGGAATGGAGCCTACACGTGTCCATTTTGTATGTGCATAACATGCTGTGCCCATATTCAAGTTAATGCATGTAGGAGAAAGGGTAGTGCCTGTATTTTGGGTCACCCTTGAGGCTAGGTTGGCATGCTCTTCCTCCCCATTGACTCTCATTGGCTTCTCCCTGCTTATAACAATTTCCTAAAAATAAGAGAGATGGTACAGCGGTGAAGGTTTCAAGAAATGCTGGGAAAGGGACTCAGGCCCTGGGTGTCGTTTTGCATACTTGCAGTAGTAGCCAAGTAAACTGAAAACCTGGGCAATGTCATTTCTGTGATATCATGGGGAATTGTGCATTTGGTAATATAAATCAAAGAAAGAAAATACATACATAGCAAAGCCAAAAAGTGCAATGAAAAAACTCCTCACATGATTTCTTCCTCCGTTTCACCGGAAGCAGAAGTTATATAAGTACCTGTTGTTAAAAAAAAAAAAACCATCGGGAAAAATCTCAAAACACATCAAGGATTTCTTACTGCAAAAGGGCCTTTTATATTAAACTTTTAATTGCCCCTTTTGGCTTTGCCTTTGGCTAGTGTTGGGTTCCTTTGGGGTTGCTTTTAATCTTTTCCACAACTCACAGCACAGTGCTGTCTGGCTCGCCCCCTGCAGCAAAATACAACCAACAACTTGTCAGCCTTTTACAGGTTATCACACACAGGTTGGGTCATCCTGTCCTGTGGTCAGAAAGGTGACACCCAGCTTAATGGTTTCAGCAGATCAAATGGCTTCAGATGATGTGAACTGTGGGCCAAACTAGATGTTACTGTTTTTGGCTGTTTCAGCACTTGCAAAGGCACTTGGGTGGAGGAAACACATACAAAATCACCTGGTTGTGCTGTGCTGTGGTTCCACCCTTGCGACAATTTTAAATGGCCACCGTTATTGTCTAGTTTGGCTCTAAAAAATGATGAAATAGGCAAATTGGGTACTCCCTCCCTCCTTCTAACAGAAACAGAATCCAAGGGAAATAGCCAGTCTGACCTTTGGGAGGAGAAATTCCTCCCTGACTTCAAAGATAGTGATGAGTCAAGGCAAAGCATGCATCTTTGTGGTTACTCTTCCCAACTTTTAAGTATCTTGCCAACTATGAATAAGTTATAGCAAACAGTGTCAGTCTTCTTTCTACCCCAAACTGGTAGCCTGCCCTTGACCTCAGTGAGATTTCACAAAGTTCTCTTTTCTGGGCTGTTTGTATCATTCATATAACTTTAACCAGGTATATGTCCTGCAGGCTAGCCAATCTAGCCCTGGTCTTTATTATTTGCTAGGGGTTTTTCTTGAGTTTTATTTTTTACTGGAAATATCCCATTGCCTTCAGCCGGAGAACAGTGATCATGCTAGTGATCTTCAATTTATCCCCTAGCCTTAAATGAGTGGATGCAATATATAAGAGGAAAGAAGCAGAGGCAACTGTGAATCTGCTCAGGGGCCTTGGAGGTTTGTAGAACAGGGACTGGGCGGCGGAGTCCAGGTTCAATCATTATATTTGGAGCGGAAAAAGTACATTCTCATGTTCCTTAATGGCCTTTCATGTCCCTTGGGTTGCTAATTGTGAAACAAACTCAGGGAATTGGAGTCAGCAAAGCCACAATAAAAAGTATACTGTACTCTGGTGTGCATAATAAGAACAACCAATGAAGTTAGTTATACTGTTATGTTGGAGCAATAACTTATTTGCAGTGCTGCAAATCACATCACAAAGGGAAAAAGGACAAAAGTAATGGATAGTAGAGGGTTTTCTTATTACCGTCCATATTTTAAAGCAAAAGAGCACTCACTCACAGAAATACTGTTTGTATGGATTTCATTTGGCCCTCTGTGATTTGTCTGGAGTGCACAACTCTCATGGATTTTTATGATGGGTGCAGTGTGACCAGAATGTGTTTTTCTTGCTGTCTATATGTGAATATTTTCAGATCACAGTATATACTTGTATTTTTCCTGAATTTTGCTTTGCAATGCTTGCTTCTAGTCTATAGACAGGAAAACAGATTTAAGAGATAGTGAACACTGAGCACGTAGCAATTTCTTGGAAGGAACAAAACCACCTTATTTCAGAATACGGTTGGACTTCCATTTATTGTTTGCTTTTGTTTTCATTTAAAGCTCTGGCAACTCTCAGAAGCTACAGACGAAGGAGCCTTCAATATTTCTGCAGGAAGGGTTGTCAAGAAAAGCCATCCCAGCAGCAGTGCTTTATTATTTTCAGAGGTGGTTATTAATTTAGCCTGACTGAAAAGTATGAATGATACAGCAGATGGGAGTTAATGTTTCTATGAAGTTGGGAGTGGCAACCCATTCCTGAAGTGGGGGCAGATCCTCACAGGAACCGGCGTGACCCCCTCACTGGCATCCGTGCCACCTGTGCTGTGCAAACTGGCATGGATGCCGGCACAAGGCGACTTACGCCGGCCTGCTTGGATGCCGGCGGCAGTGCAATAGTCAGGCATTTTCCCGGTATATCTCCCAGCGCCATTTTGCAGTCGTCGAGATAATGCCTGCAAAATTGTGGCGCAGCCCCGTGGAACTGTATGCGGAGTTCTACGGGGTTTAAAAAATAAAATCATTTTTATTTCTTTTTTTAGCTTGCTGCGCTGTCTCCAGCCGCCATGGAACCATCCCCTCCCCTCAGGAATGGGCTCTTAGTGTTTCATTGCAAAGGCACTATTTTACTTGCTTCCTGAAATGTTTTTTAAAATCCATATTTGCCGTATATGCAAAGAGCTTAGTTTTACAGCATGTGCGTTTCCAAGGAAGAGACATAGAACGTAAAATGATAACTACTGTTTAGCCTCACAGGTTCAGACCACAAACCTGAGCCAGAGCTGACCTTGATTGGAACTACACTGTGAAAGTATATGCTGCCACCAGGCCCCACTCTTGCTCAGGGCCCAGAATGTTGGGGATTGGTGACAGTTAAACATGACTATTTTCACCACAGTGCAAGAAAGTAAACTTTAGGGCTGGGTACATTACAGTCAGAAGTAGGGTCAGAGATAGGGTTGCCAACCTCCGGGTACTAGCTGGAGATCTCCTGCTATTACAACTGATCTCCAGCTGACAGAGATCAGTTCACCTGGAGAAAATGGCCGCTTTGGCAATTGGACTCTATGGCATTGAAGTCCCTCCCCTCCCCAAACCCCTCCCCTAAGGCTCTGCCTCAAAAAAAAAACTCCTCCAATGGGAGATTTTGGGGGGCAGGGATCACCCGCGTACAGCCGTGAGCGACACAATCCCATCTCTTCCGGATTACTTCCAGAAGCATTGCAGCCCAATGGGACGATTTACCACTCAAACCCCCATTTGAGTGGTAAACTGTCCTGTCTGGAAGTAAACGGGAAGTGACGGGATCGCGTTGCTTGTGGCCATGCATGCTTGCGACCTTGCTGTCAGCCAGCAGATAGATTGCCCGCCATTCCAAGCCACCTGGCAACCCTAGTTACAGCTCTTGTGAGAGCTTGGGGACCAGAGGCCTTGCCTTGGCCACCTGGCCAGGCATCTGCACCCAAGTGCCATGACATGGCTGGGCTGGCCCCACTTGGAACTGCATTCAGTTGAGGGTAGAGAGCAGAAAACCTGCTTAACCATCAGAATAGGTTGTGGGGGCTGCAGACTGCAGCATATGGGCTTGCAGGCTGCATTTGGCCCTCAGGATGTATGCGGAACACCCTGATTTTAGCTCCATCACCGTTAGAAGGTAACTCATATAGATGTTAAGCCTTTCCAAAACTTTTAATTTTTTTCAAAATGTTTGTTTCATCCCAGGCATTGGCTCCAAAATGTGATAACAAATGAAAGAATACCTCTGACAGTGTGCAAAGCACCTTTCCCCTTACCTCTGAGTAATCCTGGATAGCCATTTTCATGCACACAGTTGTTATGTAGTTTGTCTTTCTCTGCTCATGTTTTGTAGGTCTTTATTCTTGATACATTCTCTAGAGAGGTTGAAGGAAACCAGCAACATACTGGATTTGTCAACCTTTACATAGTTGCACCTGTGCTTTAATCATCCTGGATAAAATCCAGGATATACGTTTTTGTTCTCTTTGAGAATCAGAACAGCTAATAGAATGGGTGGATTTAGTCACTGGTCCCCACTGTTGCAGGAATACCAGCAATCTATTTACTTTTGTAGAGATTTTTTTTCCAACCTAGGAAATGTTAAACAGTTAAATGATTACATAACAATGATTTACTCATGTTCTGTGATGCTTGTTTAAGCATGTTGCCTTTCTGGCTGCCGTTTAAGAAAGATTCCTGCATCTACAAATTATGCATCCTCCTACTATTATAAACACCTTTAATTTGTACAAGCAAAATTGCAAATATACCCAATACTTGAGAGAAAACTGCAAACTGATGCAGCCTATGAACACGTGCCTTAATTTTTGCTATCTGGTTAGAGAGAGCTACATTCTCAATGGAACTTTCTATTTTCCTCTGAGGTTTTGGTGCAGTTTCTGCCCCACCTGCTTGTAATCTTTTTCACTCTTCTGCAAGGTAGGGCAATAAGCTGCTTTTTATTCAGTCTGTGGGTAAATGTGTCATAGTGGTTTGAGGGAGAGGTGAAAAGATCAACACCATCAGGTCAAAAGGACAACAGAAGGCATGCAAATGTTGGAAGCAATGAAAGCCGTGCATGCTCCCCTCATGATGATTCAGTATCTTCAGTAGAAGGTTCAGTAATTGCTCTAGAGAGGGCCAGCAGACAGGCTGTAAACACCAAGGCCTTCCCTCAATGCACTGGTAGTCAGAACGTTGTTGTTTCTGGACATGAAGTCACTGTCCTAGTGGCCATCACTGTGTCTGATCATGCATCCCATAATTTAATTAGTTGTTGACAGAAGAACTTCCTTTGGTTCATCCTGACTCTCTTGCCCATCAACTTCATGAGGTGCTCCTCAATTGTAGTATTAGGGGAGTAGGAGAAAAAGTTGTGTATCCACTTTCTTCACCCCATGCATAATTTATCATACCTTTATCATACCTCTCCGGGTCATTTCTAGACTGAAAAGTCCCAGACTCCTTAGTCTTCCACCCCTAAATCATCTTGGTTGCCCTCTTTTGCGGTTTCCCCAATTCTGCCAGTTCCTAAGTTTTCTTTTGTTCTTTTGCATGTCCAGCAACAGTACTTGAATTTACAGTGGGGGTGTCAAACTCAATTGTTACAAGAGCCGGATATGTCATAAGTGTCACTTGGGCAGGCTGGGCCATGCCTCACCAGCCCAGATCGAGAGTGGGGTGTGTGGCTGCCCTGGCTGACTCGCGGGCCAGATAAGAGCTCAAAATCTAGGGGGCCTCCAGCCAAGGTGTGTAATATTTTTTTCCAGTCACTACTGTATTTAACAATAACATCTTATGTCCTTTAGAGGAGGAAATGTGAATTGCAGAATTTTAAACACCTGCCATCATCCTCGGCTTCACTAAATTTTGTTTAAAACACTCTTCCATCTTCCTCTAGTCGTGAGGGTGGGGGATTGGGAGGGTCCTCACAAGTGGAATAGCCTAGGGCCTCTCTTCATCTAAATCCAGCACTGGAGGTCATGCATAACTCTAGCAGTAACTCTTCAATATTTCAGGCAGAAGGCAGCTTAACAGGATGGTTTTAATGAATGTACTGTTTAAAAATATCTGCTTGCATGCACACAGCTTTCCTGCAGTTGTGCAGTGAAGATCCTTGTGTTGAGCTGGCGGCTGCTGTCAAAGCAACTTTTAAAAAATCTGCCCAGATAATCAGATCTCCAACAGCCAACCAGAAGCCCAGCTAGGCAGAAGCCCCAGCTGGCCCTGGCCACTTTCTAAAAACACTTGGCAGTTGCCAGGAAAGTTCATGAGCACCATGGCATCCACAGTTACCACACTGGGGTAACTTTATGCTACCATTAAGTACTTCATTTAAAGTTATGAAGTATGTAACCTTATGGAAAACCACCCTGTAAACAAGGTCTGCCTAGTAAACGTCAGGATGTGACGTCACCCCATGGGTCAGTAATGACCTGGTGCTTGCACAGGGGACTGACTACCTTTACCTTTTAACTTTAAGTTATGTGTCATTTTCTTTTGAGAATGGAACAATGGGGCTTGCTTTTTAGATACATCAAAAGCCAGATATCAGCTTCTGCAAAAGCCTAACAAAGGCAACAAGCCCTACAGAGTGGCACCACTGCAGCTTCTCATTGGTCTGCTGGTCATAGCAAAAGTACATGCAGCCATTGGACACAGCCAGTAATGGAGAAGAGAACTGGAAGCATATGACTCAAGCTGGATGCTGCTGATGGGTGGCCAAAGTATGAACAAGAGTAGTATGAGTTGGGAAGCATTCAGCTCTGCTAATTTTATACATCCACAACCAGTCTTGCTGCAGATTTTTCAGTTTTAAGGGTGTGGTCCTCGTAAGGTTGCCAGGTCCCTCTTCACCACCGGTGGGAGGTTTTTTTGGGCAGAGCCTGAGGAGGGTGGGGTTTGGGGAAGGACTTCAATGCCATAGAGTCCAATTGCCGAAGCGGCCGTTTTCTCTAAGTGAACTGATCTCTATTGGCTGGAGATCAGTTGGAATAGCAGGAGATCTCCAGCTAGTACCTGGAGGTTGGCAACCCTAGGTCCCTGGGAGAAGAGTATAGAATTAGGAGTCTCTCCTGGTCATGGAAATTGCAAGTTGTTGCATTGGACGGTAGTGCACTGGGTGTGTGTGTCTGTTTTTAATTTGTATCATTCTAGCTAGAAGTCCCAGGATAGCATAAATACATTATTTCCAGAGGTGTGCAAGGGATGAGGGCTATTAACCCTTAGTCATGAGATGGAAATATCCTTCAGGAACTACTGAGCTGCCAAGAAGGGGGGGGATTGCTAAAGAAAAATCACATAATCTAGCAAAGCCACTGATGCAGGAGCAGCCAAGAGCCCTGCTAGGAATCAAAGAGGGTATATTTTGGATTAAACTGTGAGAGATTCAAATCAGTCACCTACAGCTTTCTGTTAAAGTACGCAAGCGAATAACAAAGGGCCATTGATATGAAAGGTCACTTCGAAGGGGTGTGTTCTGAACTGGCTGATAATACTAGAGGTGACAAAAGCATAAAAATAACTATGGTTTCTAAGAGAACCCTGCAAGTTGGCACCTCATGTGAGAGGAATTCCACACAAGGGGGCCTCCATTGTCCAGGCACATGTGCAGATTAGAGGTGTTTATTTGCAATTGAATTGAAGCACAGTTTGAGGCAGAAGCAACTCAGACCAAGGGGGTGGGGGGAGAGAGAAAGAGCTCCTTTCTCTGTGTAGTGCAGGTACCTGGTTTTCAGCACATTTCTGCTCCACCAGCCAATCGCCATTACCTTTGCTGTCTATTTTGTCCCTTAGCTGCCCATCTTGGAGATGCGTTTGAATTTTGAGCGTGATTTCCCCCCCTTTCCTCCAGATTGGTACACTGAGGGGGGACGCATGTGCTTAGATTTCCAGGGCCGGCTTCAGTTCTGTTGTGCACAGCCATGGGGAAGAATGGGCAGTAATTGTAGCTGTGGCGTGGGATGCAGTAGGGCAGCAAGGGGGAAAGGAATTCATTTTAAATGGAAGGAGAATGGGAATAAAAGGATTGGGAGGGGAAGGGAGCAGTAGTTGGAGGGGCCTCAGCAAGGAATACCTCAGTCACACAAACCCTCTTCACTCAGCAACAACTCTCTAGTAGCTCTGCCTCATACCACAGCTGCCTCAGCTCTGACCCAGCTCTGCCTCTGATGAGAGCAGCCTTATTAATTAAAGGCTCTCAGCCCCACCCCTCAACAGCCAATAATGCCATAGAGTCCCCCCTAAAAAAGTTGCCATTTTCTCCTGGGTAACTAATTTCTATTGTCTGGAGATCAGGCCCCGCTTGGAGGTTGGCAACTCTAAATTAAGGGATGGATCAGTTCACTTTGTCTCCCTTTGAATTTTGTGTGTGTGTGTGAATTACCACAGATACCACTTTGCTGTTGCCACGAGGATGACATAGCATGCCAAGATGCAATTTAGCATGTGAGTTATTGAGACGGGATATGAGTTATAAGTAGCACACTGAAGAAATGGAATTGAAACGGTCTATATCTAGAAAGATCATCGTGCATGTGTGCCTACACTTGGAAAGTGACTGCTTTGAAGTGGATCGATGTACTGAAACTGACATGAACTTTTGTTCCACTGGGATCTCAACAGTTCACCGGCACCTACGTGTGGAGTTGTAGTGTGTTGCTGGGGACTTTATTGCGAGTAAATACTCTGATCCTGTGGATTTGTAGATGTAGTTGCATGTGCTTGACTGGATCCTTACCACATGTACTTGTTGTATACTTTGTTGTATTTTGGATAATTTTGACAAACTATATGTGATATTTTGGTTCTAATCTGATCAAGAGTGTTGTGTGGCATTTTTGTCCTATACTGATTTTGGCTTGCATTTTCCTTAAGTGCAGAGGTGTGATTTATTTCAACCTCCAGGTGGTAACTAGAGATCTCCTGCTATTACAACTGATCTCCAGCTGATAGAGATCAGTTCGCCTGGAAAAAATGGCCCCTTTGGCAATTGGACTCTATGGTAATGAAGTCCCTTCCCTCCCCAAACCCCGCCCTCCTCAGGCTCCACCTCCAAAACCTCCCACCAGTAGCGAAGAGGCACCTGGAAACCCTAACCATTCTTGAGGGTACAGTGCAAGTCAGTGGATGCTTATTTAACCCCTCACCTCTATCCCATTGGTATTTGGTTGCATAGTACACACATAGTGCCTAACACAATGCTAAACATTTTAACTCCTTTATTTGACAATAAATTGTCCACTGCTAAAATAAAATTTTGGCAGGCAGCCACTTTCTCAGTAGCAGCAGTGTCACACAAAAAACACGATAGCTCCTGCTGGAAGTGTGATAGTGTTTGTTTATTGAGAGATATGTCACAGAATTCCGAAGCCACCTCTTGAATTTCTGAAGAGCTTGGGTACAAGCTGTATTCCAAGGCTTGATTCTGTCAGTAAAAGCATCAGCTCTTGGAGATGATTTTTGTATCATACTGTGCCATGAAATAAATTATTTTATTGCTAGGATGTAGTGCTGTCATTGGGAGTGTGACTTCTGTGGTTTCTGGGAAGTTGTCTTTGTGTTTTGTTTCTGTAAAATATTTTTACCCAGTTCTTCACATTGTGCTCTTTCTGAATTCTTTCTCTTAGTGCTGTTACCCTTTCCAAACTGGTTTTGATATGAAGTTTTTCAAGAATAGGATGGAGAGAAAAAAATGCAGGGCCACTTTTCCTTTGGCCTAGTGCCAGTTACAGAAAGTAATACTGTAATTAAATGTTTTCAAGTTTAATGTTTAGAAAACTGTGCTTATGTTCATTTTGAGTTGTCAGTACTATCAAAGTTCTCTCTCTGTCTCTCTCTCTCTCTGTCCCCCCTTTCCAAAGTCTTAAACAATGCAGGATGTGTTGAGGCAAAACTGTTTCAAATTAAACTGAAAGATTTTCCAGGCTAATTCAAAGGATGTCCTGGAGCTTGGTTTCAAAGTGATAAAAAAAAATCAGAATACCTGGTTCAAATAAATTATTCAATATTATTCAATACTACAGAGCAGAGTTTCAGCTTATAGAAAGCTTGAAATAAATTCAACCATTTCAGTAGACTGATGTTGGCTGTATAATATTTTATTTGCTTTTGAGGGTAAGGCCAATGTTGATGCCTTTAGAGATGTTTCATTAAGGATTGACTAGCACCTTAAAGACTAACAAAAATTTCTGGCAGGGTATGAGCTTTCGCAAGTCACAGGTCACTTCTTCAGGTATCTGAAGAAGTGAGCTGTGACTCACGAAAGCTCATACCCTGCCAGAAATTTTTGTTAGTCTTTGTCAGATAGGCTCTCTGCCGGCCCCGGATAAGAAGGTTCCCCCCATGGACAAAATGGAGTTTTTTGTGCACTCCATTCCTCCCCGTTTGCGCCCGGTCTCCTGCCCAAGATCTGCACCTCAATGGAGACCCGCCCGAGTAATCGCTGATCTGATACCGGGTCCCACAAGACCATGTCGGGAGCCCGGGAAGATCAGCCAGTTAACGCACGTGTTTATTTCCTGTATACGTTGTCTTAAGTCTTTACCGGTAGTTAACTTCTGTATTGTTTTTTTGTTTCTAAAACCTAATCAACCCCATTGTATTTACCCTATATATGTACCGATATTTCCCCATGTCTGTATTCTAGCCTTAAGTCTCTATGACCTGCTGAACTCGCTGTCTTTCTGAAATACACTTTTAACTCGCTGCAACCTCTGGAGTGAAGTTCCTTTGCAAGAAACCCAACGTGTTGCTGAGGCCTGACAGTCTTTAAGGTGCTACTCAATCCTTAATGAAACATCTCAAAAGGTGCTACTGAACTCCTGCTCTTTTCTACTGCTTCAGAGAGAGTAACACGAGTACCCATCGTGATCTGTCATTAAGGGTTAACAGAGATTATTAAAATGAGTCTAGTCTAATAAGTCTAACAGGTGAGGCCCATTGATTTGATCTACATTTCTAGATCTTGGAGGGATTGTGCCCATTTCAAGCCTAACCATTGGTGTACCCAATCAATACAGAGCTACTCAGTGAAGCATAATGGTTAGATGGCTGGGTTAAGCAAGGAGACGCTGTTCAAATCCTCACTTGCTATGAAACTAATTGTGTGAACTTGCACCAGTCACTGTCTCCCGGTCTAACCTACCTCACAGGGTTGTGGTGAGGATAAAATATGGGACTGGAGAACCATGTACACTATCTTGGAGGAAAGGTAGGATAGAAATATGCTGATTTTTTTTTGAAAAGTGTTCTTCAAAGGGTTTTGCTTGCTATATATAACACTCCCTGCTATAACTTTCTTTCTGTGACCCCTTAAATCAGCTCTGATGAGGAAAAGGCATGTTGTACTTCACACCTATGTGATGGAATAGAAACAATTGGGGGGGGGGATCCTTCTGCGAATGTCCAAATGCACCCAAAGGCTGGTTTTTTGTTTTTGTTTTTTTACTCCAGAAGTGGCAGATCCAGATCTTGGAATACAACAAGACCTGTTTTTCAGTTCTGAATTTAGTTTCCATAAAGTAGAGTTCGAGAGCTCATACCTTGCCAGAAATTTTGTTAATCTTTAAGGTGCTACTGGACTCTTGCTCTTTTCGATGGCCCAATAATATACACTATTACATCTACTCTGTGTGTCAAAGTGTTTCTGAACCTGGAGAAGAAAGTGTATTTTCTAAAGGCTAGCTACTTGATTTTTGGCCCAAGTATATTGCTGCTGCAGTGAATATGCTACAGTCTACTTTTAACTACAAAATTATGGTGCTCTACTGATCTACACACTCACTTTTGTTAACGGTTGCTCTGAAAATGCTCCATGGTTGCCCTAAATATTAAAAGAAGGATTAAGAATGAGTGATGGATTCATCTGGGGACTTTAGGTAAATTTATATGCACATACAGCACATTAATTGTTCAGGGTCAGCTCTCCTGCTTAAAACAAATACCAGCACATTTACATCTGACACACTTATTTGTCAAATCAAGAACCTGCAGCTGCTTTAAACCTACAGCAAAACCACCTTTGCATTCAATTCCCCTTTTAAACGACATGGCTAGCACATGCGTTATACCATGCCTGCATGAATCTTCATCCAGAAACAGGCATATGTGAAGATTTACTGATCCCCAAATGAAGGAGGGTATCCTACCCTCAAATAATGTTCATGTGATTCCTTGGAATTTTCAATAAAATGATATTTTGTACCTCACATTCTTCCAAATAGGAGAATTAAAACAAAATAATCTATTCTTGTTTTGAACCAGCCTGCTACAATTTCTAGGTGATACATAAGCATGGTGTTGTAGATAGAGTGTCATACTAAGATCTGGGATACCCAGGTTGAAATCCCTACTCCTCTGTGGAAGCTTGTTAGTATGATGGCAGGGCAGTCACACTCAGTCTAACCAACCTCACTGGGTTGTTGTGAGGATAAAATAGAGCAGAGGGAAACAATGTTGTAACACTGAATATAAATTTCTGAATAAATAAGGGGTTAAGGGGTGTATGAATAATACTGTCGGGGCATACTAGGAGTATGCCAGTATCAATGGGCAAGGTGTGTCAAAACCTTGTACATTTAAAGACTAGAAATGTGCATTCTTTTACGGTGACCTTTACAATAAAAGGAAACGAGTATTGGGTCAGCTGGTCTTATGTGGTGTTTTAGCAGCCTTCTCCAAGCAGAGTTTCTCTTGTGCTGGAAAAATTAAAATATCAGCCCGTCTCACATAAGTGGGACACCCCTGTCTTGGTTGCCATTTAATAGCTCTACCTTTCCTACTTTTCCGTTTTACAGTATGACAGCAAGCACAATGTTTTCCTTGTATCATGGGGATGGGACTGCTCAGAAAACTTGCATTTGTTTGTTTTGAAAATGTATATGCTACCTCTCCAGATAACCTGCTCAAAGTAAAACATGGGAAACTCATAAAACAGCATTAAAATGTTAAAATCAACTGTTTAAAAACCCAGCCATTAACTGACAGACTGGACAGTACAAGAGGAGGTAGTGGTTGTACACTTTGCCTCCCTTTAGGGTTGCCAAGTCCCTCCTCCTGATCAGTGGGAGGTTTTAGGAGGCGGGGCTGGGGTGGCCACACATGCACACACACAATGACATCACTTCCAGTTTTACTTCTGGAAGAGCCGCTTTGCCATGGCCGATTTGGGGTCTGAGTGCTAAAGCAGCCACAACGATGCAGTGCTTCCAGAAGTAAAAGCGGAAGTGATGTCATTGCCGCTCTGGAGCAGCTGTGTGGAAAACCACTCACCTGGCAACCCTACTTTTCATCCATATGTTGTGCAAGTGCATCAGTTGTGTTTTGAAGTCCACTGCTGACTCTTTGGGTCCCAGATTTGGATTTGTGCTTGAAGGGGGGTGGAGTTGAATCAGAATCAACTCAGTCCTGTTGTACTTTCCCACCTCCAGACACAGCTGCCCCATTCTTAGCGTACAAGTGGTTATCTTGGTCATGTGGTTGCATGCTGAACACTGCAAATCGGATTTTAACATGGTGCCCATGTTACTTCTACCTGCAGTGTTGAGCTAAAAATGCCCCCCCCCCCCGCAGACCCTCAGTATATTTTGGCAGAAATCACATTGCTTTCAGCAGATGTTAGTAGGGATGGACCTCTGCATTGGCTGAATACTTTTATTTTTTGGTGATGGTGGCTGCTACATGCCTATGAGGTCATTGGACTTGACCTCCACAGTCTCTTTGCTCACTGCACACTTCTTTGTATGTTGAATAAAGATACACGTCTAGGAAAAAAGTGAGTTTTTTCCCCTTAGAATACACCCATCAGTGATGCGATATCTGCTTTTATAAGGGAGGCAAATTTATGTGTATTACTTCAAATCCAGCTAATCTTGTCGAAGTGCATTTATAATTCTGACAAGATTTGAAGAAGTTTAAGGCTGTCTCTGGAAATCCTGTCAGCGCTTGCCTCTTTGCAAAAAAGAAAAGAAAAAAAGCTATGGCTTGTACATCTAAAAAGAGATTTGCATAATCAAGTCTGCTAATTAACTACTCAGACTGTCATTTTTCTCCCCCACTGTGTATGTGCTTAAAATGTTGGAAGTGCCGTATGTCCTTTTGTGTGTGTGTGTGGCTAACATAAGAAAACTGAGGAAGGGAGCATGGGAGATTATCTCGCAGCGTTATTTTTCCACTTTCTTAAGGAGATAAAATAAGGCTAAGAGACTGGGTTTGCTACATTTCTAATTATTTTGCCCTTTTGTGCTGTGCAAAGCTCGTTTTTAATAGAAATCTGATAACGGAATAAATATGTGATCATGAGTTTCAATAAACCATAGTGGGTGCAGTTGATGAAAAGTCTAATTATAATAATAGAGGCCACATTATGCATAAGAAGGAGGCATGTGTATTTCGGTATTATGGTGAACATGTATCAACTGAGTGAATAGTTTGATTGCAGCAGCTTGTGCCAGCAAAAAAATCTGTGGTGTTAACCCTTCAAACAGTATCATGCAAGTTACCATTCCTCTCTCTCATCCTAATATGTTTTCAGAGTCTTAGTCCCAGAATCTGTGACATTTTTAGCTCCTAGACAATAAAGCGACTCACAGTGCATCCCCTTTTCATCCTGAGTTTCAGTTGGCACCAGTGGTATCTTCTTTCAGGCCACCTTTGGAAGAAATTAGCAAGGAAATGGCCAGGGTTCCTGTATTTTTTATTTTTGGTCTAAAACAAGGCATTGCAGCAGATGCAGTTTGCCATGGTGGGGGGACGGGAGGGGGATAATTCAAGCTGTACCAGCTGAAATGTCTTCTGCTCACCCCTAGGAGGTGCATCTGTTTGTGTTTAAGAGCCTGTTTTGCTGTTGCTTCCTGAAATCCAAATGGGAAGTGCTAATAAGAGAGAAAAGATCTTATGGCTTGAGTTCCAGGTTCTTTCTAAGGCACAAGAAAAGGCAGTTACATTTGCTTAAGCAGGTCTAAAGCAGACCTGTACTGCTTGTGCCTGGCCCAACTGCCCATCAGTCATGTTTAGTCCTTGATAGCCCACCCACTCTGTTTTTGGAATCCCAGAAAAGCTATGCATTGCTGGTGAACAGTGTTTGATTTGGGGGCACAAACCTCTTCTGAATAGAGAGGCAAAGCTCGGGAGTGCCTCTCCCTTATCCCAGAATGGTTTTAATGACTCTGCACATACTCTAAATTTGTTGCTTTAGGATGACTACACTTAAGTGTCACAGACTTGTTAATTGTTCTGTAATTATGAATAAGAGATTCAGGACTGGACTTTCGTGATATTTATATGTTTGCATTGTTTATAGTCTCCTTTTCTCACTGAGACTCAAGGCAGATTACGTAGCGTGGGACAATTTAAATCAACAGGAATGGAGAAGTCTGAAATCGAGCAGAAAATCTAAAAACAGCTAAAACAAAGCATAAGCAATAACTTGATGTGTTAAACGGTGCATGAATTACATAGAAGGCATAAGAACATAAGAAAGAATATAAGAAAGAAGGCACTTAAGAACATAAGAACATAAGAAAGGCCCTGCCTCTAGGAAGCCACTAACAAGACGAATGCAGCAGCACCATCCTGCCTGTGTTCCTCCGCACCCAAAATAATAGGCATGCTCCTCTGATACTAGAGAGAATAGGTATGCAGATACTTATAGCTAGAGACAGTATGTATTAGACACTCCAGTACAGACCACAGTTCCTATTCTTTTAAGAATATAAGAAAGGCCATTCTGGATCAGACCCAGGCCCATCAAGTCCAGCAGTCTGTTCACACAGTGGCCAACCAGGTGCTTCTAGGAAGCCCACAAGCAAGATGACTGCAGCAGCATCCTGCCTGTGTTCCAAAGCACCTAATATATAATAGATATTTCAGCAAATATTTCTTTTGGAAAACATTACCTGCATAAAAAAGCCCTCCTGAATAATCCAGTTCTTCTGAGCAGAAGAAAATCTTTTTAAAACCGAGACTAGGATTTCTCCCCCTCCCTTCCTTTCAGATTGCTCCATTTTTTATGTTGCTGTTCTTAAGATGCTTTTTAATGTGGCAATTGGGTTTTGGAGGGGGAATTTTCTCTCACAGTAAGCACTACAAGTAAGCTAATTACAAAACAGCATTTAAAGGGGCGGGACTTGAGTTGAGCTTGGAGACTGCTGGTGCATAGACTCCCAACAGGAAAATGTGGTCCAGTGAGCAATGAACCTCAGGTAAAACTCCCATGCATAAATGACCTCTGTTCCAAATGCTGCCCTGAAGCCAGATTGAAATGGCTCCAGAAAACCAGTCTCTTCCAAGAGCCCCTGGAGCTAAGAAGCAACAACCCGCTCAAGCACCTTGCCCAGGAATGGAAGATTGAAGAGTGGCCAGAAATGCTCCAGCAGAGTAGGACTTAGAGAGGGCCCCTTCCCCCAAACAAGTCTAATAACTGCCTACTAGATCGTGGGAGGCACAACTCCTGTCCTCAAGGAAGCATTTACCACTACCCTTACCCACTCAGCCAGTCCCACTCAGGCAGTTTCTATCAGCCAGGAAGAGCAAGGGTCAAGAACACAGGTGTTCTTGTCCACATCCTTGGGCTCCACAAGTTGAAATGTATCCGTATAAATCAGACAAGCATGTGCCAAAGGTACATTATCTGAGCATGCATCCATGCCGGCATCTAACCCAGAGAAGATCTGGGCAACTTTGTCTGCAAAGAAGAGAAGAGCCCTGATGGATCAGACCACTGGTCCATCTAGTCCAGCATTCTGTCTCACAGAGTTCCTTTGGAGGGCCAACATCAGGGCTTAAAGGTGGAATCCTTCCCCGATGTTGCCTCCTGGTGCTGGTATTCAGAGGTTTCCTGCCTCTGAATGTGGAGGTTCTCTTTAGTCACCATGGCATAAAAACATAAGAGAAACATAAGTAGCAAATTGATCACAGCAAGCTCTTGTGTAGTTAGAATCCAATTCCCAGGACCTGTGATGTAAAAGCTCTCAAACCACATGAAACAGCTTAGCTGGACAACTACATGCAGACATAATGGCGATGAAGAAACATCGCCGCCTTGTCATCACCACCACCATGGATTAGGCTCTAATATGGACTCCATGCCGTGTTTAATTAGTCTCACTCCGAGTTTTTTGCCAGCAGCGTTCTAACTATTGTGCCTCCTGTTTCATCGCTGTCAGTTCCCAGTAAACCAGGGTGACTGCTTGGCTCTGTCTGGGAAGGTGCTTAGGGGGGATTATATCAACAGCCCAAGCCATTTTCCTGTTCCAGGGAGCAGTCAGGGCCTTGACAGAATCATCAGCAGTTGAGGTAGGAAAATCCCCAAGTGTTGATAGGAAACCATCAGGATCCCTTGGTGCCTGGGGCAGACCATCTGAATGGGTCCACCACCCCTGCAGAGAAAAGAGTCTAAAAGAAGCAGGTAGAAAGTGTGAAAGATCTTTTTTACCCTGAGACCTGGAGAGCTGCTGCCAGTCAGAGTAGTTAATGAGTAGACTTTGGTAGACCAATTATCTGACATGGTATAAAGCAGCATAGGGTTGCCAGGTCCCTCTTCACCACTGGCGGGAGGTTTTTGGGGTGGAGCCTGAGGAGGGTGTGGGTTGAGGAGGGGAGGGACTTTATGGCCACTTGCCAAAGTGGCCATTTTCTCCAGGGGAACTGAAGTCTTAACAGCTGGAGATCAGTTGTAATAGCAGATTTCCAGCTATTACCTGGAGGTTGGCAACCCCAAGCAAACTTCATCTGTACATGCTTATCAATAGCCTGGTGGAACATGCCCTGACATAGAGAAATCCTGGCAACCTGAGATGAAGCCAGTTTAGCAGACATTTATTTATGTGTTTAAACACTGTACCATGCTTCTCAAGCTAACGGTTTTGAGGCAGCCAGAGAATAAGACTAAGGCTGTTGATTTGGTAAAAACCGAACTGAAAAAATACCTAATAAATTCAATTTCGGTAAATTTCTGGTTCGGGTTTACCGAATCAGCAAAATCTGGGAAGTTGGCAAAGCCGAATTTGCCATTCCTGAAAATTCGGCTTTATCAGGAATGCATTTCCATGGCTCCTGCGGGGGCATTTTTGCAGGTAGAGGTCCCAAATTTTCAGGGTAGCTAGAAGGGACTCTCCTTGCAAGAACCCCCAAGTTTGGTAAAGATTGGGTCACAGGGTCCGGGGTTATGGGGTCTGGAAGGGGTCACCCCATCCTCCTCCTTTGAAATGCATTGGCAAAGTGGCTGTGCTCAGAATCTTTAGTGTGATCTTTGCAATGTATCTTTGCAAAGTTCGCCCTGTGCCTCCATAGAGATACAATGTATCTACATTTCTTTTCCCCACGAATTGGGATAATGGGCTTTTTTTTGCAAAGCTCCTGGGGCAATTTTGCAGGTAGGGGTCCCAAATTTCCAGGGTAGCTTGAAGGGACTCTCCTTGCAAGATCCCCCAAGTTTGGTGAAGATTGGGTCAGGGGGTCCAACATTATGGGGTCTGGAAGGGGTCACCCCCCCTTTCTCCATAGGAATGCATTAAAAACCATTTGTATTGGTTTTAATGGAAAAAAGGGGTGACCCCTTCCAGACCCCATAACTTTGCATCCCCTGACCTAAACTTCACCAAACATTGGAGTTCTTGCAAGGAGAGTTCCTTCAAGGTATCCTGAAAATTTGGGACCTCTACCTGCAAAAATGCCCCCCCAGGAGCGGTGGAAACCACAGAATGGGTTGAATGGGTTTAAATGGGCGAATTTTTTGGGAATCCCAAATTTAAAGCCGAATTCCCACCTTTACTGGTATAGGGGAATTCAGCATTCGGTTTTTCCCCAAAAAAGGCCAATTAAACCTGAACCCGAATTTTCCCGAATTTTGTTTCCAACAGCCCTAAATAAGACATCAACTTAAAAACAATACAATAAGAGAGAACCACATCAGTAAAATCACAGCATTAAAGCTGAAATGTTTTTTAAATGTATAGATGACATCCAAATGTTCCAAATAAATAAGCAATTTTTAAGAACAGTACACAAAACAGATTAAATGTAGATGCATACACAAAATCAACCCAAGATCTCAGTCAATAAAATGATACCTAAATAAGGTTGCCAGGAACTAGCTGGAGATCTCCTGCTAATACAACTGATCTCCAGCCGATAGAGATCAGTTCAACTGGAGAAAATGTACACTTTGGCAATTGGACTCTATGGCATTGAAGTCCCTGCCCTCCCCAAACCCCGCCCTCCTCAGGCTCCGCCCCCAAAAACTCCCACCAGTGGTGAAGAGGGACCTGGCAACCCTATACCTACAGCTAAAAAGACTAGGCCAAAGGGTCCCCAACTTGGCGCATTTGGGCAGCATGGTACCCATTGACATCTTCCCTGGTGCCTGCCAGTTGTTTTTAGAAAGTGGGCAAGGCAGGTGGAGCTGTTGCCCAGCAGGGCTTCTTACTGGCCATTAGAGATCCAATTGGCTATGCACAAGGAACTTCACTGCATGACTGAAGGTAAGCTGCCTGCACGCAAAAAATGTTTTTAAATAATATGTGGATTTTAAAAGGCGTTCTGTTAAACAGAACTTCTGCCTGGTAGAGTTATTGGTAGAGTTACACATGACTTCACTCCTTGTCTTTTTGTGGTTGGCTCCACCTCTTGTTGCAGCCATGTTGTGGTTGCTCCCAAGTAGGGCCACCCTGTATCAAAATTCAAAAGGTGCTCGCAGGCTCAGAGAAAGGTTGGGGACCCCTGGACTAGGCCCTCAGTAGCCCTGTTTACATTACTTCAGCACATGTACACCCTGCTACTGACTAGCTGGGGGGAAGGGGTTCCAAAGGCAAGATGCCACTGTAGAAAAGGCCCCCCACCTGGTAGTTCCCATCTCACCTGTCAAGGTGGTGGATCCTGCCGAAGGGCTTGTGTGGGAGCTCTTAAATGCCTGAAAAGCTCATACTGGAGCAAATGGTGTTGACTTTGTTTGTCGAGACCTGTTTCCAATATTCATGCTTCTGTGGTCAGATTGGTGCACATACTTTTTGGAGGTGAGTACAAAACATTATTTCTGGAAAGTATTCCCCCATACTGTATGGTTCTCTGTACATTATTTATAGCAGCACCCTCCCCATCTTCAGAAAAAACCATGGTTGTCATTAGAAGCCTGACTGAACTCAGCAGATGTCTGCCTTTATCACCGAACACACAAAAATACCATATTACCCCCACAAATCGCAGCTGCAGATAATATTAAAGTCTTAGTTACTATGAAAAGTTGCATTCTGGGATTTTCAAGTCTGTGAGGCAGTAACTTATAAGTTGCTTCAACAATGCTGTAGAAAGTTGCCTTGTTTCCCTTTGTAATACAAACAATTCAAATAGAAGAAGACGAAAGAAATTTATTAAAATCTGTGATTTCCCAAATGGAAGCTCTGGAGCGCCCTTCTCACTTGCTTCAGTTAAGCAATTCCTTTACTCCCAAGGCCAAGAAAACTTTACTACAGTCAGATTCCAGAAGTTAATTTTTATTCCAAACACGTCTGATTTGTTTTATTAGAAGGAAAGTATACACGACGTCTGTTGTTCTTGCATTTTCCAGTGCGTCTCCATTGTGAAGGCTTTCTACCCCCCGCCCCACACACCATTTTCATGTTTGTTGACAGTGCGCCTGGCTGAACTGGCATTTTCATATTTCAGCGCACCAAAGGCTCCTTAAAAGAGATAGCTGCAAGTGCGAGAAAAGCGAGATGATGCTTGCTCCCTAATGGCTTATTACGATCGCATTTGCAATTCAGATCAGTTTTAAATTGACTGAAAATTTTGAACACATAGCAGGCAGTTTAAACTAATGATTGTCTGGAGGTTCATCTCTGACATGAACTAGGGTTCTGCTCAAAACAAATAACAAGTAATTCCTCCCAGAGAGTCAAAATGTCACAGTTTAAAAGTGTGCCCATTGTTGCCAGATTGTTGTCGGTTCTGTAAGAAATCCTCACAGGCAGCAATCGTTTGACATTAGGAAGTTCTGACTGACATGGTTTTTTGCTCGATTTAAAAAGAAATTTATATATATATATATATATATATACACACACACACACACACACATATATATATACATATATACACACACGCATCCATGTCTCAATACTCCAAGTGAAAATCATTTTTTTAAACACACACATACCCTCAAATATCCTAATTGTAAAATAAAAGGCCCCTGGGGCAGTGGTAGGCCTGAGTTGCCTAGCAACCCTCAGCAGGTAGCAGAGATGGAGCTGCAGCTGTCCTGATTCTTTCCTAAGAACCTTCTTATAGCTGTTTGTGCTAATCTTTAACCAGGTTTTTAAATGCTGGTCTCTCTCTCCCTCCCCACCCCCCACCCCTTGGTCTTTAGTTGTTAAAATCCAGAACCAGTGATCAAATCTTGAACCAAAGCTCCTAGTGCTAGCTGCAATTGATAGCTATTTAAATAAAATGATGAACTTGGGTACGTTTAGAATTGCATGTCCTCCTTGATCTTGGTTTGCATGGTATTTTTTGACATGCCAGTTTTGTCCATGGTGAGTGCTGGCCCGTAGTTTAAAAGCTGCTTTTGTTCTCAGCTTCTTATCTATAGCAGAACTGCCTTTGTATAACTATTTAGTGTAAAAAATTAATGGATTATTCAAAGAAGGCATTTAGGATTTGAATTTACTCAACTGAAGAAATTCAGCCTTTTGGTTTAATTATACTAGTGTGCGTTTTTTAAACACACAAGGCATTTTTTTAAAATGGCAGTAGATTTTTCAAGGGATGTGCTTTACATATGATTGAGACAAGATTGTAAATGGGGGGAAAAAACCCTGCTCCCTGGAATCTCAACAATCTGTAAATGCATGTTAGTTGTTAATTGTGAGATTTTGCTGCTTTTAATAGTAAATAAATTAGCTTGAAACGATCCTTAGCACAGTTGCTATTTCTAAGGTCTTGGTATCAAGGGCTTCCATTTTGAAAATGGTTTCAGCTTGTCATCCATTTTGTGCACTCTTTACCTATGGGGAAGAAAAACACAGAAGTCTTGAGATACATACCCTTTCAAACAGCCTTTGTAATCTGTTTTAGCTGCCGGTTGCTAACGGAATTTTTTTGAGTAATTTCAGATACAACCGTTTTGGTGCCTAGCTGCTAACAGATTTTTTTTAACCTATTCATACAAAGTCACATGTGTCCCACTCACAAAGAGGGGCTGAGTCTTTAAAAAAACTTTCTCCGTTTTCAGGTGATCCTTGCTCTTCTGAATTGCCATAGTGTGGTGTTTGAAATGTCATTAGTGCTTCCGAAAGCGCCACCTTTCCCCCCGCTGTGAGTGAATTTTTAGTTAACGTAAGTGGAGCCATCTTTATTGTCTGCTAGGTTCCTCTGAGTAAAAATGAACCTTTGTACCCTGACAAGTTTTTCTGTTGGCTTTGCAATTTTAAAAACACTAATTGTCAAAGACAAGGCACCCATCCTTGAGCACTGATAAGTTAGTACAGAGTAGAATTTTGACTAACCCTCCCTGAACCTTCAAGAAATTAGATACAATTTTTAGGTTGCATGAATATGTCAATACTTGCTTATGTCAAATTGGATGGGATAATTTTTCTTTTCTAGTTCTTCCCTAGTAACGCTGTGATGTCATTAAAACTATAAGAGTTGTGCGCATAATGAGCTTAGTAGAACTTCCCTATCTTCGTGTTGCTACTTAGACTACGTGAATTTCTCAGCTTGCGCTTTTAATAAAGGATTACTTCAACGGCTCTGTTTTGTTTGCAGTGCATCATTGGGAAACCCTGATTGGAACCTGCAGTAAATTCCCTGTCACCACCTTTTTGCAGCGCATTCTTTTTTGCCTTTTAAAAACGTTCTAACTTTTGGGCTATTGAGCTGGACCGATATAATAATTCAGTGCTATAATGACAGCATTCAGATGCTTGCAGCTGTCAAGTTACATAGAAACAAGACGAGACGTGAAAAGTAACTCATTGGGTGGCAGGTGCTCAGTGCATGCTGTGATTGGTTTTACAGTAGTTGCTAACCAAAGGTGTTTGTAGCAAATGAATGGGATGTTCAGCCATCCATGTAGCCCATGAATGGCAAGCTGGGATTGGCCAGTAAGTGACTTCTTATCAAGAGAGTTTTGGGTATATATCTCAGGGAGGCGAAAATTTTCTTTGTGGGTTGAAATTTGGCAAGTGTACAGTGTTAGGTGTTGGCTGCAGTTAGGCTAGAGTTGTTTGAATTATGGTCAACATCACAGCCATGATTTGCATTTTGCTGGAGGTGGTGCCAATGATCATTAACAGTACAGTTGAGTTTTATAACGTGCTTATGCACATAGACTGAAATTGGTGGAATTTTATTGGATTTTCGTAGAAACTTATAATTATTTATTATGTTTTAACGTATTGTAAAAGACTGTTGACCATAGTGATGTAAGCCACCCCGAGCCCGACCTTGGTCAGGGAGAGGTGGGATATAAATTTAATAAAATAAATAAATACATAAATACAAAATTCATATACACCTTTTTCATGAGCTAAATGGCCTCAGACCAGGGGACCCTTATGGTTTCACCAGCAGGGGTTTCCCTCCTGGGTTCCACCACTGCTAAATGATACCGAGGAGAAGAATTTATATCAGTAAAATGGCAGGGCTGAAAGGGATAATTTTCCTCCTTTTTTCTGAAGGGGCCTCCTGTAGCAACTTTTAAGGACAGTTAAAAGGAGAGATTGCAAATTTTCACAATTACCGAATCAAAGCCCTCTCCAAACCAGTGAGCTAACTTAGGTATCTCTATCCAATCAGTGCCAGTCTTCTTCAATAGCAAGATCTGAGTGTTACTGTGCTTACCGGAAAACATTTTTGCTTGTTATGTCTACTGAGCCATTGTGCCTTTTCTCTCAGACCTGCATGTCCTCTAAACTAGAGGCCAGAATAATAGTCACATCTATGGTTGCCGGTCTCCATGAGCTGATTTCCAGACTATTGAGATAAGTTCCCCTAGAGAAAATGGCATCTTCAGAGGGTGGACTCTATGGCATCACATCCCTGCTGAGCTCTGTCCCATCTTTAAATTTCCCAACCTGGAGTTGGCAACCCTAAATACAACTGATCTTCAGACTAAAGAGGTCTGTTGTAATTCTGAGAGGAAATGGAAGCTTTGGAGGACAGAATGTATTGCATCACACCCCCACTGAGCTTCTTCTTCCCTTCACTCCATCCTCTCCACCCCAAATCTCTGGGAGTTTCCCAGGCTGGAATTGGCAGCCCTAGTCACCGAAGACTTTCAAGAATTATCAACTATTATTATTTTTTTCAACTGGAATCTGTTATAATCTCAGTGGGGCAGTATTGGCTTGGGTAGGATTGTACATATTGATAAACTCAAAGTGAAAATAAACCCGAAATTAGCTGTTTCAGTAAATTTCAGGTTTTGCGTTTACCAAACGCCAAAACCTGGGGATAAAGCCGAAGCCGAATAGGTGATTCCCAAAAAAGCTGAATAGATATTTGGCTTTTCAGGTTCAGCTATTCACCTTTTCTCAGAGGCATGGCTCTGTGCTTTCTCCCCTTTTTCTCCCCCCCCCCAAAATGGCCCCAATAAACCTGAACCTGAAACTGACCGAAAAAAATTTTTTTTTTGCACAACCCTAGGCTTGGGTTTCAGTTAGTTAAAATCTGAATGCATCTCTTTGCTCATTTTCTTCCATCAGCTAATCTTGCCAGCTGACAATCTGAACCATAGACAATATGATGCCTGAGTAGTAAAGTTCTCTTTTAGTTTCAGTTGGAAGTTTATCGTCTATCAGTTAAACTTCATTCTTTTAAAGATGTCTAGCACCATTCTTTTACTGCACTTATATACAAATGTTTGTTTTTGTTGATTTTTTTGCAGAGAGAGGGCAGTAAGTGTAAGTCTTAACTTCTTCAATTTCTTCACAATTGATTTTTACAAAGGCTACTCGACAGCACTCCCTATGCATCCATTTCATTTTTGAGATACTCATTTTCAATCCAATTTCATGCCATTTGTGTTCCAGCTGTTGCCTTTTCCTCTCTGATTCCAATGCACCAGAAGCAAATAATTTGTCTATACAAGGATCCTGTTTTTACACCCAGCCATGGCTGAACATCCAAGCAAACCTTAGTGATGTACACTATTTGTATATCAGGCAGCCAATGCACAATTTTGGAGATCTGAACCATTCTGGTTATGTCTATTCTCTTCAGTGCTGACATTTTCAGGATGAATTTTGTTTGTCCCAGAAGCCTGTCATATCAGATTCTCTCTCATTTGAAGACGATGTATTCTGCTTGCATTTCCAGTTTGAGTGAATACTCAGAGAAAATGTTTCATAGCTGCAATGTAACAACATGGCAGCCCAATCCTAAGGGGGGGGTAGTAGCACAGTGGCCAGGGATGGCGCAGAAATGGCACAGCTGAGCCACCTTCTAAGCGTTTTACCGCACGACAGCCAGCTTCCATATGGCATGATAAAAAATAAAATATTGGGAGCCAGAAGCCAGTGCCACCACATTGGGGCAAATGGAGCAGATCTGGTGACCTAGCAGTCAGGGCAGCAGGTGGCCACTAGGGGGATGGAGGAGCAACAGGGAGGGGTAGGGAAGGGCAGAACTAGGCAAAGGAGGCTGGAGGCTGGCTTTGCCCCCACCCAGCCCTGAAGGACTGCAGCAGAGGCCAGGAGAGGGGCAGGAGATGGCCAGGGGTGCCCCCCCCCATCTAGCACTAGGGGACCATGGTGGTCCAATACTGGGAACCCCACACTCAGTGGCAGCCACCAGGAGTATTGTCCCATGCCTGCACGCGACCTGCTGGTCCTGATCCTCCATCCCGCGCTGCAGGTGCAACCCCCCAAACCCTGAAACATTAGACAGCAAAGCGGACTGGGCAGAGGCCATTGGGGGGGAGAGAAGAGGGAGGACCGGAGCCGCGAAGGTGCAGGGGGAGCAGCAGGGTGTCAATGGGGACCTTGGCAGGGTGTCAAAGACATAGGGACCTTGGCAGCCAGAGGGGTGCCCATGCTGGCAAGAGCAACCTATCTGGATAGGTTGCTATGGCGGTGGTGGCAGGAAGGCAGCCGGAGCCAGTGCAGGGGTTCACAGAGAGCAGGACAGGACACTCAAACCCCCCTTTGCATGCATCTGTCCCTCAGTGACACCCCACGCCACTCTGAGCAAAGCCCCAAGGTTCCCAGAGGCCGTCACCATGGTGGCCGAGTGAGATTCCAACCAGCGGTCACCCTGTGAGGTGGACTTGAGTCACTCATGACGGCCTTCCAGACACCAATGGTGGTGAAGTGGGTCCTCCTAGCTTGGAAGACTATGTACTGAAGATGAGGTTGGGTTTCCATCCCCTAGATGGTGGCTGGAGATCTCCCACAATCACAAGTGATCTCCAGGCAACAGGGATCAGTTCCCCTGGAGACACTGACTACTTTGGAAGATGGACTGTATGGCATGATCCCCCAATGAAGTTTGTTTCCCCCAGACCCCACCCTCCTTAGGCTTCATTCCCCCAATCTCCATGTATTTCCCTGCTCAGAGGTGGCCGCCTTCAGGTGAGGGCTTGGAATCCAGGGGAGTGCTCATGCTATCTAGGAACTATCTTGGAGAATGAACCCCACAGACAGTCTGCACCACCTTATGTTGGTGGTGGCTTTTGTGAATCATGTCCCCAACCAATCCACCCAACTGCCCACTATCCACCCTAACAGAGATGCACACACATGGGTGCCAAAGCCAAGAACACTTTATTGGGGGGGGGGGGAGCGGGAGGATCAAGGCTTTGTATCCACGTCTGGGTCTTCTTGGAGTCACATCCCACTCACTCCTGCAGCGGGTTTCCACTTAGGCTGGTCTCCAACAGAAGAAGCTGTATCACAGGGCCAGATCCATTATGAATGGAGGCTGGTTTAGCGGGTGAGCTTGTGGGTGGAGTGAAAGGTTGCTAGTTGCATGCAAAGCTTCACCTGTTGGATGGCTTCCAGCAGCATTCTGTTGAGATAAAACAGCATAGATGGCCACAGACGGACCCGAAAGGTTTCTTGGGATGTTCAACCTGTCCAGTCAGAAGCCTTTGGGAGTGGCATAAGCGGCACTGGCCCCTCCCCTTCTGGCTTTGCTGTTGCAAAGTTAGGCCCTCCAATTCCTGCCCGGTGCTGCTGCAAATGCCTGTGATCGTTGGTTTGTCCTGCTTGCTATCCTCTTAAGGGGAGGGACTGTGCTCCTCTGTAACAAAGGGTGTGAGTTGTCTTTGGGGGATATATAGACCTGTGAGTGTTGGGGCACTGTTGTTCACCCCAACACCCTCACTCCATGACCATAGGGAAAGGCCCACTACTATGGGGGATGGGAAACAGTTTCACATCCGTCTCATCCCCCCTTTCTGCCCTCACCCCACAGCATCACACCCCGTTGTTGGCAGGGACAGGGGACAAAGGCAACATGTGGGCTCCATTGCTCTTGCTGCTGCCTGGCACTGATGAGCACGAGAGCCGCCTGGCCCGTGAGGACTGCCAACCCCAACAGAGGGAAAGGGGGGTCGACAAGGTGGTTTGGGGGTGCACTGCCCACCTTACCTGTAATGGTACAAGCACCCCGTCAAATCCTACCTGTGCATCTGTTGTACCTGAAAGGGAACTTGAGTGGGAGAGCTCAGCCACAAAGTGTGTGGACTTCACTCTTCTGGGTAGGTTTTTTGTGTGTGCAAAGTGCCAACCCTGTTGTGCAACGTGCTCTCCTGGTGCTATTGCCACCACCACGAGTGCCGGGCTGGTTGCCCCACAGCAGAGAGCTGATGGACAGCATCCCAAGCCGTGTGTGCCTTACCTGCCAGAAGGTGTGTGTGTGGGGATTGGTGCTTATGAGGGGCTTGGCCCCCTTCTGGCCCCGGTCCATCGGCTGGCTGCTTGGTTGGCTTCCTGAGTGGTCATGCACCAAGAGAGGAGGAATTGGGAAAACACCTATACTGGGGATTCTATCAGCTGTGCCATGATTTCAGCAGGCGTAATTTTACACCAGGAAAAGTGGGCATCCCCATGCCAAAAGCCCTCAAGAATCCTACTACCTTTCCTCTGCCCTGGTAATGCCCCCTTTCCCGCCGGCATGGGTCCCTGCACTAGAGTTGTGTTGCTGAAAGGGTTGCAGTGCCGCCCCTGCCTTGTCCTCCCGCACTGCTATGCGGTGCCGGCGTATTTGCCCCACCGCCGGTGCCCATGCCAGTTTAGATGGTGCAAGTGGCACTTAAGCCAGCACAAACCTTGCCCTGCCTCCTGAGGGGCTTTGGGCCCCGCCTTCAGGATCGCATGGTTAAATTCCAAATGAATGTTATAGATCAAATGACTGTCATATACTATTAAGTCGTCTTCCTTTCCTTGAAGGTGAAAAGTCCAGGGACGGCACTACATGGTTTAGATGAAAAACCAGTAGCTGCTAGGGATATGCAATTCAGAAAAAATCAGAATTCCCCTAATAGTGCCATATTTGGAACATTTCCAAATTTTATAATTTTGAACATTCAGAATCATCATTGTCTTCCCTAGAAAGCAGGATGGGCTGTCTGTGAAATGAAAGTGAAACATATGCCTCAGGTCGCCTGGCATTAAATGTGCTAGGGGCAGGGAACCGCGTATCCCCTAATTGATGTCATCATGGTTTTGCCAAGGAGGGTGGGAGCAGAGTTAGAGTAATGCTTGTGATTGATCTCTGTCTGCACTTGTAGAATCCTGAAGCAAGTGCAGAGAAGAGGAATCGCTTTCACATCGGCCCTTTCCAAATGAATGGTGGGCATAGCTGCTCTATACTCTCCCACTGTCCCTGGACTATTCACTGTTGATTGATGCTCCGTATGCTGAAACTGTCCTCTCTGTGGCCTTTTCCCGTAAACTCATTGCTACATCAGTTCCCAGTCTAAGTGCATGTACTTAGGGAAAAGTTTTAGGATTGGTTGACTCGTAGTTTAATTAGATTTTAGATTAATAGCGAGATATATTTCATTTAGTCTGCTTTCAGCAAGTATTAATTATAAAAATAAGGTATGTTAGAATTAGATAACTGTTGCTGTGCATTTTGCCATATCTGCTCAGCTCTTTGGCATTGGGGCAGGCACTAGGGGAATGGTTCGGGGGTTGAAGGGAATCTTTTAAAAAAGTGGATTGCCTTTTTTATTGGAAAGTGCTGTTTCCTATCGATTTTGATGGAATTCTGAATATTTGGAAATTCCAAATGTATTTAATTATGAACCTGAAGAGTCACAATTCCAAATCCAAATCTGATATTCATGCTGATGCACATCCCTAGACTTTTAACATCCTTAGACTTAGAAGGCCTTTATAATATTTTTATTTATAAATGTGTATAATGGACAAAAATGAAGCATAGTGGAAGCAAATATGTGCTTGCGATACTCTCGCCAGTTGCCTGTGCTCCATATCAGTTCATTTAGCAATCGACTGTTTTTTTTCCTGCCACCCTAAATACACAAAATACTTGACAGCTAAAATCCACCAGCCATGTATTCCTATACCTCATTTGTTGTTGAGAAGTTCTTAAAACACTTACAGTGCATTCCTAAGGAGAGTTACTCCAGTCTAAGCCCATTCGTTTCAATGGGCTTAGACTGGAGTAACTCTCCTTAGGAATGCACTATTAATTCTAAAAACAACTACTGAAAGGCACATTTCCCCATACGGGATAAATTAATCTATGTTGGCACACAGGATTCCTTCCTTTGAAAAGAGAACAGCAGATCTGTTATGTGACAAATTTTATGCCTGCTCCCTTAAAAGGTACTTTCATTACTAAATCTTTTGCCATTGTCAATTCACCTAAATTTCTTTTTGTTCCAATCAAGACACTCTAATCAGTTTCAAGTATCAAGCACCTGGCTAGAATGTAACGTACTCCGTTCAATTAGAGATGCAAAAAAAGATTTTCACTCAACTAACACAATTCTCTTGATAAGCTATATTTTTATTCAGCGACTCCGGTCGTTTATGCATGGGTACCTTCACTCATGTTCACACCCCCCCCCGCTGTCTTGGTTGTTTCTTGGAGTTATTCATGAATTTTCTCTCCATTAGAGATGACCTTGCTGCCAGCCCTCACAAATCCTGGGACTTCCCATCCCTCTATTAACCCAATTCTTTCCTCTTCCCTGAGCTCAGCCCGCTGGAAATCCCCATGCATAAGGCAAAGTGTGGGGCATAGATGCTTGGTTTCTCTCACAGCAAGCAGACAGCCAATTACAAAGCAGCATGTCAAGGGGCGGGGATTCAAATGCTTCCTGCTTCCTTGGAGTTCTTTCTGAGCAGAAGGCTTTTAAAAATGAGACTTGGGTTTCTCTCTCCCCCTGGCTCATTTCTAATAGTTCAATTTTTTGTTTTTGTTCTGAAAATACTCTTAAAATGCTTTTTTATGCAGCAGTTGGGTTTAGGGGGCTGGATTTTTCTCTCACTACAGCCAATTACAAAGCAGCATTTCAAGGGGTTGCAATACAGGAGTATTTTTAAAAATGCGTGCCACAAGAAAACTGGTACTAATACTCAAATATTATGTTTTTAATATACAGTTTTCTTATTTTATAGGGTTAAGTAACAAAGGATGGACTACATGTGGTAGCCTTCAAAGCATCTGGAGTCTGTCAACGTCATTCAAGGATACCAGACTGAAACTATCCATAAAAAAGAACCATATGATACTTTAGACAACCCTTCTGTCTGATCCACTGCTGCTCCAAGTTGGAGCAGATTGAAGAAAGCAATCATGCAAAACCTATTTCTTATTCTGGGACTCTATTCGTAAAGTAGTGAAATACCAAACTATCTTAGAAGATTGACCTGGATGTGATTCAGTGTACACAAATAGTAATGGGAAAGTGTTGCTTCTTTGCCTCTGTCACCACCACCTTACAATTGCAGCCAAAGTCTACTTATGGCAGATATCAGCTGTATTTCTAGCAGGTATCTGGAAGCGGTATTCCATAGCATTCCAGTACTTTTGTGTTTTGTACCATTTATTTATCATAGATGCTGTGCAGAATATAAATTAGCACTGTGCTGGAACAGAGAGTTTATAATACAAAGAGGCAAGGTAATGCTGTAGGAAGAGAGAGAAAACTAAAACGGGTAATAGTGATAGGGCGGAGAGAAATCAGACGGTATTGAAGGAGATAAAGCTTATTAGCGTTGGGTTTTGTTTTTAGTTAGATGGAGAGGATTTAGAGGAAGTTGTATAGAGGAGAAAGAACATTAACTTGCTGAGCGGAGCATTGGTGTCTGTGCCCAGCCTAGAAAGCATACTGGCAAGAGTGAACAAAGATGGGAGTTAGAGAGGGGTGTGTGTAATGAGCAAGTAGCAGAACTTACCCTGTCCTCATCTCTGCCACTGAAGCAGCAGCAAACGCACAGTTCTCCCTTTCTAACACATACAAGAACAAATAATTTATGCATGGCTGTTTCCTCGCGGTCACCCTGCCAACTACTTCCAGGCTTTGCCTTGATTATGCATGCCTTTTCTGACCGTCAGAGGTCACCTCGCCCTCCCCTTGCTTTTCCATGCATTTTGCCTGTGTTTTCTGGATTCATGTTTAACCAGCATCCAGAAAATCCAGGCAAAATGTGTGGAAACGCACAGGGAGGGCAAGGTGACTTCTAACAGTCAGAAAACGCATGCATAATCAAGGCAAAGCCTCAAAGTAGTCAGTGGGGTGACTGCGAGGAAACAGCCATGCATGAATGGCCTATCCTCTCCTCGCATACACACAGAGATTGCACAGGAGAAGTCTGACCCATTTGATCTTGTGACCATTGGACTCGGTTCCACTCATTCCTCTTCTCCAGTCCAGGGTGGGTAGATCACCTCTGACAGCAGTCCTTTTCCTAATCACCACCTCGCTGCTTCTCAAACTGAACATGCCTTAGCACATGAAATGTACGCAACTGGGTTCCTCCAATATGCGTGCAGTCTTGGTAGGGGGAGCAAACAGTACAGGCAGCTACAGTTTCCATATGCTAGCTACGGTTTGTATTTGTGGCTGTCTTGCTGAACCCCTGACTCAGTCAATGCGTGGTGTAGTGGTTAAGAGCGGTGGTTTGGAGTGGTGAGGTCTGATCTGGAGAACTGGCTTTGATTCCCCACTCCTCCACATGAGCGACGGAGGCTTACCTGGTGAACTGGATTTGTTTCCCCACTCCTCCACATGAAGCTAGTTGGGTGACCTTGGGCTAGTCACACTCTCTCAGCCGCACCTACCTCACACTCTCTCAGCCCCACCTACCTCTGTTGTGAAGATGGGAAGGGAAAGTGATCGTAAGCCGGTTTGATTCATCCTTAAGTGGTAGAGAAAGTAGGCATATAAAAACCAACTCTTCCTCCTCCTCCTCCTCCTCCTCCTCGGGTTCCTTGGAGCAGAAAGGACATTTTCTCAACATCAATGGTCTGTTGTGTTACTCCTCTGAAGATGCCTGCCACAGCTGCTGGCGAAACGTCAGGAAAGAAAATACCAAGACCACGGTCACACAGCCCGGATAAGCTACAAGAACCAATGAACTCTGACCGTGAAAGCCTTCGATCAATGGTCTGGTTTGCTTGCTTGATACAGTACTTGAGAATTCAGAGCCTCAGAAGCTTGGGACACTGCAATTGATCTCCAGGGACAGAGATCAACTTGGGAGATAATAATGAGTGTGCAATTATTTTATATGTCAAGTCGATACTAAAGAGCAAACTGCTGCTTGTTGTTGGCAAAGCTATAGCCAGTGTCAATAGCTGTGTTCTGTTTTTTTATCTATGGAAGTGTGTGCAGCATTAACTAGCTCTTGGGCACAGAAGGTTGAATAGACTGGTGTTGCTTGTTTAAATGGGTCATTTCCTTGGTTTCTTGGAATGCGTATTGTAGGTGCTCCACAGCCATAAGATAAGACCTTCCCATACCCATTAGATGGGTACTTAAGCACAAAATAATATATTCAGGAAGGGGTACCTAGAAAATAATTATAATATGATCCGCACTCACATTCTATGCACCATTTGGCTATTGGATAAAACCTTGCCTCATCTTTTGCAGCCTCTATGGGAGTGATTTTCAACATAGTTAAGGAGCCAGTCGATAGCACATACCATTGAGATTGTTGGATCATTTTCCCTTCTCAGTTTCCCCTTCGGTTTTCTTCACTCCTGGGAAATATTAGCAATAAGAATTCCATGTCATATTTGACCTCATTGTTGCACAACCACGAGTACTTTTATGTAGGAAAGTTTGGCGTATCATAAGGTCTGCTCAGCCAGGAACCTCGCAAAGGCATCACCGCCAGCATCATACTGTTATTTGGCTCCTGCTTTTTTGTTTTTAAAAAGTGCAGTCTTCCTGTTAGAATTTATTGTGCATCAGGTTGTCTGCATTCAATATGTTAACCTTGGATAATTCACGAATAAGAAGAAACTCAGTCTTCACAATTACATGAAATAATTGAAAGGATTTCTTGTTTGCATTCCACAATGCCACCCATTACAAATAGTTTCTAAGCAAACTCAACATTCCTACTCATTGAACACTAAAGCAACAGGCTTTTTTGACAGAGGACAAACTCCTTCATTCCAATAACACAAAGGGAGAACAGATCCTCATTTTATTTCTGTTTCATCCTTTTGATACAGCTGGAAAGAGAATAATCAGCTGCACTGAAGTTAAGTGCTATTGAGACTACTTTTTAAAGGAAGCAACCTGCATTGCTTTGTTACCAATAGCCATAACAATAAAATACCAGTACCACTGTAACCCACTGGCTTGACTACAGGTACCCTGGGAAGCCCAATTAATTAAGCAACCATCATAGGGCATAGTGGCATAAGGCACTTTGAATTCATGGTCATTTAAAGAGTAGAACTGGGGTGGATAAGCTTCTAGATGTTTGGTGTAAGTTACCTTAAACCCTTTCATCTGGGCAAATAGGAAGGATGTTTCTAAAGAACAGAACCTCTCTATTTGGACAGATTAGCAGGGCTTCCAGCCATGGCAGAAGCACCTTAAGAACCTGCTGTTCAGTGGTGATTTGGCTATTCTGAAACTGATGTAAGCCAGAAGGGTGTGCAAATGTTGTACAAATAAGAAGCCAGACAGGTTTTAAGGCCATTTATGCTTGGCTGTTTCTTCGCAGTCACCCCACCGACTACTTCGGGGATTTGCTTTGATTATGCTTGCATTTTCCAACTGTCAGAAGTCATCTTGCTCTCCCTTCACATTTCCGTGCATTTTGCCCACGTTTTCTGGATTCCTGTTTAGCCAACATCCGGAAAATGTGGGGAAAATGCTCGGAAACGCACAGGGAGAGCAAGATGACTTCTTAAAGTTGGAAAATGCAAGCATAATCAAAGCAAAGCCCCGAAGTAGTCGGTGGGGTGACTGCGAAGAAACAGCCATGCATAAATGGCCAATATTTAAGAGACAGGCAATAGATGAGCATTTGGGAAAACATTTGGGCTAGGATTTATCTTTGTCAGTGCTAGCTAATCTAGATGATAGGCAAAGTCTTTATAGTGGTCATTTTAAGAATAATTTGCAGTGCTTGCATATTTTGAGCTCCTTTAATTCAAGAACTATATTTAGATGTTTGTCCAGCTCCTAATAAAAATGTCTCTAGCACATGGCTGAGACTGCTTTGTATGTATTTTTGCAGTAAATGACTCAATGCTTGACTTAAGGGGTAGAGTGGGGAGGGGAAGGTACAAAGCAGCTTTTTTGGTTGAATCAGTAGTTTGCAGTCTGTTTGTTATGCACTTGCCTCCCCCTCCCATCCTCGCACTGAGGTCTGCATGATAGCTGATGAAGAAAAAATGCATAGCTAACATAAACCAGATTTGCAGAGACTATGTCCAGAGGCTTTTGGTGAGGCAAATGTTCTAGCCACCAACAAGCAATGGTCACAGGCTAGCCCATGATCTGAAGGCCAGCCACGGACATATTTTCAGAATAGAGTTGCCAACCTCCAGGTACTATGTGGAGATCTCCTGCTATTACAACTGATCTCCAGCCGGTAGAGATCAGCTCACCTGGAGAAAAATGGCCGCTTTGGCGATTGGACTCTATGGCATTAAAGCCCCCCCAAACCCCACCTTTCTCAGGCTCTGCCCCAGAAATCTCCTGATGGTGGTGAAGAGGGACCTGGCAACCCTATTTCAGATGAAGTGTCAAAATGACACTTTGTGCTCTGGCTATACAGAGATGAAGACTGAAAAAAGGAGAGTGATTCTCTTGGAATCAGAAGTGACATAGCTTACATGAAGAGCTGGCCTTGCACCTGATATGCTTACAATAATGATGGTCATGTGGCGATCAAGCAGTTGTCATCCAGTGGTTTGCTGGATCACTGATCAACGGGATAACGGGACTCAATGCAATTCTTGGCGTGTTATTTCAGCTTAGAGCTGGGAATAATTTCCCTAGCCATTTCAAAAATAGAAATGCTTAAACCCTTGCTGGACAATAAAAGGAAAACTCAATTTTGTCCATAGCTGTGCGTCCTCACAAGCTATGGTTAATCCCCAGTAGCCCTATTTATTGTCCACGGGCAATGAATGCTGTAGAGAACCTGCTCTTCACAATTTCATTTTCTGTATGAAATAATGTATGATGGATGAGCATGGGATAGTTGGCTTTGCACAGTAAGCACATTTAACTAGCAAGGGAATTTTTATTCCAAGTACAAGTAACACATAGAAAGTAAGCACATGAAGCTTTCCCCATTGCCTGTTTACATGGGTTGGATCCTGTCATGTCTTCTGGTACAAGAGCGAAAAGGGGCACTCTTGCCTGATACTCTTCATTCCATGAAGCTTTATCCTGCATGGTTTATGTTTTTTTGTTTTGTTCATGCGGGTCCCAAAGTCTCCAATATAAGCTTTCTGGAAAGGGCTGGCTTTATTCCATAGACTTCCCACAAATCCCTTTTCTCATCCAATACTGTTGTTAGTCATCATAATCGTCTTTATTAGGCATTTACCATACCATAGTTATAAAACAGGATTTAAAAAACCAAATACCGTATATACTCGGGTATAAGCCGACCCGAGTATAAGCCGACCCCCCAAATTAGAGGCCAGAAAAGGGAATTTCTTATTGACCCGCGTATAAGCCGAGGGGCAATAAGAAATTTCCTTTACCCGCAATGCTGCTCTAAAATGGTGGCCGCCATTTTAGAGCGCAGGGCCCCTGCCGCAGGTCGCCCTCCCGCCGCCTCCCAGGCCCTCCCGACCCACCCCGACCCCAGTGCCATCCAAGGGGGGGAGGGGGAAAAGCCCCTGAACCCACTACTTACCTGGAGAGGCGGTGAAGCGGCGGCGGCGCGTCCTTCCTGGGCCGGCAGGAGGCCCATCCAGGCCGCTGCCGGCCGGAGGAAGGCGCCCAGGCGTGTGGGCGGTAGCGGCACGATGGGCAGGGGCCTCCCATGGCCCCTCCCGGCGGGGAAAATGCGGCGGGGGCCGGGGAGGGCCGGGGCAGCCTTCCTGCGGCTGCAGAGAGGCTGCCCAGGGCCCCTCCCGGCGGGGGAAAATGGCGGCGGGGGCCGGGGGGCCAGGGCAGTCTCTCTGCGGCTGCAGAGAGGCTGCCCAAGACCCCTCCCAGCGGGGGAAAATGGCGGTGGCTCGGCGGCGGCGGTAAGTTCCCCCCTCCCTCCTTCCTCCTCCCTCCTTCCCCCTTCTACCATATTGACCCGTGTATAAGCCGAGGCCGGCTTTTTCAGCCCTTTTTTTGGGCTGAAAAACTCGGCTTATACACGAGTATATATGGTAGTCTATATAGAAGCATCAACATTGTTAGTAACATTATCTAGGAGCGCGTAGAAGCAGTTCGCGTATACTGTAACTAGTTATATAACCACTTTTAGAAAGAAAAAGGAAAGCTTAATCACCCAAAGATTCCACTTATTAAATTGTACAATGAAGTAACTGTGTGGGTGATCAAAAACGCTAGGATTACTCAACTCTAAAATACATATTGATACACCAGCATGGTGAGGTGATTATAGGCGGTGGACTCTAATCTGGGGAATCGGGTTGGTTTCCCCACTCCTCCACATGAAGCCTGCTGGGTGACTTTGGGCCAGTCACAGTTCCCTCAGAACTCTTTCAGCCCCACCTACCTCACAAGGTGTCTGTTGTGGGGAGGGGAAGAGAAGGTGATTGTAAAACTCTTTGAGACTCCTCAAAGGTAGAGAAAAACGGGATATAAAAACCAACTCTTCTTCTTCCTCTCAGATGCACACTGGCTCTTTTCTGTTGGCAACCACAGCATGCAGGGACAAGTAGCTGTAGCCCCCCTACTCCACTCCTGTTTTTTTTTTCTCAGACTGCTCCATGGAGTCACTGTTGGCTCCTTCGTGAAACGTATGTGTGGCCACGTAAGAAACATAATGGTCTTTTAAGCTCTCTATTTTCTGCTCTGAGTGCCATCAGCTCTCCAATGTCTTAGGAAGGTAGACATCGTTCTCAGCATGTGTTCTGTGATCTCATTTAAATTTCATTCTATTTCAGAATGTATTTGATGGTTTTAGGCATAGGTGTGTAGGCCAGCGTAGCGTACTGGTTAATAATGGCAGACTCTAGTGTGGAGGACTGGGATTGATCCCCCACTCCTTAACATGAAGCCTTGGGCCAGTCACAGTTCTCTCACATCTCCATGCAGAAACAGCCAATGGCAAACCACCTCTGACTGTCTCCTGCCTTGAAAACCCTATGGGGTTGCTACAAGTCAGCTGTGACTTGACGGTACTTTACACACAGAGAGAAGCATAAAACAAAGGCACATGTGAAGCTGGCTTATACTAAGTCCATGCAGTTTAGCACAGTGCAATCTTAAGGGCTAGACTTTGGGGTAAAGGTCCACATTGTATCAGTAGCCCTGCCCCCAGTGTAGGCTGTGGCTATAGAGAGGCAAGCTCTACCTTGTTCACCTCCATCTTTGTTCTTGCACTTCTTTCCTCCAGTGCATTTTGGGAGTTGTGCTTCACATTAATGAAGAACACCATTAAGACCAGAGTCTAAAATCTCCTAAGTACACCACTGATTTTATATGGCCTCCTTTGATTGGCAGCTGCTCTCCAGACCCTCAGGCAAAGAAAGGTCTTTCTTAGCATACTCTACTAGAAATATTTTATCTAGAGATTCTTATGATGCTATTGTGAAACTGTGCTTGGTCTTCATTCTAGGTAAGTGCCTGAAGGAAAGATTTTTGAAAAGTGGATTGCTGAGGGTAAAAGTGGGAGATTCACTTGATCATCTGTACAACAGACTGACTACAAAATGATCAAACAGTTAAATCAAACCTAGATTTCCCCCCAGTAAATTTTAGGGATTAACACTCTCAGAGTCAAAACAGTTCTTAGAAAGGCATTCCATATACCATTAAATGTATCTAAAGTACTTCTTCATGTACAGGCCACTTGTTTCTTAGGCGATAAACCGAAAAGATCTCCTGCAGTCAATATTTTGAGGTGTGAGATGTTTCCAGGCTTTTAGGATAATCCATTAAGCCACTGGGGCTGCATGTTTAATCCAGGCCTTCTGTGTCTTGATGCATTGAAACAATTCTACCTATACTATAAATTAGAACCATGTGGATGGGACTGAGGGAGTATGACAGGACATAGGAGATGAACCAATGACAGGATGCAGACACTTAATTCCTTGGAGACTGCAGGAAATCAGCACAAGCAATATATATATATATCAAGGCCTAACTTCAAAGGTATGTAGTCCTGCAATCCAGAAGTTAAGTGCTGGGAATGAATGCCTCTGAGAATTCTGCTGGCTGGATTTTAGATAGCTCTGATTTTTTTGTCTATAAGATCTTGCTTATGGATGTTGTATCCTGTGTGGAGTGTTGTTTCCCGACTCTTTTCCGCCACAAAATAGCATTACAGGGGCACCATGAGATTCCAGCGCTGTTTTTCTCTCTGAAGGAAACGAAAGCAGGAAAGGTGCTCCTGAATTTTCTCATTCCTCAAGAAGGAAAACAATTCTTCATATAAGCCAAATGAGTGATGATTAGATACATTTCTTCTATTGTTTAGTTTATTGTTTCAGGACACGTGAAAAGGACAGGATTGGGAGAGTTAGGTTGCAAGTTTGCCATTATCTGTCTATCCTCTATACCAAGGGTGTCAGACCCAATTGTTATGAGGGCCGGATGTGGCATAAATATCATTTGATCGGGCCAGGCCATGCCACACCAGCCCAGATTGACAGTGGTGGTGGTGGTGGCTGTCTCGGCTGGATCACAGGCTGGATAAGAGCTCTCAAGGGACCGGATCCAGACCTCGGGCCTTATATTTGACACCCTTGCTCTATACCATTTCAGAAACTGAAAAGTGCATTGTGGGGTGGGTGGGTTCTGTCTGTTCGGTCTATTGAGCTGAAATGTTGCAGAACAAATCTATAAAGAAGCAAAAGTATCCCTTTTGCTTATTATATGGACAGTTCTCGGTCCTGACACCTGACAGAGTTTGATGTTGTCACAGCCATCTCTTAATGAAGCCAACAGAGGTTGTCACCTTCTAATACTAGAGTTACAATTAAACGGATGGTTAGTCCAGTCAGGACAAATGAAATAAAAGAACTTCTTCACATAACACAGAGTTGACATGGAACTCATTGTTGTAGTCCGTGGTGTTAGGGACAGATTTAGACAGCTTTGAAAAAAGGGTTATACACATCATTAGAGGAGAATTCTCTCAACAGCTTGCTGACTAAATCCACATCTTATTTAGAGGCAGCATACTTCTGAATTCCAGATGCTGGAGACATACACTGAAAGAAGACTACTGCTTGAATGAACTGCTTGTGAGCTTTCTGGAGACATCTCTGTGGCCACTGTTTGAAACAGGATGTTGGGAAAGCTAGAAGAGTGACCATTAATAGACAATTAAAATGAAATAGATCAAATTCAGATTGGCTCTTCTATCATATTTTCCCCCTTTGGCAAATCCTAGCTCTCATTAACACAATTCAGTGCGTTAAATGCGCTGTGACAAAATGAGAGCACACACATTGTAGGAGAGAGCAAATAACTTCTGATAACTGAGAATAGAATAGAATCATAGAGTTGGAAGGGACCACCAGGGTCATCTAGTTCAACCCCTGTATAATGCAGGAAATTCACAACTACCTCCCCCCACCCCACCCCCAGTGACCCCTACTCCATGCCCAGAAGATGGCCAAGATGCCCCTCCCTCTCATGATCTGTCTAAGGTCATAGAATCAGCATTGCTGACAGATGGCCATCTAGCCTCTGATAGGTGATACCAAGTTTAAAGTGTGTGTGACTTGTGTGAAAAACTTGGACAACATTGGTGACATTGGTAAGTGGAAAGGGACATGTCTGGTGCTTAAAAGTTTGAACGAATCACAATTTGACATATACTCATCATATGAATTTTTATTGCTTGGCGAAACTATCAATGTGATGGCAACACGAGGCAGTAAAGTAGCTTTAACAGAAACTGAAGCAAATCTCTTGCATTCAAAACAATAAAAACAACAACAGTGTGACTATGAATCTTGTACCACCAGATAAGATCTTCCATGAACTGTGCACTGGACAACAAAAAAGCAGTAAGCTAAAAGTAGGCAGCTTTGAAGGTCTGGGTTCTAGTGCTTGAATTAAGTTCCTTAACAGTTACTGTCATGGATAAGGCGACACTTCAATAGTTTCAGGTAGTTGTCGATTTTGTGGGAGTCCCTGCGCAAGCAGTGTAGCAGATTGTAGAAGGCAAATAGACGAGAATTTTCATCAGCTAGCTGGAGGGATGGGAGCCCCGACCATGTAGAATAAACTTCATTGCCTAAATCTCCAGGATGAACCTAATGAAGAAAAGGGAGCAGTGAGCTGACTTCGTAAATCATCGAGAAGACTCTCAGAATAATGGGTTGGATCTCGTCGAGAAGGTCTGAGCAAGGAAGGACTGCTGTATTCCCTGCATTCTACCTCCCATGGCAACCTGAAATGCCACCAAATGCTGCCCTAGGGGGATGGGGGACCCCCAGGAACAGCAGGAGGGGGCAGTTGGAGGTTTCCCTGGGAGGGAAGAAATGACCCCCCCTCCGCATGCATAAATCCTTTCAACATAATCCAACCCAATAATTCTGAAGGTATTATAAAATTAGGGCTGAATATCAGTGCAGCATTAATTTGCAACATTAAATAACCCTTGCTTAGTTTTTTTGATGCCCTAAATATAAAACAACTTAATTGTCTCTTAAGAACATAAGAAGAGCTGTGCTGGATCAGATCAAGGTCCATCAAGACCAGCAGTCTGTTCACACAGTGGCCAACCAGGTGCCTCTAGGAAGCCCTCCAACAAGACAACTGCAGCAGCATTGTCCTGCCTGTGTTCCAAAGCTCCGAATATAATAGGCATGCTCCTCTGATCCTGGAGACAATAGGTATGCATCATGACTAGTATCCATTTTTACTAGTAGCCATAAATAGCCCATGTCCACTCCCCTCTTAAAGCCTTCCAAGTTGGCAGCCATCACCACATCCTGGGGCAGGGAGTTCCACAATTTAACGATGTGTTGTGTGAAGAAATACTTCCTTTTATCTGTTTTGAATCTCTCACCCTCCAGCTTCAGCAGATGACCCTGCGTTCTGGCACTATGAGAGAGGGAGAAAAGCTTCTCCCTGTCCACTCTCTCCAAATCATGCGTAATTTTATAGACCTCTATCATGTCTCCCCTTAACTGCCTTCTTTCTAAGCTAAACAGCCCTAAGCATTTTAACCATTCCTCATAGGGCAGAGCAATACAAAATCCAGCCTCATGGTTCCTCTTCCAGCTTAAGTGGCTAGGCATTAAAGCAATGCAGTTACAACAAACCTACTCTTTTTGTTTGAAAATTTAATTCACAGTGGGTAGCCGTGTTAGTCTGTTTGCAGTAGTCAAAAAGGGCAAGAGTCCAGTAGCACCTTAAAGACTAACAAAAATATTTTCTGGTAGGGTATGAGCTTTCGTGAGCCACAGCTCACTTCTTCAGATACAGCTAGAATGTGAATCCATCGGTCTTTAAGTAGAGGAACAGTATGTAAATGTGAATAGCAGGCTTGATTGGATTAGGTGTGATATGCAAAAGAGTCTGTGATGTCCAGGGGAGAGATGGGTGTGGAGAAATCAGCATTGGTAATGGGCCATGAATGCAAGGTCTTTATTCAGCCCAGGTAAATATTTTTGTTAGTCTTTAAGGTGCTACTGGACTCTTGCCCTTTTTGAAAATTTAGTAAGTGAAACAAGCCACAAAGCACACAGAGATGAATTGTCTATCTGCTATCTCGATGATCAGTCACTGTATGAGAGAGATTTTGGAATACACATTCTAGAGTTGGAGGAACATGGCTAATCTCTGATGTAAGACATGGCATAACTTCACCAGATGATGAAAAAACGGCAAACCTGACTGACTGAATAAATGATGCGACTTGTCAAGAGCCTCGTTTAGGCCTTAGTTGCCCAGGGTTGTGTTAGCTGGGAAATCAGCCAGTCTATGTTTTTGGTGATTTGACCTCACTAAGGGCCTTACCTAGGCTTGCCAATTGCCCAGTGGGGGTGGGCAAAAGCCTGCTAATCCACTGGGCTGCCTGCCAACCTTCAACTGGTCTGCAGGCAAAAGAGGGTCAAGTGGAGGGAGAGGCGTGCGAGGCGTCGATGCGGATACTCTAGCAATCTCTGTCAGAACTCTATGGTTTCCATAGAGTTTTGATGGAAATTGCTAGAGTGTTAGCGTTGCTCCTGGGTAAACCTGGAAGTGACGTCGGCATATCATGCACCCCCCAGCCACGCCCCTGCAAAGCTTCCGCTAGAGGAGCAGAGGGACCTGGCAACCCTAGCTTTACGAGATGTGTACTGGTAGCTCTGTATTTGGAACTCCCTGCAATTATTTCAAAACTTAATTTTCAGGTGCACAGGACCGATTTGGCTTGGGATCATGAAATCCTTTGCTAGGTGGCATTTAAGCCTTCCCCTCATGCTGTTTTCCCAAAATAAAATGTCTCTGGTGACCTGTGATATACCTGTTGGTCTAAGCTAAGGGTCATTGCAGCCCAATGGGCACATACTGCCCCCAAGTTGTTTCAGATCAAGAAAACGATGGGTAGGCACTTAAAAAAAAAACAACCCAGCAGCTCCAGATGCAAAACTCCCAGTGTGTGTGTGGGGACCCTTCCTGTCTCAGCAGTGGTTTGCTCCCAGTATTATACAGCCAGGGTAGGAAGAAGAGCAAGTTCAGGTCTTACAAAATGAAAGGCCTTT